>NW_027202382.1:20977160-22177160 GCF_024711535.1 Dipodomys merriami
TCCTGCCTCACAGATAGTAGTCCAGAGCTTGCTTACTGCAGCGGAAGACCCTATCTGAACATGTAGAGATGTTATTCTAGATTGTAAAGTACCCTGTCAGGTAGTAATCAGTTTGACCAGGGTTAATCCTTTATGTAATCCTTTGTTGTGCTATCTGCTGGTTTAGTGTTTATAAAGATGAGGAGAAATCATTCCAAAATGGAAAAAGTTCAGTGTCTGCTCTTGGTCAATGTAGTCTATGAAGCATGTTTTATTTAATACCTTCATGACATAGTAAGGTAAAATGATTGGAGAAAAGACGGACTTTAAATATAAGGTAATTCAAAAGGTCAAAGTCATTATCAATCAACCAGACACCTGAAGGATTCAAGAAAGACTGGCACAGCATTTAGAGGAAGATAATTAATTACAGGCAAAGAGATGGCAAATGCAAAGTCCCTGAGCCAGGAAGAAACTTGCATGATCAAAGAGCAGAAAGATAGCTAGTGATGAACAGAGTTAGGAGAAAAAGCAGCATGGTACCAGATGAGACTGTGGGTGTCTATAGAGGTCTGTTAGCAATGGAGGTGATGTAGAGAGAATGCTGTTGAACTGATCCTAACTGGTAAGGAAAGAGGGGGAAAAAGGCTACTTGTTCAGTTACTGGATGAAATAACTAGAAAATTGCCCATAAAATGTAATGAAACAAGGAAAAACAGCCTGGTAGAGGGTTTGAGAATCAAAATTATATTTTCAATCTGGGTGCTTGGTGGCTCATGCCTGTCATCCTAGCTACTGAGACTAAGATCTGGAATATTGCATTTCAGTGCCACGCTGGGTAGAAAAGACTCCATTTAAAAAATAACCAGCAGAAAAGCTAGGTTGAAGGTGTGGCTCAAGTCATAGAGAATCATCTGTGAGCAAGTCCAGTGAGTACCAGGTAGGAGGCACTGAATTCAAATGCCAACCAGTACTGGCCAAAACAACAACAACAAAAAATAGACTCTGTTTCAGACAAAGCATATGTACTATTTCAATAATTTATGAAGAGGATGACTTTAATCATAGAAAATATTATCATGATAGAAGGTCAATCAGTAAATAATAACCCAAAGTTGTCTCATCACCTAAACTTTAATGTAATTGTAGATGAACTGCTAGCCAAACCTGTATAGAGAGAACCTGAACTCTTAACCTCATTCCATTCATCACAATCAACACAAAATGGAGCAGGGACTTATATATGAAACCTAAAGCAGTAAATCTTATAAGAAAATATAAAATAAACTCTTTGTGACATGGACAAAGTTTTCTCCATCTTCACATAAAAGCCAAAAACTGAAAAAGGGATAAAATACCTTCATCAAAATTAACATTTTTGTCATTTGATAGACATGGTTCAGAACATAAAGAATGGCAACAGTTTGGATGAAAACAATTGCAAGGTATTTTTCTCACATTTACAATACATGAGAAATATTTATAAATTAATAATAATGAGGAAGACAACCATTGTTTTCTCATAAGAGGAGTATTTAAACAGACATTTTAGCTAAAGTACCAAACATAGCATGTGAGATAAGCTTGACTCTCTAGCCACCATACAAATTCCACTGAACACCTTAAAGGCCAACCACTGCACTTCCATCCAAAGGCTAAAATAAAAAAAAGTAATGTCATGGGGAAGAAATTTGTGAATGAGACAAAAGAACAAAAGGCAAACATATTTGAGTAAAAGCTTAAATACATTATTATATTACTATATATATATATACAGAGAGAGAGAGAATAGTATAGTATAATATGAGATTGATAGGAAGTGGCAAATTAGAAAAGATTATTTGCCACATATATGTGGCAAAAGAACAAATACTAATGAGCAATAAGGTCACCTCAACTTTTAACATGAAAAAGCCATGGTAGAAATCTAGCAAGAGTGTGCAAAGGTTAGAAAGAGAAGACAATGCTCCAGGGCCCAATAACTGCATGAAAAAGATGCCTGTCCTCATTAGTAGTGAAAGAAATGGACATCAAGGTACAGTGAAAGCATTTTCATCCATTAGACTGGCAAAAATTAAAACGAGCAATTAAAGCAGCACTGGTGAGCATGCAGAGAAATGGGCCATTTTGTAATGCTGCGGGTTGCACTGTGAATTCCTAACACCTCCAGGGAAGTTCACCTGAGAGTACGTGTTAAAATTAGAGTGCATATGTATGTTAGTCACTAACCTTACTTTTAGGACTCTAGCATTGAAGAGACTTTACATCGTGAGATGGTCATAAATTTAGATTAAAGATTTGTGAAAAACTAGAGTATCACAAAAGTAGATATACATGTTAACTGCATGTCTATTTTATGATCATTACAAATGTGGAAACACAATTCAGTTTAATGGAGCCAGAAAACATTTCTCCCAACAAAATTTGGTGATAATTTGCCTTACCTCATCATTCCTATCTGAACATCAATCTATTAACTCCCTTGTATTTCCTAAGCAGATGCTCCCCTAGTTTTCAGCTACTTGATCTTTTGCAAACCTAAAATAATATTAAAATGTGGGTATGGTTTTGTAACTTTGAAGGATAAACCTCAAATGCATTTTTCTGAACAAGAAAGGGAAGGGAAAGAAGCGAGAGAACAATTAGAGAGGTTGGAGGATAGCTGAAAGGGGAAGAGGCTGCAGAGTTAAAGGGATAATTTGCATTTCAGAAATGAATTTTCAAATTCAGGAATAAAACCAGAGACTTGAACAAGAATATAAGAAAATTCAGGGGAACCTAGCATTTCTCCTGTTATGCTTTGCCATTGAGCTAAATGCTTTCAGAGAAGTTCTGGATCCTGAGTCTACAAAGTTATCCAAATTTGATGAATAAATAATTATTAAACCAGGAAGTAAATGCAGATATAAATTGTAGGTTAAGGCAGGAAGTGGGAAGAAGAAATTACAAACACTCATGTATAAAATTGTTTGTTCTTAGATTAAATTTCAAATGCTAAAAAATATAATAGATTAATTTAAGGTATATCTATTCTTAGTGATTCCATTCATTTTATGAGGAAACAACCAGTTGCTTAGGATATCCAATCTACAGCTCATTAGACCACATTTGTGACTGCACTAATAAAGGAAAAGTTCTTGCTTGTATTTTCAGTGATTGAAATTGATTATTAAATTATAGCTTTCAGTTTTATATTTTAAGCAACTGCTTTTGTTTTTATACCTCCAATTATAAAAGCAATGTAGATCTATTATACAAGTGAAAAAATGTAAACTGTAACACACTGAAAATATCTTTGGTCTATTTTATCCTATAATTTTTTCTATGCATGATAATGTTTTCATTTAAAGCTAATTGTTACATGAAAATTCTAGAGTAAATCTTCATAAGATAACAACATGCTCATTTGCTAAATATTCATTAGGTGCTTGTTATAGTGCCCCAAATTATGATCATAAATAAATATTAGCTGAAGAGATGTAAAGAAAAAAATTTCAATGTAGATCATTCCATTAAGAAAGTAAAATTATTTATGATTAATTTTGCATATATCATTGAATAAAAGTTATCATGTATATGGAGAGCTAATTATTTTCTTTTTTTATTTGTTATTTCCTAACAGAGGGCATGAAAGTGAGAAAAATATATACATGCATTATATATATATATATATATATATATATATATACATTCAAATTATTTTATTTTGGGTATTTAACTAATATTGCCTTTCAAGTTGAGTCTTCAAAGAGATGACATCTTTTGATCACATTTTATTTTTAATTTCATGAGATTTTTATTATCTTGATTATACAAACAAATTTACAGTTTAATTAGTGGTTATAAAACAAACATGTGCAATCAATTCTCTGGTCAAGGGATAGATTATGAGAGGCAAAATAGGCTGAAAACTTCTTCCCCGTTTTTCACCTTACCCGACTCCTTCCTCCACGAATCACCACTATATTAACATTTCAGGTATGTTTTTTTTTTTCTGAATTTCCATGTAAACATTCTATTCAAGTTCTTTTTTGTTTTAATTTTTATTTTTTTGGTTGGTCATGGGGCTTGAACTCTGGGCCTAGGTGCTGTCCCTCAGCTCTTCAGCTCAAGGCTAGAGCTCTACCACTTGAGCCACAGCGCCACTCCAGCTTTTTTCTTTTTTTGCTTATGAGGTGCTGAGGAACTGAACCCAGGGCCTCATGCATGCAAAGCAAGCACTCTACCACTGAGCCACCTTCCCAGCCCTCCACTCAAGTTCTTAAAAGGGGGTTTTGAATTTTGTATTAATAGAATAACAAAAAAGTTATTTTGTTTCCTGTATATTTAGACTAGGATTTATCTACCCCAAGGATTAGCCATATTTTAACATGCACTTGTAAATTTTCATCACATGTTACATACATACATATATGTTTATATGTATGTTGTGTGTACTTACATGTATTATTGCATTTTATTTATGCATTACTGTTTTTTGTAATGTATATTTGTAATTTTATTATAAATGGGCATGAAAATTTTACCAAACCCAACCAGGTATATGTCAACAGTCTTAGGAGTACTCATTCTTGGAACATAGATACACATATTTCTTTAATGCTTCAAAGTAGAATTTTGGGGTCAAGATATGCTCATTTTATTTTTGGGGGTGGGGGAAATGCTACTCTGTTTTCCAAAGTCATTATTTTAATTTGTGCTCCTACCAGCAGTGTTCCTTTGAAGTGCCAGAAATGCACTGATTACCTCTGTATCATTGATTTTGCTTTGTACTCTCATTTCTGGAATACTTGAACACTGTTTAATTGACAATATCAATTAAGAGACCAATATATCTATGTATAGTATGTAATTGACAATCTCTCCAGAAGCCCAGAAATCAGATGTCTGATTATTCTAATTTTAGCCACATGTACCTTATCAGATATTCTAATTTTTACCCCATCTTCATAATAGAATCTTATTGTGATTTTAATATGCATTTCCCTGATTACCTGTGAAGCTGATTACAAAGATTTGTTTTTCAAGAAAGTTCCTTCTTGTTGAGGAATGATATAAGTGTTTGACTAACTTTCTTTTTTCAAATGACTTGTCTGCATTTTTTTTTTTACTGGATTCTGTAATTAATTATTTGAAATTCATTAGCAAGACACACAGAATACAGAAAAATCTCATTTGTCTGACAACTTTTCTTCCACTGGTAACAGCTTGCATAATTCTTATATAGTGGCAGGAAATAAAAAAAATGAAAAAAATCAGTAATATTCTGATTTCCCACCCTGTATGTACTTGAATGTACACATGTGTATTCAGGTGGGATTATGTATATACATGCATATGTAAATTCAGTCCTGTACAATTTTGTTACCAGTATCCAGCACCACAGTCAAGCACTTAGCTATATTCTATGTTCTAACCATTTCTATGCACACAACAACTCAATCTACTTTGTTCTTCTATAAACGCAGTTACTTTTCTCACCTAGTCTTCTTCCTGGAAAACCACTAACTTGTTCTCCACATCTATAATTTTGTAATTCTGACAATTTCAAATTATTGCAAAAGGACAGCATGGAATCTTTTTTCCTTGAAATATTTTCTTAAATTTTTTATTGTTAAGATACTGTACAGAGGGGTTCCAGTTACATGAGTAAGGTAATGAGTACATTTCTTATCCACCATTGTTAGCCTCTCCTTTGATGACAGCATGGAATACTTATTGATGAATTTTTTAAATCTCCTTAGCCTAGTTCCATAGAAATTCACCCAATTTGTTGCTTTATTAATTTTTCTAAATATAAATGTATCCTCAGACATGTGCCATTTCCTTTTGATCTTTTCCCATGTGTTTTAACACTGTTTTTTTTTATCCTGTTGTTAGGCTCTATCACCTGTTTCTGTTCTTTGCCTTTTGGATATAGTTAGTTCAAATTTACTTTTTTTTATTCAAGTCACAACACTGAGATAGCGCTATAGGTACAGAAATCACTTTTTTTGATCATCCTGGCAGTCTGAGATTTGAATTTGAATTTAGTTAATCTGTATGAAGGGATAATCATTCCACTATTTTGGAGGGATTAAAAATATCCTTCATATAGGGATAAAGTTACCTGAAAAAGTAGCTGATAATTCTAAAATATTTGTTTTTTAAATTTTTTTAATTTTAATTTTTATTTTTTGTGAACATATTGTACAGAGGGGTTACAATTACATGGGCAGGATAATGCTTACATTTGTTATCAAGCATTGCAGCCTCCTCCTTTGTTTACCCTTCACATCCCTTCCCAGCCTCCCTCCCCAATCCTCCTCCTCCCCCCCTCCAACTTTGTAAAGCTCGTTTTCAATATGACAACTTGTACTTCTCATTGTTGCAACAGGTTCACCTGTATCCTTAAATGACTTGTTTTTCCCCATCTCCTCCACAAATTATACCAGCATCAAATATAGTGAAAGCAGGGGTTATACTGTGGGGGAGGGACTTACAAAGCAACAAAGACATAATCTTATAAATATGTTAGAAACAAATGCATGAAAGAAAAAAAACATTAAAATACATATCTAAGGGTTCATTTTCCTAACATCACATTATCTGACCTTTTCTGCTTGACTCATACGTATACTAGATATTGCAAATAAGGGAAACCATGGGACCTATGTTTCTTTGGGCCTGACTTACTTCACTTAATATAATTTTTTCCAAGTCTTTCCATTTCCTAACAAATGGGGCAATGTCATTCTTTCTGAAGGAGGCATAGAATTCCATTGTGTATATATACCACATTTTCTTGATCCATTCATCTCCTGAGGGGCATCTGGGTTGGTTCCATATCTTAGCTATGGTAAATAATACTGCAATAAACATAGTTGTGCTGGTAGCTTTAGTGTGGTCTTGTTTGTAAACATTTGGGTAAATGCCCAAAAGTGGGATTGCTGGGTCATAGGGGAGCTCTATGTGAAGTCTTTTGAGGAACCTCCATACTGCTTTCCAAAGTGGTTGAACAAGTTTACACTCTCACCAACAATGAAGTAAGGTTTCCTTCTGTCCACATCCCCTCCAGCATCTGTTGTTGTTAGAGTTCTTGATTTTTGCCATTCTAACTGGAGTTAGGTGGTATCTCGATGTTGTTTTGATTTGCATTTCTTTTATGGCTAGGAATGTTGAGCATTTCTTCATGTGTCTATTGGCCATCCTTCTTTCTTCTTCAGAGAAGTTTCTCTTTAAGTCTTTAGCCCACTTATTTATTGGGCAGTTGTTTCTTTGAGGATTTGTTGTTGGGGGATTTAATTTTTTGAGTTCCAAGTATATTTTAGATATGAGACCCTTGTCTGTTGTATGGCTAGTGAAGATCTTTTCCCAATCTGTGGGCTTTCTATTGATCTTGCTAGCTGTGTCCTTTGCCATGCAGAAGCTCTCCAACTTCATGAAATCCATTTGTCCAACCTTTCTTTGATTTGTTGTGTTTCCGGGTCTCTATTAAGATAATTTGGGCCTGCGCCAAGGAGACCTAGGGTTTCTCCTATTCCATCCTGTAATGTTTTCAGAGTGTCTGCTTGGACTCCGAGGTCTTTGATCCATTTGGAGTTGATTCTGGTGCAGGGTGATGTATAAGGATCTAGCTTTAGTTATTTACAAGTAGTTAACCAATTTTGCCAGCACCATTTTTTGTCTGGTATTTGAATTGATTAAATTATAATTTTCAATCCATCATCTCAATATGAATATAGATTCCATAATTTTCATTTTTTCTTTCTTCTCTTGACTGTTATCCTAGAATATCTATGAATAAAACAGTACTAAAATATTTATTTAAACGAACTTCTCTAATTTTGAAGGTATGCTCGAATGGTAAAATTATTGTGTTTACATTGACTTTAATCCTTTGTGCATTTTGACATTTCTCACTTGTTTTCCAGGTCTAGGATAACCAAAATGCATTCCATTTTATTGAAGTGTATTAATAGAACAAATAACAACCTTTAGACTTTTTCATTTACTGCTTAAACAAAAGCTAGAATAGCAAAAACAAAGGGTATATTGATGAACACAAATGATGTTTATTGCTATTGACAGATTAACATATATCTCCAGATCTTTAAAACCAAGGATCTAGAAATCACATGGAACACAAAAGAGATGACAGAAAATTCTCTAAAGCAAGGATACCAGCTATGAAAGTGACAAAAGAACAAAGATATAAACCTCCTTAATTAGTCTTCCTGTTCAAAACTCTAATTTGGCTTTTATCATACCTACGCACTTGCCCATAAACACACCATTAGTCACAGGGTACATGAAGGTATTTTGGAAAGCTAGGTAGGGAACTGGGGACAGAATTCCTTTAGTGCATTCTAATGAGCTAACAGATGTGACACATAGATCATTGACTCCAGGAGCCTGAAGGCACCCTAGGGATCATCTCCTCACATCCCTTAACTGTAAACATGAGGAAAAATAAGATAGAGAAAAGGTCATTGACTTACCCAAGATCTGTTTTGTAGTGGCAGGACCAAGGTCAAGTTTCAGATTGTTTGAACCCTACCAATATTGGTCTATTTAACACAAATCAAAAACTGTTTCCTAGAAAATGCTTTGCCTATTCATTCGCAAGATTTGTGTTGTTTACTGACCTCAGGCAAAATCACTGAGCTTTGTGCAGAGGTGGGTAAGGCCAAGGCTCACTTGCTGTGAATCTTGCTCATTGCTGTGGAACCGGACAAAAAGCCAGATGTATTATTGTAGACTAGGTTAAGTGCTAGTATGGAGATTGGGGAAAGGGCTGCAAAATCACTGAGAAAGGACTAAGCAAACTGTTTGCTATAATGCATTAATTATGTCTCTCTAAGTCTCGGAGTATTTATTTCCAGGCAGCTGTGGTAAGAGGAGTTATGTCATACAACATGGTCTGGACTTTACTGAAAGGACCTGATTGTCCAGTGTTTCTCTAGCTCCCTTTTAGTGTATATATTTTATTTTTATTTTTTGAAAAGCAAGGTACAGTTTAGTTTTATTTTTACTTTTTTTCGTAAAGGTGGTGTACAGCCTCCTTTGGTCTTATTATGTAAATGTATAGATTGCTGTTTAACTTACCATGTTCAAGTGTAATATTTTGTCTTTTGCTATTTTTTTGTATTGTTTAAGAAGCAGCGAAATAATATGCCTCTAAAGATCATTCTTAGTGCATATTCAGAGATGAGGAAATGTATGGATATTTGACAAATAAAGAATTATAGGAAAAAATATTTCAACTTCATAAATGGCAAGCAGGTGATTTACAAATACATGTCAGAGCTATGTTTTAATTTACCTCTTCAAAATGTAATGTCCCATAGCTTTAACTTGTCCATGAACCTTTTCGAAGCCATACAAAAATATACCATATCCCTGTACTATAAGCTTACTTTCCCTTTTGGCTTCTCCTTTTTCTTTTTAAAACCAATGTAAACAGATAAAATCAGGCATACTTCCTTTTAGTTTTATTTATGTGTCCCAAAGCCACATTGCAAAACAATCATTCTTCACATTTCCTTTTTCTTCTTTGGGTTTCCCACTTGTGGATATTTTAGAGCCCCATTTGAGAGTTTTTCAAGCCCACCTCTAATTTCAGCTGCAATTGTGATGGACGGCTCCTAAGAACCTTGACAGGATCCAGTCTCAAAGCACTGCCATTTATCTTGTCAAAGTATAGAGACTTTTCATAGGTCATAGAAAGTTATCCAAGAATAGCAGGAAAGTTTATTCCACCAAGGACCCTCAAGCAATGGAGAAGCTTACTACCTCAACTACTTGTTTTTTAGTGGGGGTATTTGAAGAGATAGTCCATACAACCCTGGAGATTGTCGCCAGAGTGCCCAAGCACCAATTACTCATCATTATACTCATTATACTCTTATCATTGGTTGTTTTTCCAGACTCTCATGTTTGCTCCCTACCTATAGGTGATCATTGTTAGTATTTTCCCAATAAAATACCTGTTAGCAAATCTTAATCTTGGTTTTTCTATGAAAGACTCATGAATAAGAAGCTTCAAAAGTTTTGGATTTCCATCTAATCATTTCCACTCTTGGCAGTCATTGCTTTGCTAATCAAGTTACCTGTGCTTTAAGAAATTGTAATGAATGTTGTTTAGAACATTGTCATGTTTTCTGTACAAAACCATTTAAGTTATTTCATGTTCAACATTTGCTAATCTGTATTTTGCTTTTAAATGCTAGCAGTAGATTATGTCATAAGCTGGAATAAAAAATTAATATGACAAGTACATCAAGAAATTAGTGTCAGTGGAGCTGAAAATCCACAGTCTGCAGTAGATTTTCTTCTCCAGAGGGTTGTATTGGCCAGCTTGAGAGGGTGCTGTGTTTGCAGTAGGTCTACTTGTATTACTGCTCACTTTATTGCTACCAACAGTTTGTTTAGAAGATGTCAGTTTTATGTGAAGGCTCTGTTTTTTCTTCCTAGTTATAGCAATGATGAATGTTGATTGCAAGAGATATATAACAGCCAGAAAAACCACAAGCATAAAGTAATAATCATGCATAGTGCCTTATCCCAGAGTTAAGCACTATTAATATTTTATTAAGTACTCTTTTAGGTTTGAGAATGAATAAAGAGGGAAATTATGAAGGTGGAGAGGTGACAGAAGGAATAAGCTGTAATTCTAGTTCTGTGCCCTGTTTTTCTAATTTAACAGCATTTTATGTCATTAGGAAAACACTTTTACTGATAACCTTGTAAAAGCCAGCACCTTATTTTTACCATTAGAGTTCCCATTTTTTTATTTGTTAGAAATTGACAAATATATTTTGTATATTAATATACAGAGGCCCTTCATTTCCCATGTTGAGTCTTGGGAATAGGATAAATGGGTAACAGAGAATCTGCATTGACAGTTGTTCTACTGATTATTGCCAGATTGGTGTATGTTCAACAATTTTAACTTACTTGCAAGTCTGACTCCTGGGTTTGTGATTTGTACAGTTTCACCGAGACTCATACTTTGGAAATCTTTTTGATTGACACTCATAGTGAGTTTTGAAAACAGACTTCTCATTTCAATTTTTTCCTGGACTTCATGGAGTATTTGTCTGATCTTGTTTCAATGAAAAAAGAATAAAAAGAAAATAACATCAGGCCAAGCGTGCTTTGTAATGAGAGGTACAGAAAGCAATGATTAAAGTGAAAATATAATTTTCCTAGTGTCTTTTTTTTCTTTATTCTTTTATATGCAAACAATTATATGGAATGAAGAAAATAAAAATATTTTGGCAATTCGAATTTATGCTAGAGATGTAGGTAGGCATTGTGATTCTGACTATGTAAAATTTAACCATTTTTTGGCCTGGCTGTTTCTCAGTTATACCAGATTGACACTAGCTCAAATGGCTGAGTACTGTATGTTGCTTCTGTGCTAATAGTTAACTTAGATTCTTTTTTGGGGGGTTTAGGTTGGAGATTGGTCGTGGGGCTTGAACTCTGGGCCTGGGTTCTGTCCCTGAGCTCTTCAGCTCGAGGCTAGCATTCTCCAACTTGAGCCAGAGTGCCACTTCTGGTTTTCTGGTGCTTAATTGGAGATACGAGTCTCATAGACTTCCTGCCTAGGCTGGTTTGAACTGCAATCCTTAGGTCTCAGCCTCCTGAGTAGGTAGGATTATAGACCTGAGCCACTGGCTCCTGGTTTTTAACTTAGTTTTGTAAGGTGAAAAATTTTACTTATATCCTTACTGCACCATATTTTCTTTTAAAGTGATGTTGAGAATGGAAAATTTGGAAAAAATGAATGTGGTAGGATTAAAAACAGCATCCCTGTAAAAACAAACTGTTCTATCTATATGTCTAAATTCATCTATACACATTTATAACTTTTCCTAGATATATTTTAACATACTAATAACTTTATCGTCATCTTGATAAGCTTTTACATTTTTAAGTATATTTGTTTGCTTTACTAGAGACATTTTAAGCTATTTTTTTTTCTGATTTTACTTCATCAGTTATGCCTGGCTGCATTTATTGATGTTTTGAATTTTGACAATTTCTGCAAGGTACAGATAAATTCGGAACAAACTGCTCTGGTTATTATATCAATGGTTTTGCTTCCTTTACCTACATAATGATTTTTATGTGACAGTTGTTTTATTTTATTGACATTTTACAATTAATTTCTTTCACATACCATGGTATATGCTGAATTATTTTTCAAAGACTTCTTATTACATGTACTGAAACTGAACTTATAAGCCTAAGCTAAAAGTAAATAATGTATTGACTGGTGAAATGATTCATGCTCGGCTGTTGAGTGTTGTCTGTTCATCTATGTGTTGTGATATATTTATTCAAAGGTGACATCTATCAAGGAGAGGATTCTGGCAAATAAAACAATAGGAACATTTTAGAACAACCCACTAGCACTTTTTCTTCTACAAATTTGCATTGAAGTTATGTTTGCCCTACTGTGGATCTAAGTCACAACACATGAAACTATTAAATCGTGATGCTATTTGATCGTATAGGGGCAACAATTGTTCTGTATAAAAGTGGACTTAGTAGAAAAAAATACAAAAAGTAATTAAAAATATGATTTAATAGATAAGGTTGGCCTTACTGTTTGAAAGGTTGGCCTTACAGTGTGAAAAGGAATGCAAAGTTCATAAACCAAATATAAGTTAAAAAATGGACAACATTAACCAACCAGGCAAAATCAACTTAGAATGCATACATTTATTTTAAGGAAATTGATACAGAAAATTAATAAACAGTAATGGTAACCAAACAATAAGAGAAGTGATAAAATACATATAAGTTATATAGAGACTCAAAACAAGTAAGAGTTGCTTCAAATTTTAGAATAAAGGAAATGTTTAAAATTATAAAAGATAGCTCATGTAACTCATGGTACTTGAAAATTACAATTATATAAAAACTAGTGATGGGAAAAATTTATTTTTAACTAATTCAACATTTTGGCCAATTTCGTTTTAACTACTCCATTTGCAGTTATGGAGCATGAGCACAAGACTTCAATTTAGAAAATGGTAGTAATAATGTGCATTAAAAAATTTAAGAGTATTGAAAAACTTAGCATTTATCTACTTTGATATTACTCTATTGGTATGCAATGGATTGTTATAGATTTCTCTATCAGAAGCCAAAAATGTCTTCATAGCTAGATACTTATCTAGCTATGAAGACAAAATTTTGGCCATGTGGTTTACAATCTTAATCAAATTATAAATAAAAACACATAGGATTCAAGAAACCCACATGGAAGGAGTAACTCCATTTATAAAATACTAGTTTTTGACATTTTTATGAATAATACTCACGTGGATCCTTTCATGTGGATCCTTTGTTTTCAGAACATTACTTTGGGGAACAAACTAGAGAAAGGTCAGGGAGGAAAGAAGAGCAGAGAGAAGGCAAGGGTTCCAGGAAAAGGAATCAAGAAGTCTGGGAAGGTGGCACAGTGGTAGAGTGCTTGCCTTGCATGCATGAGGCCCTGGATTCAATTCCTCAGCACCACATAAGCAAAAAAAGCCACAAGTGGGGCTGAGGCTCAAGTGGTAGAGCGCTGGTCTATAGCTGAAGAGCTGGGGGACAGCGCCCTGGCCCAGAGTTCAGGCCCCACAATTGGCATAAAAAAAAAAAAAAAAAAAAAAAACAGAACATTACTGAAAGTACAGAACAGGGCTAAGTATAGCTTATGTTTTTGTTTTGTTTTGTTTTTTGTTTTGTTGGTCATGGGGCCTTAACTTTGGGCCTGGGCACTGTCCCTCAGCTCTTAAGCTCAAGGCTAGCACTGTACCACTTGAGCCATAGCACGACTTCCGGCTTTTTCTGTTTATGTGATGCTGAAGAATCGAACCCAGGGTCTCATCAGAAGTTTCTGAGGTGATGGTATGTTTTATACAGATTAAATGACATACTGTTCTTTAAATGTTCTTTGAAAAAACAAATATTTTGTATTCACTGTCTTTTCCTCAGAGTAATGTTGACATTTACCCTTTTCTGTCTACAGATTCATTTGGTAGCAATAGCTGCAATAGACTACATGGGCCTTGAACACAGTGGCTTGCCTTTTATTTCTTTCTTTTTAAATTTTTTTTAATGTTTTTTTAATTGTGAAAATACTGTACAGAGGGGTTGCAATTACATGAGCAAGGTAATGAGTACATTTCTTATCAAGCATTCTTGCCTCCTCCTTTGCTTCCCCTTACCATCCCTGCGCACCCTCCACCAAGCCCCCCCACCCTCACCGCCGTTTTGTGACATAACGTCTTGTACACCTCATTGTTGCAATGGGTCCACCGATATCTCTATTTAAACAATTTGTTTTTTCCCTTCCCCTCCACAAATTATACCATATCAAATACAGTGAAAACAGTGGTTATACCGTGTTGGAGGCACATACAAAGCAATAAAAAAAAAAACATCTCATAAATATATTAGAAACAATTGCAAGAACGAAAAGCCATTTGAGTCCTTCTCTTGGGGTTCATTTGGCCTAACATCAACTTATCTGACCGTTTCTGCTTGTCTCAGACCTATACTAGCTGTTACAAATCAGGGAAACCATGGGACCTATGTTTTTGGGGGGCCTAGCATACTTCACTTAATAGAATTTTTTCCAAGTTTTTCCATTTCCTAACAAATGGGGCAATGTCATCCTTTCTGATGGAGGTATAGAATTCCATTGTATATATGTGTACCACATTTGCTTTTTAAAAAATTTATTATTGTAAAAATAGCATACAGAGGGGTTACAATTACATGGGCAAGATAGTGATTATATTTTTTACCAAGCATTGTTGCCTCCTCCTTTGTTTCCCATACTATCCTTTCCCCTCTCCACCCTCTACCCCCCACCCCCTACCATTCCCCACCCCTCACCCTGACAAAGTTGTATTTTTCAACATAACATCTTGTAAATCTCATTGTTGTAATGGGTCTACCTGTAACCCTATTTAAACAGTTTGTTTTTTCCCTTCCCCTCCACAAATTATATCAATATCAAATACAGTGAAAGCAAGGCTTATACCCTGGGGAGGTACATACAAAGCAACAAAGAAATCATCTTATAAATACGTTGGAAACAATCAAAAGAAAGAAAAAATAATTTGAATCCTTATCTTGGGGTTCATTTCCCCTAACATCAACTTGTCTGACAGTTACTGTTTGTCTCAGACATGTATTAGTTTTTGCAAATAAGGGAAACCATGGGACCTATGTCTCTTTGGGCCTGGCTTACTTCCCTTAACATAATTTTTTCCAAGTCTTTCCATTTCCTAACAAATGGGGCAATGCCATTCCTTCTGACATAGGCATAGAATTCCATTTCTTGATCCATTCATCTCCTGAGGGGCCTCTGGGTTGGTTCCATATCTTAGCTATGGTAAATAATGCTGCAATAAACATAGTTGTACTGGTAGCTTTAGTATGGTCTTATTTTTGATTGAGTAAATGCCCAAAAGTGGAATTGATGGGTCATAGGGGAGCTCTATATGGAGTCTTTTGAGGAACCTCTATACTACTTTCCAAAGTGGTTGAACAAGTTTACACTCCCACCAACAATGCAGTAGGGTTCCCTTCTGTCCACATCCCCTCCAGCATCTGTTGTTATTAGATTTCTTGACTATAGCCATTCTAACTGGGGTGAGGTGGTATCTCAATGTTGTTTTGATTTGCATTTCTTTTATGGCTAGAGAGGTTGAGCATTTCTTTAGAGTGTCTGCTGGCCATCCTTCTTTCATCTTCAGAGAAGTTTCTCTTTAAGTCTTTAGTCCACTTATTTATTGGGCAGTTGTTTCTTTGGGGAATAGTTGTTGGGGGATTTAATTTTTTGAGTTCCAGTTATATTTCAGATATGAGACACTTGTCTGTTGTATGGCTAGTGAATATCTTCTCCCAATCTGTGGGCTTTCTATTGATCTTGCTGTCTATGTCCTTTGCCATGCAGAAGCTCTGCAACTTCATGCAATCCCATTTGTCCAACCTTTCTTTGATTTGTTGTGTTTCTGGGTCTCTATTAAGAAAATTTCTTCCAGTGCCGAGGAGACCTAGGGCTTCTCCTCTTACTTCCTGTAATGTTTTCAGTGTATCTGCTTTGTCTCTGAGGTCTTTGATCCATTTGGAGTTGATTACTTGTGCAGGATGATATACAAGGATCTAGCTTTAGTTTTCTACAAGTGATTAACCAATTTTGCCAGCACCATTTACTGAAGAAGCTGTCTTTCTTCCATTCTATTTTTTAGGTCCCTTATCGAAGATTAGGTGGCTATAGGTCTGTGGATTCATTTCTGGGTTTTCAATTCTATTCCATTGATCCTGAGGTCTGTTCTTGTGCCAGTACCAAGCTGTTTTGTTTACTATGGCTTTGTAGTAGAGCTTGAAATTTGGTATTGATATTCCTCCAGCACTGTTCTTTCTGTTGAGGATCATTTTTGCTATTGGGGCTCTTTTATTGTTCCATATAAATTTTTGGATTGCGTCTTCTATTTCCTTGAAGAATGAGGTTAGAATATTGATAGGTATTGCATTGAATTTGTAGATAGCCTTGGGAAGTATTGCCATTTTTTATTTTTATTTTTATTTTTTTATATTTAATTTTATTTTATTTGTGAACATACTGTACAGAGGGGTTACAATTACATGGGCAGGATAATGCATACATTTCTTACCAAGCATTGCAGCCTCCTCCTTTGGTTTACCCTTCACATCCCTTCCCAGCCTCCCCCCTCCCCCCCAGTCCCAATCCTTCTCCTTCCCCCCCTTCCCCCCCCTGCACGGATGTTGTAAAGCTCGTTTTGGACATGGCAACTTGTACTTCTCATTGTTGCAACAGGTCTACTTGTATCCTTAAACAACTGGTATTTCCCCCTCTCCTCCACAAGTTATACTGACATCAAATATAGTGAAAGCAGGGGTTATACTGTGGGGGAGGGACATATAAAGCAACAAAGAGATAATCTTATAAATGCGTTAGAAACACATGCATGAAAGAAAAAAATGCTAAAATACATATCTAAGGGTTCATTTTCCTGACATCACATTATCTGACCTTTTCCACTTGACTCATACATATACTAGATATTGCAAATAAGGGAAACCATGGGACCTATGTTTCTTTGGGCCTGGCTTACTTCACTTAATATAATTTTTTCCAAGTTTTTCCATTTCCTAATAAATGGGGAAGTATTGCCATTTTCACTATGTTGAATACAGAAAAACCTCTGATTTTTGAGGGTTAATTTTATACCCTGCTACTTTGTCAAAGTTTTGAATCAGCTTGAGTAATTTGGGAGTGTTGTCTGTCCCATTCTTTAAATATAAGATCATGTCATCTGCAAAGAGGGAGAGTTTTACCTCATCTTTCCCTATTTGGACCCCTTTTATGTTTGCATCTTGTCTTGTTGCTGTAGCTAGGTATGCTAATACTAAATTGAAGAGAAGTGGAGAGAGTGGACATCCCTGTCTCATTCCTGAGTTAAGAGGAAATGGCTTTCGTTTTTCACCATTATGTATAATGCTGGCTGTAGGTTTGTCATACAGCCTTTATTTTATTAAGGAATGTTCCCTGGATTCCTAGTTTTCCCAGAGCCTTCATCATAAACGAGTGTTGGATCTTGTCAAATACTTTTTTGCATCTATTGGGATAACCATGTGGTTCTTATCCTTGCTCCTGTTGATGTGATGAATTATATTAATTGATTTGCATATGTTGAACCAGCTTTGCATCCCTGAAATGAATCCTGTTTGATCGTGGTGTATGATTTTTTAGATGAATTGTTGAAGTAGATTGGCCAAAATTTTCTTGAGAAGTTTTGTATCAATGTTCATCAAAGAAATGGGTCTATAATTCTCTTTCTTTGATGAGTCCCTGTCTGATTTTGGGATGAGTGTTATGAAGGCTTCATAGGAAGAGTTCAATTTCATTGAAGTGTTGGACGAGTATTGGTGTGAGCTCTGCTTTGAAGGCTTTGTAGACTTCTGCTGTAAATACATCTCGTCCTTAATCAAAGGAGTGAAGGTTGCTTATTGCTGTTTCTATTTCAATGCTTGATATGGGCCTGTTTAGTTGGTTTAACTCATCTTAGTTTAGCTTCAGTATGTTGATATTTGCTAGGAAAAGGTCCATTTCTGCCAGGTTCTCAAACTTATTAGCATAAAAGTTTGAGAACTATTCCCTTATAATGTTTTGAATCTTGGTTGTTTCTGTGATTATGTTTCCATTCTCATCTCTGAGTATCTTTATTTTGGTGTGTTCTCTTCTTTTTCTGATAAGATTTGCTAAGGGTCTGTCAATTTTGTTAAGTTTTTCAAGGAACCAACTCTTTGTTTTGTTGATTCTTTCTATTTTTTTTTTTTAGTTCTAATTCGTTTAATTCTGATTTTATTTTAATGATTTCTTTCCATCTACTGGATTGGGTTTAGCTTGTTGCTCTTTTTCAAGGAGGTTGAGATGTCTCATTAAATTGTTGGTTTCAGATCTCTCCAATTTGTTGATGTAGGAACTCAGAGCTATAAACTCTGAATACTGCCTTTGCTGTGTCCCAGAGGAGCTGGTAACTTGTGTGTTCAGTTTTGTTTAATATTATGAACATTTGAATTTTGCTTCTAATCCCTTCCATGACCCCCTGATGATTCAACAGTGTGTTGTTCAGCCTCCATGTCTTTCAGGACTTTCTTTGGTGGCTTTTGGTGTTGAGTTCTAATTTTATTCCTTTGTGGTCTGAGACAATGCAAGGTATAACTTCAATGTTTCTGAATTTGGACAAGTTTGCTTGTGACCTAAAATGTGGCTTATTTTGGAAAATGTTCCATGTGCTGCTGAGAAAAACGTGTATTCTGATGCTACTGGGTGAAATATTTTGTAGATGTCTGTTAAATCTAGTTGATCTAGTTGTTTAGATCTGCAGTTTTTCTGTTGAGTTTTCACCAAGTTGATTTATCTAATGGGGATAGTGGTGTGTTAAAGTCTCCAACAATTAATGTCTTTGGATCTATGTGGGATTTGAGGGAAAGTAGTGTTTCTTGGATAAACTTGGGTGCTCCATTCTTTAGCAAATAGATATTTAGAATTATAATATCCTCCTGAAGGAGAGATCCCTTAATTAGCATGTAGCGACCTTCTTTATTTCTTCTCACTAATTTTAATTTGAAGTCTATTTTACCTGGTATTAGGATTGCAATTCCCACTGTTTATGGGGGCCGTTTGCTTGGTAGATTGTGTTCCAGACTTTCACTTTCACAATATGTTTGTTTTTGTGGGTAAGGTGTGACTCCTGAAGGCAGCAGATTGCTGCCTTAGACAGCAGTAGACATAGACAGTCTATGTCGCTTAATTGGAGAGTTAAGTCCATTAATGTTGAGAGATAGGACTGAGAGGTGTCTCTTAGTTCCTGCCATATTATTCACCTTCTTGGGAGCTGGGACAACTGGGTTCTTCCTATGGTTCTTGGATTCTCAGATTGGGTGTGGTTTCTTGGCCTTTATTGTGGTCTTGTTGGTTTTCTATGTGTAGGACATCGCTAAGTATCTTTTGTAGGGCTGGTTTGGTGGAGATATATTGTTTCAGTTTTTTCTTTGCTATGGAAGGTTTTTATTTGGTCTTGGTTTATGAAGGAGATTTCAGCTGGGTACAGTATTCTTGATTGATAGTTGTTTGTCTTTTGGGCATGGCATACATCATTCCAGCTCTTCTTGCTTTAATTGTCTCTGCTGAGAAATCTGAGTGATTCTAATTGGTTTCCCTTTATACGTGATTGATCTTTTGTCCTTGACAGCTTTAACGATCCTTTCCTTGGTCTCAGTTGATCCTGTGTGGATTATAATGTGAGGGTGGGATGTCCTGTTCTGGTCTGGTCTATTTGGGGTTCTAAAAGCTTCTTATATCTGAATAGGCCTATCTTTTTGCATGTTTGGGACATTCTCTGCTAGGATCCTGTTAAATAAATTTCCTATTCCATTAACTTCTGTCTCTAGGTGCTCCTCTACACTCATTATCCTCAGATTATGCCTTCTGATGGTATCTTCCAAATATTGAATAGATCCATCATATTTCTTGGATTTGTCTTGGATAATTGTATGTTCTTTTTTTATAATATCTAAGCTGTCTTCAATCCCCGAGATTTGATCTTCTGCATGGTCTAACCTACTGTCAAAACTTTTTACTTTTTAAAAAATTTCTTTTCCTTCTAATTGGTCGGCTTTAATGACTTCAAATTCCTTGTTGGAGCTTTGTTTTAGATCTTGTATGAACTTCTTTACTTCCTTAATTTGGTGTTCAGAGTTTATTCTCAAATCACTTAGTTGATTGGTTATAGTTTCCTTGGACTCCCATTCCTTCTGTTGGACACCATTCAGCATTCCCTTTGTGGTCTCCTTGACTTCTTTCAGCTCTCTGTTTATGGATTCCATGAATGCCTCTATTTATCCTTGTCTATTCTCATCCTGCTCTCACAATTCCTGTATTAGTCTTTGATAAGCTTCCTCATGTCCACGCAATTCCTATCTTTCTCTTTGACTGTTCTCAGCCTGCTCATGCAACTCCTTTATTTCTCTTTGACTGTTTTCATCCTGCTCACACAATTCCTGTATTAATCTTTGAGTAACTTCTTCACACTCATGAGATTCCTGTATTAATCTTTAGTTTGCCTCCTCTCACTCCCTAGCACACTCACACAGTCATTTGCAGGTTTTCAATCTTTTCATTCCCCATGTTTACCAGTAGTGTTTGTAGAGATTTTTGGGACCTCTTCTCTGAATTATTCATTCTCTGTTTTGTCACCTGATTATCATGAGTGGGAGTTGAGATACCCGGACTTGCCATTTTTTATTGTGTTTCTCCAGCTTGTTCTTTCCATTTGGTGTGAAAGTAACACCAATTTTGTGCTGGAACACTATTTTTAGGCAAGCCTCAACCAGAGTGCTGTAGATGCACAGTAAAAATGGCTGCAGATACAATCTAGTTCAACAGATACAATCTATTCAACATCAAACAGCTATGCATTAACGGGCTAAGAACAGCAAAGAAGGATTTGGAAAACCAGAAATTATTAGGTTTAGGGAGAAATGTGGGGGAAAATAGGATTAGATTGACATGGAGAGGTAAAAGGAGAGTGAATTTAACCAAGTCCTAATCTCAGAGAGGGAAATGGATTGGACAGCATGATAGGAGAGAGATTTAAAAAAAAAAAAAAACAAGAAAAATGGAAAAACAAAAAATTTAAATTTAAAAAGTGAAACACAAAATTATATAAGCATAAACAATGATATTGAGAAAAGAAAAGGATGGGATGAAAAGAGGGAAGGGATAGAAAGGAATCATGAAAAACTAAAAAATACAAATTCTTAAAATTGGCTAGTTGAAAATTATATGGGTATAAAGCGATAATGCTGCTATGTAAGAGGTTGTGAATTGAGTAATAAATTTCTGAATTAAGTATGTACACAATGGGGGATAAGGTCTAATAATTGAAGGCCTGTATATATCTGGGGATGAGCAGAACAGCAATTAAGATAGAGAGAGGGGCTGGGAAGGTGACTCAGTGGTAGAACACTTGCCTTGCATGCCTGAGGCCCTGGGTTCGATTCCTCAATACCACATAAGAAAAAAGAAAAAAGCAGAAGTGGCATTGTGGCTCAAGTGTTAGAGCGCTAGCCTTGAGCTGAAGAGCTGAGGGACAGCACCCAGACCCAGAGTTCAGGCCCCACAAGTGGACCCCCCCCAAAAAAAAAGAAAGAGAGAAAAAAGTGAAAAGAATAAAAAAGAAAGGACCAAAGGTCAAAAGAGATCTTTTTTTTTTTTAAAAAAAAAAGCACACACACATATACACCTAAAATAAAAATTATGAGAGATTAAAAAGATTAATAGAAAACAATTAAAAAATAAAAATTAAAAAAGGTAGAAAATAGAGTTCTTTGATTTCTTTTTTTGGGGGAGGGTAGGGAACGGGAAGATACTATTTCTCCCCTGTGTCCATACCAGTCTTTTGGTGGAGTCTCTGGTCTGCTTGTGGTGTTTGGTTTGCCTGTGGCTTGTTTGGTTTCTTAACTCTGTTTGAGCAGGCAGAAAAATGCTCTGTGTTACCAAGGATTTTCTGATCTTCCTCCCAGGCTAGTTCAGTGGGAGGGAGATCTGCTTTGAGTATTACAAAAAAAGGAGATGGCTGTTTCCTCTAGTTTGGAGATGCTGTGATAAGGCTAAGTTCTGGGTAGGGTTGAGGCCTTTCAGCAAACAGTAGCTTTTCCCTGAGGGGCTAGCTCCTGAGACAATCACAGAGCCCAGCCTGGAGCCATTATCAGGGTTTACTAAATTTTAATTTTTTGTCTAGGCTGCTGTAGGAAGGGGCAGCCTTTGGCTCTGTTTACCCAGTGAAGAAGTCACTCCTCCAGGGACAGAGCTTTCTCTGCCTGGGCTGGGTGACTTTCCTCTGGGTGGAACTGTGCCTGGCAGGTCAGGTCAGGGTCCTGTGACCTACTAAATGACTATTTTTTTCTTCCAGGGCCTGAGTTGAAGCTAGCTGCTCAGTTGGGCCTTTGTCAGTATCAAAGATGGAGATCTCCAGTGGTGGGGTGATGGGGAAGGGTGGCCTTCCCTCCTCTGCTCCCTGAGAAGTAGTGAGGATGTCAGGGTTCTACTCATGCTGGAGTGTTGGTTCCTGGGCCTTCTCTGGTCTGTGATCTGCAGGATGAAGATATCTACTCCTTGTCAGTTCTTGCTGGTAGTAAGTAGAATCCACTTGCCTGCCACATCTGGCGCCTTTGTCCCAGACTCTCTCTGTTAGTATGGTGCCTATGGCCACCACGCTGCCACCGCTGCTTGGGCTACCGGCAAATGCTCAGATCTGTCTCCTTGCTTGGATTTTCCCACTCTGGCCAAACTCTCTGTACTGTGATGTAACATTTGGTGTGATTCTCTTGCCTCAAACTGTTCACTGGAACACTAAAACTACTTTCTATGTGAGAGCTTGTTTAGCCTCAGCTTCTCCTGTGCTGTCTTCCTCTGAATCCCTTTTTATTTCTTTAGTATAATAAAATCATCAAACTCAACATATTTACAACATCAGTTATATTTGTGGAAATATAGGTGTAACCAAACATTCAGAAGTTGAGAATTATTTTAATTTATGCTAAAGGACATCTGAATATTTATAGCATCATTTCAAGTCAGACAAAATTATCACTATTGGCAGATAGGCCATGGGTGGCCAGTTGGAAGCATTGGAGGTATATCAGTCATATTCCAATTGATTTTACAGGCCATATACAGTCTGTGGGCTGGATGTCCTTCACTTCTAAATGTGACAGATTTCCATTACTATAAGGAAATAACTTAAACAGGGCTCAATTTAGGTCATAGTTTTGAAAGTGTCAGTTCCTGGTCAATTGACTTAATTAATTTTGGGCCTGCATGAAGGCAGCAAGTCCTTCCAACCATGTTTACCTCATGGTATGTAGGAAGTAAGAGACCAGAATCCCATAGTTCCTTTTGAGGGCATAAACTCAGTTACCTAGGACCTTCTACCAGGACTTCCACCTATTAAAGTTTCCTCTACTCTCCACTACTACCAAGCTGAAGACTAAGCCTTTATTATGTAGACTTTAGAGAGACATTTCTGATTCTAACTATAGTTTACCACAAAATGAAATTTCACAAAATATAACCTATTTTTAGACTTAAACTTAACAAAATGATTTTATATATACATATATATACACATATATATACATATATATGCATACATATTATATATAACTATATAAATAGTTATATATAATATATATAATATATATAACTATATATGTATATATATATATAAAAATATATAAAACATATATATATAAATATATATATAATATATACATATATATATATATATAGTGTGTGTGTGTGTGTGTGTGTGTGTGTGTGTGTGTGTGTGTGAAAGAGAAGAAGAAAATTTGCTTTTTGAAGAAATTCCTATAGCTGGTGATTTCACCTCCCTTAAGTTTCTTTGCTAAACTATGAAAGCACATGAGAGCTAAAGAGGCATTCTTAATTTGTTAAGAAATAAGTGTTGTCCCTTTTTAGCTTTTAGACTGGAAAAATATTATCACATCATTACACAATTAGACACTAGCCTAGCTATGGCATTAAAGTAGAAGTTCTAAAATAACCTTACATGAAATATTTATTAATCTTTTTTCCTGTATTTCATTATACTAATTGTAGGGTTTCTAAGTTTTTAACTAATCATATAGGTTAATTTATTCCAAAAGAGTATCTTTAAAACTTCTAAAGTTAGAATATAGAGTGAAAAATTTGGATTAGTGATATACACACATGTATCAAAGACCAAATAATTCACCCAATTAAAGTCTATAACCCAGTGGTGCTTAGTGAGTGATTTTTTTTTTACAAGTAAGAAAATATTTTCACGGCTCATTCTTTTTTTGTGTGTGTGTTTTGTTTTTGATCATGGGTCTTGAACACTGGGCCTGAGAGCTGTCCCTGAGCTCTTCAGCTCAAGGCTAGCACTCTACCACTTGAGCCACAGTGCCACTTCTTGTTTTCTGGTAGTTTATAGGAGGTATCAGTTTCATGGCCTTTCCTGCCCAGGCTGGCTTTGAACCATGATCCTCAGATCTTAGCCTCTTAGTAGCTAGGATTACAGGTGTGAGCAACTGGCTCCTGGCTATGGCTCAGTGTTATTATAACTTGTATTATCGCTTTATTGTGAACTAAGAAAGGAACCATGTATTTTAGCATATTTCAGCTAGTTATAGGATAAAAATGTCAAATAATAATCACCTTTGGTTAGATTCATCATAATACTGTGATTTGTGAATTAAAATTGTGAAGCATGCACATTAGGTGATTATTTGCCAACTAATTTTGCCAACTACATTTCTCATTGTTATTATATTGCTTAGGAAATTATGTTTACTATTTTAACTATCCAATGTATCATCTATCCTTTATTATCTATCTATCAATCAATCAATCTATCTATCTATCTATCTATCTATCTATCTATCTATCTATCTATCTATCTATCTATCTATCTATCTATCTATCGATCTATCATCTATGGTAACTCATCTATCTAGTCTATATCATCCATTGTTCTCTGAAACTCCCAACACTATACTTGGAAGATAACATTGCTTCAAATTGCTGAATAAATGAGTGAATGATGAGATGTGAAAAAAGTTGCCTGTATCAGTTGCTAGCAGATTCACACCAGAAACAGAAGTGATTGAATTTTTTGAAATATACATTCAAGAGTAAATTATTATAATGGGTCAAACATATAATCAGCAACATAAAGAAAAATCATTGCACTAATATTTATGAGCTAATGGCATCTACAAATTATTCTTGTATTTCTAAAACCATGTATGACACATGAGCAAAACTGACATAACTTGCCAATCAAAAAAGTCAAAACAGGCAAGAATGAATGGAAAATTACCAAAATACACCACCAAGTGTACTAATCTCTCTTTTCAAGAGTGACCTGCCAGAAAAACAATTTGTGTTGATGAATACTGTCAGGAGCACTGGAATTTTCACAGTGAGGTTCTGAACCTGGATGGCCATTGCATTTTTTCATTCCACACGGTAAGGGGACACAGAGGGCAGGTCCAACTGTGCCAAGTAGTGGAACCACTGGGAGGGTTAGCAAAACGCAATTCACACAAAGAGCTGGAGCTTCCAAACACCACCAAGGATCTTAAGCGGATGCCTAATAAAATAATGAGGCCTTCAAAGTAGGACCAAAGCAATGTACATCTTCAAGGAAACTGAAGTCACTATAAAATGAAAGTCTTGACAGAAGCCCTGCTAGTTCCAAACAGTCTGCAATTTTACAAGGATTTGTTTTTGAGTTTTTAGTGAGAGGCTTGTCCTAAATATCAGATGGACCAGTGCATACTTCATGGTAGCTTTGAGTATGATCCTGTCTCCTGTTATTTGCTTGGGAGACTCAGAATAACACTTGCCATTAAGATCAAAGGTAACCCTCGATTGTCTGTATCCTAGGTGATGTTTGTTAAAAATGTTTTGAAATCTAATTGACATACCACAAGGACCAAGAAGAAGGCACAAGTGTTGTTCTCCTATGACTACCACTACTTGGTGAGATGATTGTTAGTTAGGAACTGTTAGATATCTTCCTTTTCAAAGAACTTAGATTTGAATGTGTCCACTGTGAGATTAGTGGAATTAGGCTCTTGAATTCTAAATGCTTTTAAATGATCTAAAGTTTATAGAAGGTGAAATAGAGTTATAGGTTTAACGTAACATTTTATTTTCACAAAGGATAATTGCAATACATTCAACATATTAAAGTCCTTGTAATGTTTTAACTGAAAAAAATGGCTAGCATCCAATTGTAAACTGGTAAACTCTACCTATAAAACTTCCTGAAAACATCAGGGATTGTCACCATTTAGAAACATAGAAGGTATAGGGAAATTTATGTCTCCATTTCCTTAATTCTCATTTATCCCATCTTATTATCTCCTAATTTATAGTCTCATAATTATAATCTCTTAATATCTCTTTAGGTTGTGGGTTTCTGTGTATATGAGCACTCCTTGAATGTCTCATAAGGCAGAGTTCATTGTTTTAATCTTATAATTCCACCAGGAAATTATGAACTTTAAGGTAACATTAAATTGGATGTTAATTTTGTAGTTTATGTAAAATTCAATAGAGTGAAATTGCTGCTGCTTTCCATGAACTGGGTGCTCTGCAAAATATGGTATTGGAAAATGACTAATAATGAACAAGTTCACACAGGGAAGGGGCAGGTACTTTAGTAAAGGATTGTGTGAGAACTGCAATAAAAATACATACAAGGAACAGTTATGACCCAAAGAACAAAACATTTACCCTGGCAGTTGTTTGTTCCAGGGAAGTTATTTCTGGACTCCATGGTGCATCTTAAAATATTTTAACAACCAATTTGCCAGATAAACAAGAAGAGAAAAACAGAATATATTCCAGGCTTGTGGCCCTTCTATATACAAAGACAAGAGACATTGTGACACATTCTGGGGTCCAGGGATTTATAGTCATTGCCATCTGAGTTGTATCTTTTTGAATAAAAGTAAGAAAAATTTCATCTACCATTGTCATTAATTCGGCATCTTTCAAAACACTGCAGACTAGAAAGTCTATTTTATTTTAAAAATGCCACTAGAATTATTTCTTATAAGATTACATAGATTCTATTTAATAAATTACCTTTTTTCTTTAAAATATTTTTATTATCTTTCAGTATTGTACAAAAGAGGTACTATGTAGCAAGACAGTTCATGAGTACAATGCATCTTGATCAGAATCACCCCTTCAGCATTCTCATTCATCCTTCCCGTACTTTTCTTAATTTTGTGGTATGTACAATGAATTCTTGACTGCTTTCTTCCTACTTCCCCCTGTCAGCCATTTACCCACTCTCCTCTTGCCCTCCTTTGCTTGGATGTGTACCCATTTGTTGGTGTCAGGCTTTGACCTAGTCCTTCTAACAGATTATACTATTTGAGCTCTTCAGTCTATTATACTTCAGTTGATTCATTTGTAATCACTTGCATACTGCCCAACCTGTTTACTTACAGATTTATAGCTACATAGATTCTTTTTAATGCATACATTCTCTTGATTTCTTATGAAAATATGCAGATTCTCTTTGGTACTTGTTGACAGAAGAACAATATGAACAATGTTTTTACTATGATTAAAACAACATTCCACTAAGTATATTTTATATTATTTGTAATCCTGTGTGGTAGAATGCAAGATACATTATGCTTTTCAAATTCTAGTGTTGTCATTTAACATCTGTATGACCACAGGCAAGTCATTAATTTTTAAACTTCTGTGAACTAAAGATGCCAATCACAATCTTGTCCTGACTCTACCCCTTCTAAGTGAAACCACTCAGCTCGCAGCCTCTATCATGAAAGTGGTCATTTTTGTATTGTACTATATAGCATTTCAACTTCATTTATCCTCTGCCTACACTTCTCATGATGAAAAAATCCCAATTATGCCTATGAAATATGGATGTTTAACAGATTATATTACTGAATCATCTTCCTTATGCATAAGTTAGGGAAAATAATTAAAAAATAAGACATATATTATAGAAAATTTAGAGACTGATACCTAGAAAAGTCGAGTAATTAAGACTGTGAACCTTGGGACTTAAGAGATAACTGTTAAACTCTATTCTTATTATTATCTACCTTTGTGGTCCAGCCAAGTTATTGACTTTTTCAGCCTTACTTTTTATACTGGTCAAAATGAACAATCCTCTCATATTATTTTTGCCCTTATAATTTTGCCCTTATAATTCCTTTATATACTACACTGGAATAAGAACTTTATTGCTATCTATTTTAATGCTCAGATGAACACTATGATACATTTCCATACTTACTAACCAAAGAACAAAGGGAAACAGAGATGTTTAGTAATTTGATTATCTCTTAATGAGTACATTTGCACCCCAAGTTAGTGGTTTTTACTTCCCACTTGCTAGGGTGTCCTTACAACATTTTGCAAAGGTGTTTAAAGATTGAGATGGTGGATAAAATTAGTGGGGATCTTCCTGGCAGACCATCTTAACCTGACAAATGTCAGCTCCCTATTCCCCTTTCTTTCTTTGTTTTTGTTTTTGTTGTTTGTTGTTTGTTCTGATACTTTGTTTAAAGGACCTATGAGTGGAAAGCTATCATGAACACTGAATACCCGCCCTCCCCCCAAAAAAAATTATAGACGTGCAGGACAGCTTTTAATGGACCATGGAATTCATTTATGTGACATTAAAATAGGATATCCCTTTTGGGCTTTAAAAATCTGAGTTTAAATAAAGTCTTTAAAGGCTTCAGAAATTAATTTTCTTTATGCCAAATTTTTGATGAGCCGCTAGACTGATTTCCTAAGATGTATCAGTGACTTCTCCATTTTTTTTCTAAGCATATTTGACTGCGGCTCAGGGACACCCACACACTAAACTAGGAAGGCTAAGTCTTGTGGCTGCCAGATTCTCTGGAGGAAAAAATGAGCTTTGCTACGTGAGATGCATTAATATAAAATAGTTATGAAAGAATAAGAAAGGAATGTGTTGCTTCACTGACAGTCTAACTTTTCAGATTTTTAAGTTTCTGCAATAGCTACAAAGAAATGACATGTTAAAGTCTAGGAACCTACATGATTTTTATTTCTTTTAAATAAAAATATAGCTATGTAAATGTAATAAAACATGCTTAGCTCTTACTGGTGAGGGACTCTTGTATTTCTCATTTGAGTCAGGTGTGGAGTCACACATTAAATAAGAGAGGAGTCATATTTTTTGTTGTTACTTGTGAGAATGCAGTGTAATGTGAGTTATAACAGAGTGACTATTTCTCCTTGTTCTAGAAGGGTTCATCAACTCCATAGTTTAGCTGTAACCAAGATCAAGGTTTGGATATAAAAGTACATTTAAATATGCGATCAAAGCAATTTCTTCTCAACTACTAGGTCACAAATCTCAGCAGCACACAGAGAATTACAAGGTGACTTTGGCTGATGGTTTTAATGTCTGGTGGTGAAATGTGGACAAGTGAATTTGCTAAGCTAGTGGTAAAGTTCCGCATAACCCTGTGCAAAATCTCCAGCCAATGAGAGAACAACTTCTATAGAATGACAGATTGAAGCTGTAGACACACATACTTATTTCCTTGCAAATAACACCCTTAAATTAAAAGTTGCATTCTTTTATGCTTAATATCAGGGCAGGAAATAGAAAACAGAATGAGTTGTATGGATGCCTTAGGGTGTACAATTGGGAATTATTTGATAACTGTCTTGTTCAAAGGAATCAATCAATATAGTTTTCCCCAAGAAGAGTTACTGTATGTTCGATAGCCTAGAGGGATGGATAAGTACTACTTTTCATTTCTCAATAGTTTATAGCACTGCCATGACCAAACTGGACTTAGACTCGGAGTCTAATCTGTCCAATAGTCATTCCAGGCATGATAAAAGTTTTCTAAGGACTTGAACTAAAAGCCAATGCAGAGTTCCAAGGAACATGCTTCATTTTCTGCAAATAAGTCACTCTATCAAAAGTGACAAGCCATGAGGAGGTCAAAGACTTATTTCAGGACATTTCCCCTCTGATAGTCCCTTACACACAATTTGAACAGGAAGTCCATCATGGAAACACAGTACATTGAGTGTTCACTGTATACACAGCACTCATTTCTTTGCGACATAAAAGCCGAATACATTGTTCTGGTTTTCATCGTGATAATTTGAATATATGGCTGAGAAAATTTGCATTTCCTTGAGAGTGATAAGGAACCAAATTTATCGACTTTTAAACCATGTATTTTACATTTGACTGAACTAGAATTTGAGCTATTTAATAAAGGATTCCATAAGACAGTTTCGGTGGAGTGGTGCTTGTTGCCCATACATCTCAGGAGTCTGAGATCTGAGTATCATGGTTTGAAGCTAGCCCAGATTGGAAAGTCTGTAAGACTCTTATCTCCAATAAACTACAAAACCAAATAAATAAAAAAAAAGCCAGAAATAGAGCTGTGGCTCAAGTGGTACAGTGCAAGCCTGAAACAAAAGAAGCTCAGGGACAGTGCCCAGGCTATGAGTTCAAGCCCCCATACTGTCAAAAACCTAAAATAAACCCAAAACATCAGTTTCCTTGGTATATCTCATTTAGAGCTTCTTCCAAACCCATAGAGGTATTTTAACTGAATGGGTGAGAGAATGTGCTTAAGAATTTCAGATTTGCATCCATGATCACAAAATTATATTGGATTATGTTATGAGTCAGACTTCTAGTTCTGGGACCATTTCCTGAATAATTTTCTATACTCCTTATTAGGAGTAGTCATGGAATTTGGTAACAACAAAACTTTTGTAGAATTGTCTAAAAGTCAACACTCAGATTTCAGTGTTATTTTTTAGACAGAACAGAGAATTACCACATCTTTTCCAACAGCTAATGTTGTCCCCTTTTATCATTCTTCTCCCAGGTAAAATATTTGTTAATATGTGTAGTCACAGCTTGTTATTGATTGGAGCACAATTAACCATTAAAGAAGTTTATTGAATGTTACAAACAAAATGATGCGTTTTACCTCTCTAAAACTTTGAGGCCAAGACAGTCAACTTCTTGATATTCCAGAGTTCGATGTAGGAGAATTAATATCCTAACTCAGGAATACTATTAATGTTTGGTTATTTTACTTATTATTTGTAGTCATTCCTGAGTATTTTCTCCCTTATTGATACAGGAAAAGGGTATGATACTGACAGAAAAGACATAGATTTGGAGATCTCAATGAGACCTTGAAACTGTAGCTTATTTTTATGAATAAACGTTCAATTAACTTGAGATATGTCTTTGATTGATATTAGTTACCAGTAATAGATGAATTCAAGTTTTCCTGATTCCTTGTATAAGTTTTCTTGTATAAAGATCCTTCAAGAACCTGTAGGGCCAGGTGCTGGTACTCACCCTTGTAAACTAGCTTCTCAGGACACTGAGATCTGATGATCATGGTTCAAAGCCAGCCCAGGCAGAAAAATCCCCATGAGACTCCAATTAACCACTCAAAACTGGAAGTCGCACTGTGGCTGAAGTGGGGTAGAGCATTAGCCTTGAGTACAAGGCTCAATGACAGTACCCAGGCCCCGTGTTCCAGTCTCACAATTGATCAAAAATAGAACAAAAAAAAGAATGAAAAAAAGGAACCATGTAGGAATGGCTCAGTTTGGTATTGAATTATGTCTAGATTTATTGTGTGCTTTTGAAATGCTGTCACAATATCACAATTTGATCAAATGATTGTCTAATGTATGTTAAAACATATGGAAGCTTTCTTTAAGGTACAGACTTGCTCACAGATAAAGTAAAATTTGTTCATCTTTTCTTATATACCTTTTTCTGACATTGGTTATATGATAAGAATGATCTTTCCCACAGTAAAAATCTAATAGAATACTTTTCTATATTTGTGCTTTAAAAGTTAAAGAATTGATCCATACAGAATTTACTTTTGTATGATAAATAGTGGAAACCTAACTTAATTGTTACCTTCTCCTACCATCTATGTTTAGGCATTTGTTTCCATATTATTGATTAATTTTGACAGTTTGAAAATCTAAATGTAATAATTTTGCTATCTGCTCTCAAAAATTTTGATAATCTAATATATTCTAATGTGATTTGCTTGATATAAATGTTACATTTGTTTGTGGGAAATTATGCTAAATGTGTATTTTTCTGAGCCATCATAATCAGTAATGTTTAATAAATAATTGAGCATATTTATTCCAGCCCTACAGATTCTCAAACCATGGATACTATTAATGGTCATACTGACCATTCTAGCCTTTCTTAATTAAAGATATTCTATGAGCTGGAATAAGGGGGCTCGCTTGTGAACTCTAGGAATCAATTCCCATTGTTTTCATGTAGCACAGATCATTTCAAGTTTCTGTCACTGTTACTGTCCTATTGAATTTTAATCTAAAGGGTCATTTTGCTAACGCTGGTTTGAACATTATTTAGTCAAAACCCACATAGAATTTGAAATATGAGGAAGCCTCAGGCCTAGGAGGACAAACTTGAGAAGTTATGCCTAATATTCACATAACCCATGGTAAGTATGATAACGGTATCAAGATTGAATTTACCATACTTTAAAGTGTATCTTCTCTGTTAAGTATCACTTAGATTCTTAAAGTAATTGGAATATTATTTATATTTTGAAGTGAGAACACTGAGGTTACACTCATGTAAGTTACTCTTTTACCCAGTCAGCAGCAGTATCTAGAGCTGGGGTCTTTACCAAGATTGGTGTAATCCAATGTGGAGAATAATATTTCAGTTGCTTAGTTTTTTCCCCTTCCCTTTAAGATCTCTGCCCAATAACAAATGAGAACAAAGCTGAAAATGGTAATTGAAGATGTCTTCTACTGGGATTACCTATAGTCAGTAGCTACCAATTCTGTCAATTAAGCTTTATTTTCCTGTTACACTGCAGGTTTGTAATAAAGAAAGGCGATTTGCAGAGTATTTCTGTTTAATAACAAAGCTATTGGATGCAAAATTTTTGCAAGTACTTTGAGGGTATTTTTGTACGAGTTTTTATACATTCCTATAATTAGGATAAACTTGATGATTTTACCGTATGTTTTCAGTTTTTAAACTTTCAGGATAAATTCACATTCAGTTAGGTGAACTGTTCCTGTATAATCTGAAAATAGAAAGATTATATAGTAAGAACTTTACTTAAAGGAACAGTTTGAAATGTGTTAGCATGGCTTGTAGACTTGATTCATTTATGGAGAGTCTTTCAATTTTCTCTAGCTTGCACCCTCATTGTTTAATAAAGTTAAATAAAGTTAAATGAAATTTAACAATTGCAAAGAAAGAATGGAGCCTATTTACTGTGCAAAATGGGAGTAAAGTGGTGAATCAGCTGATTGTCCTCTTCCTTTCAGGTCTCAAAGGTAAATGAGGTAGCTGGAGATGAAGGTGAACCTAGTATCTCTCGTAGACCTAGGCTCCCTTGGGGTTCTTATTCCAGGTAACTTGGCTTGATTTATATAGGAAATTGAAAGACATGAAAGCTTGGTCTGTATCTGTGCCTGTGCTCCAAGATGCTGTTCATTCTCATTGCTGTCACATTCAAAATGGCGAGTGGGGTGGGGTGCTGGACATTCTGTTTTATCAATGGATTACTGGACAATTCTAGAAGTTAAAAACATGTCTTTGGCTAGATTAGAATGCTCCCTGGAAAGTTATCACTTATTAATCAGTTTAAATTTAAACATAAATATAATCATGTTGAAACTCAGAACTGTTTGTAGAGAAGATAACTGTGATTCTTTGGGTGTCCTCAATATAACAGATGTTTGAAAAAAATTTCCAATACTCCACTCTTCACCCTGATTTGGATTAAATGTTCATACATACAATGTTAATAAGCAATCTCTGAAAAATGAGAGACATATGTCTATGAAGGAGGAATTCATTCCTTTTATTGGGAAGGCAGGAGAGGAAAATCTAATGGATTTTCTTCAGACGAGGTGAGGAAGTGAAAATACTACCTTAGATGAAAAATTGAGATGAGAAATGTAAGTATCATTTGTTGCAAACTGTTCTCAATATTTGGCTTTTCAGAGAGAGGGAAAAATGCATTCCAGAGCCAACACATTTTTATCATTTGAGTTTCATTATAAAAATGACAGAAACTTACTGGCTTGGAAATATTAAAGGCAATAGGATGGGCTGTAGGTTTCCGTTAATAGTTGTCAAATCTAGAGAAATTTCAAGTGAGAGAAGAGGAGGAGATGCCAAGGGGAAAATTTTCTGAGAGCTCTTACAAATACAGTTCTTGTAAAAACTGTTTTCCCCATGGATCTCTCTGGGTTAAAGTCTATTGTACATTTGGAACACTTTTTTTTTTTTTTTGCATTCACCTTGAGAGTTAGAGCAATTATTGTCTCTGAAACCAGCCTTGCTATGACCAGCAATAGTCATGAGGCAGGGTCATATTTCAAAGAAATTTTAGGACCCTAAATGCCATAGCTTATAAATCTAAAGTTTGTTTTAAGCAAAGGATGCGCTATAGTAGCATCATTAAAAAGATATGCATGACAGCCAAAGGCTGTCTCATTGTAAAAGGTCCAGAGAGGCCAAATGCAAACTCCAATTGTCTTTCCTCTAAGGACCGTATAGGGGACACTTTTCTCTCACATCAGAAAAACGTTGACAGGGGCACAGGACACTTTGGAATCAGGGAGCCCAAAATAGTACCAGGGCTAGAATTTCGTGTAGCCTGTTTTTAGATCAGGCAGGCACATTTCTGTTTTGTCCATGTAGCAGGAACTAATTTCCCTTGTAACAAAGGACCATGCCATCCCTTGGCCCTCAATTTCTTTCCAGGATCCTTTATAAAATGGATCTCACTACTATTCATAAAGAACATTGAAAAGATTGCTTGAATGACTTGGAAAGACTTTCAATTTATAACTAGTCTATTAATTGGTATGTTTCATGATTGAGCCAAGGACCATCTTATAAACACTCTAGCAAAGATGTTCCAGTGTATCCTTGATTTGATGAAATTAACCCACACAAGTGCAACTGTTATAGTCTGACTAGCCAAAAGAAACCCCTCAGAAAATGTTGATTTATTTATTGCCAGATAGATAGAATGTTATTAGTTGAATGGAGGTAGATATGCTTTAGCATTTCTAATCTGCTGATAGTATAGAACTACAACTGTTTTAAGAGTTGTGTTATAAAAACTTAAATTGTTTTGTCCTGTATTTAACCCAAATATATGTAAGCTAATGGCCATGGTTAAAACAATTCATCTAAACAGTAAGAAATGTGTACTTTATGTTCTCCATGAGGTTTTTATTCTTTTATACAAGCCCTATTTGAATTTTGACACTTTAAGTGATGGTGAATGTACTGCTAGTTTGTTCCTGCGTATATTAGTGTATGAAATTGTACCAACTCTAAATTTATTGTCTTTTCACTCCAAAGATACACCTCACTGCCCTGTTTATAATACTGGAACTCTTCTTCATTGCCAACTGGAATAGTAAACCCCTCGCAATGCAAGAGGGTCAATGCAGAAAGAAAGGGCTTGTCTTGCTGGGTCTGGTGTTCTTTGCTTCTCAATCCTTGTGTGGGTCAAGGCTGGAACATAGGACTTCCAGTGCAGCTCACTTTTGATAAGTTAAGCATACCAAGGTAAGCATCTCAGACACTATAGATAACCACCTGGAAGTAGGTTTAGGGCATCTCAGCTATTGAATTCTACAGGCATTGTAGCACTCTTGTACAGGATGCTCTCTAAGGCAACTCCAGCTTGCTGCCTGGAGCCTGCCAGTCCTGGCCTTTTGGTGCATTTCCTATTGGTATCTTCCTGATTAGATTAACTGGTGCCCCAATGAGTGTTTCCCGCAAAATTTAACCTCAATCCTAGTTGACAACTTCCTGGAAATTTTTCTGATCCCCCCAGTATATGGTTCTCTGATTTTTAACCTTCATCCACTGAATCTAAACAAATGTGACACAGGGAAACCCAGAAAATTTCTCTATCAGCCAGTAGGTTACAACTTTGCCTTCCCAAAGTAGGTCTGAGTTCTCACCTTAAAACAAACCCCCCTCTATTTTTATATTTGTTACGTCTTCTTTTTGTATATGCCATCTGTCAGTGGGGTTTCTTTAATCTCTTAGCTATCACTGGAAAATATTAATAATTATATGAAACATTTCCTGTTCACATTACTAGGTGGTTTTTGGTATGTATATTCACTATTGCAGATATGAAAGACAAGTAGACTATTACTAATACAGGTATCATAGGGTAATGGTTTAGATGTTTTTCTTGCTCTCTTGAGGTTGGTTGCCATTCAAAATGGCAATTTTAGATGAAGTCCTCTTGAATAGATACACCTTGATCCCACATTGTGTTACTAATAAGAGAAATCATGTCTCTAAAATATTTTAAAAGCCTTCCAATTTTACTTGTCTTCATAATGTACAATTTCACATTCATTGCCAAGATGTAGAAGCAGAACATTAATTAGATACTTAGGCATGCCAACTATTTAATATGTAACCTACTTTTGTATAATACACATATACATGCTCACATACAGAGATTTCCATCCATTCTGTTTCTTGTGAGGCCTTAACAATTTTTTAAATCTTAATGTTTGTTACAAAATCTTTTACTAAGCCTTTGATGCCAAGGAAATATATAGCCTGGATCATTTGCTGTTTCTAACATCATTATACCAAGCACAAAAATCGCAAATAATCAAGAAGAAAGCTGGAGAAAAAAGCTTCATAAGAAAATAATGGAAATCATATTGTCCCAGATAATCTAGTTTCAAAAGAACAGAGAGCTTGCTGGCTATAATGTTGCCTAGTACAAAACAGTGGAGATTGAAAACTTTCCTAAATAGCTATGAAAGATAAAAGTTTAATAAGATCAGCTTGACAATTTTGATCCAATAATGAATCTCTCATCAAAGAATGTGTGCCACAATGAAATGTAAATATAACGAGGGAAGAAATGGACACAAACACTTGATCAGTGTTCTAGAGAGCTAGAATAGAAAAACAGCCTGATAGTATAAATGATAAAATGGCTTCTCTGGTGAGGAGAGCTTGTAACTCTTCCATTAGAATGATGGCCCCTGCAGGTAAATCATCTACTCGTCCCTCAGAACTTCTCAGTAATGTACACAGTTGAACAGGACTCCATAGACTGCTGCCTCTGACAGCCTTGAAAGGTAAAGTTCTAAGTCAAAACTGCAAAAATAATTACAACCAATTATTGGAACATTAAAGGGTAGTTTTGATGCACCATTAGGGTTTTCCCAAGAGCCTAATTTTACTCAATTTCTTCCCCCTCTGGAGAAAGAACAATCAAGGAAGCAGCCATGAGCAAGCCATTAAGGTACATAAAGTCTCCAAATGCTAATCAAATTGGAGCAGAGGGGAAAAAGTCTGTATTCTTCAGAGAATCACACACCAATTGTTTTGATATTTGCTTCTCTTCCCTCTTTTTGTTTTGTTGTTTCTGCACACTGAGTTTCAAGTGAAAGATCATCATTATCTTTATTGGAGATGAAATCCATTGGCCTTCACTTTGGATTTTACCATTCTTATGCTCAGTGGACAATTGTGTTCATGTTTCATCCATAGAAATTCTTTCCTTATGGCAATAGTTGGTTTTTTGTACATTTATGTTTGAACTAGTCCATTTTGAAGAAAATTATTTCTCTTTTGTCTTTTGTCTTCCATTAGTAGAATATTCCAATGAGTATGCTACATTCTGTCTTTATATTCTCACTCAATTTTCTCCCTTCCTCTACCATTGTCAAACTGAAACTCCCCTTTCAAAAAGTAGAGTGAGTTGTTGATACTCATTCTTAACTCTGATGTCTGGAGCTCATAAATCATATGATAGATAAAGAAAGGATTTGTTATGAGAAAGCGATGGTGGTTAACCTCAGTCCTTGTGTCTGTCCAAGAGAAGAATTCAGGCTAGACATGAACATAGTAAATATGATAGGAAAGGTTTATTATTGTTGTTGCTGTTTGTTTGTTTGTTAGAAAAGAAATATGGTAAAAAAAAGAGAGGATGGAGTGTGGCATATATAAGCCATAGTAAGACAGAACTTCAGCTCATTTCAGCCATTTGGAAATCTTCCTTATTAGAGAGTGTTACCTTGGGTTAAATAATGAGAATCAGAGTCCTTGAACATAGCTTTTGGATTGGTAGTTCTCTTCTGTGATTATTATAGGTTGTGACATCAAAGATTACTGTCCCTTCTTTTTCTTGAACTTGTCCATACTTCTTCCTCTTTTTTTTTTTTTTTTTGGTAGATCCTGACTCCATTTTGTCTGGCAAGTTTTGTTTATCAGTATATCTTGCCATTCCCAAGTTGTATTAGTCACAGTTCCCTGATTGGCTGCTTTTGTACTTTGTATCAATGATATGGTGTTATATTCTAGATAATGAGAATCTAAAGGGAGAAAAGTATAAGATGCAAAATAGAATAAGATTTTTACATTTCACTTGAAATAGTAAACTTTCAATATCAGTAGAGTGATACATTTCCTGTATGTGGTTGTGTGTGTGTGTGTGTGTGTGTGTGTGTGTGTGTGTGTGTGTGTGTGTGTGTGTGTGTATGTGTGTGGTAGGTCAGTCAGTGTGCAAATTATAAGTTATCACTAAAGACCTTTATAAATAAATTAGAATGGAAACAACTGAATGTTTAGCCTCATATGTAGATGTTCTCCTGTCAGACATTGCATTGTCCTATTATATTTCACCTTTCCCACAACTTAGCTTCCTTTTTGTCCTCCCTGTACCTGTGAAAGCCCTATTGAGCAATTTGATACAACTGAAAACTCATTTAAAGATGGGTTAATAATGATTCTTTGTTGAAATTGTGCAGTAATTTTTCAGCCTCTGTGTCTTCTATTTTCATTCCTAATCAGTACCCAAGCACTGTTAGTTCTTCTCTAGAAAAAAGACTTAGGCATCATTGCACTGATTTCTTTCTCTTAAAGCATTTCAGCATATTACTATCAGATTGCACTATTAAAATGATTCTCTATTTGTTAAATTTTCAGTGGAACTAAACTCTTTTCAGATATTTTCTTCAATGTCTTAAAATCTATTAGCAGTCCATGTTTCCAAAATTAAGTCTCTCTTGTCACACAAATCTTCTCTCAATGACAGAATGAGTCAGAAACCTTGACAACTCAAAATTCTGATTTAAAGTACATATACATAGAAGGTCAGAAAAGATGATGTTAAGTGACGTGAACCCCAAGATAAGGACACAAGTGGTTTTTTCTTTATTGCTATTGTTTCTAACGTATTTATAAGGCACTACGTGATTTTTTTTTTGCTTTGTATGTCCCACCCCATGGTATAACCCCTGTTTTCACTTTATTTGATGTTGGTATAATTTGGGGAAGGGAAAAAAAACAAATTGTTTAAATAAGGATACAGGTTGACCCATTGCAGCAATGAGATATACAAGACTATGTACATCTATGTACATATGTTGAAAAACGAACTTTACAATTTAGGCATGGGGCTGGTGGGGAAAGGGCGGCAGGGGGTAGGGGGTTGGGAATGTAGTTGTGGAAATGGGAGAGAAGGGATGGTAGGGGAAAAACCAAGGAGGAGGCAACAATGCTTGATAAGAAATGTACTCATTACCTTGCTCATGTGATGGTAACCCTTCTGTACAGTATTTTCACAATAAAAAAACTTACTTAAAAGAAGAAGGCTAGGGAATTTAATAGATAACATGGTAAGAAAAATCAAAGGTGGATTTACAACTTAAGATGGATTCAAGTTTCAATGACAAAAACCTATTCCTTGTTTCACTATTTGTTTTAGATTTGCTTTCTTCAATATAGGATTTGCTTCTAGACCAATTTATTCATTTTAGAAGGAAATTCATCACTAGGAATTTGGAGCTTCAAGCTTAGCAATTTCTATAGAGTTCTTCCAGTAGTTTTAGTAATAATTGTCTTATGGAATGACTTGAGCAGGGCAATCTATTCAAGACTGTTTCAATGCAACCAGAACTATCTTATCTGTAAATATCAGAGAGCATCCTTAAGAAAAACTGAGTTACTGTTATGAGAAAAAGCAGAGGGTAAAATAAAAAGGTTTCCATTACCAGCAGTTGTGAGTCCTGAGAGTATAAGCTTTGCTGCCTTAATGATTACTTTTCTTAGTCACATGAATACAATGCCTGTCATGTGATATATACCTAATAGATGTTTGATGAAGGACAGTTTATAGTTTTCCTATATCCCGCCTTCCTTTGTAAATTTTCTCTTTGATTACTTTCTTTGTTCTAACTCTATTTCAAATTCACACTTGAATTTTAGATTTTCTAAACATTCCAGCTTTGATCATATTGAAGACAGTTTTTCCTGTTTTAACACATTGCATTGTTGCATTATGTTTTATTTTTATTTCTGTGTCCCACACCTATTTTTTCATGTATGTGTATATTCATCATAATTAAATTTATAGATTTTAAAACTAGACAACTGATTTTATGCTTTGATAACTTTATGCTCTTGTAATATTCCCCATGGTAAGTAGTGTTTTATTCTTAAAATATGTGTATATATTTATGATTAGATGAAGTGATGAAATGGTTATTTATTTCTTATCACATATGAATTATTCACTATGGAGGGTTTTATTGGGATAGTCCCATATATGAACACAGTATAATTTTACCAAATTCACTCCTCTCTCATTTCTTCTTTCCCCATTCTCCCTCACTTATTTTTTCACATTTCATATGTGTATGTGAATATGTGTATGATGAAAAGTTTTTATATCTAAAGTTATATAAATGAACAGATTTTTTAACTTTTTATACATATGTATATGTATGTATATATTCATATATGCATGAAAGGTTAAAAAATCTTTTAAACATTATATAGGCATATAATATACATATATTTAAACAAATTACATATATATATGTATATGATAAAAATGAGAATTCAAGAGTCCAATATAAGGCTGAAAGCATTTTGCCTTCCTTAACGTAAGTTTCTCCATAGAAATAGTAACATTTGCTTAGGGCCAGACAAAGGAAAATTTCTGATTGCAAACGAAAGTAATCATTTGGATGATAAATTTTCCCTGTTGAATATGTCAAGACTTAGAAGAAATATGAGTAAACTAAAGATACAAAAGAATAGGAAAAACACCATTATCATGTTTGATGCAATACAATCTTTCCTTTCTATGGATAATGATAATAATAATAAAATGGATTAGTTTATAACCTCGTCCTAGTATCTTTTCACTGCTGTGGAATAACTTCAATGTATTTGGTTGTGATAGATCTATCTCAAATCTCTCTTTAAAATAGTTAATGTCAGACTACTATTCTTGAGTTCCCATATCTGTTAACATTTTTGCCACAATTAAAAATTTATTCTTAATACAAAATATTCTTCTTATATACCTGGATACTATTTTCTCTGTAATTTATAACATATATCTCTATTTCTTTTCATGTACTCCCCCTTAACAAATAAGGATATAATTTTAACAAATCCCATGAATTGTGTACATCTTTCCCCTTACACTGAATTAAGTAAGAATGAATGAAGGATTTTCCTTTCCCCTATTGGCATATTCTTTCTAAGTAACCAAATACTGAATATGAAGGATTGACCCCCACCCTGTTTTCTCAGATGCATACAGACATCAGACAAGCAACTAAAGATATTTGCAGACTGCCTGACACAGGTAGGGCAATCTACCTAAGCCTGCTGTAAATATTCCATTGTGGGCCAACCAAAAAGCCCCTGGACCTAATAGCTTTATTCTTAACCTCTGCCTCCTTTGCTCAGACCTCACAAAAACCCAACTCTTGTCCCACCTCTTTGCATAGTCTCCAAACAGGAAGACTGTGTCCCTAGCTGTTATATCTCAAGAAACTGTCCTGGCCTGTGGAGGAACAAATCCTGCCTGTTTCCTTCCTTTCTCCTCCATATTCCTAACAAGAAACACAAAAGAAACATTTACTCTAATGTCTTTTAAAACAGAAAATCTTAAACTCTAAGAACACGAATAATTTCCACTTACACCCAGAAAAATAGTGTACTATGTAACAAATTAATATTTTGTATTTTCAGCATTAAGGTTTTCTTTCTTCATATATGAATTTGATCTTGTAAATATTTATATTGTATATATAAAAGTTCATGCACATACACTATGTTTTAGTGGTTTACATTAGCCAGTCATGGGTTTTAGACATTAGCCAGTCATGGGTTTTAGAATTTGCTAAATTATTCAGAAAGTAACATTTCCTCTAGTTGCTAATGGCAGAGAAAATGAAATAGATAAAAGGAACAAAAAGATACTTTCAGGAGTCATTGTATACCTTAGAGTGTGCATATATAGATATATGTATATCTATCTATCTATCTATCTATCTATCTATCTATCTATCTATCTATCTATCTATCTATCTAAAAATCATGTTCCTTTTTCTGAATATTAAATGTATAGTTGTTTGATGCAATTGTGATTTGTATGAGAAGTCCTATTATAATGAATAGGCCATTTGTATATACTATTATAATCTAATTTTTATTAGGAGCAAAAAATCTTCCCTTTATGGAACATAGCTAAATTGGGTTTATTTTTGTGATGAAACTCACTTACCTTTTAATTAGCTGTGCTTCAATCCATGGCATGTTTTTTTGTGTCCACAGGGAACTGACAAAGTCTAGAATAATATTTTATTCTTCCACTTCTCCAACTTTAATTGGAACAGCTTCATCCTGCACTTTTCTGAGGGAAAGTAGCATATACACTTAAAGTTACTGACTATTAATAACCTATGTTTAGCTTTTATTCTCAGACCCCATATGCCTAAATCGGGAGAAAATCAAAAACTTTGCTGAGCTTGATGTTTTTCCTTGCTAGTTTTCTCTTCACTCTGTTGGTCTGTTTTATAATTGAAATTTGGCTCAAAAGTTTGATCTGCTGCTCAAAATCTGCCTTCAGTTTTTAATTCCAAGTAGCAAGAAGCCTTGGAAAGGTCTCTTTGCTGGGATGGCTGCACTCATCCAGCCCTCTTAACGTCAGCTCTGAGGTTCTAAGCTCTAAGGCTCTGACTTGATTCTGATACATTTTCCTTCCCTACATCTTGAAAAGTACTTTCTGAAAGTATGATCTCAAAGTATGATCTCAATTTTAAAAATCCTTGAGAAAGTAACTACAATGTAGTGAGTTTAAAATACATATGTTAATTCAGTTTGAAAGACTATCTTTTTCTGTACATTTTTTTATTGTAAAAAGTCTGTACAGAGGAGTTACAGTTACATGACCAAGGTAATGAATATATTTCCTATTGAGCATGCTTGCCTTCTCCTTTGTTTTCCCTCTACCATCCCTTCCCTCCCACCTCCACAACTACCCCCTCTTCCTCCCTCTCCCCAAAGTTGTAAAGTTCATTTTCTGGGTCAACCTGTACTTCTATTTAAACATTTTGTTTTTTTCCCTCCCCAAATTAGAGAAGTGTATATACAAGATGCAGGGTACCGACATGAAATACAGTGAAAACACGGGTTATACTGTGGGGAAGGAACGTAGAACGCAACAAAAAATCACATGGTATATTATAAATGTTAGAAACAATAGCAAGAAAGAAAAAAGATATTTGTGTCCCTATCTTGGGGTTCATTTCGCTTAACATCATCTTATATGGTCATATGTACATAGCTTTTGGCCTTTTTGCTTGCCCTGTACATGTACTAGTTATTGCAAATAAGGGAAACCATAGGACCTATGTTTCTTTGGGCCTGGCTTACTTCACTTAATATAATTTTTTCCAAGTCTTTCCATTTCCTAACAAATGAGGCAATGTCATTCTTTCTGACAGAGGCATAGAATTCATTTGTGTGTGTGTGTATATATACATTTATACATATACATATATATATACACATATATACATATATACATATACATATGTGTATGTATATATACATATATACATACATACACATATATGTATCCATATATATGTGTGTGCATATATATATATATCTCACATTTTCTTGATCCACTCATCTATTGAGGGGCATCTGGGTTGGTTCCACATCTTAGCTATAGTAAACAATGCTGCAATAAACATAGTTGTGCTGGTAGCTTTAGTATGGCCTTGTTTGTGATCATTTGGGTAAATGCCCAAAAGTGGGATTGCTGGGTCATAGGGGAGCTCTATGTGGAGTCTTTTGAGGAACCTCCATACTACTTTCCAAAGTGGTTGAACAAGTTTACACTTCTACCATCAATGCAGTAGGTTCCCTTCTGGCCACATTCCCTCCAGCATCTGTTGCTATTATTATAGTTCTTGATTCTAGCCATTCTAACTGGGGTGAAGTGGAATCTCAATGTTGTTTTGATTTGCATTTCTTTTATGGCTAGAGCATTTCTTTATGTGTCTATTGGCCATCCTTCTTTCCTCTTCAGAGAAGTTTCTGTTTAAGTCTTTAGTCCACTTATTTATTGGGCAGTTGCTTTTTTCAGTTTTTTGTATTGTGAAAATACTGTACAGAGGGGTTACAATTACATGGGAAAGATAATGAGTACATTTCTTATCAAGCATTGTAGCCTCTTTGTTTCCCCTTCCCATCCCTTCCCAACCTCCCCTGCCCCTGCCCCCCCACCAAATCCTCCTCCCCACTCCCCACCCTCACCAAAGTTTTAAAGTTTGTTTTTAGACATAATGACTTGTACATCTCATTGTTGCAATGGGTCCACCTGTATCCCTATTTAAATGATTTGTTTTTCCCTTCCCCTCCACAAATTATACCAACATCAAATAAAGTGAAAGCGGGGCTTATACCGAGGGGGAAGGACATACAAAGCAAAAAAGAAATAATCTTATAAATATGTTAGAAACAATCGCATGAAAGAAAAAAAAAACATTTGAATGCTTATCTTAGTGTTCATTTCCCTAACATCAACTTATCTGACTTTTCTGCTTGACTCAGACTTATACTGGTTATTGCAAATAAGGGAAACCATGGGAACTATGTTTCTTTGGGCCTGGCTTACTTCACTTAATATAATTTTTTTCCAAGTCTTCCGTTTCCTAACAAATGGGACAATGTCATTCTTTCTGATGGAGGCATAGAATTCCATTGTGTGTATATACCACATTCTCTTGATCCCTTCATCTACTGAGGGGGCATCTGAGTTGGTTCCATATCTTAGCTATGGTAAATAATGCTGCAATAAACATAGTCGTGCTGGTAGCTTTAGTGATCATTTGTGTAAATGTCCAAAAGTGGGATTGCTGGGTCATATGGGAGCTCTATGTAGAGTCTCAAAAATCAATGGCTTTTCTGTATGCCAACAATGAGAAAAGTGTGGCTGAAATTAGGAAAGCAACTCCATTTGTAATAGCCCCACAAAAATAAAATACCTAGGAATTAACTTAACCAAAGAAGTGAAGGACCTCTATGACGAAAACTTTAAAAACCTGAAAAAGGAAATCAAAACAGAACTTAGAAAATGGCAAAACCTCCCATGCTCCTGGATTGGAAAGATCAACATCGTGAAAATGGCAATACTTCCCAAGCCTATCTATGTGATACCTATCAATATTTGAACCTCATTCTTCAAGGTAATAGAAGAGGCAATCCAAAAATTCATATGGAACAATAAAAGACCTTGACTAGCAAAAATGATCCTCAACAGAAAGAACAGTGCTGGAGGAATATCAATACCAAATTTCAAACTCTACTAAAAAGCCGTAGTAATCAAAACAGCTTGGTACTGGCACAAGAACAGACGTCAGGACCAATGGAATAGAATTGAAAATCCAGAAATAAACTTACAGACCTATAGCCATCTAATCTTTGATAAGGGAGCTAAAAAGTAGAATGGAAGAAAGACAGCTTCTTCAGTAAATGGTGCTGGCAAAATTGGTTAACTACTTGTAGAAAACTCAAGCTAGAACCTTAAATATCACCCTGCACCAGAATCAACTCTAAATGGATCAAAGACCTCAGAGACAAAGCAGACACTCTGAAAACATTACAGGATGGAATAGGAGAAACCCTAGGTCTCCTTGGCACTGGAAGAAATTTTCTTAATAGAGACCCAGAAACACAACAAATCAAAGAAAGGTTGGACAAATGGGATTGCATGAAGTTGCAGAGCTTCTGCATGGCAAAGGACATAGCTAGCAAGATCAATAGAAAGCCCATGGATTGGGAGAAGATCTTCACTAGCCATACAATAGACAAGGGTCTCATATCTAAAACATACCTTGAACTCAAAAAATTTAATCCCCCAAATCCTCAAAGAAACAACTGCCCAATAAATAAGTGGGCTAAAGACTTAAAGAGAAAATTCTCTGAAGAGGAAAAAAGGATGGCCAATAGACACATGAAGAAATGTTCAACCTCCCTAGCCATAAAAGAAATGCAAATCAAAACAACATTGAGATACCACCTCACCCCAGTTAGAATGGCTAGAATCAAAAACTTTAATAACAACAGATGCTGGAGGGGATGTGGACAGAAGAGAACCTTACTGCATTGTTGGTGGGAGTGTAAACTTGTTCAACCACTTTGGAAACCAGTATGGAGGTTTCTCAAAAGGGCAGTTGTTTCTTTGAGGATTTGTTGTTGGGGGATTTAATTTTTTGAGTTCTAAGTATATTTTACATATGAGACCCTCATCTGTTGTATGGCTAGTGAAGATCTACAAGTCTGTGGTTTTCTATTGATCTTGCTAGCTATGTCCTTTGCCATGCAGAAGCTCTACAGCTTCATTCAATCCCATTTGTCCACTTTCTTTGATTTGTTGTGTTTCTGAGTCTCTATTAAGAAAATTTCCTCCTGTGCCAAGGAGACCTGGGGTTTCTCCTATTCCATCCTGTAATGTTTTCAGGGTGTCTGCTTTGACTCCGAGGTCTTTGATCCATTTGGAGTTGATTCGGGTGCAGGGTGATATATAAGGATCTACTTTTAGTTTTCTACAAGTGTTAACCAATTTTGCCAGCACCATTTACTGAAGAGGCTGTCTTTCTTCCATTCTATTTGTTTAGCTCCCTTATCGAAGATTAGATGGCTGTAGGTCTGTAGGGTCATTTCTGGGTTTTCAATTCTTTTCCATTGAGGTCTGTTCTTGTGCCAGTACCAAGCTGTTTTGATTACTATGGCTTTGTAGTAGAGTTTGAAATTTGGTATTGATATTCCTCCAGCACTGTTCTTTCTGTTGAGGATCGTTTTTGCTAGTCAAGGTCTTTTATTGTTCCATATGAATTTTTGGATTGCCTCTTCATTTCCTTGAAGAATGAGGTTGGAATCCTGTAAGTATCACATTGAATTCGTGGATAGCCTTGGGACGTATTGCCATTTTCATGACATTGGTCCTTCCAATCCAGGATCATGGGAGGTTTTGAATGACTCTCTTATTATAAGATAATTTTTGTATATGTTTGATTTATGAAAGAAGAGGGGAATCAAACAATTGTTTTATTGTAGAGAATGGATAGAATACATTCAATTGTTATAATTGCCATCATGTAAAAAATTGCATGAGCTATCCATTTAGTATAGTTGCAAGCAAAATAATTTAATGAAAGGTTCTAAATGGTTTTAAATCTTAATAAAAGAGCAAAATAAGATGTTCTGTATTATGAAATCTTGTCAAACATGTTTGTAAATTCTCTTAAGTGACAAATGAACAAGTTTATATTGGGATTTACAATGAAATAATTCTTGTTATGTCTTTTATTCATGACATTTTTCTTTTGTTTTAGTCAGTTAATTTTGAGGTTTCTAATTGATGCATACAAAACATAGTTACTAGAATAAGCATTTTGAGATAATTAAGAGGCTATCACAAGGGAATATTATAATAAAATATTTCATTTATTTAGAAAATTTTACTGTCTCCCCTTTGTGAAAGTTCGCATTCTCCCAGGAATATTGATGAAATCATTTATAAATGATAATGTGTCTTTTTTTTTTGGCAGGTCATGGGGCTTGAACTCTGGGTTTGGGTGCTGCCCTGAGCTCTTCAGCTCAAAGCTAGTGCTCTACGGCTTGAGCCACAGTGCCACTTCTGGTTTTCTAGTGGTTTTATTGGAGATAAGAGTCTCACCAACTTTCCTGCCTGGGCTGGCTTTGAACCGTGATCCTCAGATCTCAGCCTCCTGAGTAGCTAGGATTACAGGTGTGAGCCACTGGCACCCGACTTTGATAAGGTGTCTTATAGCAAGCAGCAATAAACTTTTTATCTTTGGTTCCAGTAAGTAATGTTTAATGGAGCCTGTTCACAGATTTGCTATCTAATTCTGAGGGTCAGTAGTTAGCCAGTGCTAGTCTAGAAAAATTCACTATCTAGTGAAATGTTTTGATTTTAACCTTAAGAATTTGAGAAACGAAATACACTGTAGTATGTTTAAAATAAACATGTTAATTCTGCCTCAAAGATTACCATTTATTATAAGATAATATTTTGCATATCATTTACTTATGAAGGAAGAGTGGGATCTTAAAATAGTTCTCATTTTATTGTCAACAAGGTAGACAATCTTGTGCTATGTTTTCTAATTTATTTTAGCAGGTTTATTGAGGTATAATTGACATATGATAGGAACAGATGCTTTTGATTTTCATGAAGTTAAATTTATCTAGAGGTGTTCGTGTATGGATGGGTTTGTGAAGTCTTTGTCAATTTAAAGACAACAGGGATTTTCTTTTGTGAAAATACCGAATAGAGGGGTTACAATTACATGGGAAAGATAATGAGTACATTTCTTATCAAGCATTGTTGCCTCTTCCTTTGTTTCCCTTCCCATCCCTTCCAATCTCCCACCTCCAACCCCCGCACCCCTATTCCCCCCTCCCCTGGCCAAAGTATTGGAAAACCCAGAAATAAACTTACAGGCCTATAGCCATCTAATCTTTGAGAAGGGAGCTAAAAAGTAGAATGGAAGAAAGACAGCCTCTTCAGTAAATGGTGCTGGGAAATGTGGTTAACTACGTGTAGAAAACTTAGCTAGATCCTTAAATATCACCCTGCACCAGAATCAGCTCCAAATGGAATAAAGACCTCAGAATCAAAGCAGACACTCTGAAAACATTACAGGATGGAATAGGAGAAACCCTAGGTCTCCTTGGCACAGGAAGAAATTTTCTTAATAGAGACCCAGAAACACAAAATAAATCAAAGATTAGACAAATGGGATTGGATGAAATTGCAGAGCTTCTGCATGGCAAAGGACATAGCTAGCAAGATCAATAGAAAGCCCATGGATTGGGAGAAGATCTTCACTAGCCCTACAACAGACAAGGGTCTCATATCTAAAATAGACCTAGAACTCAAAAAATTAAATCCCTCAACAACAAATCCTCAAAGAAACAACTGCCCAATAAATAAGTGGACTAAAGACTTAAAGAGAAAATTCTCTGAAGGGGAAAGAAGGATAGCCAATAGACATATCAAGAAATGCTCAACCTCTCTAGCCATAAAAGAAATGCAAATCAAAACAACATTGAGATACCACCTCACCCGTTAGAATGGCTAGAATCAAGAACTTTAATAACAACAGATGCTGGAGGGGATGTGGACAGAAGGGAACCTTACTGCATTGTTGGTGGGAGTGTAAACTTGTTCAACCACTTTGGAAAGCAGTATGGAGGTTCCTCAAAAGACTCCACATAGAGCTCCCCTATGACCCAGCAATTCTACTTTTGAGCATTTACCCAAATGATCACAAACAAGACCATACTAAAGCTCCCAAGCCAACTATGTTTATTGCAGCATTATTTTCCATAGCTAAGATATGGAACCACCCAGATGCCCCTCAGTAGATGAATGGATCAAGAAAATGTGGTATATGTACACAATGGAATTCTATGCCTCCATCAGAAAGAATGACATTGCCCCATTTGTTAGGATATGGAAGACTTGGAAAAAATTATACTTAATGAAGTAAGCCAGGCCCAAAGAAACATAGGTCCCATGGTTTCCCTTATTTACCATAACTAGTATATGTCTGAGACAAGCAGAAAAGGTCAGATAAGTTGATGTTAGGTGAAATGAACCCAAAGATAAGTATTCAATATTTTTTTACTTTCATGTGATTGTTTCTAACATATTTATAAGATGATTTCTATGTTGTTTTGTATGTTCCTCCCCCATGGTATAGCCCCTGCTTTCACTGTATTTGATGTTGGTATAATTTGTGGAGGGGAAAGGAAAAAACAAATCATTTAAATAGGGAGACAGGTGGTCCCATTGCAACAATGAGATGTACAAGTCGTTATGTCGAAAAACGAACATTACAAACTTGAATTTTTTTCTCTTGTGTTTTCTCTATTTTTTTCATGTTCAAATTTTTATTTTTATCTGTTTCTAATTACATTAATTTTGCCATAGGAACTGAGGATCTAAGTTCATATTTTTGTTCACAATTATTTCATCAATCCAGCATCATTTGTTGAATATGATTATCCTTTTTTCTCTTGAATTGCTTTGGTAATACATTGAAACTCATTTGTCTGTATGTGAGTGTATTTATTTCTAGACTCTATTGTTTTCCACTAATAGTTTTTTCTTTGTTTTTGTCCGTGACTTTTTTAGATTATTATAACATAATAAACCTTAAAGGCATGTAGGGGTAATCTATTCAGTTACACTCTGTTTAACATTGTTTAGAGTTGGTATTTGCCTGAAATCTGGCTGGACCTGGGCGCTGTCCCTCAGCTCTTCAGCTCAAGGCTAGTGCTCTACCCCTTGAACCACAGCACCTCTTCTAGCTTTTTCTGCTTATGCCTCACGCATGCATGGCAAGCAGTCTACCTCTGAGCCACCTTCTCAGCCCCAATCAGTACAATTTTTAAAGCCATAATTATCTTTCTTATACTTTGTACTTGGTGTCCTTGGTTTTACATATTGTAGTGACACGATGACTTAAAATAGGATGCATTTATGATCTCACAAATCTTAAGTCAGAAATCAAAGCAGGCAGGGCTAGATTCTCTGCTTACAATTTCTCAGTGTTGATGTCAAGATGTTGACCAGGCAGTGTTTAGCTGGACTTTCGAAGGAACAATATACTTGACTGGTGTTAACAAAATCTAAAGTTTTTTTTGTAACTGTAGGTGTTACATTTCTGTTTCCTTATTGGTTATTAGTCCTCAAAGGTTATTAACTTCTTATGATTGTCTATAGTATTTCTCAAGTAGCAGTGTTCATCTTTAAACCAACAACATGATGGTTTCCTCACAACTGCAGTCCCTGTGAATTACAATTCTGTCTTGCTTTTCTGCAACCAGCTAGAAAAAATCACTGATTTTAAGCACTCAAATGATGAAATTAAGCAGAGTTCATTGTATCATATAATCATGCAATTATGGGAGGGATACCTCATAATTACAGGTGTGGAGTTAGGATAAGAGCATATTTAGAGAAACTGGTTTAGAAATGCTGCATATAGTTGTGTTTATTTTGTTGTTGTCATCAAACTCTGCCTATTATTTAAAGTATTACATAGCTTGCATTGAATATATTATTGATATTATTAAAGTTAAACCAATTACCATGTTGTTAGTGTTTGTCTTTTTTACCTGTTCTTTCGTCTTCTTTATCTGCTTTCTTTGTTATGCTTTCAGTTAGTCTTTATATTTGGTATCTAACTTATAATTGTTGTGCAACTTCTTTGGCTCTTTTATGTACTTCTCTCTGCCAGGATCTGAATTCAGAGCTTCAAACTTGCTAGACAGATACTCTGACACTTGATTCAATCTACCATCACTTTTTGATTTCTTATTTTTTCAAGTGGGGGTCTAGTGTTTTTACCCAGGTCATCTTTATTTCTTTATTTTTCTGCTTATGTTTCCTGTATAGCTGGAACAAGAAACCTGTAACAATAAATTTAGCCTTATTATTGGTTGAGATGAGGTTTTGTAAATTTTGCTGGGAGGGTCTTGAACTGGAGTTCTTGTATCCTCCTCCTCCTGAGTAGTTGGCATTAACAGGCATGAACTACTGAGTAGATAATGTACTACTTTTGTTTTGTTTTTGTTTTTCTGTTGCTGGTCGTGGGGCCTGAACTCTGGGCCTGGGCACTGTCCCTCAGCTCTTCAGCTCAAGGCTAGTGCTCTACCACTTGAGCCACAGAGCCACTTCCGGCTTTTCTGCTTATGTGGTGCTGAGGAATCGAACCCAGGGCGTCATGTATGTGAGGCAAGCACTCTACCACTGAGCCACCTTCCCAGCCCAATGTACTACTTTTACATGATATTACATAACTACTGAGTAGTTTATGTACTACTTTTAAATGATTGAATAACTACTGATAAGTTTATGTACTACTTCTAAATGATAATACATAACTTCACCTGTATTAGAAGAATCTTCCAGTTTATGAGGAGAGGAGAAATATTTGTTATATATTTCCATTTTACATGCTATAAACTCCATGATATGTTATTATTATTTTAACAGAAATTATATGTAGATAATATACTTAGAAATTCACGTATTTTTATGTTTATAAAATTTAAAGATATTTTGATAAAAGGTTATATATTTATATTATTATTACTAACTCATATCTATTATAATTATGATCTCCAAGAACCATTGGAATCACAATGATACACATGAAAGTAAAGAATTGTCTCAGCAAGGCAAACTTTATTCCTGCAGAAGCGTACACCATCAGCCAAATATCTGGCAAGCAAGCACACAGAGCAGCCTGCCTATTTATCTCTAACAGCAGGTTCCACCCCTCTGCTCAGATGGTTGAACTCAGGTTCACAACCTGCCTGTGATTGGCTAGTTTGGACAGGGTAAAATGTATTTACATAAGGTAGCTTTGAACTAAGATTTAACTTCTCACAAGTAATCTCAGAATATATCTTGAACAATCTGAGGTGTGTCTTAATTTGAGGAAGGAAGGATTTTAAGCCCAAACCTTCCATTTCAAAAATCCTTCTTTATCCCAAAGCAGGTCCTCTTTTCCTCAACAAGAGCCAACTAACCAGGCCAAAGCAGAAAATTTGAAGCAACTTACTTACCATTTTTCTCACATATCCATATAACTATCTTGCATCTTTTTTTCCTCCTTCAACTTAAAGTAACTTTAAAACACTTTTGGTAGTACTAGCTTTTCTGGAAAGAATTTCTTCTGTCATGTTTGCTTACAAATTAGTACCTTAATGCTAAATGAAATGAACTCCAACATATGGACACAAGAGGTTTTCTTTGTTGTTGTTTTTAATGTACTATGTGATTTTTTTGGTTTCTTTTTTATATTCTTCCCCCTTTGGTATCTCCCCTATTGTCACTATATTTGATCTTGCTTGGTACCTTGCATCTTGTATATACATTTATCTAATTTGGGGAGGGGAAGGGGAATAACAAAATGCTGAAACAAGGACACAGAATGACCCATTGCAGTAATGATACTCACAAGACACTATGTTGGAAATGAACTTTACAACTTGGGGTAGGGGGAATGGAGGGTAAGAGGGAAGGGATAGTAGGAGAAAAACAAAGGGGGGTGGTAAAAATGCTCACCAAGAAATGTACTCATCACCTTACTCATGTAACTCCTCTATATAACACCTTTACAATAAAATAAAATAAAAAATAAACCTACATAATTATTACCTTAGTTTTCTTTTTTTTTTTTTTTTTTTTTAAATTGTATTTTATTTTATTTGAGAACATACTGTACAAAGGGGCTACAATTACATGGGCAGGATAATGGATACATTTCTTACCAAGCATTGCAGCCTCCTCCTTTGTTTACCCTTCACTTCCCTTCCCCGCCTCCCCCCTCCCCCCACCCAATTTTACCCCCCTCCCCCCACCCAACTATACCCCCCTCCCCCCCCCACACCGGCATTGTAAAGCTGGTTTTGACATGACATTTTGTACTTCTCATTGTTGCAACAGGTCCACCTGAATCCTTAAACGACTTGTTTGTCCCCATCTACTCCACATGTTATACTGACATCAAATATAGTGAAAACGGGGGTTACACTGTGAGGGAGGGACATACAAAGCAACAAAGAAATAATCTTATAAATGCATTAGAAATACATGCATGAAAGAAACGAAAACATTAAAATACATATTTAAGGGTTCATTTTCCTAGTATCACATTATCTGACCTTTTCCGCTTGACTCATACCTATACTAGATATTGCAAATAAGGGAAACCATGGGACCTATGCTTCTTTGGGCCTGGCTTACTTCACTTAATATAATTTTTTCCAAACCTTTCCATTTCCTAACAAATGGGGAAATGTCATTCTTTCTGATGGAGGCATAGAATTCCATTGTGTATATATACCACATTTTCTTGATCCATTCATCTACTGAGGGGCATCTGGGTTGGTTCCATATCTTAGCTATGGTAAATAATGCTGCAATAAACATAGTTGTGCTGGTAGCTTTAGTGTGGTCTTGTTTGTAAACATTTGGGTAAATGCCCAAAAGTGGGATTGCTGGATCATAGGGGAGATCTATGTGAAGTCTTTTGAGGAACCTCCATACTGCTTTCCAAAGTGGTTGAACAAGTTTACATTCCCACCAACAATGAAGTAGGGTTCCTTTCTGTCCACATCCCCTCCAGCATCTGTTGTTATTGGAGTTCTTGATTTTTGCTGTTCTAACTGGAGTGAGGTGATATCTCAATGTTGTTTTGATTTGCATTTCTTTTATGGCTAGGGATGTTGAACATTTCTTCATGTGTCTATTGGCCATCCTTCTTTCTTCTTCAGAGAAGCTTCTCTTTAAGTCTTTCGCCCACTTATTTATTGGGCAGTTGTTTCTTTGAGGATTTGTTGTTGGGTGGTTTAATTTTTTGAGTTCCAAGTATATTTTAGATATGAGACCCTTGTCCGTTGTATGGCTAGTAAAGATCTTCTCCCAATCGGTGGGTTTTCTATTGATCTTGCCAGCTATGTCATTTGCCCTGCAGAAGCTCTGCAATCTTATGCAATCCCATTTGTCCAACCTTTCTTTGATTTGTTGTGCTTCCGGGTCTCTATTCAGAAAATTTCGACCTGAGCCAAGGAGACCTAGGGTTTCTCCTATTCCATCCTGTAATGTTTTCAGAGTGTCTGCTTTGAGTTCAAGGTCTTTGATCCATTTGGAGTTGATTCTGGTGCAGGGTGATATATAAGGATCTAGCTTTAGTTTTCTACATGTAGTTAACCAATTTTGCCAGCACCATTTACTGAAGAGGCTGTCTTTCTTCCATTCTATTGTTTTAGCTTCCTTATCGAAGATTAGGTGGCTATAGGTCTGTAGGTTCATTTCTGGGTTTTCAATTCTATTCCATTGGTCCTGAGGTCTGTTCTTATGCCAATACCAAGCTGTTTTGATTACTATGGCTTTATAGTAGAGTTTGAAATTTGGTATTGATATTCCTCCAGCAGTGTTCTTTCCGTTGAGGAGCGTTTTTGCTATTCGGGGTCTTTTATTGTTCCATATGAATTTTTGGATTGCCTCCTCTATTTCCTTGAAGAATGAGGGTGGAATTTTGATAGGTATCGCGTTGAATTTGTAGATAGCCTTGGGAAGTATTGCCATTTTCACGATGTTAATCTTGCCAATCCAGGAGCATGGGAGGTTTTGCCATTTTTTAAGTTCTGTGTTGATTTCCTTTTTTAAGATTTTAAAGTTTTCATCATAGAGGTCCTTCACTTCTTTGGTTAAGTTAATTCCTAGGTATTTTATTTTTTGTGGGGCTATTACAAATGGAGTTGCTTTCCTAATTTCAGCCACACTTTTCTCATTGTTGGCATATAGAAAAGCCATTGATTTTTGGGGGTTAATTTTACCTTAGTTTTCTTAAAACGGCATTTCTGCTAGGCAATTTAAGATGCCTTTTTGTTGTTGTTCATTATTTTACATTACTTAACATCATCTAATTTACATTGTTTTTACATAAGCCATTCTCTAACTCATTTCTTTGTATATATTGTGTCTGTGAAAGTATTTACTTTATAAAAAAGTGAGTTTAAAGTTGGTTTTTGTTCCCCTTTCTATTTCCCCCCCCCCCCTCTCTCTCTCTCTTTCTCTCTCTCTCTCTCTCTCCTTTAATTTTTTAAAATAAATTACACAGTAAGAAGTCACTCATTAGGAACAATCTCTAGATTTGGGCTCACCAGCCTTTAGAACTATAAGAAGTCTCTTGCTTCATAGATATTTGTTGTTCAGTATGTTTTCAAGGTGGGACATAAAGGTTTCAAATTGAGTGATTGTGATTAAAGTCAATTGCCAGTTAGGTGAAATTGGTTTCTCACCCTTAGCCAAACATCTATTCTTTATAAATATTTAATCTATTTTATTTTTTAGTAAGATCAGCTTTAGGTTTGGGTATTTAAGCTCTCAATTATATAATCACAAAATTATATAATCGCAAGAAATTATTAAAAACACTTTTACTGTCCTTATTTTTAGTAAAAACTTCAGTTGGTATTTTACTCATTCTTCTTTTGCAATATCTATTTGATTTATATCACGTTATTTTTCCACACGCTCATGTATTTCAGATTTATTGAGCAACAACTCCATACTTGATACATGGTATAGTATGCTTAGATTATATTGATTTGGAAACAAACTAAAATATGATGTATCTTAGAACTTAATAATAAGAAAGTGACACATTTCCTCTTTTCTGAGAATGGATAGTAATTCTATCATGTTAATATCTAGAGTTACAGACATATTTTTCATTGCTTTTCTAAATTCAAAAAATTAAAGTACTTTATTACAACAGCTACAGGACTAGCACACTAATTTCTACCTCTTTTCCATTACTTTAATTATTTAGGTGTTTGAAAAAAAACCCTATTAATTCAATATGTATCTTTATTCTTAGTTTCTTTGGATCTTTGTTTTTTCCCTTTTGGAAAATAAAAAAAATATTTTAGAAACTCAGGATGAGCCACAAAAATGAATGCATTTTATAACATTTTATGTTAGTATTCAAGGTACATACAGGGTAAATATATACATAATTCAACACATATTAGTAATTATTATTAGATACCACTAAAAGTGCTGTCAGTAGAGAGAGGCAAAAGATCAGAAAAGATTTCACAATTAAGATGGTAATTGCCCTGACCCCCCGGAGAAATAGGACACAAACAGATGCTTTTAAAACAGAAAGTTGCATGAACCACAGGTGGAATAAGCCCAGGCTTACAATCAAACACATTTATGGCCCTGGTTCTATTAATAACTGTGATACTGTTTTTAACCTCTGTGAACCATATTATATACATTTTAAAATTGCAAAAAATAAAGAATTACCTTTCAGAACTGTAGCGAAAAGTAATCATGGTGTTTAAAGTTTTTGTAATAGCATTTGCCATATATTCACTCAATAAAGATTACTTTTGTGTGTGTGTGATGTCATATGTATGATCTCCTATGATTAATCTCTATGAAATCAATAGAATTGCTTAGTGCAGATAAAGAGAGGAACGAGAGACTCACAGAGCCTGGGGAAAAGATAATATAAGTCTAACATAAAAATGGATTACAAACAGAAAATAAATGGGTTTATAGGGCTCCCATAGGCAATGTGAGCTTGTTATTGTCCTACAAAGTCCTAGACAATCTTTACTTAGCAATTTGGGGTCCAATTGAGACATAGAAACCTCCCAGTGCCATAAGTAGGATAAATTGAATATAAACAATTACTAACTGTGATAAAAGAGTAACATGGGGTTCAAGAAAACTTCATAAGGCTAAGGAAGAATACCTAAGGAAGTCTAAATCTGGAAAAGTTTCAGACTTTGTGATGTGATTCATTCCTCTTAGGCAGTAGGCGAATGTCCAGTCTAGTCTAGAGATACTGGTTCAGCAAGGGCAGCACTCCACAATGTACATTGGTGGAACAGGCCATCAGGAATAAGTGGCATGAGTATGGGATGGAAACCTGCCTGCTAGTAGGGTAAGCCATGAGTGATTGGTACCAGCAGGTCCATTTTTGATCCTTTGATTGTGTGGTCTGCATGGCAACTCTACTTTATGCAATTACAAAGTGAAATACACAAGGCTGCAAAAGGACTGGCTTTGGGGTGTATGGCTGATGGAGGAATTCTGTTGGATAGCTTCACATCCATATCAATACTAGTATACACTGGAGCCTATAAAAGAGCTTCTTTCTTCTTCTATGTCATTCCAGTGTGGCATTCACGAATTTATCAACAGGTTTACTTTATAACTATTATTATTTTTGAGTGGTGTTAGGGTTTGAACATTCTAGACAGGTGCTCTAGCTCTTGAGTCAAGCTTCCAGCCATATTGTATTCCCTTAAAAGAGCTGTTATGTAAAGAAGCAGCATCATTATCAGAGACTATGTCTTGGTGTGTCCATTTGGAGCACAGGGGCAATGAACTGATAAGTGACATAATGCTATACGGTATGAAACATCAAATTAGACATTGGCTTATACTTTGTGGTTCAGGAAAATCTCAAAAAGCTCTTGGGAAATTCACATGAGTGCTTGCTTTAAAAAAAACTGCTATGAGAAAAAAGGCAAAGCAAACAAACATCAAATCATAATTGAAAGTGATTTATTCATAGGCTATTTCTTCATTCTAGAAAGTCAGTATGTTCTTGAAGCTAAGATGTATTTAAAAGATGCACTTTTATCTCTCCTTCTTTAGAAAGCAAAAAGCCTTACTATGGGGAAGAATTAGATCTTCCCACATTAAAATTTCATGTTTTCCTAAGGGTATAATTCTGACTAGATCTTAAGGAAGAGAGGCGTAGTTTCTGTCTGGGTAAGGTTATCACTCAGTATATACACACATCACAAATATAGTATTATATTTTAATCCTCAGCCCATATGCTAGTTTATCATTTACAAATGAAAATGGTGTTTTATAACTGCAAAGAGATTGGCTTGTTTAGATGTTTTGGTTATTGTTGTTGATTTTGGGTACAGACTCATGGGTTTTTACCTTTCTGAGAAAGATAGCCGTTCAATGTTTATTAAAACAAATTATCTGCAGACAGAAACATGGGTTACATTCCTTCAAATCTGATCAAAGTCTTTGCACTTTTTCAAATCCTTTTCTCCATGTACGTGGTAAAGGACAGAAGTTGAGGAAAGCAGCATGTAAACCTGAGCTCGCTTGCTGCATGTTGTGGTAACTCACGACATTTTGTCATAAACTTAAGGAGTAAGGGAACTAGTTGGTCCTGTTTCTGGCACAGGTCTTAAATCTCGATATACAAATTGATGTTCTGATATACATTGTAAGTGATTTACAAATATTAGCCTTGACATACTGTTTTCAATAAAGCAGAGCATCATTTTTTAGTCCATGGCTCTTTTTTTGTAATCCCCAGGGATTAGTCCAAAAAATGATTGCAAGTGTAATTTTATCTTGCCAAAAGGAATGCTGTTGATCAAGATAGGTGTGGGCTTAGGCAACCTACAACTCCAGTAATAAAATTAGATAAAACAGTGTTGATACATACATAAGGAATAAGTGAGTTACAGACTTATAGAGAGACTTCTCTGAAGAGGAAATCAGAATGGCCAATAGGCACAGGAAGAAATGCCCAACATCTCTGGCCACAAAAGAAATGTGAATCAAAACCACACTGAGATTCTACCTTACCCCAGTTAGAATGGCCATTATCAAGAAATCTAATAACAACAGATGCTGGCAGGGATGTGGCCAAAAGGGAATGCTATACACTGTTGTGGGAGTGTAAACTGGTTCAGCCACTCTGGAAAGCAGTGTGGAGGTTCCTCAAACTAAACATGGAGCTCACATTAAACATAGAGCTTCCCTATGACCCAGCAATCCCACTCCTGGGCATTTACCCAAATGACCACAAACTAGTCCCTACTAAAGCTACAACCACACCCATGTTCACTGCAGCATTAATTACCATAGCTAAGTTATGGAACCAAACCAGATGCCTCTTAGTAGATGAATGGATCAAGAAAAGGTAGTACATACACACACACACACACACACACACACACACACACACACACACACACACACACAGAGAAAATCTATGCTTCCATTGACATTGCCCCATTCATAAGGAAATGGAAAACTTGGAAAAAAAATCATATTAAGTGAAATAAGCCACATCCAAAGAAACATAGGTCCCATGGTTTCCTTCATTCGTAATAATTAGTATATGTCTAGGATAATAACTACTAGAGGATCAGAATAGCTCAATAACTCTGTACATATGATCATATGAAATGATGCTAATGAAAATGAACTCCAAGATATGGAAACAAAAAAAATAGATTGTGATACATTGAATAGAAAAATCCATTTGAAAGCCAATTTGGTTGGATGGATCTTGTGACTCATTTCTGCTCACATCTCAATACCTCAAGAACGCAGGGGTGTGGGAATGACACATAGAAAAACTATCAAGTGCCCTGCTCTTGGTGTCTTAATTTTATTTTTTTGTCAGTACTAGAATTTGAACTCAGGGCCTGACACTTGCCATGTATTTGTACTACAAATCACATCACCAGCCCTTTTTTTGCTTTAGGTATTTTGCAAATAGAATATCACATTGATGCCTAGGCTAGTGTTCATTCAGTGTTCATTGGTTGAGATGGGAGTATGAAGGACTTTTTGCTCATTTTGGCTTCATATCACAATTTTTCCAATTTTAGCTTCTGGAGGACTTAAGGTCACAGATATAAGCAATAATCTCTGGAGGTCTCTTCAATATGGAGCTTAACTTTGTAAATCCACCTTTTCTCATACAGCCAAAGTATTTTTCTAAGAAAAACTCTCTATACTCTTGCTCAAATGTTCTTTTAACTCTATTCATGCCTTTTGACCAACTGATATTCTGATGGCAGTTCTCTTCATTTTAATAGTTGTACTGTAGTTGTCCGAATTTTTCCCTGGAGAGTCATATGTCACCCATCTCAGCAGATTATCCAGCATCACAAATACTCTCAAGAATCAGCAGCATCTCTATTTTGGACCTGGACTCAGGAGACTGAGTGGCAGTAAATGCAATTTTTCACTGGTCCATTATCAAGGCAGAAGCTGCCTTAGCCCATCATTTCAAGTCTCAGGAGGGAAAAAAAGTCTTTCCTTTTTGAAAGAAAGAGGTAAAATATAGATAAGAGAAAGTACAGATAAAAGTAGATTTCTAACCTCAGGCTTCTGAGATTTAACCTCTTCTTCAACTGTGGCTGCAGTAGTGGGTTACACTGTGAGAGTCATCTCTGTCTGGAAATCAGTCCTCATTCAATGACATGCTATTTGGCATCCAGCAAAGCACCAAGGACAGAGCAGGCATTGAAAAACTGAAGTGACTATTCTCCCGAATTCTGTGTTCACCATAGACTTTTATTTTGCATTATCTAATACCTACATGTGTATACATTCTTACAGAGAGACTATGCACTCGTATGTGTATAGATGAGGATTTACCTTTATTTCATAGCTTCTCATAATGTTTAAATTATACCAAGCAAGTCAAGGCAACATATCTATGGATGGCAAAATCTGCAGGTGCTCAAATTCTTTGTATGAGATGGTATAGTGTTTGCATTAACCTGTGACCATCCTTCTATAGAAAGTAAACCATTTTTAGATTGCTTATCTATAACAGTGCAATGTAAATCCTCTGAAAGTAGTCATTGCCCTGCATTTTAAGGGAATAATCAAAAAAGTGTGGAGTTTACAATTTTATTTGCACAGCTTATGTGCAATACATGTACACTGTTTTTCATGTTATTTTGATTTATGATTGATTATGTTGAGGAGCAACTGCATAGATGTCTGAGACTCACTTACATGCCTGAGAGTCAAACACAGAATTGCAGCTGTAGTTATATACATCTACTCTTTGTCAATGACACTTGAGTTACTTTTTTCCCAATGATTAATACTACTACTTGAATATCCTACAAGAGAAATTATATCTCTGATATATACCCAGGAATGGATTTACTTGGTTTTTTCTTTTACAGTTTATTACTACCATTCCACTCAAACTGTTTTTATTAAACTTGTCATATTTTTCTAGTTTTACTTTTATTCACTTGTTTATTTACCTGTATTAGTGCATAGTAATTGTACAAAGGGCTTTTATTGCAATGTTTACATAAACACATACCTAATATATATAGACCATTTTGATTATATTTGACCTTTCTATTGCTCTTTCCTATCCCCTACTCCCTTTCTGCAATTCTAGATGAGTTTCATCTAGAATTCAATTTCCATCCATGCACATAAAACAGTTTAATCATATTTACTACTCCATCACCCTCTCTTTTGCTCTTCCTCTCTGGTATTCCTAGTAACTATATATATACATTACATATTTTTAAAAAATTTTTTTTTTGGGGGTCCAGTCGTGGGGCCTGAACTCTGGGCCTGGGCATTGTCCCTCAGCAATTCAGCTCAAGGCTAGTGCTCTACCACTTGAGCCACAGTGCCACTTCTGGCTTTTTTTTCTTTTTGCTTATGTGGTGCTGGGGAATCGAACCCAGGGCCTCAGGCATGCAAGGTAAACACTCTACCCCTGAGCCACCTTCCCAGCCCTATACATTACATATTATCAATACTTTTGATCCTTTTTCTCCTTGAATCTCTGTCCTTTCTTGACCTTGATAACATTTATCTTGGATTTCCCTTCTCTTCTCTTTTGCTTGTTTTACCTAATATATCTTCAAAGGGCTGCCTTATTTCATGATTGACATGTATCCTCATTATTTTTGTGTGGTAAAGTACTCCAGACATAGATTGGAATATGTTAAGAACTTCACTGCTTTGTGGTTCCAAATTTAGGCAGTGGTTGTCTGGGAAACTTTTCTGCTATGAATGGATTGAGGCGTTGCAGTGGTAATCAACTGGAGTCTGTTCATTCAAATAAGCAAGGGCTTTGGTGGGAGTGATGGAAGGCCGCCTAGCCAGAAACCTTCTTCAGTGGGGCCTCTCCAGGTGATCACTGCAGCAGAAAGGACTTTGGTAGGGGGGCAGTGCTAGGATTTGAACTTGGATTCTTATACTTGGTAGGTAGGCATTCTTACCACTCTGCCTTATCTCTACCCCCTGAAAGACTGTTTATATGGTGGCTCAGAGTTCAGGGATGAAGACGCATCCTGCTCATCCTTTTAAAGAGCAAGAATACCTAGCTTAGTATTGCTTCTGCTAAACTCATTGGTCAAAAATTATTTACTAGTTAAACTTGTTTTTTTTCCATTATTGCTTTAATTTGAATGTTCTTAATTATTATTATAGTTGAATTTCCTTTAATATGCTGGTTTCTAATACTTGTGTTACTTTGGAGATTTAGCTGTTTGAATATTATGTGTTGGGTGTTTCTTATTCAAAATAATTTGTCAGGTATCAATTTATCCTTTATCCATTGTATGTTTTCGCAAGTATTGCCTTTACTCTTGAAATAATGTTTATTTTATTTGTGGTATTCTTTGACACATGGAGTATTGAAACATGTTAGTATAGTCAAATTTGTTCTCCTTTAATAGTGTTCAGTTCCTGTCTTTCTGGGAAAAGAATTATCTAAAGATTTGTGGCAATACAGTGTGTTAATAGCATTACAAAATAAGCACACCTTCCATAATGTTCTTTAAAGTAAATAAAAGAATCATAAATATGTCACCATATTGAATTCAGTTTAGAATAGCTCTATTATAATGATATACAGACACTAACTTGGAGGATTGATTAGCACAAGAAACCCTACATGCTTCTACGTGAGCTGTGAGCTGAGTTTTGTAAGAGATGCTGTCATCCTTTGAGATTTTATTTAAACCAGACAGTGCTTGGTTTCAGTGGAAGCCAAACGTTTTGCCCTTTATTTAGCTGATGTGTACCCAGGAGGAAAAGCCCCTTTCTTCCATTCTCAGCTTTTTAAATGTGAGCAGATCATTTTTCATCAGTGGTTTGAGAGCAGCAGAATTCGTGAGGAGAGATCCGTGCAGAAGTCTGTCCTCTTTCTGTCCCAGTTCCTCTTTACACTGAGTATGAGTGTGCCTATCCTGACACAACTTGGTCCTAATTTAGATGAATACCTGACTACCTCAATTTCCCTTCTAGCACTGAATGTTGATGGTTTTACCTTTGCTGGAGTCTACCATGACTCAGCTTGTTCTGCTTCCGGTCAGGGATTGTAGCCTAGTCTTTATCCCATGGCTGTGTTATTGGGCCTTGGCTAGAGTCAGTCATCTTGCTTCTCACTTCTGCACTTATGAGTGGTTATGGCTGGTATCTCAAGGCTTTGTCTTCCTTAAGTTCACTGTGATCCCTTATCTAGGGAACTGACAATACTGAATGAGGAAGGTCAGCTTGCGGGTATTGGTAAATGCAATTTCCCAAGCACAATTAACTCTGTTAAGAAACAACGAACCTATATTTTAGGTTCTTAGGAACCTAAAATATAAATACTCATTGGGCAAGTCCCTGGATGATTTCATTTTCCTGGCTATGACCCAGAACTCATGGGGCCAACCATCCCCTCCTTATAACCATTCTCCAGTGCCTGGGCACAATATCTATCTGTCTGTCTGTCTGTCTGTCTGTCTGTCTGTCTGTCTGTCTGTCTGTCTGTCTGTCTTACTATCTATCTATTCTGTCCATCTGTCTGTCTATCATTTCTGTCATCTATTTTTCTTAAAGTAGAGACACACTGTAATGACCTGTGTTGATATGATGATGGTAGGGGTCAAGTTGATATAGACCTCAGTTTTGGCTATGTTACTTTATGAAGTCAGATCACTTTGCTTATATTAACAGTTAGGAAACATTACATGAATCTTATGGTATTCTTCCAGCATATCATTATGCTTACTGATGGTGCATGAAAACCACCCAGATTTGTTAAATCTTTAAGGATAAATGTAATGAATTATATTTACTTATGGTATCTTAATCCATATCTGGAATCCTTACTGTAAGAGCACTCTAAGGTATACCAATGCCATGCTAGACTCTTGGAGTGGAAATATATAGAATAAAGTTAAAAGTGTGTTCCCAGGCACATTGATTTTTGTGTTGAATATTTCATATTTTTATTGGTCTACATTACTAAAATGTATACTTTAAATGAGTGGGAATTGATTTTCATGTATTCTACTATAGAACTTGTACATTGGCCTGAGTCTATTAATCAGACTACAGTGTATCTTGGACTCATTTCTCTGAATGATGTTGATGTCCCTTTATCTCAAAGTTTGCATTTCTAAGATGATCAAAAATCAAATAGATATGCATGCTTTCCCTACTTCTCTGAGTTATCATCAGAAGCATGCCCATATCCCCTCTCTATCCTTCCCAGAAAACTCTTCCCCAATGTAACATCAGTTTTCTGTTATCCTTGCACTTTGGCCTGTACAAGGCTGATCATTTTATTTTAATTGTTTGATCCTTAACTGTGATTAGTACTACCAGCTGTGCCCTCTCCTGGGCTTTCTTGACATTATCTAAACCCATATGAACACTAATTAGCGATACTAGGATTGATCACACTTTCTCCCCTGCACAGATTCTGCCATTGAAATGATCAGTGGTTGCATATAAATACCCCATTACACAGAAGGGGGGAAGAGAGAGAGAGAGAGAGAGAGAGAGAGAGAGAGAGAGAGAGAGAGAGAGAGAGAGAGAGAGAGAGAGAGAGAGAGAGAGAGAGAGAGAGAGAGAGAGAGAGAAAGAGAGAGAGAGAGAGAGAGAGGACTGATGACTGTGGCTTGCTCCACTGTCTGATGTTACAGGATGCAAATTTCTACATTAAATGATCTGAAAAGTCTAACACGCTCAATAAAGAACATGACCCGGGACTGATCTATCTTGTTTTATATGTCCTAGCATTCATGCGTAGTTGATAGCATTATTTCTTTTCAGTGTTGCATGAATATGTTCTTACTGGTTTTTAAATTGCTTGGATGGGAGATGACACCACAGTTTTTTGTTTTTCTAAAGATGTCCTAATTTCAAGGATGGTTTGCTATTTTAATGTTGAAAGTTCCCAGGTAGATTAGTATAGATTTGTAAAAATATTCTGCCATGAATCTGTATTGTTTATTTGCTCTTATTCCTTTTGCCATTCTCACTTGTAAGGTTATCTTCTATCAGCCTGTAATTCTAGTTCCAAAGGTTTATTTTGCTGAGTCTAACTTTTAACTAATGAGTTAAATCTCAGTTAATTAATATCAATAACTAATTAATTGGTAGTAGACAACGTGTTGAAACCAAGTTTCTACTCTGTGCTTATGTACTAAGAAATATTGAATAACTAGCTTCTCATAGAAAACAGCGTGCTTGTGTTGCTCCTTTGGAGTTTTCTGAGGATTTCTTTAAGGTTTCATATAATTGTATAAAAATTCCATATGTCTTAATCATTTCTATAATCTACCAAATATTAGCATATCCACTACAGTTATACCTTTCTTCTGGTGTAGTATTTCATCTTATAACTATGAAAACACATGTTTTGCATGAAAGTGTATATGTGTCCTAAGAATAAGAACATTTGCTTATACAGGATCAGTCCAATGATCAAAATCAGCAATTGCTACTGTTATACAATACCGTCACTTAATCTAATGCCTATGCTGCTTTTGTCAGTTGCTTCAGCAATGTCCTTTTTAGCTAATGCATTTTCCTCACTCATTACGCAGTTTAGGATCACTCTGCTGCATTTAGCTTTCTTGTCACTTTAGTTTCCTTTAGCATGAAGCAGTTCTTTGCCCTCCTATCTTTGGTGAGCACGATATTTCTGAAGAATTCAGGCCAGTATGTGAGTGTTCGCTAATGATTACCATCAAGTTTTTCATTTTGGCAGGGATATCATCAAGATCCTGTATCCTCACTGCAGTGTCGAAGTGTCACTTGATATTCAGTTGTTCTAACAGGGTGATATCAGCACTTGAAGATGATGAAAATACTTCTCAAACACCCATAACTGGGTGCAGTTGCATATACCTGACATTCCAAGTTATTTGGGAGGCCAAAAATTGGGAGGATCGACATTCTAGGCCAGCTAGAGGCAGCAAGGACAAGTCTCTCTCTCTCTCTCTCTCTCTCTCTCTCTCTCTCTCTCTCTCTCTCTCTCTCTCTCTCTCTCTCTCTCTCTCTCCTCTCTCTCTCTGTCCATCTCTCTCTGTCTCTCTCTGTCTCTCTCTTTCTCTCTCTCTCTCACACACAATATTTGACAGTGACAGACTATAGAAAACACAGATGGCTTTTGTATCTTTTTTATATGTCTCCATATTTTTTGAATATTTGTTTCTATGCTGATATTGCAAGGTACAAAACTACTTCTTTGATACATAAGTTCTAAAATGTTGTCTTTTGGTCAATATAATTTCTGCTTTAATTTTATAGATCCTATATGCATTTGACAGGTAGTATTTTATTATCAAAAACAGTACTAGAATTCTTTCTGTTTTGAGACTGAAGTATGAACTCGGGACCTTACATTTTTATTTTTTGTTTTTATTGTAAAATTAATGTACAGAGGGATTACAATTACATGAGTAAGGTAATGAGTACATTTCTTATCGAGCATTGTTACCTCCTCCTTTGTTTTTCCCCTACTATCCCTTCCCTTCCCTACCCTCCTCCCCAAATCCCCTCTCCCCAGCAGGTTGTAAAGTTTGTTTTCAACATAGTGTCTTGAACATCTCATTGTTACAATGGGTCAACTTGTGTCCTTATTTCAGCATTTTGTTATTTCCCTTCCCCTCCCCAAATCAGAAAAATGTATATACAAGAGTCAGGGCACCAATGTCAAATACCGTGAAAACAGGCATTATACCATGGGAAAAGAACATACAAAAGAAACAAAAAAATCACATAGTACATTTTAGATATGTTAAAAACAATAGCAAGAAAGAATTTTTTTCCAGGCTGTGTAGAACAGCAGCGGTTCCATTGGGACCCAAGGACAGAATTCCCATTCTCACCCAACTCACAACTCAGTACTGAGGAGAAACAATCAAGTTCTTCCATCTTTGCATTTTAAAAGATTTTCAATCAAGTTAAAGTATCATTTGAACAAGTGCATAAGACACCAGCATACAGAAATCATGATGGCAATCTTTACACACTTCTCAAGTAATGACACATTGTTTAATGCCAGAAGTTATAATGAACTCATTTTTTTTTCTTGAAAGATGTAATGACTATCTTGATTTTCATGATTAAAATGTGTTGGTATTTTTGCTTTTTATATTATTGCTTATATATCCCTCCTTCCTTAATAAAGTTTATTTGGTTTGTTTATGAAGTTCATCTAAATAGTTAGACTCTACGTATTCTTCTCTGTGTCTCTCATCATTTACCTTCCATCAACATTATGTTTTGTAATTCTCAGCCAGAGTTCTGCTCCTCATTATAATATAGTTGACATGTTGAGAATATGGTTGGCTCTTATTAACTTGAACTTTCTGGTACACAGCTCTTGAACAAACTTGTGTGGAAAACTTTTGGGTATAACTACAAGTGAAAATGTCATCCATCTTCACAGTTAATAGAAAATGAAATATTTGTAACAATAAACCCTGATTCTTAAGTGATTCATAAGATGATATGATAAATGCTGAAGATTCCCAAGAAATTGGGAACACAGTTAGACTGTTTTTGGTTTTCCTTCCTGTTTTCACCCTGTCCTTCTCTTTTTCCTGTAGCTGCGAATCACACCTTCTTTTCTGTAGGTGCATTTAAGTAACCCTACCAATCCCCTCGCATTTCCTGAAGTGTTTTTCTTTCCTAGACTGGTTGCACATAGCTCCACTGTGTCTTGGTTTCCTAGTGTGTTGTTTGTTCAACTATTCAATTCTTCACATGAAATATACAGATGGAAGAAGTAATGGTAAAGTGAGGCAGGGAAAGAGGCACAAGAAGTTTCTTTTGTTTTGTTCATTTTAAAGATTTTCATGCTAACCATCACTGGTAATAATATACGTATGGATTTGTAAAGTTTCCCTTCTGACAGATATCATGCTATCACTTTTTTCCACTGGTAGTAATTTACAGCTTGGTTTGATTTTGGATCTTTTCATTTATTCCTGATATTGATCTTCTCAGTTATGTAGCTTGGAGGGTCTGAAACTGGGTGACATCCATGTCATGGTGTTTACTTCACATAAAAATGGTTCCTGATGTCAGTTGCTTACAGTTGTCTCCAATATGTTGAGGTCTCTTTTGCATTTAAACTCACTTTTAGAAAATTCCCCCAATTGAACATTTAGGATTTAAACCACATTACTGTTGTTTTTGTTCATTCTAGTTATCTCTATGACTGGTTTCTGAATTGCCTACATTATGATTGAGAAGCTCTTTCATATTGTGTCATTAAGTTCTAATCAGTTGGTATACAGAGAGCTCATTATAATATGATGGATACCCTATATTAACTAGAAGCTCTAACCAAAACTGTAGAAACAATATTTTTTTCTGAGATAGTATTCATAAAATTGAGAAATAAAAGAGAATTTTTTCATGCACCAATTGCTCATGCCTGTAATCCTAGCTACTCAGTAGGCTGAGATGTGAGAATCATGGTTAAAGCCAGCATTGGCAGTAAAGTCTTAACTCCAATTAACCACCAAAAAGTAGAGTTGTGGATCAAGTAGTAGAGTGCTAGCTTTGAGCATAAAAGAAGCTCAGGGACAACAGTTCAGGCCCTCAGTTCAAACCCAGGACTAGCCCCCAAATAATAGAACTGAAAATTACATTATAATATATATATATATATATATATGTATATCATAATCTAATTCCTAATGTGACAGTGAAAAGTAGTTACAAATGTCAAAAACAGAATTGATTTTGCCATTATAAAATGCGTATATCAGAAGTTGAAATTTATTTCCTAGTGATACTCAAGCCTCTCTAAATCAGAAATTTTGTAGTTTTGATTTAGTACATAGGATTTGTAGAAAGAAATGTCTTCATGGAATAGAGGTGAATGTCATTCATGTGAGTAAACACTGAACAAGTCGATTCACATAGTAAGTGTTCTCTCAGAGATTCTTGTTCATGTTCACTTAAGCAATGAGAATAGAAAAGACCATGTAAAAAGCTTTTTCTTACAATGAAACGACAGCATAATTTACTTATTCATCTCAGAGCTCCCTTAGTTCCTGCCACCATCATTGATATTCAGTAATTCCGAGACAAAGTAAATGAATATGAAGATTCTGAAAATTTTGCATGGAGTTGTTAGTATTTTTCCATGAGAGGGTAAGAAAGGAGGAAACACTGTATTTATTGTAAAATTCCTTTTATTGTAAAATGTGCACAATAGCCAGCTATGTAGAGCCAACTCTGAATACAAGGCTTTATGATTGTAGTTTTCATTGGCTACCAGTAGATGGCAGATTTATTTCCTTTATCATGACAAGTGCATCCTACTGTTCTTCCAATGAGAGAGAATAAAGCACACATTTTAGATCTATTATATATTCAATGTTTTTTGACAAATTATAACCTTACTGAGTTTATAAAATTTACTCACGTAAGTTATCATTAACAGATACTTGAAATAGGGTGATTAGGCTCTTTTGGTATATCATTGTTAGGGTTGTTCTTTGGGGACTAGGTCAAGTTGGGATTAATATGAATAAATTTCCAGGAAAGAAAGAAACTTTTTCTAACAAATGGGTCAATGTTATTCTTTCTGATGGAGGCATAGAATTCCATGGTATGTATGCATGTATACATACATATATATATGCATTCATACATATATATACACCACTTTTTCTTGATCCATTAATCTACTGAGGGGCATCTGGGTTGGTTTTATATCCTAACTATTAAATAATGCTGCAATAAACATAGTTGTGCTGGGAGCTTTAGTATGGTCTTGTTTGTGGTCATTTGGGTAAATGCCCAAAAAGGGGATTGCTGGGTCATAGGGGAGCTCTATGTGGAGTCTTTTGAGGAACCCCCATACTACTTTCCAAAGTGGTTGAACAAGTTTACACTCCCACCAACAATGCAGTAGGGTTCCCTTCTGGCCACATCCCCTCCAGCATCTGTTGTTATCAGAGTTCTTGATTCTAGCCATTCTAACTGGGGTGAGGTGGAATCTCAATGTTGTTTGGATTTGCATTTCTTTTATGGCTAGAGAGGTTGAACATTTCTTCATGTGTCTATTGGCCATCCTTCTTTCCTCTTCAGAGAAGTTTCTCTTTGTCTTTAGCCCACTTATTTATCGGGAAGTTGTTTCTTTGAGGAAAGACTTGGAAAAAATTACATTCAGTGAAGTAAGCCAGGCCCAAAGAAACATAGGTCCCATACTTTCCCTTATTTGCAATAATTAGTACATGTGTAGAACAAGTAGAAAAGGTCAAAAGCTATGTACATATGATCATATAAGATGATGTTAAGCGAAATGAACCCCAAGATAGGGACAAACATATTTTTTTCTTGCTTGCTATTGTTTCTAACGTTTTTATAATGTAGCATGTGATTTTTGTTTCTTTGTATGTTCCTCCCCCAAAGTATAACCCGTATTTTCACTGTATTTGATGTTGATGCTCTGCATCTTGCATATACACTTCTGTAATTCTGGGAGGGGAAGGGAAAAACCAAAATGCTTAAATAGCGATACAGGTTGACCTATTGTAACAATGAGAAGAACAAGACACTATGTTAAAAAGGAATTTTACAACTTTGGGGGGGTAGTTGTGGATGTGGGAGGGAATAAATGGTAGGGGAAAAACATAGTAGTAGGAGGAGGCAACAATGTTCAATAGGAAATGTACTCATTACCTTGCTCATGTAACTGTAACCCCTCTGGACAGTATTTTTAAAATGAAAAACATACAAATAAAAGAAAAAAACTAAGCTGGAAACCAATAGAATAATAAACATCTAAGGCTGGGAAATATTTGATGAAGTGTTCAAGTTAAAAATTGGGTCACCTGAATGGAAAGAATTTAGTGGATTGTCCAAAGCTGAGCAAATTAAGAGCTGAAATCCAACTAAAATAAAACCAAGGGTCAAGGTATTTAGACCTAAATCTACTATACACGGTATTAGTGCCCCATCACTGCTGTAAAAAAATTACCACAGATGTAGTGGCTTAAAACAACACACATTTATTATTTTGGCAATTCTGGAGGTCACAAGTTCAGAATGTGTCTCACTGGGCTGAAATCAATATGTCAGCAGGTCTGTGTTTCTTTCTAGTGGTGCTGGGAGGTAATCTATTTTCTGGTCTTTTTCTAGTCTCTAAAAACTGCTTTCCTGCCTGGTATCATGATCCCCTTCCATCTTCAAAGCAGTAATAATCTGTTGAATCTTTCTCACACAGCGTCATTTCTGAGCTTCCCTCTTGCTGTGCTTTTACTTACATTGAATCCTGTGATTACATTGCACATGCTTGGATAATCCAGGATATTCTCTTTGTCTCTGAGGCCATTTGATCAAGAGCCTAATTAACTCCATCTGCAACCTTAAATCCCATTTGCAATGTAGGAAAACATACACAGAGTTCTGGGGGCTCAGGGTCTGATGAGCTGTGGGGCTGTTATTCTGCATAGGAGGAACACTTAACGTGTTTTCTACTCACTTGGCTGGCTGAGATCAAGGATGCTTTCTTAAAATAGGAAAAGTAAACCAGGAGCAGATGAAACTACAATGCTAGGACTATACCTGGTTTTGCCAATGGATTGGCTGATTGCCTGCAAAGTGATAACTAGAGATTATGAGGGACTGGTTTGGCCTATTTTCCTACTTGTTTCAAGGGAAGACATGAAGTTTATGTCATTTGCTTTCATTCTTTCAAGTGGCAAGCATCTTTTCCATGGTTCTGACAATATGTTGTAGTCCTGTACCAAGCCTGCTTCTTTTGAAAGCAAACAGATTAGGAATCACAGCTTTGTTCCCAATATACTTAATATTATTTATTTATTATTTTCCTAACTTTATTATATGATAGAACAGCTATTTATAGAATATTTAATTAGCCATAAGCTTGACTAGTATTGTATTTTAGTATTCAAATTAGTTAACTAAGTAGGTCTTTGCCAGTGTTGGTGGCTAATAAAGTTTTACCTGAGATTTTGTTAACAAATTCCATCAGATTACTGTGACCTTCATCAAGTTTTCCTGTCTAAGAAATCTTATTAAGGACTACTCCTGCCACTAATAGACAGTCAGGTGGAGGCTACTCATTGCTCATGAACACCTTTTAATTCAGTGGCTTCACGATCTGCTTCCTCATTAGGATTATCGGGGGAGGGTTTGGTAATACTATATATGGAGTACACCCTCACCCATTAACTTAATATCCCTGCCAGCGGGACTGAGCATTAGGAAATTTGAAAGCTTCCTGGATGCTTTGGAAGTGCAGCTGCTGTTAAGAACTATGCTGTGTAGTGTTAGCCTCCCTGTTTTTTATTCTAGTCTTGTCTGCCTTTCTTTCCTCCTACTCTTGGCTTGACCGAAAGATTACCTTTCCCAAGTAAGACAGAGTTAATTGGAAGCTTCTGTTTTTATTGAAGCTGCCAGGCTGTATTTCCTGTGGAAAACCAAACTGGCTTATTCTTGACAGCAATGGCTTTACTTGTTTCTCTGAATTCACAAATAAATAAAGCTAGGGACATATTCAAGCAGATAGCAGTAGGACTTTCTCTGCAGGTGTAAGGTGGTTTTTCAGTTGCTCAAGTGTTTTATATTTATTGATGATAATGTTTTAAACAAGGCAGTGCTGAGTTATGATTACCATAAACCATTGGCAATTTTGCCATTTCAAGTTGAAAGTATGTGTGCAATGGGGATCATTTGCATTTATCGTTTTTATCATTTGAACCAAGCTATATTTAAGCTACTTACAACTGACTTCATAGCAGATTATGACTATGTACGATGTCTGGACATGAATAATCTTAAAGGCACCATAAGGTGTCACAAAAATTAAGTGCTTCTTGTGTCATAGCATTGCTGAATGCTATTTTATTTGCAGAGCTTTATATCTCACAAATATCTAGTGGATGGTATATGGAGGCGACATAATATTTTTTATGGACAATTCTGAATGACTACAACCTCGTATTATAGATTTGGAGGAGCAAGAATTTAATTTATCTTACACGTTGACAGCCAACAGTGGAATTTTACCATTTCATACCAGCCCATGTGGTGTCTGTCCCTCTTTGTGTACTGGCAGAATTGGTAAAATTAAAAAAAATATTTTGAATATGTGATTATACCACATCAAGCAATATTTACAAGCCTTCCTATGTAAAAGCATACTGAATCTCATCCTAATTTAGAGTTTCTCTCTGCCTCTATAGAAATGTTCTCCAAGTGAGAACCAATTCACCTTTGGTGAATTGATCCATGTTTAGACCTCTCATGATACTTGCCAGGCTGACTGAGGACTAAAATACTGAAGTATATAGTTTTATTGGGGGAAAACCATCACCTACATGGGATCTAGAAAGCCTGTGGAGCTCTAGAACTACGACATAAAAACTGGAATGGAGAAGTCTCCTCTTCACTGAAATGCCCTCAGCCCTCAATAGGTGGAGATGCATCTTGAGATGCGAAAAGTGCGTGGTGCATGCTGCTAGCAAACCACCAAGCTCTCATCTGTCCTGCAGCTAAGACACTAACCTGTCTTCCAACCCCCAGGCTGACATGGAAGCAAACTTTTCACAGCAAATTTAAACAGGCAAGGAAGACTTTTGCACTAGGAGAAAGACAGGTTGATGTTATGTTCCCTGAGACAGAAAATGGATGAAGCACGGTGTGGGCTTGGTGTGAACTTGTGGAAAAGTGGACATTGAGACATTGGTTTATTGATGAAACATATTGAGGTATTTCTGAGTTTGTAAAGTTTACTTCACTGCGGACAGACCATCTGTGTTTACTAATTTGTACCCACTGAAGTTAGGCTTCTTTTCTCTGGGGAAAAACTCTGGGAGAGAAGGAGGTAGTTCAGCCTTTCAGTGTTTTTGTTGCTAGATCCTTGAGAAAAGAGATTTCTCGTGGGCCCTTGAAAAACACATTTATCTTAAACTGGGGAAGTGGCAGGGAAAGACAGGCATTTTAAAGGGGAAAAGAAAGAATTTGGAATGGCAAGTGCTCTAAGAATGAGGAGGTCAGGAGCCAATAGGGAGAAATCTGTCTTAAGTTTAGCCACGTTGAGGGCAACTTTACAGTCTTTCTCACTGGACTGGTGCTAACATCTCAAGGAGAGATGACCTCAATAAAGAATGATCCAGATAAAAAGTGATGCCATGAAAGAGTCCATAATAAAGCAGTGCCTCAGGGCAAGGTTGAGAGAGGAGCTGCATTTCCTCAAACCAAACCTGCCCAGCAGTCCTTGAGGTAGAAAGGAGCGAGGTCTGCCAGGGCCAATGAAGAGCAAAGGCCTGTGAAAGATCAATAGGATGTAATGGCAGCCCTGACAGCAAGAAACATTCCTGCAGTAACACCTATCTGCAAAGTCACCTGGAGGTTTCGTTCTCCATTTGGGCAGTGTGGCAGGTGGAATGCTTGACACAAAGGGAATCATTGGGTGTAATGATGATAACTGGTTTATTTATTTATTTTTATGCATACAAGTGAGCTCCGGGACCATTTTGGAATCAGATGGAAGTGATTGGAAGTGATACCATCTATGATACTGTTGGAAGAAATGCTCATTAGAAGTTAGTTGCCTTATTTTTCTTCTGATTTGGTAGTACCCTTCAAACTGATGTGGTTTTGGAAACAGTCTCTTTAATTGAAAAGTAGTATGACTATTCCCACTACTCAAAGAGAAATCCTGATGTTGCTTTTGTCAAATTGTAAATTGGGGTAGGGAAGGTTACTTGAAAATGATAAAAATACTCTGCAGGCATGGCTGAGATAATGATTAAATGTACTAAAAACAAACAACAAAACAAACATAAATCCTCCAAACTGGCACATGGAATATTCCTGACAAACGTCAATCCCTTCCTCATGACATTGATAAGAACAGGCAGATAAAGTGCCATACATCAAATTGTCTCAATACTCAAGACTAACTGATATTCACCTTCATTTTCTTTTCTTTGATGGTGTCTATGCATGGAAAAAATTTTAGAAACCTGAAAAATTCTTCATCATAAGATCATTGAAAAACCTATGTCTCAATACTTGAAAAATTCAGTTGAAAGTGATACTGTATATTCTTAGTATAATAGTCTGAAGTCCTCGATGTATTTTCTATGCTTGGCCAGGCCTAATGAGCTAAAAGAACCAGAAAAACTGATTGGAGTTTGCAATTAGTGTATTGTTATTTTGTTAGAGTAGATATGATAACCTGCTTTTGATGAAACAAATTTTTGTCCCGTAATGAAACACTAGCTTGCTAGTAAGACATGTCTGTCACTTTTCTCATCGTTTATAAAAAGCAAAGGAATACTATATTTTTATATAGAACCTATTAAATATATGAAAAGTCTGCAACATAAATACATGGCATGTCTTACTAAGTTTTTCATGCCCTAAAAATAACCTTCATAAAAGTTTGTGTCTCTCTGCAGGTGTGTGGGTACTATAAAAGCTCTGGTGTATGAAATGAGTCAATGTTATTAACCTATCTGGATGTCCAGAGTTGATATTTGAATACTTTCCACCCCAGCTTTGTGTTGCACCTGCTTCAGTGTGGCTATCTCTATGAATTTCTTCAGGTAATTAGTTTTCCATAATTACACTTTCCTCAGAAATTTTAGAGACAACTTATTCATGACTATCTTACATTTTTTATTAGATCTAGGACTATTACCATAAAAACAACCCAGTTTACTTTGTGTACCTGTGTCCCTGTGACATGAATTCTTTATAACACCTGTCTTCAAAAGCTAGTTTGCCCTTGGCAGAGTAGGCAGAATCATGATGTCTATATTCCACCTAGAAATGTTGGTAATATTACCTGATACATCAAAGGGGACTTTATAGATATGATTACTTTTTTTAAGTGCCAAAGTGGAGGTCAAATGGAGAAAGCAGGCATTCTCTCATCAGCTTCTGGAGAGCTTTGGGCCTACACATCTCATGGGCCTGGGATTCAGCGAGCTCAGCATATCCTCATAACGTTAAGTCACTCACGTGTATCTTCGGTGTACGTGCGTGGCCTTGTGTGGCCATCATTTATCTAGTGAGGGTATAAATAGGCATCGGTGAAGGACAGGGTGATACCAATGTGTAGCTGTTGGAGCGTGGGGTATGATGAGGTGTTACTGCTGATGAACTGAATGTGAACCTGTGATCACAATAAAGCTGTTTCTGCTGTGCGGAGTCTGAGTTTGGGATGGAACAGTGAAGATAATGCTGCTGTTATGCTTAGTGGCTGCAGCTGATGTTGATGCTAGTGATCAATCAATGAACAGAGAGCTTTAAATAAAAACGACCTCCATCCCCACCTGGGCTTGTATCTTCCTGTGACCTGCCTGAATCAAAGAACTTGAAGAGAACCACTTGCAACACACATGGTTTAAAGAAATGATCTTGAATTATTTAAGTGAACTTAATATAATTACATGCCTTTTTCATGGTACAGAATCTTTCCAAGGGAGACCAATAAAGAAGGTGAGGAAGCTGTAGCATTGCTGGCTTTGAAGACAGAGGAAAGGGATATAGAAAATGCAGGCGAGGACTCTAGAAATCAAAAGATAGGAGGAAATTAATGCAGAAAGACCTGCTGAGATCTTGTGAGCCCGCTCTGACAGTGATAGACTTATGCCTATGGAATTATAATGTAATGAAATTCAAGTACATTTCAATAGAAAATGAATAAATATTGTCCACTTAGGGAAACAGATGTAAATTGAATGACAGAAATGGGTTGTGGGTGCATATTTTCCTTTATATTTCAAGTACAAGGATTGAGTTTTTCTGTAATTCTCTACTAACTCGAACTGAGGGACATGTCTGGGTATATCTGTAACACACTGTGTTGATATACTGAGATGTTTGTGTTCCTCCTACTTTTCCTCCTTCTCTTTTTCTCTCCTTCTTCCTCTTCTTCTCCCATTGTTGTGCTGTTCCTGGAGGTCAAATTCAGGTCCTGGGTGCTGCCTTGGGTTTTTTATGCTCAAGGTTAGTTCATTATCACTAGAGCTCCAAGTCCACTTCCAGCTATTTGATGGTTAATTGGAGATAAGGGTTTCATAGATTCTGTTTGTCTGGACTAACTCTGCATGACGGTCCCCAGATCTTGGCTTCTTGAGCAGCTACGAATGCAGGTGTGAGCTACTGGCACCGCTATGTATTTCTCTTATTATTGTCCCAAAGCAGCCACAGAACTCTTCTGTTGCATACTAAGTCCCACAAAGATGGGAAATTCACATGTCTTCTTTCTTTCAGCATAATTTCCTATCTGTGAAATTTTTTTCTTCTCCCTCTCCTTTCAGTTTATCTTCCAGTTTCTATTTTGTAAGTATGCAAATCTTTGTTTTATATGTTTATTATATAGAACTAAAAAAGTGGATTTATATTTATATGTGTATAGGCATGTTTATTTGTGCCTACGTGTATTCATTTGTCATCAGGTTCATGGAACTCATTATTCCAGTTGATATGCATACACATATACATATGTCAACCTGAAACAAGACATTAAAAATAAAATTAACATGATGCATAAAATAACTAACTCAAGCTAACTTTTGGTTTTGATTGATTTTTCCCCCCATAGTCCTGAGGGTCTTGAAGAGAAAAAGAAATGGCTGACACTCTGAAGGTCTTTAATTACACAAAGTTGTATTTGTCACCAGGCTTTCTGGCTTCCAGTGCTTGTATTAAATACCTATTATACAAGTGATGGCAAAAATCCTTTATTTAACAGAAGCCTACTCTATCTTCTTTCCATTATGTAATTCACTGCAAAAATATGTATTACATGAAAATTATGAGCCACAGCCATTTGAGATGAATGTAGATACAAGTTTATCATCATATTCAAAAGCATATTAAAAATAACATGGTATGAAATTGAATCAATGTTTTGCTTATAGTCTACTTGATTTATAAAAATTTTTAGCTATTTAGAAAGTACTTAGTATTTGGAAAGTACTGCAGCTCTCTGAACTTTACTATCACCCACTCTTGTCCCCAACTTGCCAACATTCCTCCTCACTATTTTTCTTATACATATCCTTAAAAAATATTATAGGTCTATTTATTAGAAGCTAAATGTTCTGGTAGCCATAGCACTGTGGTTAATCTAATGTGACTTTCCCTCCCCCACTTAGAGTGGGAGAGCGATTTCCGCAGGCTGGAAACACACACTCTTTTGGAGGTTACATCAGGGACAGAATACGGACTATAATGACAGATTTGGAGCAAGTAAAACGAAGTTAGGAGTCTCTGTAAGGAGCGGATGTTCATTCAGGATTCTTTGTGTGACTTTTTTCATATAATAGTTACATGACATAAGCATCCAACCCAACCAAGCTCAATTTCTTTGAATTGCACTGTAGGAACCTAAATTAGAGAGGTAATAACAGTGCGTGTTATAAGACACAGTTCAGAAATAACTTTCTTCACCATTTATAATTGGTTAGAATATACACATTTAATAGGAGATGACAAAACGTGGCTGTGAAAATCTCTCCTCAAATGAATTATATTTTCATACTTGTATATTATAATCTCATGGCATCACATATATTTAACTGTTTGCTATATACTCTGGTTAAATAATTGGTGCTATTTTTTTGTTTTGTTTTGAGGGGACATTGTGTTCTCATGACTCTGAGGTAAAATTTCCCACTTTTGTGAGCCTAGTAATAAGGCAGACTCCCCATGGTATGTTAGAATTAAGATAGTAGGAGTAGGTCAATCTTCGGGAAGCATCACAGATCTTTGCAATTAAATTCCAAATGTGATAATTTTCATACATGAATACTTGTAAACATAGATGTTCACAAACAAAAATCCAATTAAATATATTCATACACTTTGCACATACACATATAAAAATACATACACATGACTGGCATATATGTCTACATATAATACATACCTACGCATATATACATATAGATGTATGTAAGTACTCATCTATGCTTTTGAAATAGTGAATCTACAAATGTGTAGGCATCAGTACGGTAATATAGATACCTTATTTTGTTTCTCTGTCTCTCTCTGTCTTCATACCTCTTTGTCCTATAAACATTTCTGTATTTTTAGTGGACATTCAAATTCATTTTCTTTTTTTTCTTTTTTAAGGTTTTAGTAAGGATGTATTTTAGTATAACAGGGTTAAAGTAAGAAAATGACATAAGGAGAAACATTTCCTATTTCTCATGTAGAAAATGGGAGTTAGACGCCCAAAATGGAGGTTTTAATGTTTCACTTTTGTACTATCTGAGCTGAGTCCATACAGGTGGTCATCCCATGGGTCTTGCAACTCCTAATCCTTAGACAGTGTTTCTGTGTGAGTAATGTGGGTGTGGCTTACTCAAAACTCAGAAACTTAGGTGACCTTCAAGATTTTTTGCCATATGTCCTTTCATTCTTTATTCAAAAAAAGCAGATGTTGATGCCCTTCCTATGTCTCTGAGTTATGGAACTTCACATGACAAAGGAGATAAGGTAGGAGAGGAGCTCAGCTGCTTTTTCAGTTTACTTTATGGTGTTAACTTCTTTGATATTTGTCAGAAAACCCAATATAATTCCACTGTCTCCTCATCTATCTATCCTGCCTCTTCTCCCCATCCCTGTAAGTAACTACAGTCCCATTTAATCTAAAAGGAGTTCAGAATGGCCCCAAAGGGAAACAAACCATTTTTTTCCCTATCCGAGTTAGGAGATGACATGAGAAATTCAGTTGGCAGGAAGCTGGCTGGTAGGCTACCACCATCAGCACCACAGGATGGTAAGGAGGAGAAGACATTAAGTTTTTTTATTTCAACAGGTGAATGATCTTGGTCTTTGTGGTTTCAGCAACACTGGTTACCATGGTACTCTTTGACAGCGAATTTATGCAGCTCTGTTTTGGGGGCAGAAATGGCAACTCACATCCTCCACTGAACATAGGCTAGAAGATACAGAAGATACAAGAACCATAGATCCTTGAGATCCATTCATGAAAAGCATTTCAGGATGTCTTACACAGCAAAGGAAAGCCTCACAGGTGGATGTTTTAGCAAGGATTTATTCTATGAAAATAGTGCAAAGTAGGAAGATAGCTCAGGAAAGGGGAGAGAATTATTTCTTGCTCCCAATTTAAGGAATGAGAGTTTAAAACTCCTCAAACTCATTTTCTGGGGGATGAGTTAAAATTTCAAAAGGCAGAGGGACATTTGAGGTGCAGATTTTCAACAAAAGAAAGTTAATATCCTCCGGGCATAAATCATGTATTTATGAGACTATTTGATAAATAGGTGAAATATTTCCAGCCTATCCCCTTATGATACTCAACAATACACATTTCTAGAGGATGAAGAAATAAAAGGGGGAAAAGTAAAGTGTATCCAAATAAGATGAGTTTGTTGAATTGATTTATTTATTCATTTATTTTTGTGTTTATTTATTTAGAATCGTGTGGTCCATCCAGCAAAGAGGGAGAACAAGAACAGATATGTTTAGGGATTTTTGAAAGGTAGAAGAAACCTGTGCCACTATTCCAGGAAAAGCACAAGAAGAAGGTAACAAGATCTTGAACAGGAATGGCTATATGCTTTATCTAAGGAAGTGTTCTACATTAGCCATGAATGTCTCTCCTGAATCTGTCAAAAAAAGCAGTAGTATAATAAAATTGATATTCTTGAGAGTAGACCAAACAGATAGTCTTGCCAAATTTTCTATGAGTGAATTTGGCGTGGGACAAAAAATAAATTACTCTTGTTATCACTAAGTGTTCAAAGGTTTGAAACCCTGATGTGTAATCTTACATGTCTTTATTTTTGTGCACATTTTAACTGTATTAAGTATGCATGATGTATGGTAGAAAACAACAAATAAAATGTGTTAGCAGTATCAATGAGGTCAAAGTAAAATCAAGAGGGAAGGAAGGCAATTGAGTAGATATAGCACCAAAAGAGTCAATAGATTTGGAATCATTATTCAAGTTGAATAGTTCAAAGACATACCTGTTTTAAATGATGACAGGAATAAGTGGCTGAACTGTAGAAGATGTGAATGCTGATCATTTGTGTTGAGGTCAATTATCAGGTTGATGTACATTCTTAGAGGCTTGAAATCAGTCATATTGATGGCAGAGTTGGAATGGATTCATAGAATGTATCATGGTGTTTTCAAAGAATGTGAAGTAGTGATTGGACCTTTGCAAATAGCAAGAGATGTGTGGGTAGGGGAGGAATGGGTGTGAATGTTGAAAGTGGAGACATTGATCAATATGCATTATATTCATAAAATGCTTTGCTAAATGACAACTGCATTGTACAACCACTTGAAGATAATTAAAAAGGAAACTTAAAAAGAAAAGATGAACCCAGTGTCATCTGATGAAATTCCAGAGTTGAAGTTCAAATGGAGACAAAAGTGTAATCATATTAAATGGGCTTGGGAAAAGAGTGGATCCCATTTTACTTTTTGATTTGAAGGTCTGTGGGAAATAAGATAATAGATAGGTTGTATTAGCACACTTCCTGAAGGTTCAGGGGTTTTCAAGGAAAGACTGAAGTTAGTTATGGGCAACAATGTAGAGATAAACTGGGATACAATATAGACATAAACTGTGATACTGTAGTGTGTACACTTAATGGATAATTTAGGGGGGAAATCTTGTAGTTGAAAGAAATACAATAATTGGTTTATTTTCAATCAGGTGTGTGAGTGGGGGGGGATCAAATCCAGATATCTATAATATAGATAAGCATGTGCTCCAACTCTGAGCTATACCTGCAGCCAAGGAATCAGGTTATTAACTGCCTTGCTGTTTTAAACATATTGCTTACAATAATTTTCAATGCTGGTGAAAACAGGTTGCAAAAGCCTGGTGGGAAAAGCTGCTGGCAACTAGGTCTGGATTTTGTGTGCAGCAGGCAGAAGTGGAAGAGACCTCAGTTAGCTACAGAATAGCTGTATATGGTGAAGCTGAGGTAGACCCAAATGTCAGAAGAAACAGGAATGACACAAAGTGTGTGTGTGTGTGTGTGTGTGTGTGTGTGTGTATACATGTATATAATATAATATCTTATATGTGTGTGTTCATATTTACATTACCTTATTATTCCACTAAGTGTAAATTTCTGCTTCTTTACTTCAGTCATTTGATATTTAACTTGTAAAGGCTGGACATTTTTTTAAAACTCTTGTTCAGAATCTGTGCCAAGGGGTTAACTCAAATCAACCTGGGAAAAGTGAAAATAGTTGTGTACTGCACTTTACCTAAAGAGCTAGATTTTCTTCAGCAATTCTCTTTTGAGGAGGGCAATTCCCTCTTGTTGTTTTGTTTTGTTTCATTTTGGTGGCCTTTGTGTATAATCAAAAGTACCTGAGGTAGAATTAATAGACACTGCCCAAGGAGTTTTACTACCTCATTCAAATGGAGAGCTGACCTGCCCTCTCATTTTTAACGGGGCATCGTGGTAATTGGCAGAGTGGTGTGGTGGCAGGTCTACCCAGCTGGTCACCTGCGTGGAGAATAGCTTTCCTATTAAAGTTAATCCATCCATGAAGGACCTTTGAATGTGCTGCTTCTGTGGGTTGAGTGCTGTGCTGATGCATTCTGCTCAGACCCTGAATGAAGAAACGCTTGGGTTATTTTTGATTCAAAGCAAGCAAAGGGTTGATGAGCAACTGCCTGTACAATCAGAGCATATGCCTGCTGAGTTGTAATTCGCTCTTTGCTTGGGACCAGATGCTATATCCTACCAAGTCCCCACACTGGTTGATCCTCAGATTATCTAGGAAGTTTTTTTAAATACCACTATCCAAGTTTCACATTCAGAGGTTTGGGTTCATTTTATCTATGCTTGACTATAGACATGACATGCTTCTGAAATGTGTTCTAGATAAATACTACAGGTGTGAAGATTGCTGCTTTTTTTTTTTAAAGATTGTTGTTTTTAATCAGTGGCATGCAATCTTGGTGTGAGATTGGAGTCGGGAGGAGAAATCTCTGTTTAGTTTATGCCCCTCATTCAAAAATGGTAATCATTGCTCTACATCTTTTATTAGACACGAATGTTTTTCTATCCATAGGCATGGTTTGGTATTGCAGTGCCTATAAACATGTAAAATATTGCATTGAAAAATACTTGACTTTGATAACCTAGAGAACTCCACTCTCTTCTTTTTATTAAAGCACTGATACATCCTAATGTACTTGCTCTAGGATGTGCATTGGTCTTAAAGTTCAGCACAATTCATCATTCCAAATATTTCAGACACCAATATGTCTAATATTTTCCCCAAAGTGAAATGGTATGAAAAGATCACAGCTCTCTGCCATAGCAGTATTTATGTATGTGATGCCTGTTACAATGTTGAGAAAGTTTCTTAAGAAGTTTTTAACTCAAAAACATGCCAGACGAAGAGAGAGAGAACACAAGCTACAACAAAGGGATTAAAATAGGCTTAAGGTTTTAGAATAAAAGTAGGGAATAAAGTGTTTGGTTTTGCAACCAAATAAGAAAGAACAGGTAGAAAGATGATGAGAAATGAATTGGCTACTTTTGAATAAAAATAACATTTGAAAAAATAATTCAGCTTCTATGTGTAGTAGAATAATTTTGAAACACCATTTATTAGATTTCATAGATTAGGTTAAGAATTCATCAGACCTCTCATGGATACTAAAGAGTCCTGACATGTAACCTAATTGCATATTTCATGAAGTGGGCCCATGACAACACCAGATATTTCCTATAGTAGAGTCTTCGTTTTCTCCTCCATTAACATTGATCTCCCTCATTTAGCAATGGCTCTGTGGTTTCCTTGGAGGAATTGAACCATCCTAGATACACAGGAGTCAGTCCAGTCTTGGAGTGTTGTGTGTTGTTACCATTTAGATAAAATCTGGGCCAATTATTGGGATATTCTCTCTAGCTGCGAGAGAATTTGAAAAGAGATTGAAACATCTGGCATCTCTCCTCCTATAGGAAAAATCCTAACAACACAACAAATGGAGCCACCATAAGGAAAACAGAGCAAGTTATTTTAACTTCTGAGTTCAGCTACTTTTCAGACAGATAACCTGTACTTCCAAAGATGTGAGACCACAATATATTTAATCTCTGTCTCTCTGTCTCTGTCTCTCTCACATACATATACATGAGTTTTCCTCCTCTCTGTTTCATTCACTTTCCCTCTGACTCTTTGTCTGTCTACTTCTTTGATTTCTTTTTTCTTTTCTTTTTTTTATTGTGAGAATACCGTACAGAGAGGTTACAATTACATGGGCAAGATAACGAGTACATTTCTTATCAAGTATTGTTGCCTCCTCTTTGTTTCCCCTTCCCATCCCTTCCCATACTCCCCTCCTCCCCCACCTCTCCCCACCCAATCCTCCCCCCCACCAAAGTTGTAAAGTTCGTTTTTAGACATAACGACTTGTACATCTCATTGTTGCAAAGCATCCACCTGTATCCCTAGTTAAATGATTTGTTTTCTATCTCTATCTCTATATCTATCTCTTTGCTTCTTTTTTAAATTCAAAATCAGATTGCATTTGGTTTTCTAATACCTTCAAACAAAAAGAGTCATGATTAAAATTTCCTGAAGCAGAAAGCGATTTACTTACAGAAAATTAGGTTTGCTTATGGTTCAAATTTAGTAAGAAAAGTAAGTCTTTAGAAGAATGTTGATAATAATCACCAGTTCAAAGAGTGAATCCAAGAGAAAGTAGGGGAAATAATTTTAAGAGGGTCTGCCCAAACATTTTTAAAAATTGACTTGTTGCAAGGGAACAGAGAATGACAGCTGGAAGCCAGAGGGAGAAAGGGAAGAGGGAAACCTGGAAAGTCTTAAGATACTTAGAATGACTAGATAGGAAAAAGCTAAGCATACATTTAGCAGATTAAAAACATGTGACATAAGAAATGACTTACAAAGGAGGAGGCTACAATGCTTGATAAGAAATGTACTCATTATCTTGCCCATGTAATTGTAACCCCTTTGTACGGTATTTTCACAATAAAAAGAAAAGAAAAGAAAAGAAAAGAAAAAAAGAAATGATTTATTCGTATAAAAATTAATAATTTCAGTTCTTGCCTCAGCTTTAAAGACAGGATATCAGGAAAATAGACAATATACTGCCTAATTAGTGGCTAATGACTAAAATGAATAGGTAGATGAGAAAAAGTGAGACTATCTTAAGAGATACTGGGTTGAGAGATCATTAAGTTGTTTTGAAATAGCATGGAAAATTTTATTTTCCTCATTGTATTATGACCTTGGTCTGATAACAGTTGCTTTTATTTTTCTCTGGAGACACACAATTGCTAAGTATAAAAACCTGGGAGCTCTTCTGAACTTGGAGTGGTGTTTGCACAAGGCTCAGGCAACTGTGAGGAAGAACGATTGACAGGTGGCTGATAAGGAAGGAACCCATTCCTTATTCTACTTGAACTGTCACTAAATTAATAGCCTATAGCAGAAGTCTCATGGGAACGTTATGTCATGCTCACTTATGGTGTACAGACATATCAGTACATGTCTGAATTGGTAAGAAGTCAGAGAGACGCTCATTGTTATGCAAAACTAGTATAAATCATCTTTCAGGAGGCCTCAGTATACTTGATGGTTAAGGGAGAGATCTGCATCAGCCATGATTATTGATACAGACCGAACCTATCTCTCACACAGAGATAGAAGAATGAGATGGAAAATCCATTGTGGAAAGATCTTGATGCAGGAGCAAGCTTGAGAAACACAAATTTAGTATTTTTCTCAAAAGTGTGACACAAATTGGAGAGAGATAGTCCCACTAATTCATCACAGTTTACAGCATACTCGGTGGTTGCAGTAGGGAAGATGTACATCTATGATACCAATGACCTTCACAACCAACCATGGAAGCAAACAGTCATCTTGACATGGCAGAAAGTGCAACATTCAGCAGCAGCAATAGTAGTAATAGCAACATGTTTAACAAATTCAAAGCTATTTACTGGTACATAGACCTGTGCAGATATGTTGATGAAATACAATAGTCATGATTCAACTTGGCAGGTGACAAAGCAGTAGTTACCCTGGCACCCATGCTGAAAGGAATAGGAGGACATGGTGGATGTGAGATATTTTTAGTGGATGGAGGAAACTCCTTGAAATGATAGCAATACTCAGAGTTGTTGCTATCATGGCTTGTGGACACACAGACACACAGACACACAGACACACACACACACACACACACACACACACACACACACAGCCATAAGCACACAATAGATGTGATTCTTATTTGTATTCCCATTGCAAGGAGATTTTTAATTTCTATGGGTACTGAAAAACACAGTTCCCCAGCCCTCCTGTTAAAAGTAAGTGCTAGTATTAAAACCATTTAGACAAATAGTTGTCAACAATATGGATAGTAAGCCCCAGCACCAAAGGAAAAAAAATGGTTCCTTTCATTTGCTGTTTTCTTCAAGCAATGAATTCACGTAATGCCATTTTGACATTGTAGAGACAAGTCTATTAAAATATGAATTATGGCTACTTTGTCTCTTATGTTGGTCCATTTACCATAATAGTTGCAATTGACCTAAATAGCAGATAGTACATTTTATCCTAAGTGTTTGAAATTAAAATAGATTGAGTGATTTTCCTGTATATATCATTGTTGAAGTTTTTGTTACACTCTGAATTAATACAAATAGCAGTAATAACACAACTGGATGCACCTGGCATGTATTATTGGACTTATCCCAAGCTGCCTTTTTCGTAATTGGACATTTATATCCATGTAACTGAAACTCAGTAATGTTTTTAATGTTTTAAAATCTGGAGAGTTTAAAAATCAAACTTGCAGAAATATAATCAATATACCAGCTAAGGTAAAATGTGTAGAAGCCAGTAAAGTAAGAATGTATCATCTTTATGCAAGGTCTTCTGGCAGCATATCAAAAGCACACACACACACACACACACACACACACACACACACACACACACACACACACACACACACACACACACACACACCTTTTGATTTATCAAATCCACTTCTAGGATTTATTCCAAAGGCAACACTGAGGATGTGCATAAAGATTTAGTTAAAGTGTATTCATTACCATAGTATATAGGTAAAAAAGTAAATAACTTAAATATCTAATCATAAAGATGTGCTAACTTTTATATCAGTTTAACTATACTTTTTAATCTTGGAAAATAGAAAATCACGTAAGTACTTAATATAGAATAAGTTATTTTATGTTGTAAAGAGCCACTCCAGATAGCATCCACTTGTCCCTTCTTAATCACAGGCCCCTTCCCCTTCTCCATACATAACCACTCTTGTAATTTTTATAGCACTCACTTTTGGACCTTGATTGGTTTTAATACTTGATTGTTCATCTTCAAACATTGTAGTTCAGTATTATTTATTAACATTAAAAATTTAGGGCAATTGGAAAATACCTTTTAAATTTCACATAATTTACAAGTTTTTCTTACATTTTGTATTTGTTTCTTATCCTTACAGTTTACATTTTGAGGATCAAGAGAACATTTTGACTTGTAAAACTCTCCACAGTCTGAATTTTGTACCTTATATGTTCTTGATGAACTTCAATTTGCTCTGTGCTCTTCCTGAAAAGGCTGGATGTAAAGTCTTTTTTTCAAATTCATGACTGATCCCTAAAAACTATACAGTGTGGTAGTATTCTAAAGATTACAAGGTCAGAGATTTTTCACATGACTTTAGAAGCTATTAACAATCCTAGTTAGATCTACTAATTATGAGCAGTTGTACATTAATCACATTGTATTAATTCTTTTTTTTTTAATTGTATTTTATTTTATTTGAGAACATACTGTACAGAGGGGCTACAATTACATGGGCAGGATAATGCATACATTTCTTACCAAGCATTGCAGCCTCCTCCTTTGTTTACCCTTCACTTCCCTTCCCCGCCTCCCCCCTCCCCCCACCCAATTTTACCCTCCTCCCCCCACCCAATTATACCCCCCTCCCCCCCCACACCGACATTGTAAAGCTGGTTTTGACATGACATTTTGTACTTCTCATTGTTGCAACAGGTCCACCTGAATCCTTAAACGACTTGTTTGTCCCCATCTCCTCCACATGTTATACTGACATCAACTATAGTGAAAGCGGGGGTTACACTGTGGGGGAGGGACATACAAAGCAACAAAGAAATAATCTTATAAATGCGTTAGAAACACATGCATGAAAGAAACGAAAACATTAAAATACATATTTAAGGGTTCATTTTCCTAACATCACATTATCTGACCTTTTCCGCTTGACTCATACCTATACTAGATATTGCAAATAAGGGAAACCATGGGACCTATGCTTCTTTGGGCCTGGCTTACTTCACTTAATATAATTTTTTCCAAACCTTTCCATTTCTTAACAAATGGGGAAATGTCATTCTTTCTGATGGAGGCATAGAATTCCATTGTGTAATTCTTTTAAAATTTACTAATTGAAAAACTGAAACAAACTTATTTATTTTATAATTGCTATGTGATTATTAAGTGATATTATTTCTATAGGAAAGATGAGAGATTATTTCCTCTTATACCAGTTTTCAAGAGTTTTTCAAGAGTTTTTTCATTTGTTTACAGTTCTCATAAAATACTGTATATTTAATAACCAACATTGATACTCATGTCAATATATCATCTACAGTCATTGTGTCTATCTAAACTCCTTATAGATTTCTCAAGGGGAGCTCGTTAGAAAAAATAAGCTGAGTATTCTTACATATGGATAATAGTTTGTGATTGTAATTGGGTAGCTTTGCAATTGAAAGTTGTTTTTGCTGAATATAAATCCTTGGGTTACATTTTCTTTCCTTAGATATTTTAAGTATATGTTACCATTTTGCTCTGTCATTTACATTAACTATCTTTATCCATCTACCTTTGAAAGGTAAAACTATGCAGACAGGAAACCTATCAATGGTAACCCAGAGCTTGGGGAGAGGGAGCTGAAGATAGGCAGAGCATATAGGACTTTTATGGAAGTGAAACTAAAATAGTAGGTATGTATCATTATAGATTTGCCCAAACTCATTGAATGCATAGCATCAAGAGTGTACCTGACTGAAAATTACTGGGTCTGGGTAATCTCAATTACTGATATATCAGTGTAGACTCATTAATTATAATGGATGTACCTCTTTGGTAGGAGAGGTTGATAATAGAGGAAGCCATATTTGCTTGTGGGATATCTCACACACAGGACATCCGTGTACCTACTAGCCATTTTACTGTAATTGTTCTAAAATATAAAGTATAGTAAACATTTAAAATTAAACAATAAAATATAAATCCCCAGGTCTTCAGTTATGTTGGTGAACAATATTTATTTATTTATTTTTAATTTTATTTTATTGTCAAGGTGATGTACAGAGGGATTACAGTTACATATGTAAGGTAGTGAGTACATTTCTTGTCGAATGCTGCTCCCCCTCCTTACTTTTTTCCTACATTCCCTCTCCCTCATCCCTTTCTCCAAGTTGTACTATAAACCTTCCTGAGAAGAGTCCTGTATGTAGCAATCCCAGGATGACTTTACAACAGAGGAAAATAGAGATGCACTATTACTAGACTCCAACTCTTAATGTACTCTAATCTCTAGAAACCAGATGTCTTCCATGGCTTCCAGTTAAAGTAGACCTTGATCAAGGTTGAGGAATGGACGGGGTTTAGCCTAGTTTTGTTTCACAAGGTGGTGTGGGGCCATAAAACACTGTACTTATTTACTACTCTTAAGATGTGCTAGAAATAGATGTTGTACCTAGTGACTGCAGAATTCCAATTGATTCCTGACTGATGGAGCAAGAACCACTTAGTCCACAATAGCATTACCTTCACCTATCATTGTCAAATAATGAAGTAAAAATATCAGTCTCCTTTGTGGCCTTTCAGTTCCAGTTTTTATCTTCTCACCCGTGTAAAACAGATGCAAGTCCCAGTACTTGGGGCTTTCTTTGGGCTCTACTTTTGGTATATATTGGTATATAACCTTATGATAACTATTGATAGGGAAAGTCAGGGTAAACCTTTTCTCCCTCCCTCCCTCCCTCCCTTCCTCCCTTCCTCCGTTCCTCCCTCCCTTCCTTCCTCCCTTCCTTCCTTCCTTCCTTCCTCCCTCCTTTCCTTCCTTCCTTCCTTCCTTCCTTCCTTCCTTCCTTCCTTCCTTCCTTCCTTCCTCCCTCCTTTCCTTCCTTCCTTCCTTCCTTCCTTCCTTCCTTCCTTCCTTCCTTCCTTCCTTCCTTCCTCCCTCCCTCCCTTCCTTCCTTCCTTCCTTCCTTCCTTCCTTCCTTCCTTCCTTCCTTCCTTCCTTCCTTCCTTCCTTCCTTCCTTCCTTCCTAAAATCTTGGATTATCAAATTCTGAAGGTCATAGTTACTCTCCCATACTATCAACACTATATGCCTTCAAAGATTGTGGGTGTATGTTTATTCCAATTGGGATAACTCTTCCTGGCAGTTTGATTGAGAGATTTTTTAAATGCCAACAAAGTTACTTTTTTGTTACAAAAGTCAGTAGCAGTGCATCTGTTCTTGTTTGCTGATGAGCAGAAGTTCCTGCACGGATATCACACCAATGCCCTAAATCCACTGAGCATTGGCTGAGATGCCTCCATACACGGTGACTGCCATCCCATTAGCTCTGTAGGCTCCTCCAGCTCTTGCCAGTATTTCTCTGCAAGCTGCTAATTTTAAGTAGGGCCAAGGAAAGGGAAAGTTTAAGGCAAGTCCAGGCTGTAGAGCAAGCTGCCCTGCCACTTGTGTCCTTACGACTCAGCACACCTATATATATTTTGGAAAGGCCTGTGGCACACACAGACACAGTGTGAAGCTTCTATCAATCATTAATAAGGTCCCTAGGGTTTTGAAGTAAATTGTGTTGAGTTCTGCACAGAACTCTTCATTTGAATACAGCTGAACATTTGGAGCAGCTGCCAGATTAAACACATGGATACAATAAATAACTATTTTGGCCAAACTAAATTATAATGAAGTGTGTGTTTCTAATTCACTGAAGTTTACAATTTGAAGAGAACAATAGGATCCCATTAGAAAGGAGAAATACTATCTAGTAGTCACCTTCCAGGAAATGTCCTAGCTCCCCATGGCACCTATCGCGTTGTTACTTCTCCCTAAGTCCACATACCATCAGTTATTCCCTGTCATGTATTTAATGGGAAGTGCAAGACGAAGTTACAAGTCTCTTTATATACTTTATAGAGGCACCTTGCAGAAGTGGCGGAATGTTCTTACATCTGCGCTCAAGAATCCTCTCCCCAAGTTGGTTTCTACTAGAGAGATGCCTATCACATGTGGTCAAGAGAAGAATAACTAATGGGGATGTACAATTGCCAGGCTTCATACAGCTGTTGCTAGATATGTGACTGACTGATTAGAAACTTGCCAAGATCAAAATAGATAAAGACAGAAAGAGTTTCCCAAGGTTGGAAAGAGCTTCCCAAGGAGAAATGACAATGCTTCTTGCACTCTATTTTCCTTAAGTCATAATGAAATATCCAAAGTTAAGTAATGTACAAGGTGTTGTTTTATTTAGCTCATGTAAGGGATCTGAAAGGTCTAAGAGCATTGTGCTGTTACCTACTAACATCTTATGAGAGACTTCTTTCTACTTCTTCACAAAAGAGGCCATTATATCATGAAATAGCAGATAGCAAGCACAAGCAATTCTCTCCTCATGAGGTTACTAATTTCATTATGGATGATCCATCTTCATCATCTTCTCTTATCCCAAATACTTCCCAAAGGCATCCACCATAGAAAGCTGATTGAGTTTCCAATAGGCTAACTTTTGGGGAACATATTCAAACCATAGAAGACTTCTTAAATTGGATATATTAATATCCTAATGTGTACTACAGAGGTCTCTCATTATTAGGAAAGTGTCTTTTCCAGATAAACATATTAACTTGCTTTGGGGATGTCAGCATCCAATGCAACAATTTCTGATATTGTTCATGGATCTATATACAATGGTGGTCATCACTGCAGGGATTAAGGCCGTGGTAGTTATTTCTAGTGCCACATCAATGTGTCTAGAGCGCTGCTTTATATTCTAAGTATATTTAGACGGCTTCAAACTACTGATGGCCTTTGCATCTTAGCCTAAACATTATTTTTCTCCATGTGGTATCAGATCGGCTTTGTCTGGAAGGCATGCCACAGGGAAACACACTTCTACCACTGACTGATGAAAGTTAATGTCTACACCTTCATCTCACCAATATTAAGACAAATCAGTTCGGAGGATTTAAATTTCAAAGCTCCATTTGCCTAGTTGGTTTCAGGACTGAGCCCTCACTGGCTTCCTCTCTGCTGTATCCATTCAACCATCACATTGCTTGTTTTTCTCCATCTCCCAAATAAGTCTCTTGGATTCAAGTCATTTATTAGTATCTGCTTCCAGTGGTGCCAAAGTTGTTCTGGCTTCAACAAATGTTTCCAAATACCCAACTGTTCCAAAATAGAGGCCAACTTGTTTGGATTCCAGTGAACCCCCCCTCATAATTCTGACTCATAGTGGACCCGATTCATCATGCAGGGAAGGGTGAAATATCCTCACAATAAAATATCCTTGCTATCTAAATATAGAAGGCTTCTGTCAATACCATACTCAGGCTTTTACAAATGAGGTTTGCCTTGAAAAGTCATCTCCCAAGCCAACATATCAGACCATACTCCAAAAGTTTGGTAGTAATTCACAGCAATCCAATTCACACATCTCACTCCATTCTCCACTAATCAGAAATTCAATTGAGCTGTTGACTTAGTTATGGCATAAGCTGAGAAATATTAGAAGATAGGGTTGCATTTCTAAAAGGCTTTGATGAGTCACCCATAAACCAACAACCAAAATTCACACAGCGAAAAACCAAAAGATGAAAATACATGTGGCTACACTGAATAAAATACATTATAATCCATTTGGAACTTGTTACTGCCTGCCTCAATCTTTGCTATTGGTTAGTTTGAAAGACCTTGTATAGAAGGGCAAGTTTCTCCCCCATCTTTGCTATAATCAAAGGACACAGTCAGAGTTTTATTTAATTAATTATACACTGAGAAAACCAGTTGCCATTAGGGTTTCATCAATGGTTATCAAAAGTTTTCTACTTTTAATTATTAACTGAAAATATTCTGATACACAATGAGGGAAGGAAGACTACTTCTAAAATATGAAGGATGCACTGAGTCACATTTTTTAGCATTCTCTTGACAAATTATCTTCCTCAACAGAAAAGTAGAACAGGAACAGATTAAGGAATATATGGGGTGTGTGGAATAAAATGTAATTTAGCTAAACCACTGAAACATGTTTGTTTATTGTGTTCAATCTATTTATTTTGTTATACCACTTATTTTCTTTCTTCCTACTTTTTTGCCTCACTATTTTTTACGAAGACAATTACTGAAAGCTAATATTTTTGTTTCAAACAAAAATCTGACCAAATTGAAATTATTTCAGATTATGCAGTAATTGATGAGGATTTTTATGCTCCATAGTTTGAGGATCTAAAACTTAATTTAGAAAAAAATAACTTCGGGGCAGAAATCACAAATATACTCTGGATATCATCTATTCAATTACACATGTAGTGTGAGTTTACTCATTTAGCGTGTTTATAGTTGAAACTTTTCTCATAAACTTCATTTGAATGTGTATCTGCCATCTATCTCTTCCTTAAATATTTATGGATAGTGGTGTAAAGCCTAACTTTCAGAGGAAAAGTACATGCAAATTATCCCAAATATTAAACTGCCACTGAGATAAATACTATATATTGAATTTGCTAGACATTTCTCAAAATGGTTTATTTTTTCAAAATTATTACTACACTTTTGTGTCCCCTTTTCTTACAGAAAAGCTGCTTAGTTAACTGTCACAAATAACGTTTTGTTTTGTATTTGTACAGATTTCTTAAGTGTCTTTTCTGTTACGTATATCACTGATATTTAAATTAAGGTCAAGGATCCTCTTTTATCCTATGGAAGTTAGTACAAGTAGATAGTATTATACCTTTGGTAAACAATAAGTAAACATTCTGGCATTGATTGCATTGTCTTTTACACATAAGCAGCATGAAGTAATTTAAGAGGAACAGACATTGGATATGAGCTAGCTTGTTCTTCCATGGATGCAATGTTTTGGTTTTGAAGAAAAGAATCAACACAGGAATCAACCTCATTGTTCAACATTACAGACTTAAACATAACTCATATTTACATGTGTGCTTAAGTCTGTCTTCTCGCTCTTCAAATCTTTTCCCTCTTATCACTATGGGTGATTAATTTCTTTTTTCTTTTTTCTTTTGTTGGTCGTGGGGCTTGAACTCTGGCCTTGGGTACTGTCCTTGCACTCTTCAGCTCAAGGTGAGTGCTCTACCATTTGAGCCACAGCGCCACGTTCAGTTTTCTAGTGGTTTATTGGAGGTAAGAGTCTCATGGACTTTCCTACCCAGGCTGGATTTGAACCGCGATACTCAGCCTCCTGAGTAGTTAGGTGTGAGCCACCAGCACCCAGAAAAGGAGCTACAACTCTTTTTTTTCATATATCATTTGTTTGAAAGAAACTTTTCACTTTCTTTACACACACACACACACACACACACACACACACACACACGCATGCACGCACGCACACACACACACGCACGCACATTCTCTAATACTTTTAAAATATATGACAGTAGTATTTATAGTCTTTTTGTTTGTAATTCTTTCTATATGTGATTTTTTCCTTTTTCAGAAAACATTTTCTGCCTTCATTGATCCTAGTTGTGTTTGTTGTATTTTAACCACTTCTCTTCATTCAGAAATGTGCTTGAATTTTCTGCATCTAGTGGAATAAAAATGTCATTTTTCTTAATCTTTTAAATGATTGAAAACATTAACATATGCTTCAATGTGAAACTATTCTTGGATTTTTGAAAAAAAAGTCCATACTTGGCCATATTCAATTAAAAATATTTTTCAATTATTACTGTTATATAATTCAAGAGTAAAACTTACCCACATTTACTATTTCATTTAGTTATGAAATAAGGCAACAGTTTTACATTTTTATCTTAAAATTTCTAGGGTAACATTTCAAGTATTGTCATATAACAGTTATTTATTGTATAGTAGCTCTTCTTCACTTCCTTCTTTCCCTCTCTCATGGTCTCATTATGGTCTCATGCTTCTTAATCGGTCCTGTTCAATTTTTTTTCAATTTCATTTTACTTACTTTTTAATAAAATAATCATGAATGTATCTTGTTTCTGTTTCATTAATTTTTGTTATTGTTCTGATTATTTTCCACCTTCTTTTGCCTTGGGGAATTATGTCTTGTTATTTTGCTAGCTTGTAAATTATTTATTTCTTTTAAACATATGTTTCCACCATGGAAATCAATCTATCTATCTATCAACCTACATAGCTACATATCTATTAATTTATCTATCCATATGTGTTTGTTTAGTTTTAAATCCTCTTTCAATTATGAAGTTTCTATATAGATATAGACATATATAGACATACTATATAGAAATTTCTAGTATCAATATAGTATATGCTATATAGATATATAAAGTATACAGCTATATGGTAACTATAGCTACATACATATATATATATATTATTTAGTTCTAAATCCTATTTCCAGTAAATTGTTAGCCCACTTATTTATTGGGCATTTGTTTCTTTGAGGATTTGTTGTTGGGAGATAAATTTTTGGAGTTCCAGGTATATTTTAGATATGAGACCCTTGTCCGTTGTATGGCTAGTGTAGATCATCTCCCAATCCATGGGCTTTTTATTGATCTTGCTAGCTATGTCCTTTGCCATGCAGATAACAACAGATGCTGGAGGGGATGTGGCCAGAAGGGAATCCTACTGCATTGTTGGTGGGAGTGTGAACTTGTTCAACTACTTTGGAAAGTAGTATGGAGGTTCCTCAAAAGACTCCACATAGAGGACTGGGAAGGTGGCTCAGTGGTAGAACACTTGCCTTGCGTGCTCGAGGCCCTGGGTTCGAATCCTCAGCACATAAGCAAAAAGAAAAAAGCCGGAAGTGGCACTGTGGTTCAAGTGGTAGAGCACTAGCCTTGAGCTGAAGAGCTGAGGGACAGGGCCCAGGCCCAGAGTTTGGGCCCCATGACCAGACCCGTCCCCCCCCCAAAAAAAAGATCCACATAGAGCTCCCCTATAACCCAGCAATCCTACTTTGGGGCATTTACCCAAATGATCACAAACAAGACCATATTAAAGCTACCAGCACAACTATGTTTATTGCAGTATTATTTACCATATCTCAGATATGGAACCAACCCAGATGCCCCTCAGTAGATGAATGGATCAAGAAAATGTGGTATATATACATAATGGATTTCTATGCCTCCATCAGAAAGAATGACATTGCCCCATTTGTTAGGAAATGGAAAGACTTGGAAAAAATTCTATTAAGTGAAGTAAGCCAGGCCCAAAGAAACATAGGTCCCATAGTTTCCCTTATTTGCAATAACCAGTATATGTCTGAGACAAGGGGAAAAGGTCAGATAAGGTGATGTTAAGCTAAATGAACCTCAAGATAAGGACACAAGGTTTTTTTCTTTCTTGCTGTCATTTCTAACATATTTATAGGGTGATTGTTTTGTTGCTTTGAATGTCCCTCCCCCACGGTATAACCCCTATTTTCACTGTATTTGATGTTGGTATAATTTGGGGAGGGGAAGGAAAAAAACCAAATTGATTAAATAAGGATACTGTGGGCCCATTGCAACAATAAGATATACAAAATGCTATGTTGAAAAACGAACTTTACAACTTTGGTGAGGAGGGAGTGTAGTCATGGAGATGGGAGGGAAGGGATGGTAAGGGAAAAACAAAGGAGGAGGCAACAATGCTTGATAAGAAATGTACTTATTACCTTGCTCATGTAATTGTAACCCCTCTGTATGGTATTTTCATAATAAAAAACTTATTAAATATAAAAATAAATCCTATTTCCATTATGAAGATTCTTTGACGTTTGAATTCCTTAGGATTTTGTCTGAATTTTTTAAAATTATTTGTGTTTTACTACATTTTAATCAAAGAAAATATTCTGTATATCAGATCCCACTTTCTCTTTCTAGATTTTGTTTGATATTTATTTGATGATTTTCTTCATTTTAGACAGCTTTGAATTTAAGATTTAATTGCAAAGTTCGTTTTCGACATAACGACTTGTACATCTCATTGTTGCAATGGGTCCACCTGTATCCCTATTTAAATGATTTGTTTTTCCCTTCTCCTCCACAAATTATACCAACATCAAATACAGTGAAAGCAGGAGTTATACTGTGGGGGAGGAACATACAAAGCAACAAAGAAATAATCTTATCAATGTGTTGGGGGTGAGGGGGGGGTGGGAGGACCGGGTGGGGGTCGGAAGAGGGAGGATGGGAAGGGATGGGAAACAAGAGGTTGAGTTTTTTTTTTTCCCTTAGTGTACTGTACGCAATTATTTCCTTCCTTTTCCTTTCATTTACCCATCTACCCCTTTGGATTACTCCTGTTGTCACTGGTTTTGATTTTGGTACCCTTGGTATTATGTATAAGTTTATCTGACTTGGGGATGGGAAAGGGAATCACAGAATTAGTGAGACAAAGGGAAAAGGGTGAATCAATGTGATATGGTGGAAATGAACTTTACAACTTTGGGGGAGGGGAATCAGGAGAGGGAAGGGAAAGCAGGAGAAAATAAGGGAGGGGTAACACTTTTTGAAAAGGAATGTGTTCACTACCTTACTTATGTAACTATAACCCCTCTGTACATCACATTTACAATAAAAATTCTAAAAAGAGAAAATTCTAAACAAGCTAGTAATACCTGTATTAATAATAATTTGAATATGTCAAAAAAGACCTAAAATATTAGATGGTGGTGTTCATATTCTTATTGTAATAATCCCAAATGGTTGAACATAAAAGTATAAAGATACTTGCAAATACCATACCAAAGAGAACTGTACCAATGTTAGAAAGAGGAGAAAGAAGGCCTTAGAAAGATGTGTAATGTTCATCACTTTACAATTAAATTAAAATTTACAAAAAAAGAAAGGTAAATCATGAGCACACTGACTCCACTTTGTTGTTTTCTGTTCTTTACTTTATTGAATCTCATTTGATATAATATCCTATCGTAGGGAATCAACCTAATGACCAGGCTGTTTACTGTGGAAGGATTCCTTAAATACTAGACTCATATTTTTTAATGTATATAGATATAAATATGAAATTTAGGGGACTCTTACTGATATTTATTTTATTTTCTAAAACAAATTTAGATGTCAGAAGCTATTTACTATTTGGTTTTCTTTGAATTCCTTCTGTATCAATCCCACTATATCATTACAGAACAATTGCTTTATTTCTGCTTAGGGAGAGATTTTTATACATCAAAGTGATTTAGGTTATAAACACCATGATATTTCAACTAATATAACAGTTTCTAGTATTTCTACTTGTATGACAAAATATTGATATTTAATGTGATTTTACTGAAGACTCATGTTCAACAGTCTTAATAAAGCAAAAATTTATACTCTCCTTTAGGATATAAATAACATAGGTATATCATTTTGTTCACACTTTCAGACTCCAAATAGAACAGACTTTTAGTCTAACATCATGATAAATTTGAAGAAGGCTAATTTTGACATATGGTGAAACTATTTTGTCATCATGTATCTGGGAACTGTGAAAATTTAAATTCATCTCATTTTGTCAGAAGAAAGTCTAAGCCCCTCAGATGTGTGCCTCACCCCATGTTCTTACAGGGATCATTAATTTCAATTACATGGGTTGGATGATAGGACTCACAACTTGAAACTAGGCCCCAACAAGTCATGCAGCTGAGTGTATTGAATGGTATCCTCAGTGAACATTGCTAAACTTCTTGTGTAATTGACCATTCATATTGCATGCCCTTGGGCAAGGCTGCAAATCAGCCTTTGCTTAAATGGATTCAACTGAAATACCAGAAGATTAGTAGTAATACTAATACTTCTCAAACAACAGATAAAACAGAATATGTTTATGAGTGTGTTTTCTAAATTCTAAGTGTATCACAGTTATTGTTGTTATTGGTATACTTATTTCTGTGAAAATGAAAACAAAATGAGCTTTTCTTCGATGTTCTATGGACAGTCTTCTCCTTAGTTTCTTCCTTCTTCAAACACTGTGATTACCTGATTAAAAGAAAACAGCATTTAAAATTTTATCCCCTAAATCTATCCAAAGTAACCTGAGAATGTACAGAGAAAAAGATTGATATGAAAAATATTTGCCTAATCCTTCCCTACTTACTTAATGCAAATTATGTGTAATATAGAGCAGAAAGCATTGCATTGCATATGCACTATCTTAGTCACTGAAATTACTTGTGAAGTTAAGCTTTCAATTTCCATTTCCAATAATGACCATGATCAAATAGCTCATGATCACTATCACCTAATTCATAACTGACTGAACTGATTGCAATTTTTTTCTGATTTAAAACTTTTGTGTCAGGTGAAGTGATTCCTCTTCATGCCATTTTTTGGGGGTTAAGTTGGACACATATATGTCCTGACTGAAAAGTGCATTTCCTTAATATTCCAAATCTTATGTGTGGGATATGGAGGAAATGCCATGTGCAACTACAGGGTAGGCCAATTTTAAGAAACTAGGTATCTCTTGTTATGACCTTTATTGGGCTAGAACGTGCACAACATGGTTACAGCTTACATAGTAGTCCAATTTATGAAAGAACTGTCATAACTGAACATGGTGGTGTCTATATAGGGATCATGGATAGAAATTGCCTACCATCCTTGGAATAGGTACTGAATTCTGCATGAGCGTGAATAAATCTTTATATTATTTAGAACATTCTTGTTTATGATTTTCAAATCACTTATAGCCAACACAATCTAAATTTGACCAGATTCATTCCAGATTCATTCAATTTCTTGAGGATTAATCTTTTTATAATTAAGTTTTTTATTGTGAAAATACTGTACAAAGGGGTTACAGTTACATGAGCAAGGTAATGAATGCATTTCTTATCCAGCATTGTTGTCTCCTCCTTTGTTTTTCCCCTACTATTCCTTCCCTCCCATTTCCTCAACTATCCCCCCCGCCACCCGCTAAACTCTAAAGTTCGTTTTTCGACATAGCGTCTTGTACATCTCATTGTTGCAATGGGTCAGTCTGTATCTCAATTTGTTATTTTCCTTTCCCCTCCCCAAGTTATACCAACATCAAATACAGTGAAAACAGGGGTTAATCTTTTTAAAGAAATGAAAGCACTAAACGATTCTTTATAGAAATTTTAGACACTAGCGTTCTTATTTATTCACTTACTTATTTGCCAGTCCTAGGCTTGAACTCAGGGCCTGGGCACTGTCCCTGAGCTTCTTTTGTTCCAGGCTAGCACTCTACCACTTGAACCACAGTGCCACATCTGGCTTTTTCTGTTTGTGTGGTACTAAGGAATCGAACCCAGGGCTTCATGCATGCTGGGCAAGCACTCTACCACTAAGCCACATTCCCAGCCCAGCACTCTTAAGACATGATAATACAGACAGAGAGTGTGATATGTATGATTTCTAATTGAAAACTTTCAGACAGGAGGGAAGGAGCAGGAATGAAATCCAATTCAATTTCTGTCTTAGTTTTATGTCCTCGTTTCCATCCATCAGCACAAAAGCTGGCTCTATTTTCCAAATACAATCAGTATTTGACTTGTTTTTACCTGGTCCAGTGATGGGTAACTTACTATGTATCACACAATACTGTGTGCATGCTTGCTTGAATTATTTAAGGATCTTCCTGGTTCATCTCGGATTTTTCCTATTGGTGCCCTTAAGAATGATTCTCAACACAGTAGCCAGAGAAGTCTTTTTAAAACTTAAGTAGAAAGCCAGGCGCTGGTGGCTCACGCCTATAATCCTAGCTACTCAGGAGGCAGAGATCTGAGGATAACAGTTCAAAGCCAGCCTGCGCAGGAAAGTCTGTGAGACTCTTCTCTCCAATAAACCACCAGAAAACCAGAAATGGTGCTGTGGCTCAAGCAGTAGAGTGCTCTCCTTGAACTGAAGAGCTGAGGGACAGTGCCTAGGCCCAAAGTGCAAGCCCTACGACCTACAAAAAAAAAAAAAAGGAAAAAATTTAGTAGATAGTGTCATTTCTCTGCATGAAAACACCCAATCACCCAAGTGAATTCTAGTAAAAGCCAAACTTCCTTACAATGAACAGCAGAACTCCCCATGCTGAGGGCCTCTCTGTTTTCTCCCCTGCACTTGGCCTTTCTCAATGGGTTGGCGACTCATTGGTCTCATTGTAGGTCGCAGCCTTGTCCTGTACCTTTTTCCTGGCTGTTGATGTGTACTATAAGTAATTTCCTTTCCCTTGTAAAGCCTTTTCAAACCTTATTTCCTCAGTGGAGATTGTTCTGAACAAGCTGCCTAACTTTGGAGACTGCTTTGCTTCCTCCTGTAAGTCTTGATCTTTCTGCCATGATTATTTCTGATTAGTTTCCTTCCCTTCCTTCCTGCCTGGCTGCCTGCCTTCCTTTTGGTTTTTTAATCCTCAGGCATGCTGAAATGCATTGTCCAAACCCACACACAGTTAATCCCTGATATACATCTGATTAGTATAAGCACTTTGGTATTTTTCAGGATTTTTATTTCACAAAAAATCATGAGGTGTGCTTTTTTCATTGAGAACAAAGGAACATGTCTTCATTTTTATATGGCTTCTTTAATCATGTTGTGTCCATCAGTTCTTTATTGTTTTCTATTCACAAGTAATATTCTATTGAATAGACATACCACTAATTGTATATCTATTCATATTCTTAGAAGAATTTAAATTGTCTCCAGTTCTAGTTGTTTTTAAAGCAAATTGTTTTGAATATTTATGTGCAAGGTTTTTTTTTTTTTTTAATAAAACACATTGCTTTCTTTCTCTTAGTAAGATACCCTCCAAATAGGGTAGTTGTAACATATGGTAGATCTATGTTTAACTTCTTAAGAAACTTCCAAACAGTTTTTCAAAACAGTTTTGATTATTTTACAGTCTCACTAGCAGTATGTGAGTGTTCTGGTTGTGCCACAGTCTTATATACCCTTGGCATGGCTAAGTATTTTCATCTTAGCTCCTACAGATGGGCTTATATGCCATCTGTGTATTTTCATTGATGAAGTTTCTGTTTAATTCTTTTGGATTTTTAAAATTATTTTTAAATGGTTTGTTTTTGAAAGCTTTGGATATATATATATCCATATATATATCCATATATATGGATATATATATCCATATATATATGGATATATATATCCATATATATATGGATATATATATATATGGTCCTTATTCATATCTTATCAAATAAGTGAATCCTAAATATATTAACCCAGGCTAAGACTTATCTTTTTATAGCTTATCTATGTTTTTGTTTTTGTTTTTGTTGTTTCTTATGGGGCTTCAACTTGGCCTGGGTGCTGTCTCTGAGCTCTTCAGCTCAAGGTGAGCACTCTACCACTTTAGCCACAGCTCAATTTCTGGTTTTCTGGTGGTTAATTGGAGATAAGAATCTCATGGACTTTCCTGTCAGGGGTGGCTTTGAACCATGATCCTCAGATCTCAGCCTCCTGAGTAGCTAGGATTACAGGTGTGAGTCACCAGCTCTATGTTTTCTTTCAAGGATATTTTTCATTTCAGTGAAGTGTAATATATTATTATTATTTGTCAGCTAAATACTCAGTGCATTTAGCTTTCTAGGCAGGTGACAGGTACTATACCATTTGAATTATGCCCCTCTGTCTTTCTGCTTTATTTTTCAGATAGGCTCTTGTACTTTTGTCCAAGCTGACAGACTATCTTTTCCTCACTTCCAGAGTATTAATTAAAGGGATGCACCAGTATGCTCCATCCTTACTTGTTTTTTTTTTATGAGTTTTGTATTTTCTTGTCATATCTAACACATATTTATCTGTCTGAAGTCACAAATATTTTCTTACTCATTTTATTCTGGAATTTTATAGATTCTAGATTTTATACTGAAGTTTCATATATATATATATATATATATATGTATAGTTTTTTGTATTTGAGATGAGGTATCACTTGAAGTTCTTTTTGTCATAATTTGTTGGATATCCAATTCTTTGAGTACAGCTTGTTGATAAAACTATATGTATGTGAGTGGACTCTATTCAATTTAGTTGATGTGTTTTCTTAATCTTGGTTACAATTGTACATAATTTTGTTTAATGTATCTCTCTAGCAAGCCCTGAAATCAGGCAATGCTATTCCTTTCTTGTGTTCTTACAGTCTTCTGTGCGTTGATTTTATCAGACTTTCTACAAAGATGATCATGGTGCCTACCAGTGAATCTTGCATTCTTTTATTCTTTTCCAATATGGCTGATACTAATTTCTTGTTATCATCATGTATGTAAATAGCTGTAGGATTTTCTTCAAATGCATGGGCTCTTATAGTTTAATTCAATAATCGTTTCCCCCTATTTCTTGTTCTTCTCTTATTAATACTGCTTACTACTTTCTAGGGTGTCAACGTTAGTAGCCATTCAATTATTCTTTAGCCATCTAATTACCTACTTCTACTATTTGATATGTTAAAAGCTAGCATCCACAGGATGCCTTTACATCACATTTAATTAATGAGAATTTCATCAGGTTATATTTTCACCCATTTTTGCAGGTCAAGGAGACAAGAACAATTCAAAATTATCAGATATACAGATATTATTTCATTTTTGTATTAATAACATCAAGCATATACATACAGTGTAAGATTCTCAACATATATTTATCCTTTTTCTTGAGTTGTTCATGTATAAATAAGTGAATCCATAGATTCACTTTTATTCTATGGAAAATTGCTCCCGAAGTTTGCTTCAGAAACTCATCGGCCTGTGTTTGAGTAATGCATGACAACGGAAATACTGAGTTGAGTCTTTGCTCTGGTGAAGAAAATTCATAAATTTAAGGACTTGAGATTTTTTAACCAGCTCCACTGCTTTGTGATTTCTTTTCTTTGATCTTAGTTCTCATTTGTGTTTCGCATGGGAGAAAATATCTGATCCCAATCCTAGGATAAGTAGGTTGTTGCTGTGCTTGCTTTCTTGTTCTACTTCCAAAAGAATTATTTATGGAATTATAATAGAATTGCAAAGAGACATCCTTGGGGCAAATGTTATCAAAAGTATAGGGATAGTTCCTTAGCTTATCTCAATCCATTTATTCTCGATACTTACCTTTCATTTTTATAGTGATGTTGTTCCTGCAACTTTAGGGACCAAACAAAACCTGTAGCCTTCTGGAAATTTCTATAAAATACTTCCAGAAGCTTGACTCCTTTATCTCTTTTTTTTTTAAATAATAGAAATGTTTTGCAGTTTTTTTTTCATTTGTATAGTTGGTTGATGATATGAATTTTGTGTTTAAATGAAATTTAAGACCTTAATGCAAGTTGTTATTGTTTTAGGATAGGGTTTAATACAAGATCATGCAGCTGCTGCTCAGCAAACAGGAGATGTGAGCAATCTAATAAACAATAGAATGTTGTTTTGTTGGGATGGTGCCAAATTGATTATGGGTATTTGCATAGCAAATTCTAACCATTATCTGTAGGAGCTACAGAAAAGGCTGGCAAGTTTTAACTCTCCCTTTATTTTCTCTATCCAAATCTGCTTCTTCTCTTTCTGGACAATGATGTAAATTCACCAAGTGTGAGACTCAGAAACACATCAATACATTAAAACTCAATTTATCACCTTACGTGATTTCTAAAGTGATAGCTGCATAGCTATCAATTATAATGATAAATACTTTTGGAAGGTTGAATATCACCATTGCCCTAATCAAGCAGCAACCAAAGCTCAGATTTATCAAGGAATACCTCAACTCCTTCCTCACCTACATTGAATTTTTCAATAACTCTGCAAACACTATTAGTAATTCTCAAGTATTTTCATGTCCATTTTCAGGGCATGTGTGCTTTTATTTCCATCAAATTAGTGAAAGGATTTTCTCAGACCTATGATAGTTATCATTCATTCCAACACAATCATCCAGACTGAGCTTTCTAAAAATTAACTCCATCAGGCTGTGTATAAAATTAATCAGTGGCATTTATTTGCTGGTTTCAATTAAAATATCAACTTCGTTTTTCTTTTCTTTTTAAGTGTTATTCCCAATGTCATGATCAAGCTTTCTAGCTGAAATTTATGCCTATGTCTACTTTCTCTCTTTAGACACTACAATCACATACAATACATATTCCTAGTGATTTTTGTACGTGCCTCTTGGAAAGTCTGTATCCTCCTTTGCCACCTAGAAATCTCCACAGCTCTTTCAGAAGAAATTAGAATATCATATAACTTCTGAAAACTCTCATAAGTTAATTCATCCCTTCCAATAATGAATAAATCTGTGGTTTGGACTGAAAAACACTAAATTCAGATCAAGATTAGTTAAAGGTCTTTTGGGCAAACACTGTAATCTATAAAATATATAGAAAAGAGGGTACAATTGTGACATCTAGTTCCTTTTATTATTCAAGATGTTATCCAAGTAGTAATGGAATTTATATCACTTGAAAGCTTGTTAGAAAGGCAAAATCTCAGGCCCTATACAAAATATTTGAAATCAGAATTTACCATTTAAAGTTTTTTTTTTTTTTTGGTCAGTCATGGGGCTTGATCTCTAGGCCTGGGAGCTGTCCCAGAGCTTTTGTGCTCAAGGCTATCACTCTACCACTTTAAGCTACAGCATCACTTCTGGTTTTGTAGTGGCCGAGAGAATAGTTTCATGGCTATTCCTGCCTAGGCTGACTTTGAACTGTGATCCTCAGATCTCAGCCTCTTGAGTAGCTAGGATTACAGGTGTGAGCCAATAGTGCCCAGCATATTAAAACTCATTATTTGTTTTTATTTTTAACACAATTTTCGGATGGATTATATTAATGTTCAAGAATGTTAAGAGAAATTTTGACACATGGTATCATATTTTCAGTCATAATACAAATATTAATTTTTGCTCTGCTCACATTTATCTTTTTGCCCACAATTCTTTAAATATTACATTCATTACACACAATATTTTTTTCACCTTTGTCTTAAATGTATTTGATTCTTAGTTTCTCAATGGTAAAGACCTTTGTATTTCAAACACTTGGCTTTAGAGTGATATACATTGAGTGTACCATTTATTTTTATTGACAGGTAGGTATTTCACCTGCAATGGTTAGACTTATATAGTAAAGGGGAAATGGTGTTTCTGGACATTCAAATTCTACATGACACATTGAAAATTTCTAATTGATTAAGGCAGTGGTGACATTCAAATTTCTATGGTATTTATAATTATACTTCTTTGCCATCACTTTAGATATCAATTATTAATGGAGACAAATTGAGTCTTAATTTATCAGTATGTTTCTGAGTCTCACAGTTGTGTATTTTCTTTCTTATTTATGCAATTAATTTGCATCCAAGTTTGTGCTACTGATTATTAAAGACATTCATCAAAATAAGGGAGAACCTTCCTGTCATATGTATTAGAAGGCTAGCAAATGAGTTGTAAGTCAACTGGGATCCCAGCAGCTCACACTATTCTGATAAAGTTTGGAAGATATTCTCCCTGCAGGGTATATAATAGTATAACAGTATGGTGTGAGTTACACAAATGCCATAATGACTTCAAGTTTGTGCCTTTAGAAGAACTTTAGAGAGACAGTACTAGCAGTCATGCCTGACACATGAAAGTGAAATTGTGGAATAAAGTTCTATTAAGTTACAAAATAGTATGAGTTCAAAGAGAATTGAACAGGAAGCATAATGGAAGACTAGAACACTGAAAATGTAAAACTAGACAAAATATTATTTTAATTGTGTTTTATATCAAATGTGTTTGAAAATAATCTTTTCAGTGACCACAGAATACTGCGCTGTATTTAATTCTTGTACTTGTTTTGACATTAGCCCTTTGATGGTTGCTATTAGTTTTTCTTTGGTACAATGCTACCCCTGTCACATACTGGAGTTTCAAGGACTGGCCTGACTTGCCTTGAGATACTTGAACCTACAGTCACTGAGTACAACTGTGATTATGATATGTTGTTTTCCTCCCTCTCTCCCTCTCTTCTTCCCTCCTTCCCTCACTTCCCTCCTACCCTCCCCCTCCCCCAATACTGGGACTTGAAATCAGGGCCTCATGCTCTCTGGAGGCATTTTGACTCATGGCTATGGCTCTACCAACTTAAGCCACACCTCCACTTTTCTTTTCTTTTGCTGGTTAATTGGACATAATTCTTTTGGATTTGTCTTCCTGGCTATCTTCATATTATAATAATCAGATTTCAGTCTACTAAATATCTAGAATTATAGGGGTGAGCCATTGAATGCTAGCAATGTTGTGATTTCTAGAAACCATTGCCAGTATTTTAAGCATTTTTTTGCTAGCTATTACATCTGCCTACTCCCAAATTTCTCTGAGCACAAATGACTTTGGCACTGGATTCAAGAGTGTATGTACTAGTTAAGTAGCACATTTCCTATTTAACTTGCATAACTTAAATACAGTTAAATAAAGTTAACCAAAATAGTAATTAAGACGAGTGCCAAAAGAGTTAATGGTGAGTTTGAGAAACAAATATGTGACATCCAGCATCAGCATCTAGTTGAAGGGAGATCATCTATGTTGAATAAATACCATTTTTGTGGGGATGTATTTCCACATTATAGCATTCTTTTCTCAGAATTTCTAGACTGTGACACAATGTATCCAGACATTAAGTAACATTCCTTGAAGGGGTAAATTATGCCTGGTTGAGAACCATTGTATTAGAAGAAAAGATAGCAAAGTTGGATATTTAACTAAAAATTGAATGCTGATGATTTCATCCATAATTTCTCTCAATAAATTTATGCCCTGAAGAAAGCATGAATGAATTGAGAGATACTACCAATTCTTATTTAGTCTGCTTTCATCTGCCGCTCATTGTTTTGTCCCTATTGCTAATATTTTCTTAAACAGACTTTGTTATAAAAAATTGTGTCTTAAAACTGAAGTATGTTGTTTATTTGGTCAGAAAGCAACAATGGAAAATGTTCTAGTGCTGGAGTTACCCCACTCTTATTGAGAGAAATGCTTCCTGAAGATATATCCAAATTTTATTCAATATTTCACTTTTATACCTTTGCACTTCTTAAGACTTTACTGTTATGTATACTTCACTATCCAATGAAATATTTATGAATACTTTAACTTTTAGTACAGGAACTTCTTGCGTCAAAAATATAGCAAATTTTCCCTCCAATAACCAAGGTGTCTACATTGGCTAAGTGGGTGCAAGGTTTCGATTAGGAGAATAGGATGTATTGAATTCATTTATTAATCCTTATATTAGGTACAAGTTAGTGTGCTCTATACCGGAGTTCCTAAGATGAATAATATACCATCTGTTCCCAGAAAAGATTCATCTTCAATTATGGGTGGTACCAGGCAAATAAAAAACATCTAAAATATGTCCCAGTATATTTTTCTATTGGGGGAGAAAATGAACTATGAGGGAGAAGCAAAGAGAATAGAGTGAGCACAAAAAGGCATGGGTGAACAAAGTTTTGCATGATTTGCAATGGTGCAAGATTGTCTAGGCTTTGCTTCTGGACAGAATTGTTTATAAAATGAATAAACAGCCTAATAAATACAAATAATCTACTAAGAAATTTCAATTTGCCTGGACAACCTGACTAGAAAACCAAAACTTATTAAATAACTTAAGCTTATCAAGACAAAAAGATAAGCGTTTGCATTTTTCCCTGATGGAACCCAGGGACTATATATTTTTATGTGCTACCGACCATACATTTTCCCCAGTTCATCTCCCTGGCTTATATTTGCCTATTTTTTCCCCTTCTTTACTGTAAATGGTTTCTACCAGAGATATGCATTCTGAGGAGGGTCCCGTTTGCTTACTAAAATGAATAAAGCCATTAAAAATTAAAGGTATTCTGAAAAATTTATTTCAATTGTGTGGAGATTCTTTTTTCATTCAAAACATACTTATTTTCAACCACTCTACAGGGATTGCCTCAAAATGTGGAAGCTAAAAAAACCAATAATAATGCCATGAGAATCACACAAGCTACTTGAAATGCTACTCACCTGAAATCTGCCACGTCCCTCCTTCCTATTGTCCTTTATGTAGTTAACAAAATTTCAGCCATCGTTTTTCACATCTAACCCGCATCTATGCCTATATTTCCTCCCTCAACAATTGCCATAGAAAGAATATTTTATTTACTGATCTTTTCTCTTTTTTATTAGTTTTCCAGCCCAGAATAATAAGTAACAGTTGATAATAAATAAATAATTATTGAAAATTTACAGAGCTACTAGTCTAATCTGATCCTAGCAAAGGCAAAAATCCTGAGTTGTTCAAACCCTGTACTTAAAAAAAAGATTCATCTTCAATTATGGGTGGTACCAGGCAAATAAAAAATCATCTAAAATATGTCCCAGTATTTTTCTCTATTGGGGGAGAAAATGAACTATGAGGGAGAAGCAAAGAGAGGAGAGTGAGCACAAAAAGGCATGGTTGAACAAAGTTTTGCTTGGGGCTGGAAAGGTGGCTCAGTGGTAGAGTGCTAGCCTTGAGCTGAAGAGCTGAGGGACAGTGCCCAGGCCAGACCAAAAAAAAAAAAAAAAAAAAAAAAAAGAAGACCTGCTATGTTGTTTAAAAACCATTTATTTTCATCTACTGAGAGGCATCTGGGTTGGTTCCATATCTTAGCTATGGTAAATAATGCTGCAATAAATATAGCTGTGTGGGTAGCTTTAGTGTGGTCTTGTTTGTGATCATTTGGGTAAATGCCCAAAAGTGGGATTGTTGGGTCATAGGGGAGCTCTATGAAGAGTCTTTTGAGGAACCTCCATACTGCTTTCCAAAGTGGTTGAACAAGTTTACACTTCCCACCAACAATGAAGTAAGGTTCCCTTCTGTCCACATCCCCTTCATCATCTGTTGTTATTAGAGTTCTTGATTATAGCCATTCTAACTGGGGTGAGGTGGTATCTCAATGTTGTTTTGATTTGAATTTCTTTTATGGCTAGAGAGGTTGAGCATTTCTTCATGTGTCTATTGGCCATCCTTCTTTCCTCTTCAGAGAAGTTTCTCTTTAAGTCTTTAGCCCACTTATTTATCAGACAATTGTTTCTTTGAGGATTTGTTTTTGTGGGATTTAAATTTTTGAGTTCCAGGTATATTTTAGATATGAAACCCTTGTCCATTGTATGACTAGTGAAGATCTTCTCCCAATCCATGGGCAAAAAAAAAAAATAACAGAAACTGTGGTATATACACACAATGGAATTCTATGCTTCCATCAGAAAGAATGACATTGCCCCATTTGTTAGGAAATGGAAGGACTTGGAAAAAATTATATTAAGTGAAGTAAGTCAGGCCCAAAGAAACATAAGTCCCATGGTTTCTCTTATTTGCAATAACTAGTATATGTCTGAGACTAGCAGAAATGGTCAGATAAGTTGATGTTAAACAAAATGAACACCAAGTTAAGGACTCAAATGTTTTTTCTTTCTTGCTATTGTGTCTAACATATTTATAAGATATTTCTTTGTTGCTTTGTATGTCCCTTTCCCATGGTATAACCCCTGTTTTCACTGTACTTGATGATGCTATAATTTGTGGAGGGGAAGGGAAAAAACAAATCTTTTAAATAGGGATACAGGTGGACCCATTGCAACAATGAGATATACAAGATGTTATGTGGAAAATGAACTTTATAACTTTGGCGCAGGGAGGAGGCAACAATGCTCGATAAGAAATGCACTCAATACCTGGCCCATGTAATTGTAACCCCTCTGTACTGTATTTTCACAATGAAAACATTTATTTTTCAAAATTTGAATAAAAAATGCATTTAAAAATAAAAATGAAGCTTCACTTATCTACAACTGACTATTTTTTTTCATTCACGATTTTTTTTTTAAATTTGGTTGCATTATTTTCAGGCTCTTTGTTCCTTTTTGAAACTAATAGTTCTGCAAATATGTCCTGTTTATCATCAGTATAAATCTTTAGAAAAAAGCCAAGTACATGCAATTTAAACAAATGGTACCTATTCACAACTACTTTATTAGAAGTAGGTTAGAAAGTATGAATTGTGCCATTAGGAATATTAAATTTTAGAGATTTACATGCTCCAGGGAACACAGGTTGAAAGCACAGAAGCATTTGGAAAAAACCCACAATGCCCAAGAAGAAATGAAAATGCATTAGGCAATTAAAAAAGAAACAAAGAAATGTTTTTGTATGTTCTATACTAAAGCATGCTTTCATTGATGCAGGCACATTTTCAAAAGGGATGCTAATTATGTGAAAATGAAGTCAAATCCATTACATTAATTTTTATTATGTGCTTTCTACTTACTGTGCTTTATGCATGTGCTTCTTCCAACCAGCTATACTGAATACTCAAATTGTAATGACAAATGAGATCCAGGAATAGACTTAGTTGTAGAAAACAAGAGTACACTATAAATTCCAAAATCATTTCAATCTGTGTAACCTGATATGAAGTCTGTTTACAGACTTCTTGATTGCAAGACACAATTGTTATTTTAATTTATATAACCATTTTGCTAGCAAGGTGCAATTATAAATTCAAGAAAATGAAAAAAATTTAAAGGTTCAAATTGGGCCAAAATGTGGCAAATAATTTTCAGAATAAAATTTGTTTGTTTTATTCAGCACACATGTACTGAGTATACTATGTGGCAGGTTCTAGAATGGCTATACATATTTTCTGTCATATATTTTGTACCTTTTTTAGGACAGGAATTGCAGTTCAAAGGCCCCATAATGGACACTAATGTTGGAGAGGGAACTAGAGAATTTGTACTTCTGGACTATGACTAATGACTAGAAGTTTTTCCATTTACAAATTTACTTATAATTTACATTAATTGTTAAATTAAACATTGATGTTACCTAAGCACTAAGAGTCCAGCACAAAAAAACATAAAGAAAGAATATAAATGGTAATGAATGATATTGGAAAGTGTTAATCCTCAGCAGAACATATATTCACAAAAATATAAATAAATTAATTTATCAAAACTTTACCTTGTAACACAAAGCCAGCTGGAAGATAGTAACGATTGTTTAATAAGTGCTCTAAAGGCCTATTATTAATACAGTTGTCAATTCCAGAGCAAACTGACATGGCATAGTGATAATGTTTATATAGTTAACCAATTCTTTTTACATATGATACATGTGTGTATAATAATAACACTAGATAACAAAAATATGTCTATTTATAATTGCAATAGCAGATTAAAAACTTAAAAAAATTAGATCATGCACACAAAAACAAAAATTATGAATGAAATCATTAAACATCTTTCCATGTATGTATTTCTTTGAGAATCTTATAATAAAAGAGAGGCATGCTCAACTATAAATGTATAATCATACTAATATGTACCAACTTTTTTTTTGTCTTTTCTTTTTTGGTGCTGGGATCGAACCCAGGACATAGCACTTGCTAGGCAAGTGGTTTGCCACTGAGCTACATCCCAGCCCTATGTACCAACTTTTGTACATAAACTACCTTCGTGAGTCAAGTTTTTCACTCATTATATTTATATAAATGGATTTTAGTATGGTTGAAGAAAAGACAGAGTTTTCTAGAACAAAATTTGAAACCAGGGTTTCATTCTTTCTTTTTTTTCCGTTTTATTATTTATGTGGCACAGATGACTAGAACCCAGAGCCTCATGCATGCTAGGCAAGCACCCTATCACTAAGCCATACTCCCAATCCTCAAGGTGTCAATTTTGATTGACAAGTCGACCTCTGGAAGCTCTAAAGAAAAATCTGTCTCTGTTTTTTCTGACTGTTGGAAGAGTTTTTGTGGCTCTAGGAGTGAAGCATCTGCTTCTTTGCAGTCTATGATATGGAGGCACTCTTAGCTCCCAGAGACTTCATTGTCCTTGTCTCCAACTATTTCAACTTAAAATTAGCAATGACACATCTCTTGTGCTAGTGTTCTCTCATCCGTTGACTATTTCAGTTCAGAAAAAGTCTAGACAATTTTGAAAGTTCAGCCAAGTAGGATAATTACTCCATATATAGTATTCATGTTTTTCTATTTTTATTAGCATGTATTAGTTGTACATAACAGATTCACTGTAATGTTTTCATGCATACATGCAAGTGTAGCCGAATAAAAATAATCTTCTCAGTCATGCTCCTCATCTTCTTCCTTCCTTGCTTCTTGTTACAACTTCACCAGGTTGTGTTGTTCTATTTTCAAATATATATGCAAAACACTTTGACAATATTTATCTCCCACACACTCTCCTTGTGCCCTCTTGTGCCCCTGCGGGTCCTGGAACTTGAAGTTAGGGCCTGAGAATTGCCCCTGAGTTTCATGGCTCAGGACCATTGCTCTACCATATGAGCCACAGCTCCACTTCCAGCCTTTTTGGTGCTTAACTGGAGATAAGAGACAAACAGGACATTCTTGACCAGGCTGGCTTCAAACCATGATCCTCAGATACCAAGGTCCTGTGTAGCTAGGATTACAGGTGTGAGGGCTGCTGTCCTTCATTTTTAAGGGCTAGATTCTTGCTATGACAGAGAACATGCAACGTATGACTTTCTTGATTTGGCTATTTCACATAAAATAATTCCACTCATTTTCTTGAATATGACATAATTGTTTATTAGCATAGCTGCATAGTTGTCAATTGTCAATATATATACATATATGTGTATACACACATATATGCACATACACAGTGCATTTTTCTTACCAGTTTATGTGCATTGAGTTTAATTCCATGTATTGGCTATTATAAACATGGGTGTGCAGGATTTCTAGTACTTTTCAGGGATTATGGCAAGCGTGATATAGTAGGTTCTACCTTTAGCTTTCTCACAAATTGTGTATAGGTCCCTTTTCCCCCCAACATCCTAGTCTTCTTTTCTTATTCTACTGACTTGGGGCCTTAATAGCTTTTGTATAATATCTTTTAATGCAGCACAAAATTATTGCTTTATTAAATAACTAAATTCATGTGATCATCAGGTGCTGGGGAACCTTTTTTTTAGAATTCTACTTACCATCTTTCTTGCTCCAACTTGTTAGAGTTTTTGTATTTCAAATACAGCCTTGTTAACCTAGTCTAGACCTCTATTTATCTTAGCTAAAAGAAGTTAGGAAGCTGGGCACTGCTGGCTCATGCCAGTAATCTTAGCTACTCAGGAGACTGAGATCTGAGGATCACGGTTCAAAGCCAGCCTGGGCAGGAAAGTCCATGAGACTCTTATCTCCAATAAACCACCAGAAAACTGGAAGTGGCATTGTAGCTCAAGTGGTAGCGAGCTAGCCTTGAGCTGAAGAGCTGAGGGACAGTGCCCAGGCCCAGAGTTCAAGGCCCATGGCCAACAACAACAACAACAAAAATAGGATACCTTGATTAGAAAGCCATCTAGGCTTGTTACAATGAAGAAAGCTATTTATTTTGGGACACAATGATAGTGTGTGTGTGTGTGTGTGTGTGTGTGTGTGTGTGTGTGTGTGTGTGTGTGTGTGTGTGTGTGTGTGTGTGTGTGGTTGTAACATGGCTTGAACTCAGAGTTTCTCACCTTTCCTTTGTATTTTGTTTTTTTGTTTTTACTCAAAGTTAGGGCTCTACAACTTAAGGAACATCTCTACTTTGGGCTGCAAACTCAGATCCTCACATCTAAACCTCCTGAGTAGTTAGGATTACATTCAGGAGCCTGAATCAGCACCTGGCACAATAATTTCTCATCATAAAAGTGAAGTAAGGACCCGAAGGAGGGAACATTGATCTCCTCCATATGTGTAGTGTCAATAGCAGGTGAATGAAAAACATAGTTTTCTGAAGTAGAAAAGAAAACAGGTTCAAGGCAAGAATTTCCATTCTTAATAAAGATAGTAGTATATTCTCTATTGTTTCTCTTACAGGAGAATCCTGGAATCACTGAAGTATAAGATAGTTGAAGAAGGAAGTGCTCAATGAAAGCACAGAATAGCCATAGAAAGTCATTGCCTCTGTGTTGGAGCATAGACAAAAATTTCTTCACCATAATAAATGGGGAAAAAAGAGAGTTATCAGGCGAAATAGAATTTTTCAAAATGCAGACTTAGAAAAATATATTCAGCCAGTGTTACTGAAATGTTCCCTAGAGAAAGGAATGTTCATGTTAATTGGAAAAACTGAACATGTACAGCTGTGAATTTTCAACAATTTAAATTTAGAACATCCTTTAAAATAAAGGTGGGTATTTCCCCTTTGATCTTAGTGCCGCTTGAGCAATTATGAAATGCCATTCTACAGTGCTGTAAAGTCAGTCCTAGCTAATGAGGTTTGCAGCATATTAAACAGCCTTAATACCAACGAAAATAGTGGAACCAATAAAGGAAGACAAGGTTTTTTAGAAATTATTGACCCCATTATTTCTAATTCTATATGAATTTCTAACTCCAAGTGCTGCCCTGTTTATCTATTATTTCTCTTTTGTTAAATAATCAGTCATTTGGAAAGAAGGCGATTAGTATTAAGTTATTGAAGTAAAAATAGTCATAAGTTCTTTTGCGAATTGCATAATGAAGTTTATCATCTCTCTCTGTCTTTCTGGTGTTGAACAGCTTAGAAACATGCATAAGCAGAGGGAGGAGAAAACACTTCATCTTGCCTTAATTCACCATAATTCCATCAATTTTTATTTTAGGTAGCAAAACTATACAATTTTGTATGGTGATAGAAAATGTCTTCAAAAATGAAGTTGAGGGTGCTGGGAAGGTGGCTCAGTGGTAGAGTGCTTGCCTTGCATGCACTTGTGTGCACTTGTATGAGGCCCTGTGTTCGATTCCTCAGCATCACATAAGCAGAAAAAGCTGGAAGTGGTGCTGTGGCTCAAGTGGTAGAGTGCTATCCTTGAGTTGAAGAGCTGAGGGGCAGTGTCCAGACCCAGAGTTCAGGTCCCACGACTGGCAAAAAAAAAAAAAATGAAGTTGAGGATTGAGATAAATCAGGCATTATTGTCTTCTAACAGATTTCTTGGCATATTAGGGGACCAAACTCTCCTCAAGCACTTACTTCAAGGTATCTTGTAAATATTGTTACATTTTGTGTATTATGTAACAATATCAAGATAGATATGTATGTAACATATATATTATTATCGTTTTCCTACTAGTCAGTTGATTTCACCTAAGTTGATTCAATAGCTATTGGGAATAGTACTATTATACACAGGAATGTACTGGCATCAATATTGTTTGCTGTCTTACATCCATCCTTCAAGTATAAGCACAGGAGTGTAGTATCAGGATTACATGGTGATTCTTTCTTTACTCTCTTTTGTTGTTGTTGGTTGGTTGTGGGCATGGTCTCACGGCCTGGCAGCTGTCTCTGAGATTTTCTTTCTGCTCAGGACTAGCCTTTATCACTTTGAGCCACAGCTCCACTTCTGGTTTTCTGGTGGTTAATTTGAGATAAGAGTCCACAGGATTTTCCTGCCAATGTTGACTTCAAACAGTGATCCTCAGATCTCAGCCTCCTGAGTAGCTAGGATTACAGGTGTGAGCCACTGGTGCCTAGCTGTCTTTACTTTCTTGAGGAATGCAAATACTGACAGATACCTGCATACACATGCATACACACATGATGCACTTAAATATTAAATCATACTCAACATGTGAAGAGTTTAGAAGTTATTAATCATCCATATAAGAAGCAAAATGTTAAGAATAGTCCTGATTTTACTTGGATCCATAAAAGAATGGAATTCATAGGGAAAATTACACTAAAATCATACTGAAACATGGAAAGACAGGTAAAATACAAAATCATAACTGAGCTCTAATTATTTGGAGCAAAAATCCACAGAAATAACTCATAAGACCCTGTGTTAACTTTAGGAAACTGCTGTAGATGAATATGGACTAGTGTGAGTGTGAGAACTCTGGGAATTGAAATCTTATTCTTGAGGGATCTGTGCAACAGTGGCTCTTTCTCACCTCCCTGAGATTCTTACTCTGGTCCTGATTTTAACAGTGTAGGTCCCTCATTTCATCTCATTAGAAATAGAATCATATATATTACAGATGTTACAAATGTTACACAAGAGACCTAAAATAATTGTGATTATTATTAAAAGGAATATAGTAGCCAACTGAAAGTTATACTTATGACCACCTTGTGTTAATTTGAATAACTAAAAGGTAGATTATATTAGATTATAATAGTCAGATTGTCTAAAATAAATATCAATGAGCTCATACCTTCCTTCACCTTTTACATTCTGCCCAGCTGTGTTTTTAACAATGCTTTTTATCAGAATCTAAAAAGGAAGTAATCACTAGTATAACGGTGGCTCAAGTTGTAGCTGTTCTTAGGGTTTCTATTTGATTGGTTGATTGGTTGGTTGGTTTGATGTTTAAAAATAGCATTTCTTTCTGCCATTCAAGATGTTTCAGACTTATTTATAAATTCCCTGCTCTATTCAAAAATCAATCATGTTTATAAACAGCATTGGTTTATTTGATTGTAGTATTGAAGCCAAGTTCTGGGTCACTTGTTGCTAACACAGTTTCATCATTTCTAGGCTTTCTCAGATGATATGTTAAGGATGTATATGTAATATACTAACTGTACACAATATACATAAATAGTTCCATGTTTACCATCTAAATATGAGTTAATACCAATTTGTGTACTTGTCAAATGGATCATTGTACCATTCCTATGGTGATCGTTCATTACTCTTCCATCCAACAATAACTTCCTACTATTATGTTGGGTTTTAATTTTAATTGTTTTAGGGTTAAGTATATACTAACTTCTGTTATGCTATTATTTTCCAGTTATTTAATAATTGCTTTTATTTTGGCAAGAAACAGTAGCCAATATTTAAATCAAAAGCATTATTGAGAATCATTTATAAATAACTTAATTTGTAAATAAATAATTTCATAATAAATTAAAAGGCATTAGTGAACCTACTAAGTAAATTTTTACTTGTAAATATAATGGAAAACAAAAAATTATATGCAATAAGCTCTGCAGGTGAGGGGATTTTTGGTGAAAAGATAAAAATGGGATACTAGTCTAAGAATAAACTGTTTGAGGAACAAACATAAATAAAAGTGAAAAACATTCTCCAAGTTCTGGAACTTTTAATATTGTAAGGGGTGACATTGATCAAGATGCATTTATTTATAGACTGTTTTGTTAACTGGCAACTCCTTTAGACAACTACTTAAAAATAATGAAGCCGGGAGCTGGTGGCTCACGCCTGTAATCCTAGCTACTCAGGAGGCTGAGATCTGAGGATCGCGGTTCAAAGCCAGCCCGGGCAGGAAAGACCATGAGACTCCTATCTCCAATAAACCACCAGAAAACCGGAAGTGGCGCTGTAGCTCAAGTGGTAGAGCGCTCGCCTTGAGCTGAAGAGCTGAGGGACGGGGCCCAGGCCCAGAGTTCAAGCCCTACGACCGACAAAAAAAAAAAAAAAATAATGAAAAAGTTAAACAATAAAGAGTTGGATAATCAACGCCTCATTGAATTACAAGTGGTTGTGGAAATATGGCAGCAGAAAAAGCACATATTCTAGAGCACTGCTTATTGGGTCCCAAGCTAAAGAATAGCATATAGGCATATCTGCTATAGATAGCATATAATTCATTTAGACCAGGAAGAAAAGGAACCCTTTTAATACTTAGGTTTATGATTCCATAGGAAAATGATGGACAAGGAAGGATATATTAGAATACAGCACAGTGATCGTGGAGGAAAATATATTGAAGAAAAAGAGCATACTTTTCTGAGGCAGGGCCATATGGAAGTATATCATCCAAGAGATTTCAGAGTTCTTTGAGCCATGGTTTGCTTCTTGCCTATTCCTATTTTTGGAGAGTTCCTAGACTACTCTATCTCTTTTTCTCTTTTGGTCTGTCTGTCTCTCTGACAGATGACAATGAACATTGGACATGTGCTCTGAGGAATATTTGTGTTCTTGGTTTCTACACTCTTCTTAGGGGAGGAAAGTCTTTGGTTTGAATTCAGGGGCTCTTGCTTACTAGCCAAGGCAGGTACTCTGTCACTAAACTCATGCCTCTTCCTGATTTCTTGGTCACCACTTTATCAAGATCTAGCTCCAGGCTTTATCTTCAACTCAAGATTTTAGACTTTGAGCCTGATACCAAAATCAAGTGGGATGTTCACATACCTTAGGATAAAGAAGAATGTTTTTTCTGTATGAGACACATCAATAATTGTGATGTGAGAGGGATACATTTGTAAGAATCGTTGACTAATTCCTCATTCCTTTGTAGTAGTATTAGGTACGCATACCTTTTTATCTTTGGCCATTTGACTTGACTTATCTAATGCCATATTTGCAGATGTAATAGCTTAGCTTAGAAACTTAGAGCATGCTCTTGTTCTGCTGTGAAGAAAAAGCATCATTCTTTATTATTTCCTAATTCCAGAAGAGTTAAAGACATAATGGACACATCTGAACCCAAGTTATGAGTTGACTACATTCCTCACTAATTCATCCAGACAGATTAGCTACCCCACGGAAACATGAACAGGAGATAAATGTTAGTATTGCATTACAGAGGTGTTGGATTAGCTATGAAGTGTTGTCATGCCTGCCTATAGTTGACTGGGAAGTGATCACTATAGTCAGCCGTTACAAAGTTATTTGGAAAGTTTCTTACATACAAACCAGAAATCAATATGAAAAGTTCTATGACAGCTTGTGATGGTTACCAGATGGGCTATGGATGTTTTGAATATTGGAGCAAACAGATATCAAATGAACATTAGTTGCATCAGCCAAAAGCCATTTATATTAGATTAGATTTTAGAAGCTTTGAAAAAGAATACATATATTCTTTATGTGTGTGTGTGTGTGTGTGTGTGTGTGTGTGTGTGTGTGTGTGTATCTTAGTATATTCATTCTGATATTCTGAACATATATTATAGAAAATACAAAAAATAAAGCCTAATATTGTACATAGATGAAATAAATTAGATCTTGATTTGTTCTTGGATTATTTATAATGATTTTTACAAATACTGCTGAAATTGACACCGTATTCCTTGAGAATTGGTTAGTTTTAAATTAGGACAATTTCATACCAATTTGATTGAGAGATTATCTAAATTGAAATGGAAGCTTCCTGATTTTTTTTGGGGGGGGAGGTCCGGTCATGGGGCCTGAACTCTGGGCCTGGGTGTTGTCCCTCAGCTCTTCAGCTCAAGGCTAGCGCTCTACCACTTGAGCCACGGCACCACTTCTGGCTTTTTTCTTTTTGCTTATGTAGTGCTGAGGAATCGAACCCAGGGCCTCATGCATGCAAGGCAAACAGTATACCACTGAGCCACCTTCCCAGCCCCCTTCCTGATGTTTTAAACTCACTGCATATAAATAAAATTTAGTTGAGCTTTTGCTGTGTTACAAGTTACAGGATGCAAGTCTTTTCAAAAGCTAACTTGTGAAAAGACCTCATGACCTTCATAACAAATGTTTTGACAAGTTTATAACTCATTTTAGTTATACATGTTATAAATGCATTTTAGTAGTATATGCCTGGATTGCCTTATAGCTTCATCATATAAAATATGAAGGTTTTTCTTTTGTAAAATGTAAAGAGATATAATATTCTATTAAAAATACTTGACAAAGCTAAATATCTTATTTTTCATTTAGCATTTATTAGACAATTAAGCTGAGTATACATATTACAGACTAAGCAACTACTTTTTTACCTCAAACATCTCTTAATATAGTGGGACATAGAAATATAAATTAAATAATCAGGGGTGAGAATTTGTCGGTCTGTGTGTCTGAAGTTCCCTGCTTACCCATTGTACCTTTTAGAATTGTTCTTGTTTTTCTCACACTTTGGGTGAAGAAGAACCTAATGAACAGAATAGAAATTGTATCTCATCCTGTCTAGACTTGTATTATAGTCTTGCAATCTGACTTGTGATGCGTTTCTCTTGTTCAGATTTTACCCTTGTTTGTATTCTTTGGCTAGTGATTTTTCTCTCCAGTTTGCCTTTGGTTTTCTTTTATCTCATAGTTTGATTTTTTTTCCTTCCTTATTTATTGGCTAGTACCAATTTTACAACTGGTCATAGTTTTTTTTCTTTTGGGCATTTTTTATTCAGTGATGGGGTTCAAACTCAGAATCTTCACACACTAGGATAACATTTTCCCACAGAGCTCTATCCCAGTTTGCAATAGATTCTTTCTATGGTATGTATTCATCCTAGCTGAATAGATGCTATGATGTGCAATGCTCTGTATATGTTTTGTAGCGAAACATTCAGTCCTCCACTTTTAGTGATGGATGTTACCTTCCAATTGCTCATAGTTGAATAATCTTTTTAGAATAAAAGGTGCTGAAACTACTTATCTCCTCTCCAGGGATAGGCTGAATCCAAATATTAACTGTAGTATAGTTACAAAAACATGTTTCCGGAGCCACAATGCTGAACTCTAAAGGGTCATCCCAACTCATGGAAACAGTTGAGGTTTTTATTGCAATTACATTCTACTTCTGTTTATTCTAGGGCTTAATACTACTCCCTCATGCCTCCACATGCGTTCCTTTTTCCAAGCATCTCTTGCTTAGGGAACCTGAGCTATGACTTGGCAACAAGAGAGGTCCAATAAAGTTGAATTGCAGTTGAGATTTGGTTAAGTGTCAGCTAACCATGAATGACGATGTCAGTAGCTAGAAGCTGACTGGCACTTGTAATTCTAAAGAAAGCATTAAAGCTTCTCCAGTATTGAAGTGATAGGAAACACATGGAAGATACTGCCTTATGCATGCATTATCTTTGGTGGTTGAACAGTTTGGGGAAAGTAGAAATTGAAGCGTTTAATTTCTTTAATTGGGACATTAAAACATTTAATGGAAGAATTAAAGAGACTCATCTCCCACAGCTTGAGGGCAGATAATTATGAGCAAGGGAGACTCAGAGAAAGCAAGAATGTAAATAATTCTCAGTCCTACAGGTTTGACAGAGTAAAGGCCCTGGAAAGAGTAACAGCTTGAGATCTAGACCAGGAAATCCTAAATCAAAACAGTTAATCTTAAAAATACATCCTTCTGATCAATTTTGGTGCCTGAAAAAGTATTCCATGTGAAACACTAGCATGTTTCACCCATGAGACCATGTGGAGAAACCATTGCCTTTAAAGCTAGTAAGGCCCCTTGTTCCAAATTCTGTTTATATCACCTCACCTGGCTCCTAGATTCAGTACAACAAAACTTGGCTGGGAAATACTAGATATGCTGAGAGGAAATAAGGGCTGAAACAAGGATACAGGTTGACCCATTATAACACAAGACACTGTTGAAAATTAACTTTTCAACTTTAGGGGGAGGAGGGAGCAGTTGGGGAGGTGGGAAGGTAAGGGATGGCAGGGGAAAAACAAAAGACTTACCAATAGTTTACCCCACTTACTACTAAAGAGGTGCAGCTGCCAGCATACGATCACAGCATATATCATAAGTAATCATATACTACCTCGAATTTCTGGCTGAATTGAGATTTGATTTGGTCCTCTTGTGGCACCCTAGAGTCACTCACCATCTTAGAAAGCAGACTGAAATTTAAGCATCAGGGTGCAATGCCTACTTTGTAGTGCTATTTCTGGATTTGATCAAATACTTGGAGTCCAAAAATATAAAAAAATAAAAGAAGTAATGCAAATTAAGACCACAACATTTTGCAAACTTAGTGTTTTCCAAGAATGGAACTAACTTTCAATTTTATGTATACATGCACACACACATTTTTTAGATAGATTTATATGATTAGAAGCTAAATAGTTGAATAGTCCTGCAGTGGGAGACTGCAGGTTGAATGGTTCTAAACCAATACCTGCTCAGTCCAAGGGCCTGCAAGTTTTTAGATAAAGGCCTGAATATCTTCTGGAGTGTTGCTGATGCTCTAAGAAAGCCCTAGAAACTGCTTTTGCTAAAAATAAAAAGTATATCTTCTCACATAGACCCACATGTAACTACAGTAGAAAAGCCTAGCATCCTCACCTTCATTTTGCGTCTGTCTCCTTTGCCTTAAAACTTTGGTTCAGGATGATTAAAGCTGAATGCAGGTGTATTGAACACTCGGGAGTGTCTGTCTAGAATCCACGATGTCTAGCCAATCTCATCTCCTTTTATGCTGAAGATACAAAGACAGTGTCTTTTTCCAGAACTGCAAAAGGACATCTGAAAGTCTCCAGTCATTTTCCTAAACATGCAGTCACATTAGATTCCAAGAATAGCCCAGTTCCACAGACATCACTCCATGATGAGATCATCCTAAAGAGGAGCAATCATTTTATGGAAAATGCATTGCCCCTTCAAACAAGAAGGACTTCTTCGAACCACCTAGCAGAATCAGAATGAAGCTAAACATGAACTGGACCACTGTCTGACCAAGATGGTTGAATGATGCATACCTCTTGTTCTCTGCCCAATTCTTCTTCTGTGTAATCCTGAATCTCAGGTCATTACACAGAAGATTGATGGAGATGCTCAGTCTCATTTGTTTTCATTTGTCTTCCCAGGATAGTCATGTGGATTAAAATCCTTTGCTGCCTTTTCACCATTACTTTTGTTTGCTTTCTTCAGGGCAAGTGGCCAGATGTGACATTTTAGAACCATGAGTTTCTGTTTCTGGCCTAGAACACCTGTTAGAGGGCAAATTGGGGTCCAAAGGCTGAAGAATCTGGAGTCTCATACCAATAGGCCACTGGATCCACAAAATACCACATCCATTTAGGAAGGGGTGGGTGGAAACAAACTTTTTTCTTCTCTCACTTTTTGTGCCATCTTGGCCCCATACTTATGGGTAGCACTTCTCATAATAAAGGCAGCTCTTCACCATTCGTTGTGCTCAGATATTTCCCAATCAGTGGAAACTCCCCTGCCCATTGATACACCTAGATGTATGTTTACCAATTTTCTAGGCATGTCAATTCAGTCAAGTTGATGACCAAAATTCACCATCACATTCTTATACTTAACATTATTCATAGATCCTTTGAAATTTGTACTGAGATATTGCTACAACTCAGCCTATCACAATCTCTTTCTTGGGAAACCTTAAGAAAAGGCATTACCTTCTTCAAATTCTGTTTTCCAGTTTTTGCCAATCTGGTTTTAATTCTGTGGCTTCCTCTTCAGGAGGATGCCAATACTCCGCTATTTTCTTCCTTCCTTTTTATAATCTTACCCCAAGAAGCTGCATTCATTTTTCCTTTTGTTGTGTAATAACACAAACACACAGAGCTAGAGCTTTTAGAAAGTTTCACAAGAGCTGTTTCTCATGTGCATAACCACAAGTAAATTAAAAGCAGACAAGATTTAAAGACTATATAAGCTAGCTTTTACTTAATATCTATTGGTAAAGTTTTATTGTAATTCTAAACAGTGTTACATACTGTCGTATAATTTCAGAGCTGGAGGGGATTTCTGTCACAATGTAAAACTCTTGTTTTGTGTATATCAAAAAGGATTGTCTTGGCAACCTATTTTCAAGACAATGGAAATATGTTTTATTAAGAATGAAAGTATTAAGCCCTGAATAAAGAAAAAAGCCATGCATTCCTTAATCCTTAAAACCCCTATAGGCAATCATCTCTAAACAGATTTGAAACAGAAAGGATAGTTTTAAAATGAAGACATTCTCAATATTCAAATAGCAAACCCTAATTTGCTGCAGAAAGAGGTATTTTAAAGTGACTCACAGATGTATTATAGCTCCATAATCACTGCCATGTTGAGAGCATTTGGGTATTTACATTTATAGTTTGTATTCAGTGTTCCAACTTAACAAATGATGGAACAATATATAAGGCTTGCTTCACCAAAATGCCTCAGGCATGATGGGAAATAATCACATGATCAAGTGAAGGCATTTAGAATGTGGCATGGAGTCTCTTCCTGCAGTAAATATTTTGCAAACTTAGTGGATAAGGTTCATTGGATCTCACTTAAGCACTGCATCTGTTCCAGTTTCAATGATGACCTGCCTGGGACTATTCGAGATAACAGGCATTCCATGTTCCATATGTAATGCTCACAGTTTTGGCTTTGATTTAGTTAGCCTTAACCATTACCTGACTTCTCACTGGGAGATCCTGAAACTATGCTTTTCCATCCCCAGGTACTTTGGTACTTTCTGTAACATTCTACCCCAAGTCGTGTTTATGAATCCTTTATTTTTATTTTTATTAATTTCCTTCAGGGTAGCCATCACCCATAAATTGAGGGTTTTTTTGTGTTTGCTTTCTTTATAAAACCTATCATTTCTTTCTTCTATCTTGACATTATAGTAGTCAGTCTCAATACCTGACATTTAGTGACAAAATTAACTAAATGCATATAAACTAGTCATTGTAAGTCCTTCCATAAAAATCTGTACTTAGAATAACTGTAGATGGACATATTTACAATTCTTACAAGTTCAAATACCATTTAAGCACACACTAGAAAATGTCAAGTATATTGTAAAAAGGATAAAAAATTTAATGAAAAATAGGAGGAACGCACTTTCTTATACCATCATGCCATTTACATATGTTTGTGTGGAAATATATATATATATATGTATATATATACACATATATACAAAATATAAGTATATATATACATATACACATATACAATCATGCATATGTATACATGAATATATATATGCATTCAAATGTGTCTTTTAACAATGTATATCGTGCTATTTACTGTTTTTTATTTACCATGTCTTATTACCATAAATTTTGACAAACTAAAGGCAAATACTAAATAGCAATATTAAACCAACTCATTTAATTCATATTAGCACAACTCATTTAATTCATGATTGAGTTAGAAAGAAGTAGCAAAAAATTCATAGAGGTCAAAATCTACAAAAAAAAGTGTATGAGTTGTGAAAATTTACTCATCTCTGATGTCAACATCTGCTCTGAGAGCATCTGCCAAAGGTCAGAAGCCTTTGGATTTTAATAGGCCTTCTGAGAGGTGGAACTGGCAATACCCAGAGCCATACAACATGGAAAGTCATAAAAGGTTGTCTGCATAGAGCTGAGAGGGTAAAAGATAACGAATTTGGTGAAAAGGTGAATCAGAAAAAAGCATCCTCCTCTACAGAATGTCACAGCATACAGACTTTCCATTATGGCCTTTGCTCTTGTAAAGAAGTAGAAAAATGTCTCCTATGGCAATACTTTAAAACTGCTTCACAGGTACCTTTCCACCTAGAATATACATTACCCAGGTGACCCCCAAACACATTTAACCATGTCCACCAGGCATTTGATAAAGGCAAATATAGACCATTTTTGCAAACTTATTTTAATATGTCTCCGATTATCAGGATATTAATGTTTCCAAAATTTATAAATTAATTTTCACTTGCAAGGGTGACATTGATCAGGACAGGTGGCAATCATAAATTAGCATGTTGAATGGAAATCTCTTTGTAGAACTACTGAACATAAATTTAAAATTTTTAACTTGTACTTTTGGTCATGAAGCAATTGTTTATGGACAAATTTTCATATCCCAGACAACCATAATGTGAAGAATTGCAATCCAGACTTTTATAGTTGAGTGAGCATGAAGTTAAAGATGTTCCTTTTCAGAATGAATTCTGAACTGAGTGTACCTTGATATTCATATGGCTTACAAGATCAGTAATATATAGAAAGAAATTGAAAAGAGTAGTAAACTAATACAATATACAATGCTGAATATTTATTTGAGAGCCTATTTTATATATGTATCCAATTAGGGGCTTTACTACATAATTCAGGCATTTAAACATGAATACAGGAGCTTCATTCCATAGTTGAAGTATTTTTAGAAATCAGTCCATTTTCAGAATCTGGCACATGGTAAACAGAACTTGCTGTGTCAATTGTCAAATGACTGAGTGAACATGTTAAGTATAGTTTCGGGGAAATTGGCTTGGATTGTGGGAATCATTAACTTTTGTTCTCACTGGCTCAAAATACAACTTTTCTAACTCATGGTAAGTCCACTAATGGCTTAGTAACAAGGAGCGCTGCCTTATGCCCATGAATTCTGGAATCCAGGTGGTTTTACCTTTGCATATTTGTCACTTCACATGTGAGATCTTCGCCCCAGAGTAATAAAGCAAAGAAAACGAGAAATTGAGACTTTAAAAAATTTTATTTCCTTATCCTAGAAGGACGACCTGTAATGTTAATGTATTGAAGTTAGTCATATGGTTCTCCTAACTGCAAGAGAGAGTGGGCATACAAGGGATGCAAATTGAATACTCAGCTAGCAAGATTGTTTCTTTCACCATGTTTATTGAATAAAAGCTAAGAATGAATAAGTGAAGATAGAAAAACTGAATTCTGTGGATAACAGTATATTGTCTAGCATCTGATATCACCAAACATTCCTGGTACCTCTATCTCATTTAATTAAAACAAGTAACTGGTTCTTTGTGGTGACAGTCAATTTCTAGATTAGTCTACCTCACATTTTTCTTTTTTTTAGAATTTTTCATTCCTTTTCATCTTTATAAGTACATAATGATACTGATATCTTTCATCAATAGATAACTGTCTTTAAAGACACTCTCTGTATGAATCGTCTGCTTTAAATGATGTTCACTTTCATCCTTCATTCAAAGCCTATTATGAAACATAATAGCATATGAACCAAACAGCATATGGGCTTCTTTGATGACTGCATTTATAAGAGCAACCCTATGCTACAATTTTATCCTTCAGATTTTAGATCAATTTGAAAGGAAACTTTGAAACTTGGCTTCTTAAGGTCTTTAGACACAAACCAATTTACATTTCTAGACAGAAAGTACCTGAAACATTTATTTGTTTAATAATGAACTTTTAAAATGAAATCATACATGTATCCTAAGAAGAAACAAAGGATGTATTATAGTGAAGGTCAAAGGGCAGGTAAGACAGATATGTTATAAAATGAAAGAAATGCTAATTTGGCTCCTAGAGACAAAATCAGACTGTTAAATATTAATAAAAAGGATGTTTAAACTTTCATTTTTAGTTCTATCTAGTGTATTAGGAAAGAAAAATCCACTACTGTATTTCTTCAATTTCATGCATTTAAAAATTAATGTCAATTTGTTGTACTGGGGTTTCATTTGGGCATGTTAAAGTAAGCTTTTATTTTGACATGTTGAATAAGCCTCATTAATAAGCTCCATTGTTCCATTTTTATCTATGCACATTTTGACCATAGTTGCTCACTTCACTCTGTCCATTTTATTCTCCATTGAGACAGAACCTAATTTATGTTCTCAGTAGTCTTATTTTAAGTGTATATTTATTGCACAAAATGGTTTTACTATGATATTTTACACATGCATCTAAAACCAGAACTATGTTTCTAAGTCTGGGGTCCTGAATTTTTGTAGTTGTTTTATAGGTAATAGTTATTTATTTTCAATTTTTCAAAAAGAGCAGATGGATAGCATCACTTTCCTCTAAAATGACATTAAGTAAGTGAGATTACTTTTTTTCTGGACATAATTAGTGCTATTTTATTTGTGACAACTCCCTAGAGCGGCTCTTGGAAGCCTTGTGTAGCAATGTGAAAGATGGCAAAGCTGTGGGAGGTGTTTACAAGATCCAGGTCATAGCTTAGGAAGGACCTTCATCTCTCTGGATTCTTAGGCTGCCATGTGTCTCTTCTTCCCACATGTGTTCCTTCTACTGTGCTGCTATCTTCCATAAGGTCTTCATCAGTGCTGGTAGTAGCATCATATCTTTAAACCTTGCAATTATGAGATGAACAATCTTTTTTTCTTTAACTATTAGCCACTCTCAGACATTTTTGTTCTCATAGTGAAAAGTACAACAATATAGGTAATGCCATGATGCTGGTCACCTTATGCCAGAACAAGCAAAGCAATATGATGAAACATACCTGATGGATGTTAAATCCTGGGTTAGGTTTTATAACGTAGGGTACCTTTGAAAATTATGCCAAATGACCACAAACAAGACCATTCTAAACAGCATATCTGTTTTCGTTGCAGCATTCCTTATCATAGCTAATATATGGAATCAATCCAGATGCTCCTCAGTAGATGAATAGATCAAGAAAATGCAGTATATATATATACATATATATATGTGTGTGTGTGTGTGTGTGTGTGTGTATATATATATATATATATATATATATATATATATATATATATATAACAGAATTCTATGCTTCCATCAGAAATAACAACCTTGCCCCATTCATAAGGAAATGGAAAGACTTGGAAAAATTTATGTTAAGATAAGTAAGCCAAACCCAAAGAAACATAAGTTTCATGTTTTCCCTCATTTGTAATAACTAGAATATGTCTAGAATATTCTTAGGAGAGGATCACAATGACTCAATAGCTATGTGACTATGACCATGTAAAGTGACTCAGTGGAAACAACAGGATTTTAGTTGTACTGTTTGCAGTTCTTTCTTTCTTCTTTCTTTTGTTCCCCCACCTTGTTGTCACTGTTTTTTATTTCTGTACCCTAGGTCTTGTATGTACATTTATCTGATTTGATGAAGGGAAGGGTATCACAGAAGTGGTGGGGAAAAGGATGAACCAGATGAACAGTGAGGGAAGTCAGGGTGGGGAGGAAGTGGGAGAAAAATGAGGGAAAAAGTAACATTGTTCAAAAAAGAAATGTTCTCATTACCTAACTTATGTAACTGTAACCCTTCTGTACATCACCTGAACAAGATTTAAATTTAAAAAGTTAACTTTAAGAATGAGAGGGAAAGAGGTAGCAGCTTACATACACTAAGCAAAAGGAAAGAAATGTAAACATCACCTGATGTGGAAGAAATAATTATATTGTCAAAGCTCATAGAATTCACAAACTTTATAGACCATGATAATGACAATGTGCCTTGTGAAGGTTAAAATGTGTTTGTGGCTTTAAGTATCACTATTCCACAATGCTATGAAATATGTGAAATTTATGTAATCATCTAATCTCAATTTACTCATCCCACCACTTTGGAAAGCAGCAGGGAGTTTCCTCAAAAGACTCCACATAGAGCTCCCCTATGACCCAGCAATCCACTTTTGGGCATTTACCCAAATGTTTACATACAAGACCATACTAAAGCTACCAGCGCGACTTTGTTTATTGCAGCATTATTTACTATAGCTAAGATATGGAACCAACCCAGATGCCCCTCAGTAGATGAATGGATCAAGAAAATGTGGTATATATACACAATGGAATTCTATGCCTCCATCAGAAAGAATGACATTGCCCCATTTGTTAGGAAATGGAAAGGCTTGGAAAAAATTCTATTAAGTGAAGTAAGCCAGGCCCAAAGAAACATAGGTCCCATGGTTTCCCTTATTAGCAATATCTAGTATATGTGTGAGTCAAGCAGAAAAGGTCAGATAAGGTGATGTTAGGGAAATGAACCCTAAGATATGTATTCAAATGTTTTTTTTCTTTCATGTGATTGTTTCTAACACATTTATAAGATTATTTCTTTGTTGCATTGTATGTCCCTCCCCCACAGTATAACACCTGCTTTCACTGTATTTGATGTCGGTATAATTTGTGGAGGGGAAGAGTAAAAACAAATTGTTTAAATAGGGATACAGGTGGACCCATTGCAACAATGAGATGTACAAGTCGTTATGTTGAAAATGAACTTTACAACTTTGGTGCAGGGAGGGGGGAAGGCGGGGAGGATTGAGTGTGGGGGCAGGGGGAGGATGGTAAGGGATGGTAAGGGGAAACAAAGGAGGAGGCTACAATGCTTGATAAGAAATGTACTCATTATCTTGCCCATGTAATTGTTAATTCCTCTGTACAGTATTTTCACAATAAAAAAATCTGAAATAAAAAAAATAAAATAAAAAATTTTAAAAAAGAAGAAAAGAAAAGTGAGAGAATAGATGGGTTAGGAGCGATGGTGACAATGTTATCAAACACTTTGTATTCTTACAATGTTTTGTAGAATGGGAACTTCTTTGTACAACCACTTAAAATTAATAAAAAAATTTTTTTAAAGACAAGAAATACAAGTGGATAAGCAACTTGAAAGAAATGCTTCTTCCTAATAAAGTCATTTTTAAAAAGAAAAAAATAATTTAAATTTTGTTACTTTTTATGTGTATTAAATAATAAAAAATATGAAAAATAACACATTATAGTTTGGGAGATTCATAGAATGACATGTGGAAAATAACATCATCATATTCTATGAGTTGAAAAATAAATCATAGCAAGTTACTATAAACTATACTATTAAATAATGAAAAAGTCTATAAATCTCATTTCTATCAGTGCCAGTAGTAATGAATTATGTTTTTTCAGGTGTTGGAAAATTATTTTCAGAGCATGTGGTAATTTGGCTCAGGTAGAGCAATAACTTCACTATTATTAAACTAAAAGTGAAATTGTGGAAATTTCCAAAAGACAAAGCAGTAAAATTGCACAACTTTATGGTCAACATGTAGACACTTAGGGAAAACAAAAATCACAAGGAGTAAGTATTAAACTTTAAATAAGAAGTATAACAGCTCTTATCTTCCAGGAATTCCCAGAATCTATATGCAGGAAACATGCTTAATGTCAGACTTGTTATATAACATAATTAAAATAAATGTTATTTCCTAATATAACCCTCTGCATTATTCAGATTTTTATAATTATATTGCATACAGATTATAATTAATCTTAATACCTTTGCAATGAATTTCCTGTATAGTCCATTATGTATTACATGTTAATGATTTGTTTCTGAAGGATTTTCAAAATGATTTCATAATTTTTAGTGTTTCATTTTGTGAGATGTATTTTCTTAAAGAAGTATGTGATGCAGCCCAGATCACATGAACAGAATCTGATTGAGCATTTTGTCTCAATCATGCCTGGAGACTACCTGGAAGGCATGATAAAGACCACAGTGTTGTTGGAGGGAAGAAATATTATCTGGGGGGTTAATGAAACAAGTCTGGGCGGAGTCCATATCCTAGAGTTGCTATGGTAATGTAGCACAAACTGGGACGTTCAAAGAAGCAGAGATTTCACTGTTTCATAGTTCTGGAGAGTAGACATCCAAAATCTTTTTTTTGGGTGGGCCATACTCCCTCTGAAGGAACAAAGATAAGATTTGTTGCAGGTCTTTCTTATAGCTGCCAATAGCCACACTATCAGTAACACAGAACAAAGAATATGGAAGCCATGTTCCTTAGCTTTCAGAATACTTGATTTATTGCTTTGTCTCTTCCTGCCATCCTCCCTCTATGCATATCAATTTTTTCCATGTGACTTCTTTATTTAAATAAAGATTACTACCATTCATGATGTATGGAAGCCCCATGGTACCCCATGGTATCATATTAATTTAAATGGTTACATTGGTATTTCATGTAAAGTCACTTCTGAAGTAATAGAGCTTAGAATTTGAGCAAGTATGCATATAGCAAGTGAGTTGAAAACAACAACAATAAGGTAGAGCTATAGACAACCTTGTCGATTATTAATAACAGTTTTGTCACTTTCTTTCTAAAGTCAATGCAATGAAGAAACTGATGTGAAGCTGTCTTGTAAACCACATATTCAAGAAAAAATTAAGCTATCCATGACAATAGGCCAAATTCTACTACTAATCTTTGGCTTTTAGGGGTAAGCAAGACCATGCTTAAGTCCTGAATAGGGTCATTGTCCAACTGAAAGCAACACACTTAATTTTACCAACAATGATGTCAAGAAACAAGAGGTTAAATAAATAAATTAAACTCATAAAACTCATGATTTTCATATGAAGAAGCACCATCAGTAAGAATTAATTATAGAAGAGAAATGAAGGGACAATGTTGTGTAGCCAATAATATTGCTTTCCAAATAGCATTCATTTTTCTTCTATTCAGAGTCAAGAATGTTTAAGAATTTTACTAGGGGAAATCAGCACATAGATTTTTTTTGATCAGTCATTCTTTCTGAGAACATCTGCTATGAATTCGTAGATTTGTTTTTATCCACTGCCTCCTAAGCTATTTCATTTTTCTGATGAAAAGATGGAAACAATTTAGTATAATATTATCATTACCATTGCATTTTATTGTTAATGTTTATAATCACTTTAAGGGTGGGTGAGGTAATCCATGTTTGAAATCCTCGCTACTCAGAGGATGAAGGCAGATGAATTGCAGTCTGAGGCTTGTCCAGGCAAAAGCAAGAGACCCTGTCTAAAAATAAAGTTAAAATGGCTAGGTATTATATATCAAGTGGTAGAGTATCTGTCTAGTAAGTGTGTGTTCTTGAGTAAAAAAATCTCAGGATTGTCAGGAGGAAAAAAAGGTAAATATTTTAAATCTCATTCTTATTGTATAGGGCAAATATCAGTGTAAACAGATACCTCCACATTCAAACTGTTCCTTTGACATAAGAAATTCTTTCATTCCTTTCATCATCATAACACTAGAGAGTCTGCCTATGAGCGACATATGATATCTGACTAAAAGGCCATGGCGATCCTTTCTTTGTCCAAAATGACATACTTGTCATATTTATACATACTTGTCACTTGTCCCTGTCATTGTATGCTAAGTGTCTTCTGCCCTTTATTTTTCTTTTATGATCATGATACAGTGAATGCTTTTGTATCTTTTAAATATATGCTAAATTATTTAAACATATGTGTATGCATATAATAATGTATATATAGGATTTTAAGTTATAGAGTATGTAAATGGTCGTCTTTGTAAGAAAACACAAAATTTTCCATAATTTTGACCCAATTTAAATTCAGATCCCTAGCTCATCCTTTTCTCTCTCTTTACATCTAGATTTCTTAAATTTTGCCTATTAAAATAGTAATAAATGATCTTCTTTAATTACTACAAAGGTCAAGCATCTCTTTAAGTATTTGTTAACTCTCATGAATTTCTTAGACTAATGTTTCAGTCCTATCCTTTTGCTTACATAATGTGAATATATTTATAAAATTCAAAACTAGAACAAAATTAATCTATACGTAATTTTGAAATTAAGTACAAATAAAAGCTGAGCACCAGTAGCTCACACTTGTAATCCTAGCTATTCAGGAGTCTGATTGTGGTTCAAAGCCAGCTCTGGCAGAAGAGGCCATGACACTCTTATGTCCAATCAACCACTCAGAAAACAGGAAGTGGAGCTATGGCTCAAAGTGATAGAACACTAGTCTTGAGCAAAAAGATCTTAGGGACAGTGCCCAGGCCCTGAGCTCAAGTATTATCATAATAAAAATATTTTTAAAAAGACCCATCAAGAAGATAAATAAATAAATGCCAATAAATGGCAAATGTATTGTTTAGGATATTGATTACCTCAATAGATTTTGTGGGGAGGACAGGAAGCTGGAGAGAAAGTGTTTTGCTTTCATACTCACAGTTTAAAATTACTATTCTAGTCATATTAGATTCTAGGTTCATTGAGTGTTTGCTATATTATTAAGCAAATGAATAATTTAAATAAGTAAATGAGTGTAGCACATCAAAATGGCTCTCCCAAACCAAGGATCATAAGTTATGGTGAAACTAGGCCTATTAAAATATCACACTGTATACCTTTTTTCAGTAAGAAAGATAATTTAGGTACTACTAAGTACATGACAGTCATTCAAACATAAAAACAAGAGCAAATGATCTAAGCATGCCATTGTAAAATAGACTTTAAATGACTTGCTTGCAATAACTGGGGATGGAGGAGGAAAGCAGTGATGCTATCAAATCCTGTAATTGAGGACAGATTGAAAAGTTGTATACATGCTTAAAAGGAAATGGTATAAACAGTAATGTTTTGTGACTGGTAAAATGGAGAAAGCTGAAACCCAACTCCTTATTACTCCAAATGTCAATCACTGCATTTTTATGCCATCTCCCACTGATGTTCTCCTTAAGCATCACAATTAATGATTGCTTTTAGACTTTGGAGATTCCCGAAACAATCTCAGAAGGATTTGAATATGCATCAGCCATGGTTTTAATGGAATTTTATAGCTCTCATTGATAATTATTATTGGATCTGGAAAACCAGCGCTTACCATAAAGGACTATCTGTCTTTTCACTTGCTATGTTGAATGGAAGAGCCATATTTCCCTTTCATCATCTTCGCTACCTTCTGATGGCAGCAGTATGATGGCCCAATATGCCAAGGAAGTATCTTGGTTTCCGATTTGTCAGAAAAACAGCTGTGTTCCTAGCAAAGTACTGAAATCACAAAGAGGGTAGAATAAAATTTCCTCTAGTAAACTGTTTGCTATGTCAGTGAGAGCAGACATTCTTTCCGTATCATTTTGTTTGCTGTGGTAAGAGGTGAGATTGCTTCTTTGGCATTCTGCCACTTTAGCAAGACCTCCAGATTGGCTTTTCACTGGTTAATTTTAGGTGAATTCACTTCAACTTTTATGCCTAAGCTGGCTTTCAACTGCAATCTACAGGTCTTTTCAGTTTCCTTGAGTAGCTACAATTGTAGACATGATCCACTGGTCTCTATTCTTTCTCTCTGTCTTTATCTCTTCTGTCTGTCTGTCTCTCTTTTCCTTCCTCTCTTCATATCTGCCTTCTCTCTTTTTTCCTTTCTTTTTCTTTCATTGTAATAAGTTTTAACTTCCACCAGTGATACTATAATTATTAAACTATACACGTATTACTATTATAATAGCAATTAATAAATATTGCAACTTGGATGGAGAGAGAGCGAGAGCGAGTGAGTGAGCAAGAGAGCAAGAGAGAGAGAGAGAAACAGAGAAACAGAGACAGAGAAAAAGAGAGGGGAGGAGAGACACAGCAAAACATAGAGATACACAGAAAGAATGAACTGAAGAAATGTCCTGAAGGATTTGGTGAGGATATAGCAAATTTTAAGGTTATCTCAAAGTCTGGATATTTTGGATAACATCTTACCAAGCCTGATTATCATGTTTTTAAAATCTTTGCATTTTTGTTGTGTTGGGAACAGAACCTAGATAATCAGATAAGTTTGGCTGCACTCTATCACTGAGCTATCAACCCTAGTCTTAAAGCTTTATTTAAAAACTATGCAAAAATCACCCATATGATCATCACAAGAGAAAGACCCCTTGGATATAAATAAGAGTCTAATAAGAGCTCCTAGCAAGGCCTTAAATGGTGAGGGAAGACTTACCTTTAAACTAACTACCACCAACTATACCATTTTAGTTTTGGGTATCTGGAATGGTTATAAGAGTGGAGACATCTTCAATGCAATGGATGAGTTTCATCCTTAGAAGGCCACGGCTAAGGCTATTCACCAGGCTTTGTGATGTCCTCCCCAGAGGCATGCTTTATAGCTGATCCAATTTTAGTTTGTATTTGACTTTAGCTTTTCATAATGAATGGATTTATGTTCCAGGTTAAAAAACATAACCAAGAAATTAAACATAAACAAGAAGCTAAATTTTTGTGAGCAAGAACAACAAAAACAACACAAGACACACGTGGGATATTGCATGTCACTCTACAAGGAGAGTCAGAGGTTCCAGAATAACAACAACAACACATGTGGTGTTGGCTAGTGGAAGAAAGAAAATCACATGAAGACCTAGTCTGTGTCAGACATAAAAGAAAAAATGAGTAAAAGATCAGATCAAAATGAGCATTTCTTTAAATATACCATTTGCCTAATAGATTTTTTTTCCTAGTGTGTTATTGAAATCACTTAAGTTTTTTTTAAGTTCAGTGTTATTTCTTGAATTCCTTTAGTGGCAGACATTTTTCAGTCTCTTAGGAAGCTCAGTTTTTCTAAGATTGAGAAGCTGCCCTAGTCCACAGTACTTATTTCTTCGGTCTTCACTAGTTTATGGACTGTGTACTCTGATTTAGTGTCCCAGCACTTCTTGCCCCTCCCTTTTTTCCATTGATTTTGAAGAGAAGTTATGTGTTAGTCATTTCATTATTTTTCTTCTTTTTGGCATTAAGCCTTCTGAAAAAAGAAGCTTCACAGTTCATTTAGTAACTACACATTAAAAATAAATTTTCATTTTCTACTGCTGAATATAGACCAGCACAAATCTTCCATTAGGGGTGAAAATATTTCTCTTCATTCCCAGGATCCTCCACAAAGCTTTCTATAGCCTTACTTTAATATTAAACACAGAAGTATTTTATTTTAAAATAAGAGCAGTTCTCTACAGTTCTCTTCCTACTTATTGTTTAGGTTAAAAATCAGGTGGATTTAGTTTTCCTAATCACCCAGTTTCAAATATATATTTGTATTTATATATGTGTGTCTAATTGTTATATTGTTATATATAATTACATATATATTAAATATATATCTTTACAAATATACATTTATGTGTACAGTGTATATACAACTGACAGATGTATACATTGTTTATTGTAGTACTATCTATAAACTATTACAAATACAATGACAAAAGTAATGATCATGGGCCCTATCTCAAAAATGCTTTTCTATTTACATTATTAATGTGATATGCCATTATATTATTTTTTTCAATACAAGCCTATTTACTGTTGGTTTAGTTACAGGTCAGGAAAATCAGTTTTTGGTGGTTAAAACATGTTTTGTTGACTGTTTTCTTACATACTAATTCAACAATGCTGAGGCCAAAGATAAGGTTCAAAGTTTTCTTCTGAACCCATTTCCAATGAAATAGATACTCTCAACTTTGATCTGATTCAGAACACTAGTGTTTGCACTCTGGGATGATATTTTGTTCTGTTTTTTCAATAGCGTCTCTCCTCCAGAGAGGAATAGATTTCTGTCCTTGCAATGGTCTCAGTGGCTACTGGGCAAAAACAAAAAACAAAACAAACAAACAAACGAACAAATACAAAAATCCTGCAGTCTCAAAACATCACAGAAAAGCAACAACAAAAAATCAGCAATACGTCCTTTTTTAAAATTTTCATTTTTTATTATCATCAAGTAGTTGTACAAAGGAATTGCTCTTTAATAAAGCAGTTTGTGAATACAATGCATCTTGATCAATGTTAACCCTCTCAACATTCTTATCCATCACTGTTGATACAGCCATTTCCTTATTTTTTATTAATTTTATAGGATATGCATTGAATTCTTTTTTATTTTCATTAATTTTTATTGTGAAAATACTGTACAGAGGGGTTACAATTACATGAGCAAGATAATGAGTACATTTCTTATCAAGCATTGTAGCCTTCTCCTTTGTTTTCCCTTCCCATCCCTTCCCATCCTCCCCCCGCACCCCCACCCAATCCTCCCCCCACCCAAAGTTGTAAAGTTTGTTTTCGACATAACAACTTGTACTTCTCATTGTTGCAAGGGGTCCACCTGTATGCATTGAATTCTTGACCGAATCCACAGCCGCTTCTCCTCTTCATTCTTCTACCCCTCTCATTTTGACTCCAACGTCATCCCTTTGTATCTGTTTCCTGGTGCTTATTTTGATGGGCTTTGTCTTTGCCTTTTTAAGGAAATTGAATGTTCTCTCGAATCGACTATATTTCAGTTAATATTGGGTGCATACCACCCAATGTGTTTACTTACAATTTTATAGGCTAATTCTATCTTTCACAAAAGAAGGACATCATGTACTTTTTGTCTTTCTGGGCCTGGTTTACTTCACATAATATCATTGTTTCCAAGTCTTTCCATTTCTTTACAAATGATACCATGCTTATTAATGGGTGAATAAAAATTCCATTGTGTATATACCACAAATTTTGATCCATTGGTCCACTGAGAGGCATCTGGGCTGATTCAATACCTTGGCTATGATGATGAGTGTTTCAATGAACATGATTGTGCTGATGGCTTTTTAAAAATTTTTTTAAATTATATATATAGTAAAATTACTGTACAGAGGGGTTACAGTTACATGAGTAAGGTAATGAGTACATTTCCTATAGAGCGTTGTTACCTCCTCCTTTGTTTTTCCCGTAAGATCCCTTCCCTCCTCACCTCCCCAATTTCTCCCTCCCCACCCCCCAAATTTGTAAATTTTTTTATTGTGAAAATACCATACAGAGGGGTTACAATTACATAGGCAAGGTAATGAGTTCATTTATTAATAAGCATTGTTGCCTTTATTACACCCTAGTTGATGATCTTTTGGAGAAATGCCCAGGGATAGAATAGCTGAGTCTATGGGAATTATAGATTCTATGTGGTGTTTGTGGATTTTAAGTTCAGTTTTTGGAGGAATCTCCAAACTGCTTCCCAGAGTGATTGAACAAATTTACATTCCCACCAACAGAATATTAGGGTTCCCTTTTGGACACATGCTCACCAGCATCTCCCACCTAAGAAGTGTTGAGTCACCTTTATCCATTGTAATAGATAATAATTCTTTAGTATTTATCGTGAAACAGATAATCATGTGATTGCTTGACTTTATTGAATTGTTAGAAATGAAGTGAGATTGCTAAATGTAACATTCGATCTTCTTTTTTTTTAATTTAATTTAATTTGTGAACATACTGTAACATTCGATCTTCTTGCTGAAGGTCACAGGACTCATATCCAGAACACTATTTTGCCAATATATAAATAGAAGAAGATCATTATTTTTATTTTATTAACCAACACTAGGTATTTAATTTGCTAAAACACATAAAAATGTCTTTGAAATCTGCCACAGATTTAGTAAAATTAAAGTAGTGCATGACATTGAAGTTAAGTATTTGCATGTTATGCATATATTTCCCATCTTTTGCGAGATCAATTTATCTGAACTTTTCTATAATAAATTGATTTTTCTAATAGATATGATGAACAGTTTCTCTATCTTACATGCAACTTTTTATATAGATATATTAATTTTTATATAGATGTATTAATATTTAGATGGGTATAGTATTTAAAATCTTATTATATTTTAATAAAGCTATTTATAATTTTAAGATAATTATTTAGTTTATCTTCTCCTTTACTTCATTTCCTTCCTATAGTTTTGCTATTATGGCTATCTACCATTAGATCTGTATGATTGGAATTCTGCAATAATTTATATGATTACTTACTTTGCATGTAAATATTTTGCCTATTTAGGATCCATTGTAAATATTTTAAATAGAATTCTCCGTTCTAAATAGGCAGTTGAGAAACCTTTTTTTAAGATACCAGTTTGAAGAAAAACTTCAATTTATTATTGTTATTAATATTTTAATAGAATTTTACTTTTTGTGTTACATGTACTTGCTGTCCTATGCCATAGTTCTAACTATGAATTGCTCATAGTTTAATGGTACTGTATAATTTATTGGTATCTTTTCAATGTTTTCTAATATTTGATATCATAAATGTATTTTAACATTCAAAATCTACCCTTACTGATCATTGCTCTTTGTAAAAAAGCGTTATGTATTTTATCTTATAGATCTGAGTTACACTTAAGATATTATCTCTTCAATTAAAAATGTGCTTATATATAAAAGTAGAATTCTCTCTTTTTTTTTTGTTTGTACTGATACTGAGGCTTGAATTCAAGGCTTAAGTGCTATCCATTAGCCTTTTTACTCAGTTTGTGCTCCACTACTTGAGCCACTGCTCTACTTCCTAAATATAGATTTCATAAGAAGATTGTAATATTCTTTCATCTAGGAACATAGTTCTGCAGGTTTTTTTTAATTGCTTCATTTATAACTCTCAGAAAAGATTTATAAGTTGCTATTTTATATAAATACACCACATTTTATTAACTTTATTTCTATTTCAATACATTTTAATGTTATGTTGAATTAGAGCTATCCTCTTCGTATTTTCCCTTTGGTTATTGTTTGTATGTAAAAGTTATCACTTTTGTGAGTATTTTATAACTGAAAATTTACTGACTATTCTTAACATTGTTATATTGTTATGAATTTTCTATTTTCAAGAGCATCAATCAATTTCTTTGTGTCTTAAAATAAACAATATTAAAGTCTATTAAAATAATTTTGTCAGTGTCTCAGCTTTATACAGTATTTTTTCCTGCATGTGATTTTGGGTAAATACTTAGAAACCTTCATGAACATTGATGGTGATAGTGAACAAATTTATCTTAATATAGCTTTACTGAGAATGATCAAGTATTTCATCATTAAATTTGATGTTAGCTATTTGTCTGATTTATACAGAAAATCCTTTTTAAAAGGTATAAGGAAACTTTTATATTTGCAAGTTCACATGAATAGATCATTATTGTAAAATTAAAATAAAAGAAATATAATATACTAAAATAGTGATAATTTGCAACTATATTTATCTTTTTCTTCCTTCTAAGTTTTCTGATCTTATTTTGGACCTACTCTTTCTTTTTTGGATATAGTCTCAATTTAACCCTTAATCATGTTCACCTGACTTTTATAGCTAAACAAAGAAAATGTAAAGTAATAAAAACAAAAAAAATATAAGAGCATATAAAGAAAAGAAAGGGGGACTTCTTCACCTTTGAAATAGGGAAGAGACTATCTCAAGAAGGGATAAGGGTCTACATTGTGGAATGTTGCTCTAAGTTTATTTTTAAATTTTTTGAACATTTTTATTATCTTCCAGTAGTTGTCCAAAGGAGTTTCCATTCCCAAAGCAGTTCATGAACACAGTGCATCTTGATCAATGTCACCCCTGTCAACATTCTTACCCACCTCTCCTAGCCCTCCCACTTACCTTAATTTTATTGATTATTTTGCAATTTAACAAATCTTCATCTGTGTCAGCACTTCAACATCTTCACTTCCCTTGGAACAGCCCTTCCCTTATATTTCTCAATTCTGTGGAATACGTGATGAGTTCTTGACTTCATCCCCCCTCCCTTTCCCTTCATTCTTTTTCCCCTTTCCCCTGCCTCAACTCCCACCCCTTTTGCGAGTACCCTGGCACTTATGTTGTTGGATTTTGACATAGTATTAGAAAAATGGAGACCTATATGCTTTTCTCTAGCAATTAGAACATTGGAGACTATCATTCCCAGGTAAGATTAAACTGGGAGGCTCTGCATTCTTGAATCCTTCAAAAATTCTGAATTGAAGAAGGAGGTCATAAAAATCTACTGATAATTTTGTTATAAGTAGTCCACAGACATCTTTTCCCCCCAAAAAAAAGTACTTCATAGATGTGATTTTTAGTTGTAAGATAAAAAAGAACACAGTACAAGTTCATTGATTATATTAAAAGTTGTTTTTTTAATCTGACCAAGTTTGCAGACATTGCTTACAATGATGGCAAAGAAGTTTGGGAGGAACAAAAAATGGTGGATGATTTGTTCAAGATAAAGATGCACAATTCTTCTGTTCCTGGATTTTTTTCTTATATCTTCTCATCTTATTTTCAGCTAAACGAAAGTATGAATTTAAATTTGCTAAGACAATAAAAAAAAGAATTGACTAGAATACTAAATTGGGAGGACCTGAGAAAAAGATCATTCCAGAATGATTGAGACCCTATGGCACTACAAGTGCATTAAATTCCTGTGTTTTTTGATCTGCTCTAAGCACATTCTCATGATAGAAAGATTACCCCCAAGTACTCACACTTGGTATTTTTGACTCACATCCAAATAAAAAGGATGTGACTTCTTGAGGCGGCAATTAAAGTTTTTAGCCGTTTTTTGAAATTTATTTGCCAAAATTAGTCATATTCCTTACTGGAAACATTAATTTTCACCAAGACATGGAATTGCAATTTTTGTTTGTTTTGTTTTGTTTTGGGTCCGGTGGTGGGGCCTGAACTCTGGGCCTGGGCGCTGTCCCTCAGCTCTTCAGCTCAAGGCTAGCGCTCTACCACTTGAGCCACAGCACCACTTCCGGCTTTTTTCTTTTTGCATATGTGGTGCTGAGGAATCGAACCCAGGGCCTCATGCATGCAAGGCAAGTGCTCTACCACTGAGCCATCTCCTTCCCAGCCCAAGAAAAAAATTTGAAAAAGGAAACATCAGGATAGTTGCAGAAAGAAAAGCATGATTCTTGGGAGAACACCGCTAGTCATCTTGACTTTACCTGAACAATGAATATGACAAAAAAAAAATCAACTAAATGTTTTAAGAATCAAATGAGTTAGTTAAGTTTGTTTAGAAAATGCTTGACACATTGTAGCTGTACATGTATTTGCTACAATTAAAAGAAGGGATTTGTTTTGGGATTATTTTCATTTTAGCGTATATAAATGGTAGAAAGCGAGGTGTTTGATTGTGATATTTCTGTAGTACATATAATGAATTTTGTTTTCACTCATCATTAACATTGTTTATTCCATAGCTCCCCCTTTTTAGATGTTATTAAATGGGTTGGATGTCACATGAACAAATATCACATACATCATATGTTCATATTTGGTACTTCCATCATATTCTGATCTGCACATATTCTTGTTTTCCTTATTTTTATTAAATTTTTTATTGTAAAAATGTTGTACAGAGGGGTTACAGTTACCTGAGTAGGGCAATGAGTACATTTCATAGCGAGCATTGTTACCTCCTCCTTTATTTTCCCTCTACCATCACTTTCTCCCCACTTCCCCAACTCCTCCCTTCCCCCACCCCTTTCTCTTTCATCTTATCTTTGGTTGATTCATCTGCAAATAGCCTCTGTTCTGTGTTCAGTAATTCTATTCTTTTTTGTTTGTTTGTTTTTCTTCTTATGGAAACAACACAATTAACATTTATTTTCAATGGAACATTAACCACAATTACACTAAAACTACATCCAAACTAAGCCAACTGGAAAATTTCAAATATTTTAAAAATCTTACAAGTCCAGCACAGTTGCAAACGAAAGTGGAAACACATTATTAATTGATTTAAAACACAGTTTATGAAATTCCAACACCAATGTCTTAAGAAATCTTCCAAAATAATATTATCTTGATCTACACGTTTTTTAAAAAAAATTATTTGAGCTGTTTTAGAAACAGGATTCACTGCTCAACAATTTATGGGTTCAAGTCTGCTGCTGAGACTATAGAGACACATTTCCATAACATGTTTAAATTTTATTTTCAAGAGTACAAATCTGATGCAATTAATCCAGAGATTTTGTTGTCCATAAGGTAGTTCTCAAGGCCTTATGCTGCCTAGCGAGGCAGTCTACAATGGTATGCTCCTAGCCCTTTTTATTTTGGTAATAATTGATAATAATGATAGTAGATGCTCCTAGGTATGTATCCCATGTAGCTTAGATTACAGAAACGTTCCATCAGGATGACAGACTTCAATCCATTTTTATCCATTCCTTAATTTCACTTGTGCAGCAAGTGAACACTTTTTCAAAGATCTCTTCTTGTCAAGGTTTCTTTCTCAATACCATCTTGTACAATGTTTAGAGATTACACTGAGCTAAGTACAACCATCAGCACATGCATTTCTTTGATGAGACTTCTGTCTATTGTGCCCTTTCAGGAGCTTGAGCAAGGTACACTGATATTCAAATCTTCCCACATTGTATATTTAGAATTAGAATCCACTGTGAATTCTTTCATATTGGTTAAAGAAAGTCAGACATTGGTAGACTTTTCTTTCTTGTCTCAGTATTCCCTCCAGTAAGCATTCCCCCAAATAAATGTTTGAAGTAGAATAGAAGAAAAGAATCCTTTCCTAATATTTAAACCTGGAGTTTCTTTCTAGTATTTCTTTTATGCTCATGACAGATACCAGAAGTAAAGCCTTGTCATTTACATAAGGTTATTATCCACTGTGGAAACTTTTACAGATTTTAAAAATTAGGCAATACTGAGAAATAAGACACCCTTCTAGCCCTTATTTTTTAAGGCTAGGATCTTATTTTTACAGTGGTTGTTTTTGAGGCTTGCACTGTGATTCCCCTCCTTTTGCTTCCCTAGACTATTGGAGATGACAGTTATGTACCACTGCCATTGGTCGAGATGGATTTTCCCTGAGCCATCCTCAAACTGCAACTGCTACATCATAATTTCCCTAGTAAAATTACAAGTTGTACCACTAACAGTAGGCTCTTTAGTGGATTCCAAGGATTTCTCAAAGTAAAGTCATAGAGTTTCTGTACGGGGTAAGTTCTTTCATGTGTTTGAAGGCTACTGGAAGAAAGGAAGGCATGTCCATATTGTCTACATGAATAGTATTTCTTTCTAGTGAGAGTTCTGCCATGTGCTTGCAGATTCGCGGAATAGTGAACATTTTCCCACATTGCTTACAACCAGATTTGTTTCCAGTGACTTATCTCACACTTTTGACGGGCCATGGAAGAAATGAAGGCCTCCTGGACATTTCTTACTTCTATAGAGTCTCTCCTGAGTATGTTGGATTTTTTTAATGGCTTTGAAGGACCCTCGAACTAGTGTAGGCATTCCCACAGTGTTAACAGCCATGGTTTGTCTCTAGTGTGATCATTTTCATGTCTTGCAAGGATACTGGAAAACATTAGTGCTTTTTACACTTCTTACATCCATAAAGGATCTCATCAGTGTGAGTACTTTTCTATCTTCCAAGGACACTGGAATAAATGAGTGCTTTCCCACATTATTTGCACTCATGAGGTAATGTGAATCCATTTAGAGGCTTCAAAGGACACTAGAAACTAAAGAACTCTTTCCTGTATTGCTTACAGAAACTCACACTTCAGTGTGAGTTCTTTCATGTATTCAAAGCACACTGGGATAAGTGAACCATTCCCATATGTATCTTTCAAGGTCCTAAAACAAATGAATGTTTTCTCACAATGCTTACATCTATAAATTTCTTTTCAGTGTGAGTTCATTCCTATGTCGGAAGCACAAGGCAACAAGTGAATTCTTTTCTGCATTTCCTAAATCTATAGAGCTTCTTTGCAAGGTGACTCCTCTTTTGTGTTTGATAGTCACTAGGAAAAATGAATTGTTTTCACATCGCTTACACCCATAAGTATGTCATAGGTGTGAGTTGTTCATGTCTTTAGGGCTACTGGAAAAAAAATGAATGCTTTCCTACATGGGTTTCATTCATCATGTCTCTCTACAGTGTGAAAATTGTCATGTTCTTAAAGGTGATTGCAACAACAAACCTGTCCGATAGTATTCCTCGACATAGTAACAAATTCCAGTTTTTTGAAGAACAGTGTAACACATGAAGACCTTTCCATATTTCTTACCACTATGGGGTTTCTCTTCAGTGTGACTTGTTTCCATTCTTCAAAGCATTCTGGAAACAGTTAATGCTTTCCCACATTGCTTACGCTATGTGTTTACCCAAGTAAGAAACTTTCCAAATTTATTTTACAGTGACTTTTCACTATTTTTAACTCTCTGACAGCAATATACAAAATGTGCCAATTATTTAGTATCTTTTCTATATGCTTGCTATAACTTTAAAAAATTAACCATAGTAAAAGATGTATAATACTCATTGGGATCTCTTTGCATTTCTGCTGCAATTCTCATGCATCATATTTGGTATCTTCAGTTTTTCTTTCATGAAGTATCTGTTTGCCCATTTGTGGGAGAAGGTTGTTTGCTTGCTGTTGTGTTTGGAGATTTCTCACATCAAGCATTTGATGACACGTGTGATTTATAGACATTTCTTTCCAGGCCATAATTTTTCAGGTTATTTCTGGGCTCTATATTCTGCTCCACTGATTCATGAGTACCTGTTTTCACCAGTATCACACTATCTTTATCCCTTTAGCTTTGTATTAGGTGTAAAAGTTGAGAAGCAAGAGATTGTTAATTGTATTCTTTCAAATTTGTTAAGTAAATAGTTTTATATTCAGTTTCATTGCATTTCCATAAACAATTTAATGTCTATTTCTGTTTGTCTACAGAATAATCCAAGGGGATTGTGAATGGGTTGCACAAAATCTATTGATTTACTGCAGAGGTATTGGTGCTTTCATCTTTTTAAATCTTTAAGTCCCTGAAAAAATGAGATATCTTCCTTAGTATGTAGATTTAAATATTTATCAGTATGTTTGGCAGTCTCAGCAGATTCTATACATATTTTACTAGATTAATTATTAAATATTCTCTTCTTTTGAAATTATAGTTCATTTGCTTCTAAAGTACATATCTAACATCTTGAAAAATGTTTGCAATAGGTACTTTGAAGTCTTCTAAAAACTCCAGTATCTTTGTCATGTTGGTGTCTATTGACTGTGCTTTCCCTTACGATATTTTTTTAAAACATAATATTAGTTCTAGCTGATGGTTTAAACTATTTTTTGCATGCCTTTGCCTTGGGAAGGTATTCTTAACATCAGAGAGTTCCTAAGCTCTGTTCTTTATTTTTCCTCTGACTAAATGGCTAATTGTCTTGACTGTATTTGCACCTGAAGTATATGTGGTGGATAAATCCAAAAGAATAGAATCTCTTGGTTTAGTCAGAAAATAAGAACTGTCTCTAATCATCCTGGCCTTCTCTGGCCCCATCCTGTTGGAGGTCTTAGAGTCTGACTTTTCCTGTAGGCTTCCCTGGGGCAGTCAACCTCACCTTCACCTGTGAAGTGAACATGTGCTTCTTAAGCGTATTCTGTGGTAGGTTTCTAGCTCTCAGGTTAGTACCTATGCTTTGTGAATAAATGAGCCCACTTGAGGAAAATTCAGTTCTAAACTTTATCCTGCCTGCTTTTGCTGTGCCATCAAGTTAATACAGCCCTGTATAGCACAGTGTAGGAGTACAATAAAAGACAATGTCTTTATAGGATATTAAACAGAAAAGTTGGAGAAGACTCCCTTGTCTCTCAGTAATATTCTTAATATACCTTTTTCTTTGAGCTGAAGGACAAAAATGAAGCATACAAGAATGAATATTTCCTTTTCCAATTTGTTGCTATTTTTTCCCTTTTTACATCCTTTGGAGTAGCTAAAGACCCAGGCTCTCTCTTTATTTTTACCAGTTGGTCCTCATATGTAAAAATTTTCTATCACTCTTGGTGTGTGCAGATGTGTTATTCCTGCACAATGTTGTTAATATGCATTTATGATCTCATACTTGCCATATGATTCTGTAGTTTAGGATTTCAGGCTCAGCTTCTCCAGGTTCTTTGAAAGGCTATAATCAGGTTAGCAGTTGAGAATATAGCCTTATCCATGGATTGAAGGGAGGAGTAGAGGTAAGGATGCCTGTAAGACAGGAAAAGGCAAATACTCTGACCCTCACCCAGCTATCCATTAAAACTATTAAAAGCATATTTTCAACATCTTTATTAGGAAATTTCAAATTAGCTACAAGACTAGACGGTTCAAAGATTAAGAGATCTTTTGGACTAAATCAAATTAGAATTTACAGGGCTAATGGTGGCTGTGCAAATGACAAATAGTAACTGTTACTCTCCCCAAAAATGCCCACAATAAAACCTCAGAATCACCACAGGTGTCAAATAATCTCTTTCTTTTGATGGATTGCTCTTTAATATGGTCACTCACTTCCATAAAGCTAACGAAGGAGTTCAGTTGGGTTCTGTGGTCTTATATAATATATTCACAGAAATGAAGCTATGTAATTATATGTGACCTACCACTTCCCCCATGTTCTGTTTTTAAAAACAAGGCATAGGTATGCTTATACTTGAGAGAGATCACATTACATGGAAAGTAGGTGATGGGTATCATGAGGATTACCTAATGTATATGCCAATTGTGAAAGGAAAAAAAATCCTTTACATAATTAGTTTCAAAATGAAAGTTAGAATCAAGAGTGTAGCTTAACATAGGTCCATGGTTTCACTCATTTGCAAAAACTAGTATATGTCTAGGATAATCTTACCAGACAAGCAGAAAAGTTCAAAAGCTATGTACATATGACCATATAAGTTCATGGTAAGAGAAATGAACCCCAAATATGGACACAAGAAGATTTTTCTTTGTTGCTGTTGTTTTTAATGTACTATGTGATTTTTTTGTTTCTTTAATATGTTCTTCCCCCTGAGGTATAACCTATGTTGTCACTGTTTTTGAGTCTGGTGCCCTGCATCTTGTAATTATCCATTTTTCTAATTTGGGGAGGGGAAGGGAAATAACAAAATGTTGAAACAAGGATACAAGTTGACCCATTGTAACAATGAGATCTACAAGATACTATGTGGAAAATCAGCTTTTCAACTTGGAGAGGGGAGGAGGGAGAATTTGGGGAGGTAAAGAGGGAAAAGATAGTAGGGAAAAACAAAGAGGGGGTAACAATGCTGGATAGGAAATGTACTCATTACCTTACTCATGTAAATGTAACCCCTCTGTACAGTATCTTTACAATAAAAAAAGGGTAACTTTCCATAGTATCTATTTCTACTTCTAGTAAGATAACTTACAATGTTGAATTGAACTTAGATCTACATTGTTGTCTTACATATTAGGTAATGGAAATATGTTAAACCACTGTTTTTTGTAAAACATTTTTTTCTGTTTTTAAAAAAAATTGTAGTACTGGAATCAAAGTTAGGATAATACACTTATTTGGCACATCTAGGCTAAATACATCCTTGTTAAAAAACTACTTCCCAAAAATGACAAAGAAGAAGAATATTTTACCATCTCCTAGATGTGAGATGTAAGATTCTAAGTATTTATGTTTACACATGGTAGCCAGGGATGAATAAGTATATGTAGACAAGTGCACTGTGTTACCAGACAAATATTTCAGGTCTTTTTTGTTATTCTGTGAAGTCTTAAAGAGGCAATAGAATTTGGAGTAGAACTTATTTTTTCACAGTTTCCATTCATATAGCCTATCAACAGATCTATCTAGAAGGTACTTTTCCCATTATGACAAAGTGCTTTGCTATTGAGTTTCATCTCAGCCTTAAGCCATTGTTTAGGGTCATATTAAATCTGAGATAGTGCAAAACAGTACTCCACTTTTAATAAATATTAGTATGTTTAAAAAAACTATAATCCCTATTTTTAGTGATTTAAGTTAATTACTGTTGGTAATCCAAGAATTTACATGCTAATCATACATTGAATTGTTTCCTGAATAAATTAGAGAAATAAGCTATGGATTTTCAAATTGGCAATTTTTATTATTAAGTAAATGTTTTCTTTCCTTTATTAATAGTGTGGTTTTCTACCTGTAAGAGTTTTTCCATATGTGATTAGTGCTCATTATTTTATAGGTATACTTTTAGTATGACATATCTCAACAGTTTCACCCATGTGGGGCTATGTGAAGTCTTCATTTTAATAGAATGTGGGCTGAAGCAATTTGTGATACTTTGTAACTTGGAAAAAAATCTTCCACACATTCTACCTATGGTAACTTTATCAATAGATGTTTTATCCGATGATGAACAACTTCTAGGCCCTTTAATTACCACATGCACTAAATGTTTCAATCACACTTTACACATTCCATAGTTACCTGAAGAATCAACAGACATTCCCTGTGTTAGGCTACTGAGATCAGAATATTGCTTCTGCAAATAGCCTATCCTAATTCCCAAGGAAAAAAAATAATTATCAGAGACAACCAAAGAACATGTCAGATGATAAGGAGTTTTGGTAAGTGATAGAGAAGTATTGCCAGTTTACATAGTGAGGCAATCGTATAGACACTGTTTGTACTGTTGTTTATTCATTTATAATGTTACAATAGTTTCAAACTCTAATTCCTTTACTTGTAATTCATTCAACGCTGGGCTGAATACATCATTTTTGAAATACATCATTGTTGAAAATAACATCCTAAAAATGAGAAAGAAGAAAAATGTTTTACCATCACCTAGATGTGAGATATAAGATTCTAAGTATTTCTTTCTGCTTATATACGGTGCCAGGGATAAATAAATAGATGTAGACAAGTGCACTGTTTTACCAGACAAATGTTTCAGGTCTTTTTTTTGTTATTCTGTGAGGTCTTAAAGAGGTAATAAAATTTGGAGTAGAACTTATTTTTTCACAATTCCCATTTATGTAGCCTATCAACAAGATCACACAACCATTAATTATCTAGAAGTTACTTTCCCATTATGCCCAGAGAGACTTATTCAGCAACATGATAGATTTCACTATCAGTGCATTATTTCTCTGGAATAGACTATATTTCCTTTTCTTTAATTTCACCCTATTAGTGCTGAAAAGAAATCCTTTTCAAATGGAAATAGCAAAGTTTTAAGTAGAATATTCACAAGTAAATCCAAAGTAAACATTATGTCTTTTTCAAATTCTATGAAGCACCACTATATGATTTGTTAGTCAATTGTTATGGCTATGGAAATTTACCCCATATAGTTTATAATTGGAGACTAATGTTGCATTTCACAACTGTGAGGCAAAAGTAACTTCCTTAAGAAATACTGTATGCTTGAAAACTCTTGCCTTTTTTTCTTTTTATGACAAAGTGGACAGTACAACATTCAATCTTTGAGGAAAGAAGAGGAAAATTTCTCAAGGAATGGAGAGCTTAAAACAGATACTCTTTAAGGAAGCTTCTCTTAAAAGGAAAATTGAGTTGGCCCTTCTTTAAAAAAATACCACTCTAATTAATGTGCACACTAAGAACTGTAGATATTTCCACATTTCTGCATTTAATCAAATAATGACTTATCAACTAAATAAATTGACTTTAAAAAGTAGAGATAAATTATCCCAAGGATTTCATTGTAGAAAACTTTTGTCTGGTTCACCAAGATATAAATTGTGCTCTATTAACCTTAAAATAACTACTGAACCTTAAAATACTAATGAATGATTTTCAGAATAACTACTCACAATATTATAAAATACTATCAAACAGTTCTGAATCTGACATTAAAATATGGATTATTAACAATAAAACTACATAGCAATGGGAGATACAATAGAAAAGAACTGGAGGAAAAGAAACAAAAGACTGCACTTGTATGATATGTTCCAAATTAGCACATTTCAATATAGCAATTGAAAACTTGGTGAGAGTCTAAAAATAACAAAAATAACCACAAAAAGGAAGGATAGTCAGGTGCCAGTAGCTCACACCTGTAATCCTAGCTACTCAGGAGGCTGAGAGGATCATGGTTCAAAGCCAGCCTGGGCAGGAAAGTCTATGAGAATCTTATCTTCATTAACCATCACAAAACTCGAAGTGGTGCTATGGCTCAAGTGGTAGAGTGCTTGCCTTGAGCTGAAGAGCTCAGGGACAGTGCCGAGGCCCAGAGTTCAAGCCTACAACCAACAACAACAACAAAAAAAGATAAGAGTCAAGTTAATATAAATAAAATTGTAATTTCTTGCTGGGCAAATGGTAGCTCACACCTGTAATCCTAACTACTCAGGAGGCTGAGATCTGAGGATTGTGATTCAAAGCCATCCTAGGCAGAAAAGTCCATGAGACTCTTAACTCCAATTGATCACCAGAAAACCAGAAGTAGCTCCATGGCTCAAGTGGTAGAGCACTAGCCTTGAGCTGAAGTGCTCAAGAACAGCACCCAGGCTCAGAATTCAAGCCTCATGACCGACCAAAAAAAAAAAAAAAAAAAAGGAAAAAACAAGAGGTAGACACTTATGCAAGACAGTTTAAGCCATTCTGAGACTTGAATATATTGAAACTTCTACAAATAGTTGTTTTACATCTTTAGAAAGGACTCCAGCAATAATTTCTAACCATTATTCTCTCTTTGTGATTCTTACTTTCAAGAGTAATCTAATTTTAGTAATGCCAAGATCCTTCTAAACTTTATTGACAAGGTTTTGTTTTCCTTTGTATTACTTAGAAGATGCATAAGTCCTTTAGTTCTTACCAACTTGTAATATTTATATTTAGCCACTATTTATTGCTCACTTCATTTTTTTTCTAAATTTACATGCTTTTGAGGAACATAATGCTCTATACTTCTCCACTCAAGTGTTCTCTGGTTTATACAATCCTCCTGAAACCAAAAGCAAAAATCTCTCATAATTTATAGCAAGAGAGTAAAAGGAACCTTTAACTTCTTTCAATCCTAGGCTACACTATGTTTTATTGTTGATTGTTTGTTCGCATTTCAGTCTTGAAGACTTTTAGCATTTTGGACAAACATATAAAATAGTTTTCTTATGTTACTCACCATCTACACCCTGTCTGATTCTTTTTACTTTTGTGGTAGTTACAATTACTTATCGACAAGATTTATTTTATAATAATCATAAATTACAGTTTTGTTTATCTATTCTTCTTTTATATATGTAAGAATATTTGTGGCTCTTCATTCTGTTTTTGAAGTTGATTTTAATGCATTCTAGTTTTTACATTGGCTCTCCACCTCGTAAATATGAATTGTCTATAATGAAATAGGGAACAGATATTTTGATAAAAAATAAAACAAATGCTGAATAGCATTCTCTGCTGATTAACCTTCATGTATATGATCTTCAATACATTTGAATAAATAACTTTAGCTTCTTATCTCATCTTTAACAAAACTAAGATTTTTTTTCAAATGACTTTCTGGAATTTATATTTGCTATTTCACTATTCTTGTTGATTTAGTATTTGAACATGTTTTGGTCAAGGAAGAAAATGAGACTAGTCTCTTATGATTTGTTTTGTTAAATTCATGCAAGCTCCTATAACTTTGTGATTCATTTAAAACATCCATGAGGATAGAACATTAATCTCAGTCCTACTTCTCTAAAGAAACTGAATTTACTCAGCTTGCTATAGCTTAGATAGTTCTCTATCTTTCAAATAAAGTAACAATTATTAGTTATCAAGTTTAATGTGCTAAATTAATTCTCAAATTCATCCTTTGCAAGAGGCCATTATTTTATCTTTATCTTCATGTTTTGTTTTACCACTGAGGAAATAAATCCAGAAAAAGTTCCTGGAAAAAGACACCCCAGCAAGAAGTAAGGCTTTTTAGAAAATTTTCTGATCCTGTGGCTCTCGTAGTATGGATATTTTTCAGCTTTAGTAGGCTGTCATTCGTAACTGCATGACCTTTCTTATGTGTTTATAGAGAGTCTGTAAGGTATATGTGCATAACCTTTTCATGTATATTGGACTTCAGATTATCAGATATGTCGCCTGAAGACCATTTCCCTAAAAAGAAGCCAGGTAAAAATGGGGGATAGGTCTATAATATCATTACTTGTTTCTGGGTGTTGTCATTGATGACAATGTCATAGGTCCATCCTTGCACAATCTGTGCCCCTAAATAATCATGAAATTCATAATATTCATGATGATATTTTTGTATAGACCTTTAAAGATAGATCCTAATATAATAGTTTAATTTGTTGAGGATCTTGGTTTTTATGTCTGTGTTGTGGGGCCATTATTTATATACACAATATGTGCCTTATTGGAATTCTACTTTTAAGAATATATCCTAACAATATGCTTGTATATTCATAAAAAGGTGAGCACAGAATGCTTGTGGTTCTATTAACTAGCAACATAGGTATGGAAAATCATTAAAATATAAGATTTATTTATATGTCAAAACAGGAAATAATTTCTAAAATAAATTAGTGAGCATGAAAAGCAGAATACTGTAACAGTAGCTAAATTTTGGGTGTGGTTCTTGTTTATCTTCAGTACTGAGTTTACACGATATCTTTTCCAATTCCTATGGAGTAGCCACAATGAATTTTATAAATAGGGAAACTAAAACCATGCATATTACATATTACATGCTACGTACATAATTTCAATGATCAATTAACTAGAAAAATGTCAGAGTTAAGATTTCTCTCTTACATGATTGGCCTGAGGTGGAACTTGAAAAATATGCAATACTGTCTATTAGTAGCTATTAAATATCCATTTAAGGGTCTTTTAGTCCTGAAAATATAAATTACCAAGCATTTTGTATGTAGATTTGGGCATAAACACACGCATTGGTTTTGCCAGTAGAAACTGTCATTAGTGATTCTCTCTGGAGATGAGTCTGGTAATCTATAAAAGCAGAGAAAATTAAGGAAGTTTATTTTTTCTATGAGAATAAATGAGAAATATTTACTTATGGGCTTTTGGAATGTTTTACTATGATAAGGCCATAATATCAATAAAACATTTGTTTTTAAAATAAGTGTAGCCAGGCACTGGTGGCTCACACCTATAATCCTAGCTACTCAGGAGGCTGAGATCTGAAGATCATGGTTCAAAGCCAGCTGGGGCAGAAAAGTCCATGAGACTCTTATCTCCAATAAACCAGAAGTGGCGCTGTGGCTCAAGCAGTTGAGTTCTGAGCTGAAGAGCGCAGGGACAGCGCCCCAGCCCAGAGTTCAAGCCCTGTGACCACAACAACAAAATACAGTGTAGAATTTCAATGTATCTATTAATGTGTGAAATTTTAGAGCTATTTCTGGGGAAATGGTATAAATTTTGTGACCTCTGAATCCTTACTTAAGTTCGCTTAGGATGTTTATCATCAACCTTCTCAAAAATCACAGAAAGATTTGTCAATAATTATTCTTCCTAAAGCCGTCTTTAATAAACATTGACTTACTTTCTCCAAAGACTTTATTTACCTATTCATTACAAACTAAAACTATTTTTCCCAAATTGAATCTGAAGCATAAGTTTTTTTGTTTGTTTATATAACTTCTTTTCCTTAGGAAATTGAAGTGTAAGCCAGATACTTAAAGAAATTATAAATTATTCTTATTAAATAGACTACATATTCTAAAATGTATAGAATTTTCAAAAATTCTCATATTCTTTTAGTCTTTTAACTGATATTTAGAATACATTGTAAGTTTTCCCCTTTGGTCAAATTTTCTGAAAAGTAAACTTTTTATCCTCATTTGTTTTTGTTTTTGTTCCAATGCTGAGGCTTGAACTCAGGGCCTAGCCACTGTCCCTAAGCCTTTTCGTTCTAGGCTAGTTCTTACCACTAGAGCCACCATTTTATTTCTGGCTTTGTGGTGGTTAATTCAAGAATCTCAAAGACTTTCCTGCCTGCATTGGCTTTGAACTATGATTCTCTGATCTTAGCCTCCTGAGTAGCTAGAATTACAGGTGTGAGTACGAGCACCCAACATTTATTCTCATCTTTTTTCAGTAATCATGGTGTATATAACCAGAAGTTGTGCATTTATTTACATGTTTATAACTTCTTGATATGCATTGGATACTTAGAATGGTTACTGTTTGACAAAACAACAACAAACTGTTCCAAAAATTAACAGCCTATGGTTCAAATCTGTAATCCTAGCCACTCAGATCTGACTGAGATCTGAGCACTAATGTTCAAAGCCACTCAGGCAGAAAAATCTGTAAGACACATATATCCAATTAACAAGCAAAAACTCAAAGTGGAGCTGTGGCTCAAGTGTTATAGCACCAATCTTGAATGAAAAACCCAAATGAGAGCCCACGGTCCTAAGTGCAAACCCCTGTAGCATGTATGCATGTGTGCACATGTGTGTGCATGCATGTGTGCATGCACATACACACACAGACTCACAAAAGAATGTTTCAGATAACCTTATTTTAACCAATTGAAAATATTTCTGTAGTAATTCAAATATATAGTAGACCTGAAGAATTTTAATTAAAGTCAGTTAGGCTTCATAAGTGACTTGAATCTTGATTGTTTTGCAAACATAAGTTAACTTAAGTGATTTTTTAGAAATGCTTATATTAAAAAAATGGCTCACATAAGTACAGTCTTTCTAGAGAGACTGGACAATCAAGACAACTTTTAAAGTCTAACCAATCAAGTATTTTCTTTGCTACTATGTTTGCTATATAAAAGTCTACAGTACTCAGTGCCTGTGGCTCCCATCTGTAATCCTAGCTACTTTTGAGGCTGAGGTCTGAAGCCCAAAGTTCCACAATAAAACTCTTATTTCCAATAAACTACCCAAACTCCAGGAGTGGAGGTGTGGCTCAAGAGATAGGGCACTAGCTTCCAGCAACAACAACAATAAGAAAGCTCATTTACAGTGCCCAGGCCCTGAGTTCAAGCCCCAGGATCAGAACTAAAAAAAGTAAAAGTATTGTGGGGTTTCCACTGGTGTTTAGACCACTTTAATTTTGAAGCAGTTTTATTAAAAAATCACTATTCACTTAAAGAAACCTTTTATTTTAGTTTTTATTGTAAAGGAGATATACAGAGGGGCTACAGTTACATAGATCAGGTAATGAGTACATTTCTTTTTGAACAGCATCACCTCTTCCCTCATTTTCTCCCTATTTTTTCCCTCACAACTGCCCTCCCCACAAGTTGTTTTCAGGGTAGGGTCTGGTGAGTTTCACTGCTGAAATAAGTGACCCTTTGTTCCACTATTTCTGTGCCCCCCCCTTATACTCTCCAAATAAGATAAACTTACATATAAAACAAAAGGTACAGAAATAAAAAAAAACAGTGACAAAGGGAAAAAAAAACAGAAAAAAAACACAAGAAGTAAAATGAAAAAACTTCTCGTTTGCAATTTTTGGAGTTCATTTCAAGAAGCATCATTCTATATGATCATATGCACATAGCTATTGAGCCTTTATGATCCTCTCCTAGAATATCCTCCTGTGGTCTCACTGTATGAATGTTTAGAGCCCTATTTAAATGTATCATGTGCAAGTGTAATTGTTTGTTTTTACCTATCCATTGTGTTCACTTATAGATTATAGACATATTTATAGACATTTATAGATTTATAGACATATTTATTACAGATGATGGAAGCCATGCAATTTATGTTTCTTGGGGTCTAGATTACATTGCTTCATATAATTTTTCCAAGTCTTTCCATTTCTTAATGAATGGGCCAATGTCATTCTTTCTGATGGAGGCATAGAATACCACGGTGTGTATATACCATATTCTCTTGATCTATTCACTCACTGAGGGGCATCTGGGTCGATTCTATATCTTGGCTACAGTAAACAATGTAGCAATGTATATGTACTAATAGTTTTAGTGTGTACTGGGTTGTGGTCAATTGGATAAATGTGATTGCTGGATCATAGGGAAACTCTATATTTATTCTTTTTTTAAATGTTTTTTTTATTGTAAAAGATACTGTACAGAGTGGTTACAGTTACATGAGTAAGGTAATGAGTATAATTACTACAAGCATTGTTACCCCCTCCTTTGATTTCCCCCTACTATCCCTTTCCTCCCCATTTCCCCATCTCTCCCTACCCCCACCAAGTTGTAAAGTTTGTTTTCAACATAGTGTCTTCTTGTACATCTCATTGTTACAATGGGTTAACCTGTATCCTTGTTTCAGCATTTTGTTATTTCCCTTCCCCTCCCCAATTAGAAAAGTGTATATATAAGATGCAGGGCACTGGAATCAAATACAGTGAAAATAAGGTTTAGTGTTCCAGTGAAAAATCTATATTTATTCTTTTGAGCAATCTCTATACTGCTTTCCAGAGTGGTTGAACAATCTTTCATTCCTGCCAATAGTGTAGCAGAGTTCCCTTTTGGCCACATTCCCACCAGCATCTATTTTCTTGATAATGGCCATTTTAACTGGGGTGGAATTTCAATGTTGGTTTGATCTGCATTACTTTTATGGCAATAGAAACTGAACATCTCTTCATACATTGATTGGCCATTCTTCTTCTTCTTCTGAGAAGTCTCTCTTTAAGTCTTCAGTCAATTTACTAATTGTGGTGTTGTTTCTTTGAGGGTTTGTTTTTTGGGGGATATAAGGAAACTTGAGACTTTTATTATGCTTCAGTATACTTTTAGTGATGTGGGTAAAAAGATAACTTTTTTCAAATTGCATCTAGGAAAACTGTAAAAGTGTATAATATAATTTAAAAGATACTGTGTTAGTAAAGAAATATAGGCTTGAGGGGTGTCAGTGTGACAGAAGGCTCACAAGTTGGAGAAAATATGACAGACTTGTGACATACTGGTGCCCTTTTGTTGGTTGATGGCAAACATGACTACCATCATCATGTCTATTAAATTATATAATCCTAGAACAATTTATTACTATAATGAAATAAAAATTGTCTTTTATTTTTAATAGACTAACTTCTCTAAAGTCATAAAACAGTAATAAAATTAAAAAGATAGAAAAATCATTAAGTCTGAAATCAAGGACCCAATTTGCAATTATTTGCAGTTGAATGATATTTTGCTTCTCAAATCCAAGAGACTTTATAAACTATTAGAATTAATGAGTTAGCAAGGTTCCTTCTTCAAGATTACTACTACCAAATCAATAACACTCCAAATTTCAAATATAAATTAGATAATGGAATTAAAATATATCTCCCATGAAAGAAAAGTTATTATATATCTAGGAGTAAATCTATCAAAGTTGTGCAGAAATTTTATTGAGGAAGCAATAATATTTACTGAAGGTCATAAAAAGTCCTTAATAAATGGAAAAAATATGTCAGATTCATAAAAGAAAAATTTATTACTTGATGTAGCAAATATATATATATATATATAAGCTATAAAAACACTGATCCACTTGACTAAACTTTAAAATTTAAAGTTTACATGAAATAAAATGTATGTTAAAATAATAAAGGTATTTGTAACACATATAAGGAAGAAGCATAATATTTTATATCTTTCCTGATCACTAGGAAATTATACTAAAAAGCAACTGAAGTACATTTGGAGGAAAGAGAAATCTCTAATGATCATAAGCATATGGAAATATCCTTAATATCAATATTAAGAACAGTTATGCAGATCAAGACAATCATAAATTGTCATTTAACTCTCTTAAGATTGGAGAATTTTTAAAAGAAGTGTGCATACAAAACCTTGCTGACAATGTAGCAGAACAGAACATTCTGTTGTACCAGTGAGAGAACTGCAACTCGGTTTTATCAAATGCAAGCACAACTTGTTATCACCTCAGTAAGTACGTAAATAGTCACACCTACTATTTAGCATTGTCTTCTCTGTAAAGTATCAAGTTGAATCAGATTCTTTCAGATACTGTGCAAGTTGTAATCAGGGTCCAGTGATGAGTTTAAAATGATGCTAAATTGTCTTCTCTTCCTAATGACAATGATCACTAATAGGAATCTTACTGTTATTAAAGACAAGGGTAACCAATTTTGCTCATCCCTATTCCTTACCCTATACTGTCTCACTTTAAATGCACTTCCTCAACTCTAGAAATTAAAGTTGGAAGAGGAAGGTCATTAGAGTCACCTTTTGGGTAATGTCCTTGGAAAGAGATCTAGGTTTAAAAAAAAAAGAATTTTGAACTTTGTCAATAATGGGGACTACTTTAAGAAAGAGATAATGTGTTGTTGGATAGTATGAAGCAAATGTCATTATCAGTCATATGCATAAGTGAATTAGGAGAAGTAGCAACTTTAGAGAGATGAAACAGAGGAAAAAAGAAGATAAGAATGAATTCCATGTTCTTTGTGATCAGATACAGGGTTTCTTGTGGGCCAGAAAGAAAACATAAAGATTTGTATCTGAACTACCTCCCCATGTTATTCCTGTGCCAAGAAACAAGAACACTCCTACAAAGTTATACTTACTTGTTGGGTGTGGCTGGATATTATGTGGGTGGAAGGCTTGGGTTTTAGCTTGATCCTACAGGTCCAGTAATTGAACAGTGGTTCCCTAAAGAACACTATGAAACTCTCCATAAAGGACTTAGGATTTGTAAGGCTGGGCATAGATTTGTTCATGTTCATGGTTCCTCAGTTAGCAAGGTTCCTTCTTCAAGATTACTACTACCAAATCAATAACACTCCAAATTTCAAATATAAATTAGATAATGGAATTAAAATATATCTCCCATGAAAGAAAAGTTATTATATATCTAGGAGTAAATCTATCAAAGTTGTGCAGAAATTTTATTGAGGAAGGAACAACAAAACGTCACACAGACAGACCAACAAAGAGGAATTGAACTACGGAACACAAGAAAATACCTGAACTTTCTTTCTCCCGATTTCTCACTTCAGATCTCTAGAAGGGAAGGATTCAAGGAAAGATTTTCGGAACCAGGCTTTGCCACTTAGGCTCTGCCTTATCTGTTATCAATGTCCATGGAGTTGCAAAGGATGAGGGGAGAGAGATGTGATGTAAATGTAAGTTTTTATTTATGTTTGAAAGCAAGTAGCTTTCAAACTAGCTAAAGTGAGAATTTATGGAATGCATGCAAATGCAAATATTGTTAAGGAATTAAATAGGAAGATTCAACAGGACCTGAGTCACGTGTAGAAAAGTAAAACTATTCATATTCATATACATCTGTGCAATCAACAACAAAACAAAACAACACACCTGCAAGGAAAAGAGGGTGCTGAAATTTTCATTGCTCATTAATTAGGATATTGAGTTAATAAATTCTAAATTGTGTTAAAATATACATAGTATGACAATATTTAAACCTATCTCATCAATTTTATTTTATTAGTATTGGGGTTTTAAATCGGAGTCTTCTGTTGCTTGACCATCTACCACTTGACCCACTTTCTTATCCCTTCTTGGTTTAGTTATTTTTCAGATAGGGTGCTATAACTTTGTCCAGGACACTCTGAACAACTTCCTTCTATTTGTAAATCCTACATAGCTGAGATGAACTGGGTGTGCTATAAAACCCAGGTTTCGACGAATTTTTTTTTCAACCTGGGCTGTCCTTTAACTGCTGTTTTCCTGATTTCTACTTCTAGAGTTTCTTGGATTAGACATCTGAGCTACTGCATCCAGCCTAAACCATATATTTAAAGCCACATAGCATTAGCCTTTTAAGCACAGACCTTTGTTTTAATATATAGAGGCATACCGAGGTTTGTAATAATACAAAATGTGCACCTCAGGGATAGTTAGCTACTTGAGAATAGAAGAAATAGAAGATTACAACAATGGAAGAACCTTAGCAATCCATTCATTTTACGTTAAAAAGCAAAGGTCTATGCAAATTTTGAGTGCCATTAACATTTTTTTGTCAAAAAGTAAGTCTACCATTGCCTGTTTTCTGTAACGAAATATCTCAAATTGAACATAAAAATAATACAAGCACATTTTGATATGCTTTGTGAAAAATCTAGTTGGCATTTCAATGTTTATTTCTGTGGAGAAAACAAGCATAATTTTTAACATAATTTTTCATTTTTTCTTTGATTTGCATCCACACAAGTCATTACAATTTTCACTGTGCTCCTTGCCTCTCCTTTGAGAGAGCAAAGTGTCATTTTACTTTACTGAGAAGCTCTTTACTAATGCAAGGTTCAACACATATGACTTATAATGTGCTATTACTTTTCTATCTCAATCTGAAACAAATTTGAATAGGTAAAAAAATAAAACAATTAGGCACTATTCTGCATATTTAACTATGCTTATCACATTTTGCTTCATTGTTTAGAGAGGGATTATTCAAAGTTTTAAAAGTACTGCTGTGTTAACATGTTTCCCTGGGTTAATTTTTTAGAATCTATGCCATCTTTTTAAGGTCCTTTCTTAGTGACAATTTGATCATACTTTTTATTATTTAGTAATGATTCAATAGAATATGTAGCCCATCCCTTTTGTTACTAAGTTCATCAAAATGAATTATATGTTATGCGGTAACACTACTTAACTCATTGAATAAAAAAGTGTATAACTTATAAGAACAAATGATTTTTCCATGTAAGCATGACGATTTTGAATTTAAATAACTGTTTCTTCCTTTCAAGGTTTTTTTTTTAATTTAATTTTATTTTATTTGTGAACATACTGTACAGAGGAGTTACAATTACATGGGCAGGATAATGCGTACATTTCTTACCAAGCATTGCAGCCTCCTCCTTTGTTTACCCTTCACATCCCTTCCCAGCCTCCCCCCTCCCCCCAATCCCAATCCTTCTCCTTCCCCCCCCTTCCCCCCCCCCCCCCCGCACCGACGTTGTAAAGCTAGTTTTGGACATGACAACTTGTACTTCTCATTGTTGCAACAGGTCCACCTGTATCCTTATACAACTTTTTTCCCCATCTCCTCCACAAGTTATCCTGACATCAAATATAGTGAAAGCAAGGGTTATACTGTGGGGGAGGGATATACAAAGCAACAAAGAGATAATCTTATAAATGCGTTAGAAACACATGCATGAAAGAAAAAAACATTAAAATACACATCTAAGGGTTCAGCAGTAGATATGCCCAATTGTATTTATGAAGGCAAAACCTCAAAAACTAAAATAACCAACATTAGGGTAAACCAATAGCTTCAAAATTATTTCTAGCAGTTGAGATGAAAGTGGAGACAAACAGTCATTAGAAGGTAATTTTTTTTTATCATCAGATTATCATTATTGACTTCTATGCCCATATTTGCTTATATTTGTTTAAGATCATTTGAATTGCTTTTATTTCTATGTCAACATATATTTTAATCTATTTCTAAATATAAAAGAGATTCATGACAGCTCTCAGGCAAGAGCTTAACATTGCTTTGTTTTTCAAGTATTCATATTTAAGTATATATATGATTATTAGATTATATGTGTATACATATACACTCAAACCCATGTGGAAATTATGTTACATTAATAAGTATACAATGTATATATTTGTGTATATATATATATATTTGTAACCCTTATACACATTTAAATTTAATTACCAGCACTTTCCTTCTACAGGCATATAATTGCCTTTTTTCACCCACATTTCTGGTTGCACTTCACTTAAAACTGTATTGAATTTTGCTATTTTGTGCTTATTATCTCTTATTCATCATTCTCCTACTGTGGTTATGGGCCCTTGACAGCAAAAATAAGATTCTTAGGTTCATGGAATCTTTATTACATAAAATGTGCATTAATGTCATTCATATCTGCTAATGGCTTCCATAAGCAGGAGAAGTATTGAAAAGGAATGAAAATGATTATTTATTCTCAGGCTTGGTAGAGCATATCACTAATGAACCATGGCCACAGATTTTTTGAGCAAATTTTCAGGGTCAGGCAGGGTTCTCTCTTTGATTTTCTTGAAAATATACATTGTAATTATGTGCTATTACATGCCCAATAATAATATATCAGATTTTCATTTCACATTTATTTTAGTAAATTAGAAATATACTAGACATTGGAATATCAAGTATATAATGCTTGATAAGTGAATGTTCTATTCAGTATATATGTGATTTGACATACTGCAATCCATTTCCCACTTGCTGAGTAATAGCTAATTTTCACTCTCTTTCCCAACTTCAGCTATTAATTTAAAAGATATCTCTTCACATTATTAATGTTCTTAAATTGGGAATTCAGCAAATACAGTTTCAGTGTGCCTAAGATTGTGTCAGTTGCTGAGAACATGGACATTACTAAGAGAATAGTATCAAGAAACAATTCATGTAGGACAGAGAGCAATCAACAAATATCTAGATTAAAAAATAATTTTTGTATTGTTTTTCTTTATTTAAAAGTTTAAGTTTTGGGGGATTCGGGGAAGATGGTGGAGGAGAAGCTGGAATCTGAACAAGCTCTCGCATAGAAAGCAGTTTAGAGTTCCAGTGAACAGTCCTAAGCCAGAGAATCACACCAAGTGTGCCATCACAGGACAGAGAGTTAGACAAGAGAGGGGAAGCCAAGGCAAAAAGACACATCTAAGCGCCTGCCAGCAGCCGTGGTGGCGGCGCCGGCGGCAGGGTCGCGGGGGAGAACGCAGCCAGGGCCATAACTGAGCGCTCACACAGAGAGTCCGGGACGAAGGAGCCAGACACAGCGGGCGAGCGGATTCGACTCAACACCAGCAAGAACCAACAAGGAGCGGACATCTTCATCCTGCAGTTCGCAGACCAGAGACGACCCAGGATCCAAGACTCCACGTGAGTAGAAGCCCAACGTCCTCACTCCTTCTCAGGGAGCAGAGGAGGGAAGGCCACCCCCTGCCCCCAGCACCCGTGATCTCCATCTTGGATACCGACAAAGCTCGGAGGAGCTGCCAGCTCCAACTCAGGCCTTGGAATAAAACGAGTCATTTAGCAGGTCACAAGAACTTAACGGCGGCGAAGTGACCTGCCAGACTCGGCTCCATCCAGGGAAAAGTCACCCAAGCTCAGGCACCAGCCATTGGAGTGGCTTTCCTCACTGGGTAACCAGAGCCAGAGGATGCCCTTCCCTCTAGCAGCCTCTACAATCAATTGAAAAACAGAAACCCTGAGAAGGCTCCAGGCTGGGCTCTGTGAGTTTGTTTGTTTGTTTGTTTTTTCCACAAAATAGCCCCAGGAAAAAGCTACTGATTGTTGAAAGGCCTCAACTCTACCCAGAACCTAGCCTTACCACTGCATCCCCCTCTTTTGTGATTCTCAAAGCAGATCACCCTCCCAGTAAACTAATCTGGGAGGGGGATCTCAAAATCTTGGGTAAAGCAGAGCATTTTTCTGCCTGTTCAAACAAACTGACTTAAGAAACCAATCAAGCCACAGGACCTCAAGCTGACCAGAGACTCCAACAAGAGGCTGTTTACAGACAAAAGGGAGATACAGGATTCTTCCCACCCCTCCCAAAAAATAAAAAAAAAAAATCAAAGAACTTTTGTTTTTTCTTATCTTCCTCTTCTTTTCTTTTTTTTTCTTTCTCTTTTTTTGGTACCATATATATATATATATATAATTTTTTTTCCTTTTCTAAAAATTTTATTAATCTTTAATTTTTGCCTTTTTTGAAAAAATAATTGTTTTCCAGTAAATTTTTTTCCTCTTATAATTTTTATTTTAGGAATACATGAATGTGCGTTTTCCTTTCTTTTTTTGTCTTCTTTCTCTTTTTCTTTCTTTCTTAACTATCTTTTTGTTTGTTTGTCTACCTCTACTGAACTTCTGATCTTTTTCTCTCCCTGTCTAATCTTTTTCACCTTTTCCTCTCTTTTGATCTTCTGTATGTGACTTAACTCTTGTCCTGCACATCCTCAGATAAACCCGTAGTTAACTAGTAGACCCTATCCCCATTGTGTACACACTTAATCCACAAATTTATTACTCAATTCAAAACCTCTGAGACTTAAATTCCTTAATAGCAGTACTACCTCCTTATACCTATATAATATTTTAAGCATTTTCTTAAGTTTTTCACTTCTCCTCTATGTCCCTACCCTTCTATTAATATACTCACATTCCTCTCTAAATAGATGGTCTTTTAATCTCCAAATTAATATTAATTTTTATGTTTCTATTTTTTTCTGGTCTCTTTTCATTTCCCTTTCCCTTTCTTCCTTTTCTCTCTCTCTCTACTTGCATCCTACCCAACCTATTTCCTGCATTGAGATTAGGACATAGTTAACTCTCCCTGTGCCTCCCCACACCAATCTATTCCTATTTTTTACCCACATCTCTCCCTAACCCTAAAAATTTCTGGTTTTCAAATTCTTCTCTGCGGTTCGAAACCCATTAACATATAGTTGTTTGATGTTGAATAGATGTATCTGTTGAACTAGATTGTATCTGTAGACTATTGACTGTATAAATGCAAACGTTGGTTGATGGTTGCCTTAAGATAGTGTTCTAGCACAAAACTGGTGCTATTTTCATCTCAAATGGGCAGAGTAAGCTGGAAAAACACAAGAAAAATGGAAAATCCGGGTATCTCAATTCCCAATCTTGATAATCAGGGATCAGATCAGATAATGAACAACCCAGAGGAGAGTTCCCAAATAGCCCTACAAACACTGGTGGGAAACATGATAAATGAGAAGTTTGACAACTTACAAAGGACTCTGTATGAGCGTGATAGGGAGAGAGAGGAGGCAACCCAAAAGTTTATACAGGAATATCACAAGCGTGAGGAAGCTACTCAAAAACTGATACAAGATTTGCGTGAACAACTTGAGAATACTCAAAGAGAAAGGGAGGAATGGCGTGAGCAGGCTGAGAACACTCAAAGAGAACTGCAGGAATCCCACGAACGAAAAGAAAGAGAATTGCAGGAATCCCACAGACGGGAGGAAGCTAATCAAAGAGTAATTCAGAAATTGAGAGACAAGGTAGAGAATACACAAAGATCACTAAAGGCATTCATGGAATCCATTAACAAAGAGCTGAAGGAAGTCAGGGAGACCACAAAGGGAATGCTGAATGGAACCCAACAGAAGGAATGGGAGTCCAAAGAAACCATAACCAATCAACTAAGTGATTTGAGAACAAACACTGAACACCAAATTAAGGAAGTAAAGAAATTCATACAAGACCTAAAACAGAGCTTCAACAAAGAACTTGAAGCCATCAAAGCTGACCAGTGAGAAAGAAAAGATATAAAAAACAAAGTAGAGAGTCTTGACAGCAGGTTAGACCATGCAGAAGATCGAATCTCAGGGATTGAAGACAGCCTAGATATTATAGAGAAAGAACATACAACCATCCAAGACAAGTCCAAGAAATATGATAGATCTATCCAACACCTGGAAGACACCATCAGAAGGCCTAATCTAAGGATAATGGGTGTAGAGGAGCACCTAGAAACAGAAGTTAATGGTCTAGGAAATTTGTTTAACAGGATCCTAGCAGAGAACTTCCCAAACATACAAAAAGATAGGCCTTTCAGATACAAGAAGCTTTTAGAACCCCAAATAGACCAGACCAGAATAGGACATCCCACCATCACATTATAATCCACACAGGATCAACTCAGACCAAGGAAAAGATCCTTAAAGCTGTCAAGGAGAAAAGGGTAATCACCTATAAAGGGAAACCAATTAGAATCACCTCAGATTTCTCAGAAGAGACAATCAAAGCAAGAAGAGCCTGGAATGATGTATGCCATGCCCTAAAAACAAACAACTATCAACCAAGAATACTATACCCAGCTAAACTCTAATTCATAAGTGAAGGCCACATAAAAACCTTCCACAGCAAAGAAAAATTGGAACAATACATCTCCACCAAACCAGCCCTACAAAAGATTCTTAAAGATGTCCTACATATAGAAAACCAACAAGACCACAACAAATGCCAAGAAACTGCACCCAAACTGAGAATGCAAGAACCATAGGAAGAACCCAGTTTTCGCAGCCCCCAAGAAGGTGGATAACATGGCAGGAACTCCCATACCTCTCAGTCCTATCTCTTAACGTTAACGGACTGAACTCTCCAATTAAGCGACATAGACTGTCTAGGTGGATTAAAAAACAAGACCCTTCAATCTGCTGCCTGCAGGAGTCACATCTTGCCCGTAAAAACAAACACATTTTCAATGTTAAAGGCTGGAACAAAATCTACCAAGCAAACGGCCCCCATAAACAGGTGGGAGTTGCAATCCTAATATCAGATAAAATAGACTTCAAATTAAAATTGGTGAGAAGAGATAAAGAAGGTCGCTACATACTAATTAAAGGATCTCTCCTTCAGAAGGACATTACAATTCTAAATATCTATTCGCCAAACAATGGAGCACCCAAATTTATCAAAGAAACACTACTTTCCCTCAAATCCCATATAGATCCAAAGACATTAATTGTTGGGGATTTTAATACACCACTCTCCCCACTAGATAGATCAACTCGGCAAAAACTCAACAGAGAAACTGCAGATCTAAACAGCTGCATAGATCAACTAGACTTAACAGACATCTACAGAACATTTCACCCAGCAGCATCAAAATACACATTTTTCTCAGCAGCACATGGAACATTTTCTAAAATAGACCACATTTTAGGCCACAAAGCAAACTTGTCTAAATTCAGAAACATTGAAGTTATACCTTGCATTCTCTCTGACCACAAGGGAATAAAATTAGAACTCAACACCAAAAGCCACCAAAGAAAGCCCGGTATCACATGGAGGCTGAACAACACACTGCTGAATCAAGAGTGGGTCATGGAAGAGATTAGAAAGGAAATTCAAATGTTCATGCTTTTCAACAAAAATGAACACACAAATTACCAGCTCCTCTGGGACACAGCAAAGGCAGTACTCAGAGGCAAGTTTATAGCTCTGAGCTCCTACATCAACAAATTGGAGAGATCTGAAACTAGCAATTTAATAAGACATCTAAACCTCCTTGAAAAAGAGCAGCAAGATAAACCCCAATCCACTAGATGGAAAGAAATAATCAAAATTAAATCAGAATTAAATGAATTAGAATCCAAAAAAACTATAGAAAGAATCAACAAAACAAAGAGTTGGTTCTTTGAAAAACTTAACAAAATTGACAGACCCTTAGCAAATCTTATCAGAAAAAGGAGAGAACACACCCAAATTAATAAACTCAGAGATGAGAATGGAAACATCACCACAGAAACAACCAAAATTCAGAACATTATAAGGAATACTTCTCAAAATTTTATGCTAATAAGTTTGAGAACTTGACAGAAATGGAACTTTTCCTAGCAAATATTGACATGCCAAAACTAAACCAAGATGAGTTAAACCAGCTTAACAGGTCCATATCAAGCATTGAAATAGAAACAGCAATAAGAGACCTCCCAGCTAAGAAAAGTCCAGGACCAGATGGTTTTACAGCGGAATTTTACAAGGCCTTCAAAACAGAGCTCACACCAATACTCCTCCAACTCTTCAATGAAATTGAAAGAAAAACTCACTACTGAACACATTCTATGAAGCCATCAAAACCCTCATCCCAAAACCAGGCAGGGACTCATCAAAGAAAGAGAACTATAGACCCATTTCTTTGATGAACATTGATGCAAAACTTCTCAACTGCCACGCCGACCCCAGTAGAGTCTGCTTAGCATGGGAAACCATCTATCAGACCATGATAGGGGCCTCGAGACCCATCTCTGAGTTTTGGGACTTCACCGAAGTCTACCTCAGAGAATGGGGCTTTACAGAAACCTATCTCCAAGTTTTGGGACTTCACCGAAGTCTACCTTGGAGAATAGGGCTTCTAAGAGGCCTACTCCTGGGAAAAGGCTGGCAAAACCCCTGGAAAAGATGTGTTTCTGCCTATCTTTTCCTCATAAGAGTGCCTATTAATCTTTTACTGTTTCTACTGCTCATTGTACTTACTCATTGTCAACGTTCCCTTATTCAAAGCTCTTTCTTAAGAGTGTTGACGACTCCAATATCTGATGAGTGTCTTAAAAATATGACTAACTCACCAGAGTTAAGTGCTACCCTGAAACCCCTCTTATGGAGGCTAGTAGACAAGTTATAAGTAAATATAAAAGTATTGGGGGTTTCACAAAGTCACTCCAGAAGGAATTGTAAAAGATTTACAAAAAGTTGTAGGCGCGGCTAGAATAGAAAGAATGTATGGCAATTGCTGAGATAACTACTTAGGAGAAAGAACTTCCTCATTTACTAAGAGACTTGCTAAATCTAAGTCTCCTTGGTGCTTACTATTAAAGAAGAAACAGGAAAGATCTTAATGGGACAGTTAAGGCCTCTATAGAAAAAAGTAGTGGTTAATTGGTGACAATCATCGAACCCATTGTATTTCTTAAAAATAGAGGTAAAGCTGGAAACAAGTGCCTATCAGGCGACCAGTTGGTGACCACCCAAGGACGAAGCCCTGCAGCAAGGTTGTGTAACCTTTTGCCCTTTCAGGCGACCAGCTGGTGACCGCCCAAGAATGAAGCCCTGCAGCAAGATTATGTAACCTTTTGCCCTTTCTTATGGAGACTTTTGCTATAAAAGTTTGTTATCCTCTGCATTAAATCGCACTCAGCACTCAGCACTCAGCATCCACTCCTAATGTGTGTGAGTTGTCTGTTTGCCATCTCCCCGTCCTATTCCAGGTTCCTCCCCTAGGTATCCTCCGTTGTCCCGACAGAACCCGGTCCGCGGCAGGTGGCGCCCAACGTGGGGCTCAGAGCGGGGCACGAAGCAGTTTCTTCAGTCAAGGAACCTTGGGAGGTAAGCATCTCTCTCTCTCTCTTTCTCTTTTCCTTTCACCTGGAATAGTAGTCAGAAGCTCGTTGGGGTGCTGCAGGCCCCTCAGTTGTGACTGAGAAAGATAACGAGCAAATCATGGGGAGTTCATCTTCTAAGAATAAGGATAGTTTGTCTCTATTTTAAAACATATACTCCACAGTAGCAGTGGGAGAACAAACTAATCCTTGGTTCCCGCAGGAAAAAGGAAACCATTGGAAAAGTGAATGTAAATCTAAGTTCCATAAAGACGGAACTCCTCCTTTGAGAGGAAACAAAAAAAAAATGGAAAAAGGAAACCACTGAAAAAGTGAATGTAAATCTAAGTTCCATAAAGAGGGAACTCCTCCTTTGAGAGGAAACAAAAAACGGACAGAGGGGCAACCAGCCCCTCCCCAAGAGAATAAGAAACAGTTAGATCATTTGATATAATTTTCATATTTCAGGAATGGTGAAAGCCTGCCTGCAGGTGTGGTCTTGGGGCTGGCGGAGAGTCTTGGCGGACGCGCTATAAGACTGCCAGTGGGGCCAGTGGGAGACGTCCCCTGGACCCCTGGGTGGGGCTGTCCTCGAGATCGGGTAGAGGGGGTTCGAGTCCCCCCGATTGGCCGATTCTCTCTGGTTGGAAGCCCTTCTGGACAGACTGTCTGACCAGCAGTCTGACGCGCTTGCTGTCTGTCTTGAGTGTGCGTATATGTCTTCTATTAACTCTAATTTGAATCTTAGGCACGCAGCCCTGGGGCTGGTGGATGAGGGGCTTACTGATCCCCTAGACCCAGAGGAAGAGTGCGCATTTCCCACTTAATTGCCCCTTCCACCCTTTTAGAATTACAGGAGTGCCCGGACCAGATTGCCCACCTCCCCAGAGAAAGCGTGACCAAGTGCGCGTACATTACCAACCCCCGTATGCAGCAGTGTGTGTGTGGTGTGTGTGTGTGTGTAATTTTAACTTCTTTTTCTTTCTTATCTCGGTTTTACTAATTTGGACACTCCTTGTCCCAGAGATGGGGCAAGGACAAAGTAACCTTACTCCTCTCAACTTCCTGCTCAGTCATTTCAAAGAGGTAAAAGAGAGGGGGTATAATTTGAGTATAATTGAAAATCTCAGAAGAATCTAAAAAGAAAAATTCTCTAGAATAAGTAGAGGGGGTTCTAGTCCCCTGGTAAGTGGTGAGATGTCACCCCATTCACTGAGACCTAATTTTGTCTTTGTGGCCACTTGTTTGTCTTGTTTAGTGTGTGTGTTCGTTTTATGTTTTCTGAGGTAGGGAAGATTTGGGTGAGTGTGACAGGCTCACTCTGCAGACTCTGGATTCAGTTTGCTGAATGAGAACAGCACAGAGATTCAAAAGACTAATTAGTGAATTGCCTTGCTAGATAAGCAAGCTCTGGGAAAATGAAGCCCAGCAAAGGTACCTAGTTTAAAAGAAATACTGTCTTAAATTTTTGTTTAAAAACTTTAAATAATGTACGTAAAACTGATTTTGATTTTTGTGCGCTTTAAGATCTGTGTGTTTTGTGTGTGTCTGTGAACGTGTTCAAAGATAAAAAATTGTTAGCATGCTGTAACAATTGGGTGAGTTTAAATTTAAAATTCAAAAGGTTATGAGGTTTGGACATTACCAAAAAATTTTAAAAATCTTCACATTGTTTTAAATGGCTTTTTAAAAGGTTCTTTAACTTGCAAATTAGAAAATCTGGTATTTTAAAAACTAATATTTTAAAATGCATAAGACTGTTTATACTGTAATCAAGTTATCTGGCTTAACAAAAATGCATTGGCTGTTTGGGGTCTAATTCCCTTGGCTAAAATTTGGGGATAAATATTAGAAATTTAAATGTAAAGGTTAGTTTAACACTGTCAAAGATGTTACCTGTTCTGTCTATCTAAAACTGTATTTCATTTGAGAACCAAGAGAAGAGACAGGGAAAAACTTAGAAACCAACAGAAGACCTATCTTTAGAGGTGAAGGGTGAACAAGCAGAAGTGCAGTTCAGCTGGTCATGCAGTGGGACAGGCCCTGGGAGGAGTCCACCCATGGTGAGGCAAGCTGGCACAAACGCAGTTCATCTAACCCTAAAGAGTCAGATAGAGTGTGTGGCCATTCCATAGGAGGGGCCAAGTGGCCCATCGTTGTTCTGTCTCTTTTCCCTGCAGATAGACACTGAAAACATGATGGTTAAAATGAGTGGTGTGATGATCTGATTAGTACTGGAAAAACTTTCCCTTGGATGTGTTAACATTAAAATTAGGAAGGCCTTAAAAAGAGGGCAAAAAGTTATTTGTATAATGTGGCTTACTTTCAATTATGTTCTACAATTAGGATGTTTTTAAAAGTTATAAAGATGTTAAATCTAGCTTTGTGGTATAGTAAAGGTGACTGTAATTCTTGCATTAAGGAAAATTGTCATTTGAGTTTAAAAATCTTAATGTGTGTCTGTTTTAAAACAAGCAGCCAAGAGGCAATGAGTGACACTTGGCCTCAAGATTTCAAGGGATCTTTTCAAAATGCAAATGAAAACTAAAGTATAAAATATTAAAGGTGATTAATAAGAGGTTTAAAAAAATAGGGAATGGATTTTTGGATATATAGTTTAAATGTAAAATCATTCTTGACATTGGCCTCAATGTGCAAAAAAAAAAAAAAAAATAGGATTATCAAAATGATTGCTATTCTAGTTTGCTCTTATAGGTTTTTTAAGTTTCCAGCAAGCCCAAAGCAAAGCACAGAGGATTCTTACAGTTTGTCAGATGTAACTTTGACTCTTAATAAGTGTCAGGTAAGTGCATGCTTAAAAGCTACTTCTATGTTGACCACCTTGTTGCTTTTAATTGGAGTAAAATGGCCTTTTATAAGACTCAGTGATCTGCAAACTGGTTCAAAGCCAGCCCGGGCAGAAAAACGTCCCTGAGAGGCTGTCACCTCTATTCAGCCAGCAGAGTACTAGCCCTGGACTGAAGAGTCAGGGGACAGTACTCAAGCCCCAAGCTGGAGACTCAAAGTGGCAGAGTGCTAGCCTTAAGCTGTAGAGCTGAGGGACAGTGCTCAGGCCCCAAGTTCAAGTCCAGCGACCAGCTAAAGGAAAATGCCAATGAGGCATTTATCCAGTGTAGCGAAGACACTCCTGGGACGAAAGCAATGGAGGAGCATCCAGAGGCAGTAAGCCACTGCTTGGATGGCAGAAATGTCAGATCCTAGAGTCATTTGTGCGTGGCCCTTCAAAACTGATCAGAGCCGGGAGGTCATAGGAAGATAGTTTGGAAGCATGCCTAATGTTCATGACTACCTTGTAAGGGACAGGAACTTGCCAGTCCTCTGTGATAGTAAAAAGCTAATGTTATAAAATGTGGGAGATAGTTTAAATCTCAAACCCTTTATGTGCCAAAAGCTCTAATTGGCAGTAACTATTGAGCTGACACTAGTTACATGAAATTCATCTGCCCAGGAAAAAGTTTGTAAACCTGAGAGAGTGTTTCTATTGATATCTGTCTTAGGCATTATTTGGGATCATTAGAGATCACATTCCTAAGCCATCTAAAAAGATGCTTTTTGCAAACTAGAGTGCTAAACAAGCTACACTGCTGTAGCCAGAGAAAAGGTCTGTGCAGTTGTCAAAAGTTAAATATTGTTCTTAATGACATCTAACCCTGATAGCCTCTTTGTAAAATAAGCTAAGGTTATAGGTTCCTGGCTAGGTAAGATCAACGCCCCTAAAGTCAGCTTGAAGAAGTTACAGAAGATTGACCTTCGCCCTTCTACCCCCATTTTAAGATCAAGGGTCCAGAGTCAGTTTTGGAAAAATGAGGCAAAATAGATAAAATAATTTTTAAAAAGGGCATAAAAAATAGTGTTAACTGTTGTAGGTGTGCAAGGTGTGGAGACTGCATTTGTCAGAGATGGTTACAAGACTAAGCCTTCTGTGTCTATTTATAAAAAAAAAAAAAATCTGGTTAGTAAAAAAAAAAAAAAAAAAAAGTTATTTTGGTAAATTGTCCTGGGCTATTGTCTAAATGTTCTTAGAAACCAACGGAGTCATGGCCTGCCAAGCCTATGTATTACTTGCATCCTTAACCAGTCTGTGTAGGAATTTACAGCCCAGCATGAGGTGTGACAGTCCCTTGGAGCCACTGAGAGACCCAGCTGTTGCGGTTGCTGCTGCTGTTGCTGCATACCTTAATGGGTAAAGTGCAACGACGGCCTGACAGTCACCTGGAGGAACTCCTGCTTGATTCCATCACCTGAATCTGCTTCCTGGTTGAAAGCTGCTAAATCTAAGATCTTGTGGGACATTCTTTTGGGTGATATCCAGAAATCCTCTCTATTCCCACAGTGGATATTGGGGACAAGGATATCACTGGCTTGCTTGTCTTAGGCACTTCAGTGCATAGTGACTGAAAATCCACTCTAGGGTCACAGCCTAGTTTGACTCTGATATGGTAATAACCTGAATGTGTTATCAATAGAGGTAATACTCTTAGCCTTAAAATCTAGCAAGCTTCTGCATCATGGTGGTGCCTTAAGGCTGTTCTAAGATAAAGGTTCCACAAGCCAAAGGAAAATTGGGCAGTTTTAAACTACAGCCACAAAGATGGACAAGAGATTGTAAAGAAAGAGGGTGGTAAAGAAAGCCTTGGGAAAGGAATTGTAAAGAAAGAAGGAAGTAAAGAAAGCCTTGGAAAGAGAATTGGGGAAATTTGAAAAGTAAGGATTGTCTTTAAGACAAACCTCAGAAAGTTTAAGTATGTCGCAAATGGTATGAGTATGTCTTAAAATTGGAGCTTACAAGGACAGCTGGTATAAAATTGATACACGGAGTCAGGACTGGTGAAAATTAAAAAAAAAAAAAAAAAAAAAAAGGGGCAAATGCCACGCCGACCCCAGTAGAGTCTGCTTAGCATGGGAAACCATCTATCAGACCATGATAGGGGCCTCGAGACCCATCTCTGAGTTTTGGGACTTCACCGAAGTCTACCTCAGAGAATGGGGCTTTACAGAAACCTATCTCCAAGTTTTGGGACTTCACCGAAGTCTACCTTGGAGAATAGGGCTTCTAAGAGGCCTACTCCTGGGAAAAGGCTGGCAAAACCCCTGGAAAAGATGTGTTTCTGCCTATCTTTTCCTCATAAGAGTGCCTATTAATCTTTTACTGTTTCTACTGCTCATTGTACTTACTCATTGTCAACGTTCCCTTATTCAAAGCTCTTTCTTAAGAGTGTTGACGACTCCAATATCTGATGAGTGTCTTAAAAATATGACTAACTCACCAGAGTTAAGTGCTACCCTGAAACCCCTCTTATGGAGGCTAGTAGACAAGTTATAAGTAAATATAAAAGTATTGGGGGTTTCACAAAGTCACTCCAGAAGGAATTGTAAAAGATTTACAAAAAGTTGTAGGCGCGGCTAGAATAGAAAGAATGTATGGCAATTGCTGAGATAACTACTTAGGAGAAAGAACTTCCTCATTTACTAAGAGACTTGCTAAATCTAAGTCTCCTTGGTGCTTACTATTAAAGAAGAAACAGGAAAGATCTTAATGGGACAGTTAAGGCCTCTATAGAAAAAAGTAGTGGTTAATTGGTGACAATCATCGAACCCATTGTATTTCTTAAAAATAGAGGTAAAGCTGGAAACAAGTGCCTATCAGGCGACCAGTTGGTGACCACCCAAGGACGAAGCCCTGCAGCAAGGTTGTGTAACCTTTTGCCCTTTCAGGCGACCAGCTGGTGACCGCCCAAGAATGAAGCCCTGCAGCAAGATTATGTAACCTTTTGCCCTTTCTTATGGAGACTTTTGCTATAAAAGTTTGTTATCCTCTGCATTAAATCGCACTCAGCACTCAGCACTCAGCATCCACTCCTAATGTGTGTGAGTTGTCTGTTTGCCATCTCCCCGTCCTATTCCAGGTTCCTCCCCTAGGTATCCTCCGTTGTCCCGACAGAACCCGGTCCGCGGCACTCAACAAAATTTTGGCCAATCGACTTCAACAATTCATCCAAAAAAATCATACACCATGACCAAACAGGATTCATTTCAGGGATGCAAAGCCAGTTCAATATATGCAAATCAATTAATATTATTCATCACATCAACAGGAGCAAGAATAAGAACCACATGGTTATTTCCATAGATGCAGAAAAAGCATTCGACAAGATCCAACACCCCTTTATGATGAAGGTTTTGGAAAAATTAGGAATCCATGGAACATTCCTCAATACAATAAAGGCTGTATATGACAAACCTACAGCCAGCATTATACTCAATGGTGAAAAACTAAAGCCATTTCCTCTTAACTCAGGAACAAGACAAGGATGCCCACTCTCTCCACTTCTCTTCAATCTAGTATTCGAATGCCTAGCTACAGCAATAAGACAAGATGCAGACATAAAGGGGATCCAAATAGGGAAAGAAGAAATAAAACTCTCCCTCTTTGCAGATGACATGATCTTGTATTTAAAGAATCCCATAGACTCTAGTCCCAAATTACTCAAGCTGATTCAAAACTTTGGCAAAGTAGCAGGTTATAAAATTAACCCCCCAAAATCAATGGCTTTTCTGTATGCCAACAATGAGAAAAGTGTGGCTGAAATTAGGAAAGCAACTCCATTTGTAATAGCCCCACAAAAAATAAAACACCTAGGAATTAACTTAACTAAAGAAGTGAAGGACCTCTATGACGAAAAGTTTAAAATCTTAAAAAAGGAAATCAACACAGAACTTAAAAAATGGCAAAACCTCCCATGCTCCTTGATTGGAAAGATTAACATTGTGAAAATGGCAATTCTTCCCAAGGCTATCTACAAATTCAACGCAATACCTATCAAAATTCCAACCTCATTCTTCAAGGAAATAGAAGAGGCAATCCAAATATTCATATGGAAAAATAAAAGACCCTGAATAGCAAAAACGCTCCTCAACGGAAAGAACACTGCTGGAGGAATATCAATACCAAACTTCAAACTCTAATATAAAGCCGTAGTAATCAAAACAGCTGGTATTGGCATAAGAACAGACCTCAGGACCAATGGAATAGAATTGAAAACCCAGAAATGAACCTACAGACCTATAGCCATCTAATCTTCGATAAGGGAGCTAAAACAATAGAATGGAAGAAAGACAACCTCTTCAGTAAATGGTGCTGGCAAAATTGGTTAACTACATGTAGAAAACTTAACCTAGATCCTTATATATCACCCTGCACCAGAATCAACTCCAAATGGATCAAAGACCTTGAACTCAAAGCAGACACTCTGAAAACATTACAGTATGGAATAGCAGAAACCCTAGGTCTCCTTGGCTCAGGCCGAAATTTTCTGAATAGAGACCTGGAAACACAACAAATCGAAGAAAGGTTGGACAAATGGGATTGCATAAAGTTGCAGAGCTTCTGCAGGGCAAATGACATAGCTAGCAAGATCAATAGAAAGCCCACGGATTGGGAGAAGATCTTTACTAGCCATACAACGGACAAAGGTCTCATATCTAAAATATACTTGGAACTCAAAAAATTAAACCCCCCAACAACAAATCGTCAAAGAAACAACTGCCCAATAAATAAGTGGGCGCAAGAATTAAAGAGAAACTTCTCTGAAGAAGAAAGAAGGATGGCCAATAGACACATGAAGAAATGTTCAACATCCCTAGCCATAAAAGAAATGCAAATCAAAACAACATTGAGATACCACCTCACTCCAGTTAGAACGGCAAAAATCAAGAACTCTAACAACAACAGATGCTGGAGGGGATGTGGACAGAAAGGAACTTTACTTCATTGTTGTTCAACCACTTTGGAAAGCAGTATGGAGGTTCCTCAAAAGACTTCGCATAGAACTCCCCTATGACCCAGCAATCCCACTTTTGGGCATTTACCCAAATGTTTACAAACAAGACTAGACTAAAGCTACCAGCACAACTATGTTTATTGCAGCATTATTTACCATAGCTAAGATATGGAACCAACCCAGATGCCCCTCAGTAGATGAATGGATCAAGAAAATGTGTTATATATACACAATGGAATTCTACGCCTCCATCAGAAAGAATGACATTTCCCCATTTGTTAGGAAATGGAAAAACTTGGAAAAAATTATATTAAGTGAAGTAAGCCAGGCCTAAAGAAACATAGGTCCCATGGTTTCCCTTATTTGTAATATCTAGTATATGTATGAGTCAAGCGGAAAAGGTCAGATAATGTGATGTCAGGAAAATGAACCCTTAGATGTGTATTTTAATGTTTTTTGCTTTCATGCATGTGTTTCTAATGCATTTATAAGATTATCTCTTTGTTGCTTTTTATGTCCCTCCCCCACAGTATAACCCCTGCTTTCACTATATTTGATGTCAGTATAACTTGTGGAGGAGATGGGGAAAAACCAGTTGTTTAAGGATACAGGTGGACCTGTTGCAACAATGAGAAGTACAAGTTGTCATGTCCAAAACGAGCTTTACAACGTCGGTGCAGGGGGGGGGGGGAGGGGGGAAGGAACAGGATTGGGATATGGGGGAGGGGGAGGCTGGGAAGGGATGTGAAGGGTAAACAAAGAGGAGGCTCAATGCTTGGTAAGAAATGTACGCATTATCCTGCCCATGTAATTGTAACTCCTCTGTACAGTATGTTCACAAATAAAATTAAATTAAATTTAAAAAAAAAGTTTAAGTTTTGGGCTGGGAAGGTGGCTCAAAGGTAGAGTGCTTGCCTTGCATGCATGGGACCCGGGGTTCAATTCCTCAGCACCACATAAGCAGAAAAAGCCAGATGTGGCATTGTTAACTGGGTACCAGTGGCTTATGCTACTCAGGAGGCTGAGATCTGAGGATCGCGGTTCAAAGTCAGCCCTGGCAGAAAGTCCGTGAGACTCTTATCTCCAATAAACCACTAGAAAACACAAGTGGCGCTCTGGCTCAAGTGGTAGAGAGCTCACCTTGAGCTGAAGTGCTCAAGGACAGCGCCCAAGCCCAGAGTTCAAGCCCCAGGACCGACCAAAAAAAAGAAAAAGAAAAAGTGGCACTGTGGCTCAAGTGGTAATGTGCTAGCCTTGAGCTTAAGACTTAAGGGACAGCACCCAGGCCCAGAGTTCAGGCCCCATGACCAATAAAAAAAAAGTTCAAGTTTCAATTCTAATCATTTGTACATATCATGAAGTCCTCTAATGAACAATTCTCTAAGTGTGTGATGTGTGTGTGCATACACATGCATATGTGTGCTCAACAGAGTTGCGTACTCATATTAATTTTGTTTACCACAGGTGATTCTACATTCAACACACATGTATCATATCTTTACTAATCTTAAATCACAGCCTCTTTGCTGCTTCCATGGCTCTATGAAATTGCTGTCTTGGTGTGTCTTCACCTAACTTCACTGATTCAAGGTTACTTTCAATGTATATCTCTGTTACTGTTAGTGATTAAGCCAAGATGTCTCATTCATCAAACACAGTTCTCTCTTTACTTCTTATCTTTCAATAAACTTTTTCTGAAACTTGCCCTAACCTCACATTCTGACAGTCACTCTCTAGATTTGATCCTAATCAGAATTACTCTGATGACTTCAAATTACCCTTAGTTTTAGTTAGTATACCCCCCAAATGTTGGCCCTGATGTAGCTCTGCAATTCATGGATATGTCAAGTTTTCAACTTGCCTCCATGTTACATCTTTATTTTTACACTTTGTTGGACTTACAATCCATTATTATATCAAGTTTTCTGCAAGCATCCTCCTAGATTCCCATTTCAATTGAGAAAGTCCGAATTGTGATTGCTCTCCTCTCAAAGACTATCTTGTAGCACATCTTGAAAGCACCATTTATCTACATTTTATCATCCTACCTTACTTAAATCAATAAAATACAAAAAATTCCTATTGATCCTTGTATCTACAAGGTAACATCCATTTTGTCTAGTTCTTTACTTTTCTCTATCCATATTTTTACTTTATAGTTCTTCTTTGACATACTTTCTCAGTTTCTACCTCTCCATTGCTACTGGTAGGGAGAGAAAGAAGTCCTGTAATATCAAATTATTGTTCAAGGCTAGGCTGGGCACAAAATTAGGGGGGCTATCATCGGAACAAGCTGAACCTGGTGGTACAGACAAAATCCTAGATATCTGGGATAAGAGGATCAAAGGCAAAGAGGATCAAAGGTCAAAACTGTGAGGCCATGTGCAAAAACAATAGCTTGGGCCATGCCTTTAGTAATAGAATGCTTCACCAAGAACAAGGCCTTGAATACAAACCTCAATATCAACAAAAAAGAAGAAAGGAAGGAAAAAGGAAAAAGATAAAAGGAAGAAGGAATGAACAAAGGAACAAATTATATAGATACATATTATATAGATAGATACAAATAAGCAGTGGGAAATAATAACCATAAAAGGGGGGTTTTCTCATGTGAAGAGAAAAAAATCTGAGTGTGGAGTAAAACATCTTTGAATGAATCAACCTAATATTAACCCATAACTCAATCCTATGCAGTATAGTCATTGTTGCATGCACAAAGAAGAAATAATTCACTTTACAGGAGTTTTAGGATTTATAATGTTATTAAAAGCAGTACCTAAAAGAGTAGTGTGTGTGTGTGTGTGTGTGTGTGTGTGTGTGTGTATATGTATATATATATATATCATAAAACAAAATCATGTTCATAGCTTCTTTATGTAGATAGGCTATGGGAGATTGCAGAGCTATTAAGTATAAACTTTCTCTGTTTGGCTCTCTTGCTAATGGCTGAACTCCACCACTTGAATCATGTCTCTGGCCTACCTTTTTGCTGGTTATTTTGGTGATGGATTTTCATGGACATTACTATGAAGACCATGAACTGGATGTCAGCCTCCTGAGCACCTAAAATCACAAGCCTAAACCATTGGCATCTGGCTTATTATTTCATTTTTCCACTCTGTGCATTGTTATGTGGATAATCCTAATACAATTGTAAAGCAATCCATTAGGTCAAAATTGTAGATTTCATAATCTGTAAAATCTGTGATAATTTGCCATGAGCAAATGATAAACTTTCAGGTAGCTTCTCCTGTGGACATTCTATGGATTTCTTCACTTCATTTAGGAAGGACAGCACCAGAACATATGCTATAGAGCACCCCTTCTGAAACCACCCCTCCCCCCCTGCCACACACACACACAAAAGCTGGGTGCCAGTGGCTCCCGCCTGTAATCCTAGCTACTCAGGAGGCTGAGATCTGAGGATCATGGTTCAAAGCCAGCCCGGGCAAGAAAGTCCATGCGACTCTTATCTCCAATAAACCACTCAGAAAACCGGAAGTGACTCTGTGATTCAAGTGGTAGAGTGCTAGCCTTGAGCTGAAGAGCTGAGGGACAGCGCCCAAGCCCAGAGTTCAAGCCCCATGACTGTCAAAGAAAAAGAAGAAAAAAACCCACACAAAGATGCTACTTTCTCTTCCACGTGTCCCCTTTGGCTATCATTTTAGGAAGTGTTTCTCTATGGAGATGATTGTTGGCGGTGACTGCCATTAGTTACGCATCCTGTCCTTTAGATCCCTTTGGATAGACTTGTTTTAATTACTCTAGTGAAGTGAAATGGAACACTTTGCTATATTGATTTGTTAGGAATAAGACATGCCTAGCTCTGCCACTTCTTGGCTGCGGCTGTTAAAGAGCCATTGCTTCTTGATTTTTCAGCCTGGAATAATTAATTCCATAAATAACTTCCTTGTGGCTAGTCCTTCTTCTGGCTTGATGCCGTGCCGCTATTCATTAATATCATGTTGGTGAACGGACCTACATGGAATAGACAATGGTTTCTTCATGGAGAAATTGAAGCAGGAGTGACAGGGCGAAGCAGTTGGATACAAGGGAAATACAGCCTGGGCCATCTCCCAGAGCTCATCTACATAAAGACGCTCTCCTCATGATTTATCTATATAAATGATGATATATCTATGCAGCTCTTCGGAGCACTGCTTTTAATAACATTACAAATCTTAAAGCTCCTCTAAAATGAATCATTTCTTCTTCTTTGTACATGAGACAACCATTATCTATGATGCATAGGATTTAGTTATGGGCTAATATTAGGCTAATACATATATATTTGTATTAAATCAAAGATAAGCGATATTTTATTGCCTCGTTACTTCTCACCCTAGGAAGGACATGAAAACCCAAAGAATCTGTAACTGGAGTCGCACTGATTCTCTTCTGTGTAAGCTATGTTGTCTCACAGTGGGTGTAGAAAGAAAGCCAAATCAGTTCCAGGAAATGGTTTTATATCATAAATGCTCAGGGTGTGAGGTAAAGGCAACTCTACATAAGTAAACCAAATGAGATGAAATCCAGGCACCTCTCAGTGACCTCATGCCAGGTCCTGGAACTCCATATTGATGAGAGTAAACTGCCCAAGGGGACTGAGAACGATCCTGCGCATCCCTGACAAACAGCAAGGCAGGCCAAGTGTGTTAAGTCCTGAAAGAATTCTCTCAGCCCTGGGTCAGAGCTTCATCTTTAGCTGAGAACCACATAGTGAGTTCACCCTGGGAAAGAAAGTTGTGCACACATACAGATATCATTGTAGTAAACTGTTTTCCAAAGATTGTTTTTTCCATCCTGGAATAATCACCATTACATCTCTAGGAAAGAATATCTGCCTCTAAATCACTCACAAAGTGGAAGCAACTGCAGGGAAGATTTTTAGATGTCAGCTGAGGAGTGAAGGGAACAGAATACATTTTTCTCTTTGCTTTTAGAGATTTGAGATATTCTCGTACTATAACTTCTGGAAGTGTAGTATAGTTCTGCTCCTTCAGAATAGTGTACAATCCCCAAAAGCTGTAGTACTGCTATTGATATTTGTCAGTTTGGGCTTTTTAAATGCAAGCACCACATTTATTTATGCATGCTAAATAATTTGAATAATAGTGAATAAATATTATTCCAGAGATGTTAACAACTTCAAACATATTTATTAAGAAAAACATCCTTATGGAAATACACACTTGCTGAAATGTTGAAACGTAGAAATAAGTAATAGCAAACAAATAAAAGTTTAGATATTCTTTCTAATTTGAATCTAATAATGATTTATTATTTTAAAACTAATAAAGTTAATGGATTCATTGAAATAAGAACATTTTATGACAAAAATATCTTCAGAAGTCAAAGCAATTTGTCAATTCCTAGAATAGCAAATTTCAGAGAGATGCTAGAGTGATAGTTTCATCCTGAGGAGTTCAAATTATTTTTAGGTGTCTTATAGAGGAGAGAAATATCTCCTTAACCAATTTCTGTCATCTCTCAATAGTCCATTTTCTACCTAAACCTATATAAAAGAGATGAATAATTCAATAATATCCATTACACTATATTAATATCCATTATGCTATACCCAAAGTATAGATCTTTCCTCAAATTATTCTGCCTTCTAGTGTGCATAGATTAATTAATTTATTTATTTATTTATTGTTTTATTTACTGTTTGTGCACCAACATGAGGCTTGAACTTGAGACCTGAGATCTGTCCTTGACCTATTTTTGCCACAGGCTAATGTTCTACCACTTGAGCTTAATTGGATATGAGAGTCTCATGGACTTTGCCACTCTTGAACCACAATCCTCAGATATCATCTTTGAAAGTAGCTAGGATTACAGGCAAGAGAATGCACAGCTGATATAATGGAAACAAATTCAGCTTGCTTCAAACTTGTAGTCTATATAATAGAATTGGACTTAGACAACAGTGGAGAAAATAATAAACAGAGTTCCCATATATCATGCACTGTTTGACTTGTTAATAAATATAGAATGGAGCCATAGCCTTGCACTTTTGAGGGGTTTGGTTGTTTTGAGATAGGGTCTCCCACTTGGGTACCCTGGATGACTTAAACCAACATACTCCTATTTACATTGCTGTATTGCCAGGAGGATAGGCGTTCACTACCACACCTAGGCTTTCCATTACGGGTTGTGATGGAGCCTTGAGTATCTTTTGCCCTGGCTGTCCTTGAACTGACATTCTCTTGCTATTTCCTCAAGTAGATAGAATTAACAGTATAAGCCATAATAATTGGCCTAAATGTACTCTTTACTACTGGAGTATCATTGCATCAAATCCCTCTCTGATTAGTGGAAAGGACATGTGCATATCTGTAAATGTTTTATTCTGCAATTATGTTATCTGTTTGAAGGTGATCATGCATTCTATTGATAGCTACAATTTGAATATCCTTAGCAAATGTATTAGTGTAAATTTCTCCTTTTGCACATTTGAGGCACATTCCTGTTCCTTCCTTTGCACTTCCAAAGTCATATAGACAAAAAGAAGATAAAGAAAAGAAATACAGCAAAAAAAAATTCCCTCTTGTTTCCATCAATTTTTGATTTGTAAACATTTTCAGTTGTGCAGCATTATCTCTTTCTTAAAATTAAATGTGCATCTGTTAAATTACAAATGGAATTGAAAAAGAATTATCTAATATTTGTATATTTCTTGCTGATGCATCTATTCACATATTTTGCTTAGTTTTTAGTTGAGTCATTTGATTTCTCATGGATGAGTTTTATGAATTGTTTGTATATTAGGATGTATTCTTTATCAGATGTATGTTTTGAAAATATTTTTTCAGTTAGTGGCTTAGTTTATATTCTTTGAACAGTGTTTTACAGAGAAGAAATGTATTTGCATGTGGATATCCAATTCTTCTAGCACCAACTATTGAAAAGAATACTATTGTTTTGCCTTCATATTTTGTTAATTATTATTTGACTGTATTTGTGTAGTTTTATTCTAAGATCTTAAATAATATGATTTACTCTCCAGTACTGTTGCTTACATCTACTTCATAAATACCATGCTCAATTATTTTCTATTGTGTAACATTGTTTTGATATGAAATAATGTGACTCTTCCAGATTTTTTTCTTCATACTCTATGGTAGTTCTATTTTTGTCTTTCCAGATATATTTTACTAACATTTATAGCATTGCTTGCTGAGATTTTGACTGGCTTGTATCGAGCCTATAGAAAATGTGAAAACTTGGTATCCCAGTCTCAAGAGCATTAGTTGTTCTGATCCAAAATCATGGTACCTCCATTTAATTGGATACTCTAGAATGTTTTTCATCAGGCTTTTGTAACCCTCACATACAGATCCTGTATATACTTTGCTAGATCAGTAGTGAAATATACCTAATCACTTCTTTCTCACCTTTATGTGTCATTCATTAAAAATAATCTATGTGCTATAATTATTTATTGCTGAACATTTCTTCTATTGCCCATTCTTACTTCATCTGAGAAGTTTCTCTTTAAGTCATGAGCCCACTTATTAATTGGGTTGCTTCATTGATAGTTTATTTTGAGGGAGAAGTTTAATTTTTTTGAGTTGTAAGTATATTTGGATATATTTGCCTAGGGTATAGCTGGTAGAAATCTTCTCCTATTCTGTGGGCTTTCTTTTTATCTTGTTAGCTACATTCAACATCTCTAGCCATAAAGGAAATGCAAATCAAAATGATAATAATCACCCCAGTTAAAATGGCCAATATCAAGAAAACTAATAATAACAAATGCTGGCATGGATGTGACAAAGGGAACTCTATTACACTGTTGGTGGGAGTATAAATAAGTTCAACCACTCTGGGAAGCAGTATGGAATTTCCTCAAAAGATTAGACATAGAGCTTCCCTATAACCCAGCATTTCCACTCCTGGGCATTTATCCAATGAAGCACAAAAAAAGACTACACTAAGGCCACCAGCACAACCATTTTCATTGCAGTATTATTTATCATAACCAAGATAGGGAATCAGCTAAGATGTCCCTCAATGGATAAATGGATCAAGAAAATGTGGTATATGGACACAATGCAGTTCTACTCAACCATTTGTACAGAAATGGAGACACTTAGAAAAATTATATTAAGTGAAGTGAGCCAGACCCAGAGAAACATAGGTTGTAGGGTTTCCTTCATTTTTGGTAGCTAGATTGTGCCTATAAATTTTCAAGTAAACACACTGGGTGGTAATAAGGGATTACAAATGAATTAATTGAAGTAATATACTATTGAGAGCACAAATAATTCTTAAAGAAAAAAAGAAACTATGTCAAAGACCAATGAAAAAGTACTAGAAAATGGGCACTCAAAAGGGTGGAGCCAAGAGGAGAGGAGAGGAGAGGGGTAGAATAAAGTGAGAAAGGGGGAAGAATGCAGGCAATAATTCACTGTATATACCACAGAATGTTTGACAAGAAGTGTACTCACTACCTTACCTATGTAACTGTAACCCCTCTGTACATCACCCTGACAATAAAATTAAATTAAAAAAAATGGGAAATAGAAGGAAAAGGATAGGTCAAAGGAAGTGGAGAGGTATTTTGAAATGATGACACAGATCAAGATGCCTTGTACACATATGCTGATTTGTTAAAAAGGCAAAAAAAATAAATGCATAATCTACAATATAATTATTGCACTCTTACTATTTTGTTTTTCAGAAAAAGAATTAGTTAAGAGTAACAAATACAATATTTTACTTTACCTTCCTTTAATCCTACTTGAATACATATCGTTTCTTTAAGCAGACTGATGTACTTTATTCACATATTTTCAAGGAGGTGGTCTCTTGGTCTTTGATGCTTTGCTATTTGAATGGATGTGCTTAGGTGTAGTTTATTTTACTTTCTATTTATTATGCTTGGTCTTCTCTGTACTCTGAATCTGTGGCTGAGTGGTCACCATTAATTTTAGAAGGCTCTTTGTCATTTTCAAAATGTTTGTTACTTTTATCCTCATTGCTTTTCAGATTGAGTAGTCAATTCCTTATGCCCAGCATGATAAATTCTTTCTTCAATATTTTGCTTTTACCCATAAATCTGTGGAAGGCATTCCTTTTTTTGGGTGTTGTTTGGATTTTCTAATTCTTAGGCTTTAATTTATATTATTTATTTTATTTATATTTATTCTATTTATTTAGACATGTACTACATGTGTCATATATCTGTTCTTGTACAACATGTATCACTTCCATTATAGACTATAAATATTATAAATATTACTGTAGTTATTTCATATTCCCTGATAATTCTGATCATGACTTTAAACATCTAAAATCTCTTCTATGAGATTATATTATTCAGCCTGAGATTTTAATGTAAAAATGGCTAACAAGTAAGCTGTTCAAAATTTTCACTCTAAGTAGAGGCTTCTGGTTTTAAAGTAAACTAAAATATTTGCTGTTATCTCCTTATGACTTTGGTCTTTCATATGTAATCCTTCACAAGAGGGTCTGTGCTATAATGCTCTTTCAGCCACAATTCATTGCTGTGTTGAATTCCTTTGACACAGTGGTTAAGTGCGGTGGGCAGGGAGAATTCTGCAATCTTCTTATTAAATCACAGTCTTCTAGAAGCCTGTATGTCAGGTTTGTTGCTATCACATGTGTGTATCTTGTTGTGCAACTCTTCTGAGAGTCCCTACCTCCATTTTGATTTCATGATTTCTTTGAAATCAGTTTTGCTTTAAACTCATGGCCTTGAGAATCATCTTTTCACTATTATATAATACAAGAAATCTGGAGGTAAATGGAATGGGAGAGATGTTCTTTCCTCAGCTGGGACAAGACTATGGTGATTTTCCCCAAGGTACATTGTGCATTTCACAATGATTATTTTTATTTTAATTTTTCCCCTACCCCTCAATACTCAACTCCCAGCAGTTCTTTCCTGCAGCTATCACTTAATAGTTCCAGGGGTTTCTTGCCAGTGTTTTTGGGGGGGATGTAGCTGCTTCATCACTTGTTAGGAGGAAAGTTTACCCTGTCACCTCAATTTTATCAAATGTTTAAAAAAGTTATTCACAACTTGTCTAGGTTGTGTTGTTGCTTTAAAAAAATGGGAATGACCAATTTATAAGCCAGAAGTTGGGATACTTCCATGAAAAGTAACTTGTCTGCTTGTGTATCATGGTAAAAGAACAAGATGGGTATAGGATTTTTTGTTCTGGTAGTGTTTCAAGTATTTGTTTTAAGATAAGGTTAAGTACTAACATACATTGTTACATGGAAATGATATATGATTTTCTGATCTACTGGCACATGAATATTGAAATATCTTGGCACAAAGCAAAAGTTTAGTATTTCTACTATTATGTCAATAATTTAGTGATATAAGTAAGCAGCAAGCAATGATTTCAAATACAAGGTACAGACAACCCCTGACTATTAAAGGATCTCATCAGCCATTCTCCAGCAAATTCTACAATCCCCTATTGACCTGGCATAAAATTACATATTTCGAGCTAATGAGTCATGGAAAACCCATTAGGAAAAGAAGCATAGTTTCAGTGGGCGAGATGAAAGTTATAAACTTGGAGTTCTTAATGTTTTATGAAATATTAGGTTTACAATCACTAAAATTACATATATATTTTAAGTTAGAATCAGTTAACAAAACATTTTCACTTAACAAAATTGAAATTATAATATTTTAAATGCTCAAACTGGAAATATGCACATTTAGTACTCATACCAGAAAAGTAGCGAAATTTTATTTTCTCCTCATCACCAAGTTCTAAGCTATCGTGACCTTGGAAACCATCCAATATGCAAAAGTAATCTAATTTTTATAAATAAATACAATAATTGTTTTGAATTTGCAAACACATGCATCTCCCCCCATCATACACAAACAGTTTCAAACTACGTATGTGAAGCTACAAAATTCCAAGCTATGTTAATCAAGAAAAATGTTTAATTATGTTAAAGTAAGCCATGATAGATAATTTATTTCAAGGCAATGAACCAAAACATTTTCAAGATAGTTCCAAATATATCACAGCTATGACCATAAACTATATTCCCTCTGTAATTCTTCCCACATAAACTAGAGACAAATCTTTCCCCAAGTAACTAGACAAGCATAACAGACATGTTTGAATAACTCAAACACCTTAAAAGCTAATATCTACATTTATATACAATAAATAATTTTACTAGGGATAAATTATAATATATATTATAGATGTCATTATAAATTCATAGTATGGATAATAAATACTCATTTAATTCAAGGAAAATAAATATGACCTATGAATTTATATTAATATTTTATACTAATAAACATTAGTAAAGTAAAAGGAAGGGGAAAATAAATATTGATGATGAACTGCATGTAAGCCTTTAAGAAAATTGCACATAGAAAGAAAGCATCTTAAAATTCTCTTCAGTTAGTGTAACAGTTGAGTGGAGATGGTGAGGTGATTATAGGAATGTGAATGGACACAACACAGTCCAAAGTGGGGTCGAGTGACAGATTAAGTGAGCACATCTCTAGAGTATGATGGAGAAAATATTTAAAATGAAATATATGACACTTTCAGTTTCATGTATGTGGGCCAGGAAGGTGATTTAATATGGATAAATTGCTCAAATTTGATTTCTGGTGCTATTATTTAATAGTAGTACAATCTTGGAGAAAACTCACTTGCTATATTATCTGAGAGAGTGAATAAAAGAGTGCCTCAAAATCACTGGATCATTATGTATATTTTCATAATACAGTGAGCCTACAGGGAATGCCCTGCAGTTAATAGTTGGTCAATAAATATTAATTTTTGTCATTAAATGTTATAGAAATATCTTAAGGAATACTTGTCTTGAACATTCATTTATGATTATGAATTATGTATGCAAGAGCCAATTTAAAATTATGTATGCTACAGGTGTATACACAAATTATACATTTTAATTTTTTCTACAAGGACTTAAAGTAGTGCCTTTTCTTTTTTCATTGTACATGATTCCATTTTTATATTCACAAGAGGAAAGCTCATAAATGTCAAATAGATTTATGAATTCAGTGCTTGGTAGAGGGAGACATAGACAGTAACTGTTATATGGGTTTGGGTTTCTTTTATTAATTAAAATGCATGTAAAGATAATATACTTTGATCAGAGTCATCTCCGCTGTGTCCCTTTCATACCTCTCCACCTTCCCATTTTTCCTCTCCTTTTGTAGCAGCGCCTCTTTTTAGTTTCATAGCATATGATTTTACATATGTCTTTCTTCTCTTTTTGCTTGTTTTATTTTCCTCTAGCTTCCACAAATGAGAGAAATAGGCAACATTTGTCTTTGTGGGGCTGGCTTATTTCACTTAACATGATGATATCTAGTCTCATTTTTTTCTAGCAAATTATACGATTTCATTCTTAATGGTGGAGTAAAATTTCATTATGTGTGTCTATGTGTGTGTGCATTATATTTTCTTTCTGAACTCATCCATTATTAGGTAGTTAGGCTGATTCTATATTTTGTCTATTGTGAATAGTGCTGTGTAGATATGTTACTGAAGGCATCTTTAAAGACAGCTGGTTTTGATTCTGTTAAGTATATATCTAGTAAAATATTCCAATAAATGTCATGGATCACTTAGGAATTTTATATTTTCTTTCTTTCTTTCCTTCCTTCCTCCTTTCTTTCTTTCTTTCTTTCTCTTTCTTTCTTTCTTTCTTTCTTTCTTTCTTTCTTTCTTTCTTTCTTTCTTTCTTCCTTCCTTCCTTCCTTCCTTTCTTTTTTTCTCTTTTTTTCAAAATCCTCAAAATTCAATCTTCATTATGATTCCATGGCAACTGAACTAATTTACATTGCCATAAGCAGTGAATAGTTTCCTTCCAAATTACCATGAACTCTTGCCAGCATTTGTTTTTTTCTTAGAGATAGCCATTCTGACCAGTGTGAGGTAGAAACATTGCATTTCCTTCATGTTAAAGATATCTAACATCCTTTAATGTGTTTATTGACCATTTATAAGTCTTCGTTTGAAAACATATTTAATTTGTCTGGTGGACTATTGGATATTTGGTGTTTAATTTTTTGAGCTCTTTATTCAAGATTAATTAATGTTGTCTGATTAATACCTAACAAATGTTTGTCCCACGTAATATAATCTTGACTATCAGGTGTGATATACAGCCTTTATTAAAGTAAGATACATTAACTCTTTTGATAATTTCTTCAGAGCGGTGTTATATTTCATCAAATCCATATATATATATATATATATATATATGGATGTTGTATTTTTTCAGACCTATTTGTACATATATTGAAGTGATTATGTGACTTTTGTTCTTCATTCTGCTTATGTCCTGTATTATGATTGTTGACTTGCCTATGTTAAGCCATAGTTGAATACTTGGAATGAAAACAAATTGATCATGGAATATAACCATATTGATGTGGTGAATTTAGTTTTCAAGTATTTGTGCTTGTGTGTGTGTGTGTGTGTGTGTGTGTGTGTGTGTGTGTGTGTGTGTGTGTGTGTGTATGTTTGTACAGGGCTTGAACTCAGAGCCTCAGGATCTTATTCAGTTTTCTTAATTATGTAGCTCTACCATTTGACCCATATCTTCTATTTGAAATTTTTCTTATTAATTAAAAATGGAATCTTTAGAGCTATCCTGCCTGTGTTGACTTTGAACCTTGGACTTCTAAGTCTCCAACTTTTGAATAATTGTGATTACAGATGTGAGCCCTTAGCGCCTCTTTTGTTTTGTTTTAATGTGTACTTTATTGAGAAATCTTGTATTACATTCATCAAATATAGTGGTCTATGATTATCATTTTTTTTTTAATATGATTTTATTTTATTTGAGAACATACTGTACAGAGGGGCTACAATTACATGGGCAGGATATTGCATACATTTCTTACCAAGCATTGCAGCCTCCTCCTTTGTTTACCCTTCACCTCCCTTCGCAGCCTCCCCCCTCCCCCCACCCAATTATACGCCCCTACCCCCCACACACCAACATTGTAAAGCTGGTTTTGACATGACATTTTGTACTTCTCATTGTTGCAACAGGTCCACCTGAATCCTTAAAAGACTTGTTTGTCCCCATCTCCTCCACATGTTATACTGACATCAAATATAGTGAAAGCGGGGGTTACACTGTGGGGGAGGGACATACAAAGCAACAAAGAAATAATCTTATAAATGCGTTAGAAACACATGCATGAAAGAAACGAAAACACTAAAATATATATTTAAGGGTTCATTTTCCTAACATCACATTATCTGACCTTTTCGGCTTGACTCATACCTATACTAGATATTGCAAATAAGGGAAACCATGGGTCCTATGCTTCTTTGGGCCTGGCTTACTTCACTTAATAGAATTTTTTCCAAACCTTTCCATTTCCTAACAAATGGGGCAATGTCATTCTTTTTGATGGAGGCATAGAATTCCATTGTGTATGTATACCACAATTTCTTGATCCATTCATCTACTGAGGGGCATCTGGGTTGGTTCCATATCTTAGCTATGGTAAATAATGCTGCAATAAACATAGTTGTGCTGGTAGCTTTAGTGTGGTCTTGTTTGTAAACATTTGGGTAAATACCCAAAAGTGGGATTGCTGGATCATAGGGGAGATCTATGTGAAGTCTTTTGAGGAACCTCCATACTGCTTTCCAAAGTGGTTGAACAAGTTTACATTCCCACCAACAATGAAGTAAGGTTCCCTTCTGTCCACATCCCCTCCAGCATCTGTTGTTGTTAGAGTTCTTGATTTTTGCCGTTCTAACTGGAGTGAGGTGATATCTCAATGTTGTTTTGATTTGCATTTCTTTTATGGCTAGGGATGTTGAACATTTCTTCATGTGTCTATTGGCCATCCTTCTTTCTTCTTCAGAGAAGCTTCTCTTTAAGTCTTTCGCCCACTTATTTGTTGAGCAGTTGTTTCTTTGAGGATTTGTTGTTGGGTGGTTTAATTTTTTGAGTTCCAAGTATATTTTAGATATGAGACCCTTGTCCGTTGTATGGCTAGTAAAGATCTTCTCCCAATCCGTGGGCTTTCTATTGATCTTGCTAGCTATGTCATTTGCCCTGCAGAAGCTTTGCAACTTTATGCAATCCCATTTGTCCAACCTTTCTTTGATTTGTTGTGTTTCCGGGTCTCTATTCATAAAATTTCGGCCTGAGCCAAGGAGACCTAAGGTCTCTCCTATTCCATCCTGTAATTTTTTGAGAATGTCTGCTTTGAGTTCAAGGACTTTGATCCATTTGGAGTTGATTCTGGTGCAGGGTGATATATAAGGATCTAGCTTTAGTTTTCTACATGTAGTTAACCAATTTTGCCAGCACCATTTACTGAAGAGGCTGTCTTTCTTCCATTCTATTGTTTTAGCCTTATCGAAGATTAGATGGCTATAGGTCTGTAGGTTCATTTCTGGGTTTTCAATTCTATTCCATTGGTCCTGAGGTCTGTTCTTATGCCAATACCAAGCTGTTTTGATTACTATGGCTTTATAGTAGAGTTTGAAATTTGGTATTGATATTCCTCCAGCAGTGTTCTTTCCATTGAGGAGCGTTTTTGCTATTCGGGGTCTTTTATTTTTCCATATGAATTTTTGGAATGCCTCTTCTATTTCCTTGAAGAATGAGGGTGGAATTTTGATAGGTATCGCGTTGAATTTGTAGATAGCCTTGGGAAGTATTGCCATTTTCACAATGTTAATTTTGCCAGTCAAGGAGCATGGAGGTTTTGCCATTTTTTAAGTTCTGTGTTGATTTCCTTTTTGAAGATTTTAAAGTTTTCATCATAGAGGTCCTTCACTTCTTTGGTTAAGTTAATTCCTAGGTATTTTATTTTTTGTGGGGCTATTACAAATGGAGTTGCTTTCCTAATTTCAGCCACACTTTTCTCATTGTTGGCATATAGAAAAGCCATTGATTTTTGGGGGTTAATTTTATAACCTGCTACTTTGCCAAAGTTTTGAATCAGCTTGAGTAATTTGGGAGTGGAGTCTATGGGATTCTTTAAATACAAGATCATGTCATCTGCAAAGAGGGAGAGTTTTATTTCTTCTTTCCCTATTTGGATCCCTTTTATGTCTGCATCTTGTCTTATTGCTGTAGCTAGGCATTCGAATACTAGATTGAAGAGAAGTGGAGAGAGTGGGCATCCTTGTCTTGTTCCTGAGTTAAGAGGAAATGGCTTTAGTTTTTCACCATTGAGTATAATGCTGGCTGTAGGTTTGTCATATACAGCCTTTATTGTATTGAGGAATGTTCCATGGATTCCTAATTTTTCCAGAACCTTCATCATAAAGGGGTGTTGGATCTTGTCAAATGCTTTTTCTGCATCTATTGAGATAACCATGTGGTTCTTATTCTTGCTCCTGTTGATGTGATGAATAATATTAATTGATTTGCATATATTGAAGCAGCTTTGCATCCCTGAAATGAATCCTGTTTGATCATGGTGTATGATTTTTTTGGATGAATTGTTGACGTCGATTGGCCAAAATTTTGTTGAGAAGTTTTGCATCAATGTTCATCAAATAAATGGGTCTATAGTTCTCTTTCTTTGATGAGTCCTTGCCTGGTTTTGGGATGAGGGTTATGATGGCTTCATAGAATGTGTTTGGTAGTGAGCTTTCTCTTTCAATCTCATTGAAGAGTTGGAGGAGTATTGGTGTGAGCTCTGCTTTGAAGGCCTTGTAAAATTCCGCTGTAAAACCATCTGATCCTGGACTTTTCTTAGCTTGGAGGTCTCTTATTGCTGTTTCTATTTCAATGCTTGATATGGGCCTGTTGAGCTTGTTTAACTCATCTTGGTTTAGTTTTAGCATGTCAATATTTGCTAGGAAAAGGTCCATTTCTGTCAAGTTCTCAAACTTATTAGCATAAAGTTTTGAGAAGTATTCCGTTATAATGGTCTGAATCTTGGTTGTTTCCGTGGTGATGTTTCCATTCTCATCTCTGAGTTTATTAATTTGGGGGTGTTCTCTCCTTTTTCTGATAAGGTTTGCTAAGGGTCTGTCAATTTTGTTAAGTTTTTCGAAGAACCAACTCTTTGTTTTGTTGATTCTTTCTATAGTTTTTTTGGATTCTAATTCATTTAATTCTGATTTAATTTTGATTATTTCTTTCCATCTACTGGATTGAGGTTTATCTTGCTGCTCTTTTTCAAGGAGGTTTAGATGTGTCATTAAATTGTTAGTTTCCGATCTCTCCAATTTGTTGATGTAGGAGCTCAGAGCTATAAACTTGCCTCTGAGTACTGCCTTTGCTGTGTCCCAGAGGAGCTGGTAATTTGTGTGTTCATTTTTGTTGAATAGCATGAACATTTGAATGTCCTTTCTAATCTCTTCCATGACCCACTCATGATTCAGCAGTGTGTTGTTCAGCCTCCATGTGATACCGGACTTTCTTTGGTGGCTTTTGGTGTTGAGTTCTAATTTTATTCCCTTGTGGTCAGACAGAATGCAAGGTATAACTTCAATGTTTCTGAATTTAGACAAGTTTGCTTTGTGGCCTAAAATGTGGTCTATTTTAGAAAATGTTCCATGTGCTGCTGAGAAAAATGTGTATTTTGATGCTGCTGGGTGAAATGTTCGGTAGATGTCTGTTAAGTCTAGTTGATCTATGCAGCTGTTTAGATCTGCAGTTTCTCTGTTGAGTTTTTGCCGAGTTGATCTATTAGTGGGGAGAGTGGTGTATTAAAATCCCCAACAATTAATGTCTTTGGATCTATATGGGATTTGAGGGAAAGTAGTGTTTCTTTGATAAATTTGGGTGCTCCATTGTTTGGCGAATAGATATTTAGAATTGTAATGTCCTTCTGAAGGAGAGATCCTTTAATTAGTATGTAGCGACCTTCTTTATCTCTTCTCACCAATTTTAATTTGAAGTCTATTTTATCTGATATTAGGATTGCAACTCCCACCTGTTTATGGGGGCCGTTTGCTTGGTAGATTTTGTTCCAGCCTTTAACATTGAAAATGTGTTTGTTTTTACGGGCAAGATGTGACTCCTGCAGGCAGCAGATCGAAGGGTCTTGTTTTTTAATCCACCTAGACAGTCTATGTCGCTTAATTGGAGAGTTCAGTCCATTAACGTTAAGAGATAGGACTGAGAGGTATTTGGGAGATCCTGCCATGTTATCCACCTTCTTGGGGGCTGCGAAAACTGGGTTCTTCCTAAGGTTCTTGGATTCTCAGTTTGGGTGTAGTTTCTTGGCCTTTGTTGCGGTCTTGTTGGTTTTCTATGTGTAGGACATCTTTAAGAATCTTTTGTAGGGCTGGTTTGGTGGAGATGTATTGTTTCAATTTTTCTTTGCTATGGAAGGTTTTTATTTGGCCTTCAGTTATGAAGGAGAGTTTAGCTGGGTACAGTATTCTTGGTTGATAGTTGTTTGTTTTTAGGGCATGGCATACATCATTCCAGGCTCTTCTTGCTTTGATTGTCTCTGCTGAGAAATCTGAGGTGATTCTAATTGGTTTCCCTTTATAGGTGATTACCCTTTTCTCCTTGACAGCTTTAAGGATCTTTTCCTTGGTCTGAGTTGATCCTGTGTGGATTATAATGTGACAGTGGGATGTCCTATTCTGGTCTGGTCTATTTGGGGTTCTAAAAGCTTCTTGTATCTGAATAGGCCTATCTTTTTGTATGTTTGGGAAGTTCTCTGCTAGGATCCTGTTAAACAAATTTCCTAGACCATTAACTTCTGTTTCTAGGTGCTCCTCTACACCCATTATCCTTAGATTGGGCATTCTGATGGTGTCTTTCAGGTGTTGGATAGACCTATCATATTTCTTGGACTTGTCTTGGATGGTTGTATGTTCTTTCTCTATAATATCTAGGCTGTCTTGAATCCCTGAGATTCGAACTTCTGCATGGTCTAACCTGCTGTCAAGACTCTCTACTTTGTTTTTTATCTCTTTTCCTTCTAATTGGTCAGCTTTGATGGCTTCAAGTTCTTTGTTGAAGCTCTGTTTTAGGTCTTGTATGGATTTCTTTACTTCCTTAATTTGGTGTTCAGTGTTTGTTCTCAAATCACTTAGTTGATTGGTTATGGTTTCTTTGGACTCCCATTCCTTCTGTTGGGTTCCATTCAGCATTCCCTTTGTGGTCTCCCTGACTTCCTTCAGCTCTTTGTTAATGGATTCCATGAATGCCTTTAGTGATCTTTGTGTATTCTCTACCTGGTCTCTCAATTTCTGAATTACTCTTTGATTAGCTTCCTCCCTTCTGTGGGATTCCTGCAGTTCTCTTTCTTCCCTTTCGTGGGATTCCTGCAGTTCTCTTTGAGTGTTCTCAGCCTGCTCACGCCATTCCTCCCTTTCTCTTTGAGTATTCTCAAGTTGTTCACGCAAATCCTGTATCAGTTTTTGAGTAGCTTCCTCACGCTTGTGATATTCCTGTATAAACTTCTGGGATGCCTCCTCTCTCTCCCTATCCTGCACATACAGAGTCCTTTGTACATTGTCAAACTTCTCATTTATCATGTTTGCTATTAGTGTTTGTAGAGCTATTTGGGAACTCTCCTCTGGATTATTCTTTATCTGTTCTAATCACTGATTATCAAGATTGGGAATTGAGATACCCGAATTTGCCATTTTTCTTGTGTTTTTCCGGCTTACTCGGCCCATTTGAGATGAAGATTGCACCAGTTTTGTGCTAGAACACTATCTTAAGGCAACCATCAACCAAAGTTTGCGTTTGTACAGTCAATAGTCTACAGATACAATCTAGTTCAACAGATACATCTATTCAACATCAAACAACTATGTTAAAGGACTTCGAACCGCAGAAAAGAATTTGGAAAACCAGAAATTATTAAGATTAGGGAGAGATGTGGGTAAAAAATAGTAATAGATTGGTGTGGGGAGGCACAGGGAGAGTTAACTATGTCCTAATCACAATGCAGGAAATGGGTTGGGTAGGATGCAAGTAGAGAGAGAGAGAAAAAGAAGAGACGGAAAGGGGAATGAAGAGAGACCAGAAAAAAAAATAGAGACGTAAAAATTAATGTTATTATAGAGGTTAAAAGACCGTCTATTTATAGAGGAATGTGAATATGTTCAGAGAAGGGGAGGAACATAGAGGAGATGCCAAAAACTTTAAGGATGGGAAAGGGAGAAGAAAAGATCAGAAGTTCAGTAGAGCTAGACAAAAAACAAAAAGATAATTAAGAAAGAAAGAAAAAGAGAAAGAAGACAAGAAAAGATAGGAAAACGCTCATTCACATATTCCTAAAATAAAAATTATAAGATGAGAAAAAAAAGTTACTGGAAAACAATTATTTTTTTCAGAAGAGGCAAAAATTAAAGATTAATAAAAGTTTTAGAAGGGAAAAAAATTTATATATATATATATATATATATATATATATATATATATATATATATATATATATATATAAGGTAACAAAAAACAAAACCAAGCAAAAAAAAGAAAATAAGAAGAAGAAGAAAAAAAAAAGTCTTTTGATTTTTTTTTTTTTGGGGGGGAGGAGTGGGAAGAATCCTGTATCTCCCTTTTGTCTGTAACCAGTCTCTTGTTGGAGTCTCTGGTCAGCTTGAGGTCCTGTGGCTTGATTGGTTTCTTAAGTCGGTTGGTTGGAAGAGGCAGAAAAATGCTCTGCTTTACCCAACCTTTTGAGATCCCCCTCCCAGGTTAGTTTTCTGGGAGGGTGATCTGCTTTGAGAATCATAAAAGAGGGGGATGTGGTGATGAGGCTAGGTTCTGGGTAGAGTTGAGGCCTTTCAACAAACAGTAGCTTTTCCCTGGGGCTATTTTGTGATAAAGCTCACAGCGCCCAGCCTGGAGCCATTCTCAGGGTTTCTGTTTTTCAATTGATTGTAGAGGCTGCTAGAGGGAAGGGCATCCTCTGGCTCTGGTTACCCAGTGAGGCAAGCCACTCCAATGGCTGGCGCCTGAGCTGGGTGACTTTTCCCTGGATGGAGCTGAGTCTGGCAGGATACTTCGCCGTTAAGTTCTTGTGACCTGCTAAATGCCTCGTTTTATTCCAAGGCCTGAACTGGAGCTAGCAGCTCCTCCGAGCTTTGTCGGTATCCAAGATGGAGATCACCGGTCCTGGGGGGGGAGGGGTGGCCTTCCCTCCTCTGCTCCCTGAGGAGTGAGGATGTCGGGCTTGTACTCACGCCGAGTCTTGGATCCTGGGTCGTCTCTGGTCTGCAAACAGCAGGATGAAGATGTCCGTTCCTTGTCGGTTCTTGTTGGTGTTGAGTAGAATCCACTCGTCCGCTGTGTCTGGCTCCTTCGTCCCGGACTCTCTGTGTCTCAGGTATGACCCCGCGGCGGTGGTCGCCACCGCGACCCTGCCACCGCAGCGGCAGCTGATGTGTTTCCTTGGCTTCCCCTCTCTTGTCTAACTCTTTGTCCTGTGATGGCACACTTGGTGTGATTCTCTGGCTTAGGACTGTTCACTGGAACTCTAAAACTGCTTTCTATGGGAGAGCTTGTTCAGATTCCAGCTTCTCCTCCGCCATCTTCCTGGAACTACTATGATTATCTTTTTTATTTTCTTCATTTTTGATTTTTAAACTGAGTGTAATAATGATTTCACAAAGTTATTTGGATACCATACCTTCCCTTTCAATTTCATGGAAGAATCATATATATGTCTACACTTGTCTGACTTGGGAATCCACTTGATAGGTAGAATTTTTTACTCTTTCACCTAAAGTCAGTGTTTGTTTTTGTCAGTATGGTACAATTCTTGTTTGCAGTTCGTGGTTTTGTGTTTTGCTTTTTAACTCAACTTGTTATTCTATTCTATGTCTTTTGGTGGTTTTGGCGGGGGGGGGTTCTGTTTTGTTTTGTTTTGTTTTTTTTGCCAGTCCTGGGGCTTTAATTCAGGGCCTGGGTGCTGTTCCTGAGCCCCTAAGTGGTCAAGACTAGCATTCTATCACTTGAGCCACAGTGCCACTTCTGGCTTTTTCTAAATAGTTTATTGGAGATAAGAGTTTCACAGATTTTCCTTCCTCAGCTGGTTTTGAACTGTGATCCTCAGATCTCAGCCTCCTGAATAGATAAGATTAAAGGAGTAAGCCACCAGAGCCTGGCTAGTCTGTCTTTTAACTGATGAATTGAAGCTATTAACATTCAATGTTATTATTGAAAGGGTAGTAATTCCTTTCATTTAGCTATTTTTGTTAGTTTTTTGTGTGTTTTTTGAAAGTAATCTGCATGCTTGTATGTTGGAATCTATTTTCTCCTCTATTTTTATGGTTATCTTCCCTTACTTTTATGCACATAGAATCTCTTTCACTATCTCTGCAGTGCTGGTGTAGTGGTTATAAATTATCAATTTTATTATGAAAGGTATTTATTGTCCTTCAGTTATGAATGATAGCTTTGCTTGGTAGATTAATAACTTAATCTAGGTTGGAAGTTTTTAAATGCAGCACTTGAAATACATTACCTTATACCCTCCTTGCATGAAGTGATTTCATGAGAAATAGTTGGTGTAATTCTGCAGGGCTTGCTGTTAGTTTTCAATGTTCTTTCTTGTGATGTATAACTTGCATTTAACTGTGATGTATCTAGTAGTGGGTCTTTTGGGTCTGGTCTGTTGGGTTTCCTAAAAGCTATCTCTCCCTGGGTAGATTGTTTTCTAGGCATTTGGAAATACTTTTCTGATTATTTTACTGAATATGTTTTCTATGGCCTTGCTTTTCTTCTCTTCCCCCTCTTTTAGGCCATTATTATTAAGTTTGGTCTTTTCATAGTGATTCAGAGGTTTTCATGGTCTACATTTTTTTTATTTTAATTTTTTATTGTGAAAATACTGTACAAGGGGTTAGAGTTACATGAGCAAGGTAATGAGTACATTTCTTATCCAGCATTGTTGCCTCCTCCTTTGCTTTTCCCCTACCATCCCTTCCCTAACACCTCCTCAGCTATACCCCCACCCCTCCTCCTGCCTGAATTGTAAAGTTCGTTTTTCCACATAGCGTCTTGTACATCTCATTGTTGCAATGGGTCAATCTGTATCCCTATTTAGACAATTTGTTTTTCCATTCCCCTTCCCAATTATACCAACATCAAATACAGTAAAAACGGTTATACCGTGGGGGAGGGACATACAAAGCAACAAAAATATCACAACAAAAATATGTTAGAAGCAATAGCAAGAAAAAAAAAAAACACTTGTGTCCCTATCTTGGGGTTCATTTCGCTTAACATCATCTTATCTGAGCTTTTCTGCTTGACCCCAGACATATATTAGCTATTGTAAATAAGGGAAACGATGAAACCTATGTTTCTTTGGGCCTGGCTTACTTCACTTAATATAATTTTTTTCCAAGTCTTTCCATTTCCTAACAAATGGGACAATGTCATTCTTTCTGATGGAGGCATAGAATTCCATTGTATATATATACCACATTTTCTTGATCCATTCATCTACTGAGGAGCATCAGGGTTGGCTCCATATCTTAGCTATGGTAAATAATGTTGCAATAAACATAGTTGTGCTGTTAACTTTAGTGTGGTCTTGTTTGTGATCATTTGGATAAATGCCTAAAAGTGGGATTGCTGGGTCATAGGGGAGCTTTATATGGAGTCTTTTGAGGAACCTCTATACTGCCTTCCAAAGTGGTTGAACAAGTTTACACTCCCACAAACAAGGCAGTAGGGTTCCCTTCTGTCCACATCCCCTCCAGCATCTGTTGTTATTAGAGTTCTTGATTTTTGCCATTCTAACTGGAGTGAGGTGGTATCTCAATGTTGTTTTGATTTGCATTTCTTTTATGGCTAAAGAGGTTTAGCATTTCTTCATGAGTCTATTAGACATTCTTATTTCCTCTTCAGAGAAGTTTCTCTTTAAGTCTTTAGCCCACTTATTTATTGGTCATGGTCTACATTTGTTGTTGTTGTTCCTATTGGTTCATTCGGCTTTTTTATATTTGAATTTGTCCTACAGCCCTGATATTTTTTCTTCAATTTGATTTACTCTATTGGAAAAATTTTGATTGAGCTTTTGAATATTGTGTTTTTCATGTTCTAAATTTCAGTTTGATACCTTTTCAAGATGTCTATACCTTTATTGAATTTCCTTACACTGTTTTCCTTACTTAATTCAGCTGTTTATTTTTAGTCATTCTAGGTTTTGTAAGAAGCCTATTTGTATCCTTGTTAAATCCATTTATCTTTTTTTATTTATTTCATTTCACTGATCTCTATTGGTAGCAGAGATCTGAGAAATATAAGGTCTGTGTCTTCAAGTCTCAGTTCATCAAAGCATGCAATGAATAAGGCTGGGAGGTACTGTTTGCAACCCATTTTCTGTTTTTGCTGGGGGTACTAAGTTCCTGGATGCAACACACATACATACACACAGGAACACATGAATACTCAGCACATGCACTTACAAGAACACACTATTTGAAACTTTGAACTAGAATAGGTTGATTCTAGCAAGATGAAATATAATTAGAATGGGGGAATAATTTATCATTTGTACTAGAATATTGTAAAAATGAAATAATATACACAAACAGTTGCCAAGAACTGGATTGTGTTTGAAGATGGAATTTATGTTCACACTGAATGGGACAGTAGAAAGGCAGTACTTGTAGTGCTTATCAGCTTGCACTATGACTAACACACCTGAGTTGATACAAATACAGCTAGCAAACTTTTGAGGCTGACTAAGTGATTAATCTCATCAATCATAGGCTTTTTCATTTGAACAAAGGGGTTAATGTATGGACTTTTTTTGGGTTGTCATGGCAATCTGATGTGAAAATGCATATGGAGTAATGTTCCTGTCATATAATAGGCACTTAATATAAACTAACTGTTGTGTCACTAGCAATAAGTTTAGTGGATAAACAATTTGTTTTCTAGTGATAAACAACGTTCATTAGCATATATTTTCTGATGATAAATATGGTAAATTAAAAATAATTACATTTTAACATGTGCTTTGAAATGGAATGAGCCAGGTCATTTATTTTGTATGCCTTCTGCTTTTGTTACTATCTGTATTCATCTCTATATACATTTTTGTCTTAGGTACCACTTTCAAAGAATCTACTATTATATTACAATTATTTTGCATATGTTTGTGCTTAGGTGGTTGTTGCATTTATTTTAACGTGTGCCAAAATAATGGCATATATGCATGCACATGTATGCATATATGTATATGGATGTATATGTGCATGTGTATTCATACATTCATGTATGTATATGCATAGATAAATATATTTTCTATATAGTATTTTATGATGTTTGTTCCAAATTAACCAGATTTATGCTGCATAAATTTTGAAGGAACATGCCAATTTTATTCTGTCAATATGTCCTGTCCTCAGACATTGGACAGTGTGGCAAGTCAATAACACAGGAAGAGACAACTTCATGGATGCTGAAGGCTGATGTAACAGCAGAGTTGTAGCAGAGCGGAGTGTTGTGTGACCAAAGAGTGAGCAACAAGACCTTGCAATTGTTGCTGGAACAAACTTGGCCAACTGAAACAACTTATAGCATTTGCACTTTTGTATTGTGAGCATTACATTTGGGCTGACCTGGTTTGATTCTATAATACATGCAAAAATTCTATATAGTGACAGAAAAGGGAATAGCCATCCCTATCCTGGGAAGTCCTAGAACCATTCACAAAAGTCACCCTCTCCTACCTTAGCCTTTGTGTTGTCCTCATCCACATTAAAGCTGTCACATAAAATGTATTGTTTAACACTGTGGGCATTAAGACTCATTTATCCTTTGAACATGTGTTTTGTTTTGAAATAAGAGTTGTCTGCCAAGTTTGTTTTAAATTTGGTTTTGTTTTTTTTGGGGTGGGGGTCTGGTCGTGGGGCCTGAACTCTGGGCCTGGGCGCTGTCCCTCAGCTCTTCAGCTCAAGGCTAGTGCTCTACCACTTGAGCCACAGGTGCCACTTACGGCTTTTTTCTTTCTGCTTATGTGGTGCTGAGGAATCGAACCCAGGGCCTCTGGCATGCAAGGCAAGCGCTCTACCACTAGGCCACCTTCCCAGCCCCTGTTTTAAATTTGGTTTTGTCTCCGAATTCTTTCTCTGATGGTGATAAGCATATGGAAATGCTGAGTGTCTTAGTTTCCCTTCTCTTCCTGAAACCACCTTAGCACTCGCTGCCAGTCATATTTTTGCTTATATTCTACAACAGATAATTATCAAATAACATTCTTAGAAAGCCCTTCAAATGGTATAGCTCAGAGCCAAAGTATATGGAAATCAGGCATGTATAATACAACAGAAGATGCTTTTGTAGCATCAGAATCATGAAAAATCTATGAAGGACCCAAACTAATAGCTTTACCAAGCTGAATATGTTCAAAGTAATAGGAGAAAGTTGGGCAATTTATTGGATAGAATTATATAGGAAAATGAGAAAGAGATTTGGGAATATACATCCAAAAAAAGGGGCTGATATAGATATATTCTTAAAATTCATGTACAAGGTACTTTATGTTCATTCTTACATAATCTTTGTGTTTTATTTAAATACACTACATATTACATTGATTGATATACCCATTTGTTATAATTGGACAGCTAGAAAATTAAATACTTGATGAAGTAAACCACATTTGATAGCAGAAACATAACACTTGGCCAATAAAAGGACAAATTGAATCAGCCTCCTCAATCTGGCCATTCCTGAGTGTTGAAATTTTCTGTAACCACAATAACAAATTTATCTGTTTCTCTTGAGAGATCTATTAGGTTTTACTATGGGTACTGTGATGCTATTTTTTAGGTGTAAATGTGTCATTCCATTTTAAAATTTCTTCCATGCATATGCTTTTCCTGGATCCCTAGATTAATACTTAGTGGCTCTGAGAAAGAAATAATTTTCAGACACAGACTAACAAAACAACTTGAGGTTGAAGTGTAGTATTCAGACCTTTGTAATAATCAAAATCTACTTCTTTTTACATGTGTAGATTTACACCAGTAAAATCCTTCCATTGCTTTATGGAGACTCTTTTAAGAAGAGGGAATGGTACTTTTCAGGAATGTCCACTAAGATCATGGCTTCTTTCTTTGCCCACTTAGTGTTTGTGCTCAGCATAGCTGAGCAGATATTGAGACACTTTAAATAGGTCATTGAATCATCAAGACATCACAATGGTTTAGTCATGTAGCCCTTGATAAAATGCCACAGTTAAAATGAGGACATGAGGGTTGGCCTAGTCCAGTATCACTGGTGTCCTACTAAGAAGAGGAAATTTGGGTATAGAAAATGAAAAAAACAAACAGCACTCAGAACATGCTCAAGAAAAGTCATGTGGGAATAACCAAAGCAATTTCTATTCTTTTTGCCAAACATGAAACCTGCCTATTCCTTGATCTTGGACTTCAGTGTCTAAGAATGCAGATATAATTGTGTTTTTTTAAAATGTACTCAGTTGGGTTGGCCCTGTATTCTAAGTGGTAACGACTTTGAATAACATGCTCAGTGTGGGTTTAAATCTCAAGAAAACACACACACACACACACACACACACACACACGCACGCGTGCACGCGCACACACGCACACACACATCACTCAACTAAGCTGTTATGGTAGTTTCAGAAAACTAACCTGTCTCCAGTCAGTTGGAGTCACTCACCTTGAATTGCCTTGATGAATGAGTGCATTTCTCTTCTGACAGAGTGTTGATATTTCTTTTTAGGTACCTTGGAACATTTGTACTTTAGATGTGATGGGAGGGGATTGTCAAAATTTAAGACACCATAGTGTCTCCTTCACATAAAGTCCATGTTAGTGTCATGGAAAGTATGAATGCTTGTTTTTAAATTCAAACTTTCATTTCAAAGTGTTATGCTTACAAAATTATTGCAAAGAGACTATAGAAGGTTCTCAAGTGACCCACATGTGGTTTCCTCTATAACTGATATTTTCCATTTTGTACTGTTTGTCCTAATGAATGAATATGTAGGAACACAAACATTTCATTTTTAAAATTAATTGATTAATTAATTAATTAATCAATTAATTTGTCAGTTGTGGGACTTGAACTCTGGGCTTGAGCACTGTCCCTCAGCTCTTCAGCTCAATGTGAGCACACTACCACTTGAGCTACAGCACCACTTCTGGTTTTCTGGTGGTTTATTGGAGATAAGAGTCTCATGGATTTTCCTGCCTAGGCTGGCTTTGAACCGCGATCCTCAAATCTCAGCCTCCTGAGTAGCTAGGATTACAGGCATGAGCCACTGGTGCCCAGCTTTATTTTTATTTTTAAAATTTTATTGTAAAGGTGATTACAGAGGGGTTACAGTTACATAAGTCAGGTAATGAGTATATTTCTTTTTTCATCAATTAATTAATTTTTTATTGTGAAAATACCATACAGAGGGGTTACAATTACATGGGCAAGACAATGAGTACATTTCTTATCAAGCATTGTTGCCTTCTCTTTGTTTCCCCTTCCCATTCCTTCCCATTTCCACCTCCTCCCCTCCTCCTGCCAAAGGTGTAAAGTTCGTTTTTCGACATAATGATTTGTACATTTCTTTTTTGAGCAGTGTCACCCCCTCCCTCATTTTCTCCCAGTGTTTTTCTCCTCCATTTTTTTTAAAGTCAGTAACTATTGGGCAAATCTATTACTTTTAATTTTGGGATTTTTCATATCACGATCACATACTAGTTGACTCAATCTCCCAAATTAAAAGAGATCATTAAAGAAAATAAGACTGTTAAGTTTCATCCTGATGAAAGCCTATGCTTGAGAATTGAAAGACTGGATCAACAATTCCATCATGACAGTATGATTCCTCAATTCCTAACCCCTTACATATCATGTTGCTGAGTAACAAAGCATCCACAAATTTTGTTGCTTAAAACAATACTTTATACATTCTTAAGGTTTTCTATTTGTGGGTCTGGACTTTTCCTATAAATTCTGTGGATGAGTATGCTAGCTGGAGACTTCCTCTCACAGTACTGGCAGAGAGGACCATCTCATACTTTTTTTTTTTTTCCTCGGTCCTGGGCCTGAACTCTGGGCCTGGGTGCTGTCCCTCAGCTCTTCAGCCCAAGCCTAGCGCTCTGCCCTTTGAGCCATAGCACCACTTCTGCCTTTTTCTGCTTATGTGATGCTGAAAGGTCGAATACAGCCTCATGCATGCAAGGCAAGCATTATATCACTGTGCCCCTTTCCCGGACCCATCTCATACCTTTGACAGAAGGAAGTCACTAGTGAAGATGGCTGCACAAACTTAAATGGCAAAATAAGTGGTTTGAAAACAATGAGACTATTAATGTAATCTTCTGCAATGTAAATTGTTAGGCCAGTACTATTGTACTGTTTGTTTCTGTTTGGCTCTACTTATAATCTTTTTCAATAAATTAATCTAAGCATGCATTTCTCACCTTAAGTTTTACATCTGTCTTATCTTACTTTTACAGACTACTTGACTTTTACTTTACAGGGGAAAAAGCCTGTTAGGCATGAATTTTCACAATTTTATCTTCTTGTTTTTCTTGTTTTCACCTTTGATCATATCTAGATTTCTTTGTGTGCACATTACTGTATCTATTTTGAGAACAGAAAGGAAATAAGTTGCTTGCTTTTAATATAATACAAGTCTAGTTTTTAAAAAAATGGACAAGAAGAAAGCTTATATATTTCTCAAAATACTTTATAATTAGAAATATGATGACAGCCATAAAAATTATGGATGTCAGTGGATGATTTTCAGGATTTGTCTTTCTTGATGTATCCTACAGTGTTCTGACTTTGAAACTATGTTATTGGGCTCTGGGAAGGATCTTGAATTTTCTGTCACCTCAGAGAATGATTGTCTTTGGTACCATATTTCTCTGTGTGCTTCCTGAATGTCTCCTTTAAGGCAATATTGAATATCTATGAGATAATCTATTGTGTCAATATTGGTATTATAATTCTCAGGGAAACTTTATTTGTCTTAATTCAATTTGTTTGAGGACACCATACTGTCAAATGAAGGGACCCAGTTCTTATCCACATGCTTAGTCTCAAATGATACACTTCTGAATTATTTTTTCTCATCGGTGCCTGGGGCATTTTGCTTTTATTTTTCCTGGATAGAAATGTTTCCATAGTGAGTTAGCAATGCTACATAACATGATTTATTTGGCTTTGCATTCTCCACAGAATTGTTCTACTACCATGTTATGGATTAGTTTGGACTCCATTGCGAGTTATAATAACAATTTATCTGTGAAATAAACCATCTCTCCCCACAAAGGATTGATAGAATTGAGAAACATCTGCCTATAAAAGATAGAACAAACTACACAAGGACTGCAAAATGAATTTGGATTTCCTACTGATTTGTTTAGAAATACCAAGGACTTTGGGGCTAGATGGCTCAAATTTTATTCTGTCTATTCAAAGTAGACCTGTTTCTCATGAGGATTCATTTGTATCATAAATTAATATAAATGTATAGATTCATATGTATCCTCTTTGGAAACTTCAAATCTTTAAGATAGTTCCAAGAATTTCTGAGCATTGTTAGTGTCAAGTACATTCTATTTCCAATGATTAATTAAGTGATGCCCAGGAGGAGTGGTAAAATAAAGGCTTGAGACATTTCAGTAGCTACTTGAAAAGACATGGCTGCAGGACAAGAGTATTTCTGATTGGACTACATCTCCTTCTGATTTTCTTATAAATAATAATCAGCTCATTAAAGAAAATAAGGAGAAACAAATATGAAACAAAAAATTCCCAACAATAAAAAAGTATGTAAATAGCTCACACCATCATTTCAGGACAGTAGTTTTCTTTTAGATATGGCCTCTCCCCAATCTTCCTATCTCTCCTTCCTCTGTAGCTATTGCAGGTCTGAGTCAATGCAAACTGGTGCTTGTTAGTTGTTTTTTAATTTTTATTATTATATAAAGGTGATATAAAGAGGGGTTACAGTTACATACGTCAGGTAATGAGTACATTTCTTTTTGAACAATGTCAGCCATCCTTTGCTTTTTTTCCTACATTTTCCCCTCTCTTTGCCCCCACAAGTTTTATAGTTCATTTTCAACATTAGTGTCTAGTGAATACCAACACTGCATTTAAATTGCTTTATAATTATCTTTTCATCTAAGTTTTCATCTACTTTCTGAAGAACATTTTCACTCACACAAAAAAAGTAGATATAATTCCTTTATGCCTAGATTTTCTTGAATCTTCCTTAGCTCATGTATGTACTTTGCAGTGACAATAATTACCAGGGATCTTGCATTGTCACTCACCAAGAGTTGCCTCATAATTCAGTTTCTCTGCAAAGCTCAGAATGGAAAATTACACAGAACATACTTATCCTTCCTTTTCCTCTTTGCCCAACACTTGGCCTCAACAGAATCTACTGATATACATAGTTGAATCAAAAAGACTGAATACTTTCAGAAGAGAATTTGAGGTTTTGCAGAATAAGGATGGATACCTCCCTCATTTATCCCATTATTCCTTAGAACCAAAGGATAGAAAAAACAACAGGAGATCTGTATCTACAAAATTGAGTTGAGCAGTTTTCTTAAGAACTTGAAGCATACTCTCTCCAGAGAAGTGGGGAAAAAGCTGTGGAAATTCACAAATAAAATGTGAAAGAAAAGAATTTCCTGAGTTAGTCCTCATAAAACTGAGTTATGGATTCTTTCTATTCTTGCTTGGGCTTCTCTCCATGGATATGTTTCTGCTTTTCTACTCTAATCTCTTATCAAGGATCAACCCAACTAAATTCTTTGCCTTAGTAATAGCTAATCTTTTTTGCTGACTATAAGCTTTGGTTTTGTTGATGCTGTTGTTTCTTCCAATTTTCTAGAAAAGAAGTGGTTCTTTCATTATATCTGGGTGGGCACTGACATTTTATTCTATAACTCACAAATTCTCAAAAACAGAAATTTTAACTGTGGAGACCTTAAAATTTTCAGTCAGTAACCCTACCACTTAGAACTGAAGGAAGATATATCACTTATGTAGTAACTGTCATAGGAAAACTATAAATAATTACCATTGGAATAAATGTAATCTAATTCTACTCCTCAGAATATCTTATAAATAGGAATATGATGACAGCCATAGAAAACTCAATTACAGTTTTGTGAAAAATATCCCAACTATGATTTCAGGGCATCTTTTAGACTACCACAAGCGTGTTTTTCTAATTACTTTACATTTTTTGCACTATAGTTATATTGTTATAGACATATGAGGACTTAATGTGACCATCTACACAGTACACTCTCTTTACTCTGTGCCTTAGACAAAACTGTGTCTAAAGCAAAAACATTCAAATTCACACGTTGAAGCCTTAAATACCAATATTTAATTGTGCTTGGAGGTAAGGTATTTGTGAAGTAAATAGTTAGATTTAGATGAAAATAAGAGAGTTTCACTCTCATATATAATGGAATTCTATGCCTCCATCAGAAAGAATGACATTGCCCCATTTGTTAGGAAATGGAAAGATTTGGAAAAATTATATTAAGTAATCTAGGCCCAAATAAACATAGGTCTCATGGTTTTCCTTATTTGCAATAATTAGTATAAGTCTAGGACAAGCAGAAAAGGTCAAAATCTATGTACATACGACCATATAAGATGATATTAAGTGAAATGAATCCCAAGATAGGGACACAGAGGTTTTGACTTTCTTACTGTTATTTTTAATGTACTTATAATGTACTATGTGATTTTTTTTTGTTTCTCTTGTATGTTCTTCCTCCATGATATAACCCTGTTTTCATTATATTTGATTCCCGTGCCCTGCATCTTGTATATACATTTTTCTAATTTGGAGAGGGGAAGGGAAATAACAAAATGCTGAAATAAGGATACAGGTTGACCCATTGTAACAATGAGATGTACAAAACACTATGTTGAAAACGAACTTTTCAACTGGGGTGGGTGAGTTGGGGGAGAGCAGAAGGAATGGTAGGGGAAAAACAAAGGGGGGGTAACAATGCTTGGTAGGAAATGTATTCATTACCTTACTCATGTAACTGTAACCCCTCTGTAAAGTATCTATACAGTAAAAAATATATATATTTAAAAAAAGAATTGGCTCCCAGTATGACAATATTTAGAGATGAGGATTCTGTGATATGATTGCCTCATAAGAGCTCTGGCTTCACGAATGGATTAATCCAGGGATGTATTCATAATATTTTGATGTTATTAGGGGGTGATAAATACTCTATGAGGTAGCGAGTGTTGAGAGGAAGTAGGTAACTGGCCTGTGCCTTTGAAGCATGCATTTTGTTTCCCCCCTCTTCCATTTTCTGCTTCCTGGTTAGTGTAATGGGAGCAACTTGACTCTAGGTTCGGGAACAATGGAGCCAGCCTGCAAGGAAGGAAGCCTCTGAAAACAAGCAGAAATAAATCCTTTGTGCCTTCAGTTGTTTTCACAGATATTTCATCACAAAAATCTGATAAATCCACTGCCCAAGTACACTAAGATATCTGCACATAGTATAAAGGAAGGGATTGGCCTGAGATTTTTATGTTTGTAATCCTAATCATAGTTCCTCGCAAAATGTAAGTAGTCAATCAATATTTACTGATTTAATAAACACAGATTTTAGCACATAGAGGTAAAAAACTACTTTGTAACTTAAGTTGTATAATTTAACTTGCCATGGCATGAAAGTCTACACAGGGAATGGCACATTAGGATACATGTATTGTATGTTTTATTCATAAACTCTCCTTTCTCAATAGGAAGCTGACTAAAGTTCAAATCTTGGCCATCTCTCAATCTTCTGTATTCTCAGAAAGTATACTAACCTAATTAAAAAAATAATAATAAATCCAAGCTGTGTTTAAGGATTAAACATTAAAGGAAACAAGTGAATTGGTAATTTTCACATATAGTCCAATTTCTGTTTTCTGGAAAAGTGTGAAGGCACAGGCATCTATAAAATTCATCTATATTTACAATCTATGATCTTGAGGAAAAATTGAATCCTTCCTTCTATTGCTTTAATTCCCAACATTTTATCATGGGCTTTATATATGTGGTTTCCTCCTTTTTTATTCCATTTCTAATTTCTGCCTCACTGCCCAGAACTTTCAGATTCCTCAGTAGCAATTTATTTTTCTAATCCAGGTTTTTTTTCCACTAGATGATAGTGGTTCCATGCTTTATTGCCCATGGACCAATCTCATTTCATTCTCACATATCAGGTCCTTATTTATCCTAGAAGGTATTCAGAATTCATTACTGTTGTTCAGACTCCATTACCTGGACTACAGTTTATAGGAATACTCACTTGTCTTTGCCTTGGGGCCATGGTTTGAAATGCAACTCAATAAAGCATGGAAAACAACAACAACAACAACAAATCAAATCAGAAAATCTTTTGATCTTCCCTTACTATATCTATGTCCTGTAAAGACATGGGAGAGAATGTATGCTATCAGGAAATGGTAAAAACTCTGTGATGGGATGGAGGGATTGTGGAGGTGACGGGGGGGGGGGGTGTGTGGGGGGCGGTGAGGAGGAGGATGGATGGTAGAGTTTCTCCACAGCCTATGTGCTGGTTTTTTGGTTTTATTTTATTTGCATTGGTGACCTGAATGGTAGAACATTATTTCACCTGCAGGATTGCCTTCCACATAAAAACATTCCCAATTCTTCATGCAGTAGCAACTACTAAATATGCACACACATGCAAGCCCTTGAAAGGGTGCCACCTGTTATTTACAGGTCTGTGCCGAAGCAGGAAAAATATGCAAATATTTCCTTGGTACAAATACTTGTTGACAAGAGACTAGAATGTTACACAGAATATGCCCAAACCTAGTTACAAAAAAAAGCCCTGGCATCCTGTACTGATGATGCAAAGTAAATGTCATTGAAGGAAGAATTCCATTTAAGTGTAATTCTGTGAAGATACCACAGAGGAAAATGGCAATGAGATATGATCAGTACACGTTTCAAAGAAAGGGGACTTTTAAGAAGTATCATAGAATTTAACTAAGTATTATAAAGTTAATGCCACAAGATTTTAAAAAGTACATTTCCAAATGCTCATGTAAACGTATACAACTTTGATGGAATTGTAGTTAGAGCAGGACAAAGAATGGGCCCTGACTCATTACACACAGAGGGCCTGTGGTATGGAGTAGCATATGTGGTATGGTGCCCTCTTCTGGTATAAGGATGGAAAGAAAGGAAAGCCAGCAGATTATGATACTTTCTATGCTTGGTTTCTGAACGTCAGTTTTACAAACTTAAGGTTTATTCTTTAAAATAAACATAAATTTATCATTTAAAATTATAATTATATATTAAGTTATATGTGTAATTTCAAATTGGAACAATTTCTCATTATTTTCTCAAATTCATTGATACTGACATTCTTAGAATATATAAAGTATATGTTTCCATGAATTCATGAGTAGTGGTCATAAAAATCACAAAAAATCACTTCTTTGTTAGCCAATGTTTTACAAAATATCTATCTATAATCTTTATACACACTAATCAAATAAGATGTAAGACTACAATTGAAAGCCAGGCACTACGCTACCTCAAACTTTTAATAATAGCTCCTTAGGAGGCTGAGCCCTGGAGGATTTCAACTTGAAGCCAATGTAAGCAAAAATATCTAATGGACTTCATCTCCATTTGACTCTCAGAATGGTGGGCTGGAGACATTGCTCAATTTCTAGATCACCATCTGTGAGCCACAAAACCAAATGAGATCACAGAACCCAGAGCTCATATCCTGGTACCAGCACACACCAAAAAATGATGAAAAGAAATAGGCTGCAGTAACTTTATAATGACCTTCAAAATAGTCGACTGGCAAAGAAAAAATCATTTTAAAAAGATTCAAATTTCTGCTATAGTATGGAAGTAGTGATTACTTGTTATTTTTCTGTAATTTCTTAAAAAGAAATGTTTTCAGAAATCACTGTGACAAGAAAAAAAGAATTTCTACAATGTAGTCTTTCTGATGTAATATCAGTTTTGTAAGTTGTATTCTGTTTTACACACATACACACAAATTATCTGTACAAATATTCATGTTCTTAGAAGCTTGCATACAATTTTTGTCATTTTAAAATATTGTTCTTATTATTAAATTTTCAGTGAAAAGTATTGAATCTGTTTCTACAAAAATCATAAGCTATGGCAGGGGGAAATAATTTTCCCCTGTTCATTCATAGAAAGGGACTAAATACTTTGTAACAAACTGGTTAAAAGAGAAAATTTAGGAACTAGTGCTGTGGCTCAAACTGTAGAGCACTCGCCTTGAGCTAAAGAGTGCAGGGACAGTGTCCCAGCCCAGAATTCAAGCCCCACGACCAACAACAACAGAGAGAGAGAGAGAGAATTCTCCTCCATTAAAGAGTGTCTTTAACTGGATATAAAACTGTTTTTAAAGACAAGACTGAAATGAATATAAATAAACTTTCACAATAATCCAGCATACCACTAATGTGATAAAAGCTATATTGTTTTAGAGAAACAAAAAGGAGACATATGAATTTTCCTTTTGACTTCTTTCCTAGAATAGATACTAACAGAGAATCAATGAATTGGACAAGTAATGCTTGAACCATAAAAATCAACCTTTGGAGTTTTGTTCATGCCAGGTTATCAAGTAAAACACTGTGTCCTCATAATTTTATGATTGTTAATAATGGTCCCTAGTTAGGCATGCCATGGTAAACCTGATTTATTTTCATGCTTCAGATTTAAAATTGATTTGATAAGGGAGAAGAAATTATTTCCTATAACAAAATGCAACTTAAGCTTTTTATTTTTTTAACTTCTGAATATATTACTTTAGTTTTGGAAAAATATCAACAACAAAAGAAATGTGAGCAGCTCCCAATTCTTTCCTAATGATGACCTCAGAAAACCAAAGGGCTGACCTGTATTCTGGCTAAAACAATTATTGTCTGAAGTTCTTCAGGCAACTAATTCAGATTTTCTAAGGCTCAGCCTTTTCCATTTTGGTGAGGATACTCATAGTAACTATCTTATAAATACGAACTCTATTGGGCCTGCCCCACAAGTAACATATGAAATAATGTTTAATAAATATTAGTAATAATTGGAAGCACTTTTCTAATATTATTATTATTATTAATAATAATAGTGGTAGGGGCTGGGAAGTTGGCTCAGTGGTAGAGCGCTTGCCTTGCATGCCTGAGGCCCTGGGTTCGATTCCTCAGCGCCACATAAGCAAAAAGAAAAAATCCGGAAGTGGTGCTGTGGCTCAAGTGGTAGAGCACTAGCCTTGAGCTGAAGAGCTGAGGGACAGCGCCCAAACCCAGAGTTCAGGTCCCACGACCGGACCCCCCCCCCCCCCCCCCCCCCCGCGCCAAAGAAAATAATAATAGTGGTAGAAGTAGTAAGTGTGTGTGTGTGTGTGTGTGTGTGTGTGTGTGTGTGTGTGTGTGTGCCAGTCCTGGGGCTTCAATTTATGGCCTGGGTGCTGTCCCTCAGCTGTTTGGCTCAAGGTTAGTTACAGTTCCATTTCTGGCATTTTGGTGAGTAATTGGAAATAATAGTCTCATTGTCTTTCCTGCCTAGGCTGGCTTTGAACCACAATCTTCATATCTCAGCCTCCTGAGAAGCTAGGACTATAGGCATGAGCCACCAAGCTGGGTACTATAATTATTTTTGAATTGTCAGATATATTGCTCATTAGGAAGATGCTATAAATATAAAGATAATCAGCAATTTTAGATAATAATGTTCGAATCTATGTTCCTTACAGGCTTTTATTAATGAATTAGCTCACACACAATTGCTCTTGTTAGCATTTTCCCATTTGTAGCAACTTAAATTATTATTTTATCCATCTGGAATGGTTTCATAATATATTTTTGTCATCTTCAATATTTTTAATATTGCCAGTATTTTAAAGAATATTTAACATCATTTTAAAGAATAAACATTTAAAAAATGTTTAGCTATATTTAGACATTTAATTTAAAAGTTAAATAGTTTATTAGTTAAGTTAAACATAGCTTTAATAGCCCATTGAGGATGCAATTGAATTAAAATTATTGAGAATAATTATTTTAATTCTTCCATTTAGGAATGATATAAACTATTCAACTTAAAAATGTGATCTCATTTCACTATAATGAAGACAAAATACTACTAGAGATGTTTTTTCTTAGTGTTCTAAGATCTTAAAGGTAGTGAAACTTCTTTGCTTATTCTAACAGCCATCTCCATCCAAATGAGTAAATATTCTATGAACAAATAACTAAATTGGAAGATAACACTGGGGAGCATTTTTGGCTTTTAGAAAATGTCTGGTTACAATCAACCAGTCTCCAGAGCAATACTGAATCTTGTAAATAAAGTACAGATTGTCATCGCAATTAAATTTAAAAACAAGACTGTTGAATTTTGAAAAAGCAAGCTGCACAAGGTAATGGAGTCTGTAATGTTATTTGTATGCTTTTTACAGATATACAAAATATTTATGAACTTGAATGTATGTGTCTGAGGGAGATTTGAGAATAAATGTAATTAAAGCACATTTTGATATGTCTAAGAAAGATAAATACAGTTACACTTACAGTGGTTATTAGTCTATAGTTCATCAATAGATATATATGCAAACATTTATTTTTTAAATTGGGTGGATGATATGCTTCGGTTTGATATATATTTTATTTGTCTTCTGTTCATTTGAAATGCCTTATGAGTAAATGAGGGTTTCAGTTGGGTTCAGGAAATTTAAAACAACAAAAGCCTCACACTTCAAAGAAGGATGAAATAGTTCATAATAATCCACAACTTTTATTAAAAACAAACCAAAGGAAATGAATTTTAGAAGATGAACCATACCAATATATATGGTATCCAAACTAAGATAACGAAATGAAAGTCGTTGTAAGCTGTTGGGTCCTAGAATATAGCAGGGATGGGAAAAGCGAGAGTGAATGGGGGTGTGTGTACCTTTATGGTGAAACTCCATAGAACATTTCACATACGGGGAAAGCAATGAAGAACAGAAATATAAAAACAGATCTCGAGTGAGGGGTACTAGTGACAGGGAAGAGAGATGGAAATTGAAGAGGGTACAGAGGAGTGAGTATGATCAGACTTCTTTATGTGCCTATGTGAAAATGGAACAATGAAGCTTGTTGAGATGTATTTCTGAATGTGGAAGAGAAAAGAGAAAATTACAGACTGGGAGAGTTCAATCAAGTGCATTGTAAGCATTTTATGGACATATCAAATGAAACCCTCTGTACAACTTGTTGGTGCTAATAAATGTAAGGGGAGAACATTTTAAAGAAAAAAAAATAAAGATTAGTTCCAAAGGAAACTTTTATAGCTGTAATTCACATTTTCCCCTTTTAATTTTTTTTTATTATCTTTAAATAGTTGTACAAAGGAGTTGCCATTTAACAAAGCAGTTTATGGATATGATATATCTTGATCAATGTCATCCTTTTTTAACATTTTTACCCATCCCTCCCCTCTCTGTCCCTTCCGTCACTCTTGTTAATTTTGTAGGATATACACTGGGCCCTGGACTGCATTCTCCTCCTCTTCTTGTCTTCATTTGTCCGCCCCTTTCCCCTGGACCCTACCCCACACCTTTCAAGTACCTACCTCCTGGTTTTATTTTGCTGAACTTTGACTTTGCCTTTCTAAGAAATTTGAGTTATTCACTGATTCTACCTTGTTTTAGTTAGTCCATTTGCACATAGTTTCATACCACACAATGTTTTTATTTATAAGATCATACACTAAATCTGACTTCCACATACAGGGGAAAACATGCATCCATTCATGCTTTGGGCCTGACTTAACTCACTTAGCATATTTTTCCAGGTCTTTCAATTTACTTAGAAATGGTACCATATTATTCTTACTAAAGGATGTGTAAAATTCCATTGAGTATATATACTACATTTTCTTAATCCACTTGCCCATTGAGGGGCATCTGGTTATATTTCACATTTAAATCAAAGATTTTAATGTGAGACTTTAGGGATAATCCAGTTAAATTCACAAACAGTGTCTATGGTTAAAATAGTTTTTAATTTTGAAATGGTATCATTTATGTAAGCTAGACTGTCCTTGAATTCACAATCCTTGCTCAGCTTCCCAAGTGCTAGAATTACAGGCAGGATTCACCATGCCCTGCTAATTGTTTTAGTTTTGAAAAACCAAAAGTTATTTAATATGGACATTTTTATTAAACATCCATAATTCTAATGTGTAGAAAATCCCTCAAAATATTTATTTTAGACACAACCTGTATTTTCCACAAATAAAAAACAACATGATTATTTCATATTTCCTTTTAGTTTAAATAAATTTATATTGTTGTCCTCATATTGTAGGGTCAAATATATGCTGTTTTGTAGATTTATGTGCACATTCTTTTAAATTATTCATGTATCTCATTATCTACATAACCTATTGAAATATCCATATTTCATTTTTAGTGGGTCTACCAATTTAAATAGTTAGCAAGGATTTGTTTCATATATTATAGATAGAGCTTCAACTGATTTTCTGTTGTATTTATTTTTCTAGTCTTCTAGTGCTCATTATTAACATTATTTTTCTGTATATTTTTAAGGGCTCACTAAATAATCTATAATCTTAATTAAAGTAGCAATTAGTCTATCAGAAGGTTGAATATGTATTTTAAACCACAGTCTTAATTCACTTCCAATAAAAGTTTCCATATCAATCTATTGAAGAAACAATAGTAAAATAGAGATCTGTGTTTCCATTCTACACCTTACTTTGTATGTGAATGTGAAAATAAGTAATATTTTCTATTTTTCAAATATTTTTAAAATTTAAAAATGAACTTTACAGCAATACTCTAAAGCAGCTAGCATAAGTAATCTGAGCTAAGGAAAATCTTCAAGATGAATTAAAGTATGTGAAATCTGATCAATATGGGTAAAAGTCAATAGATAAAGTAGGAATATAAATATAATAATTCAAGAAACGAAGAGGGTTAATAATCAAATGTGGCCAAACATTAAAAATATTGGAGTATAGGGTGAAATCAGACAATATCAACAAATGCATTAAATGATAATAGACTGGAAAAGAGTGATGAAGCTCCTTCTAGAAGGGAGTAGGAAGAGGTGGTTGAGGGATGAATATGTAGTGTGCGCATCAGCCTTTGTTTTAATGGGTAATGTTTCCTGAGAAACATAAGCTATGGAAGACTGAAGTAATTTGAAGAATCATTTTAACCAGTGTGAATCTGTATTTATACTGATGGCTACATTCAAGGTAAGTAGCTCAACACCGGAACTTCTCCACAGAACCACTCTCTGGGTGTCTAGATTCTCTGGCATTAGCAGAATCACACACACACACACACACACACACACACACACACACACACACACACACACACACACACACACACACACACAAATAAATTTATCTTGTATGGTTTTATTTTTTAAGGAAGTAGTGGGAGAAAACTAAAATAGTGTCAATATTGTAACACGGAAATTTTTTATTGTGAAAATACTGTACAGAGGGGTTACAATTACATGGGCAAGATAATGAGTACATTTCTTATCAAGCATTGTAGCCTCCTCCTTTGTTTCCCCTTCCCATCCCTTCCCATCCTCCCCCCACCCCCCACCAGAGTTGTAAAGTTCATTTTCGACATAACGACTTGTACATCTCATTGTTGCAATGGGTCCATCTGTATCCCTATTTAAACGATTTGTTTTTTTCCCTTCTGCTCCACAAATTATACAGAAAAAATTTTAAGCAATACTCCATAATTATGCTATTCTAACAAATACTTTATACATGTTTCATTCAAATTCCTGCCAATTTGCATTGTATTTTACTAAGTAGTTTTTACAGTATGTGTACTATTTTTTCATGTCTCATGAATGACATGAAATATGATGTAGACCTGAGACTTTTATAGTTAGTAGTCATCATTGTCAATACAGCCATCATTATTCATATCTGTAGTTATTTTAGAGACTATAGATTGTTAGAAAGTATATTTAAGAAATAAAGGTATGCAATGATAGCTTTAGAAAGATAATCACCAATTATCCACATCATCAAAACATTTTTATTTAGTTTGCATTTCACTGAAATTTATTTTATTATCTTTAAGTAGTTGTTGAAATGTGTTGCTGTTTAATAAACCAGTTTATGGATATGGTATATCTTCATCAGTGTCACCCCTTTCAATATCTTTACCCATTTCACCCTTAACCAGCTCTCCTTTAACTCTTCTTAACTCTGTAAGATATATCACATATATATTATTAAAATAAAAATAAACGTTAGTGTCAAAAAATTTACCCTAGAGCCTATCACTGTTTTCAGCTTATGAGGAACAAAGGTTGTATGAATAAAAAAGCATTGTCCGACCCTCAGCAAATCTTATCAGAAAAAGAAGAGAACACACCCAAATTAATAAACTCAGAGATGAGAATGGAAACATCACCACGGAAACAACCAAGATTCAGAACATTATAAGGGAATACTTCTCAAAACTTTATGCTAATAAGTTTGAGAACTTGACAGAAATGGACCTTTTCCTAGCAAATATTGACATGCCAAAACTAAACCAAGATGAGTTAAACCAGCTTAACATGCCCATATCAAGCATTGAAATAGAAACAGCAATAAGAGACCTCCCAGCTAAGAAAAGTCCAGGACCAGATGGTTTTACAGCAGAATTTTACAAGGCCTTCAAAGCAGAGCTCACACCAATACTCCTCCAACTCTTCAATGAGATTGAAAGAGAAAGCTCACTACTGAACACATTCTATGAAGCCATCATAACCCTCATCCCAAAACCAGGCAGGGACTCATCAAAGAAAGAGAACTATAGACCCATTTCTTTGATGAACATTGATGCAAAACTTCTCAACAAAATTTTGGCCAATCGACTTCAACAATTCATCCAAAAAATCATACACCATGATCAAACAGGATTCATTTCAGGGATGCAAAGCTGGTTCAATATAGGCAAATCAATTAATATTATTCATCACATCAACAGGAGCAAAAATAAGAACCACATGGTTATCTCAATAGATGCAGAAAAAACATTCGGCAAGATCCAACACCCCTTTATGATGAAGGTTTTGGAAAAATTAGGAATCCATGGAACATTCCTCAATACAATAAAGGCTGTATATGACAAACCTACAGCCAGCATTATACTCAATGGTGAAAAACTAAAGCCATTTCCTCTTAACTCAGGAACAAGACAAGGATGCCCACTCTCTCCACTTCTCTTCAATCTAGTATTAGAATACCTAGCTACACCAATAAGACAAGATGCAGACATAAAGGGAATCCAAATAGGGAAAGAAGAAATAAAACTCTCCCTCTTTGCAGATGATATGATCTTGTATTTAAAGAATCCCATAGACTCCACTCCCAAATTACTCAAGCTGATTCAAAACTTTGGCAAAGTAGCAGGTTATAAAATTAACCCCCCAAAATCAATGGCTTTTCTTTATGCCAACAATGAGAAAAGTGTGGCTGAAATTAGGAAAGCAACTCCATTTGTAATAGCCCCACAAAAAATAAAATATCTAGGAATTAACTTAACTAAAGAAGTGAAGGACCTCTATGATGAAAACTTTAAAATCTTCAAAAAGGAAATCAACACAGAACTTAAAAAATGGCAAAACCTCCCATGCTCCTGGATTGGCAAGATTAACATCGTGAAAATGGCAATACTTCCCAAGGCTATCTACAAATTCCACGCAATACCTATCAAAATTCCAACCTCATTCTTCAAGGAAATAGAAGAGGCAATCCAAAAATTCATATGGAACAATAAAAGACCCCGAATAGCAAAAACGCTCCTCAATGGAAAGAACACTGCTGGAGGAATATCAATACCAAACTTCAAACTCTACTATAAAGCCATAGTAATCAAAACAGCTTGGTATTGGCATAAGAACAGACCTCAGGACCAATGGAATAGAATTGAAAACCCAGAAATGAACCTACAGACCTATAGCCATCTAATCTTCGATAAGGGAGCTAAAACAATAGAATGGAAGAAAGACAACCTCTTCAGTAAATGGTGCTGGCAAAATTGGTTAACTACATGTAAAAACTTAAGCTAGATCCTTATATATCACCCTGCACCAGAATCAACTCCAAATGGATCAAAGACCTTGAACTCAAAGCAGACACTCTGAAAACATTACAGGATGGAATAGGAGAAACCCTAGGTCTCCTTGGCTCAGGCCAAAATTTTCTGAATAGAGACCCGGAAAGACAACAAATCAAAGAAAGGTTGGACAAATGGGATTGCATAAAGTTGCATAGCTTCTGCAGGGCAAATGACATAGCTAGCAAGATCAATAGAAAGCCCACGGATTGGGAGAAGATCTTTACTAGCCATACAACGGACAAGGGTCTCATATCTAAAATATACTTGGAACTCAAAAAATTAAACCACCCAACAACAAATCCTCAAAGAAACAACTGCCCAATAAATAAGTGGGCAAAAGACTTAAAGAGAAGCTTCTCTGAAGAAGAAAGAAGGATGGCCAATAGACACATGAAGAAATGTTCAACATCCCTAGCCATAAAAGAAATGCAAATCAAAACAACATTGAGATATCACCTCACTCCAGTTAGAACGGCAAAAATCAAGAACTCTAACAACAACAGATGCTGGAGGGGATGTGGACAGAAAGGAACCTTACTTCATTGTTGGTGGGAATGTAAACTTGTTCAACCACTTTGGAAAGCAGTATGGAGGTTCCTCAAAAGACTTCACATAGATCTCCCCTATGACCCAGCAATCCCACTTTTGGGCATTTACCCAAATATTTACAAACAAGACCACACTAAAGCTACCAGGACAACTATGTTTATTGCAGCATTATTTACCATAGCTAAGATATGGAACCAACCCAGATGCCCCTCAGTAGATGAATGGATCAAGAAAATGTGGTATATATACACAATGGAATTCTATGCCTCCATCAAAAAGAATGACATTGCCCCATTTGTTAGGAAATGGAAAAACTTGGAAAAAATTATATTAAGTGAAGTAAGCCAGGCCCAAAGAAACATAGGTCCCATGGTTTCCCTTATTTGTAATATCTAGTATATGTATGAGTCAAGCGGAAAAAGTCAGATAATGTGATGTCAGGAAAATGAACCCTTAGATGTGTATTTTAATGTTTTTTTCTTCATGCATGTGTTTCTAATGCATTTATAAGATTATCTCTTTGTTGCTTTGTATATCCCTCCCCCACAGTATAACCCCTGCTTTCACTCTATTTGATGTCAGTATAACTTGTGGAGGAGATGGGGAAAAACCAGTTGTTTAAGGATACAGCTGGACCTGTTGCAACAATGAGAAGTACAAGTTGTCATGTCCAAAACTAGCTTTACAGTGTCGGTGCGGGGGCGGGGGGAGAAGGGGGGGAAAGAGAAGGATTGGGATTGGGGGGGAGGGGGGAGGCTGGGAAGGGATGTGAAGGGTAAACAAAGGAGGAGGCTGCAATGCTTGGTAAGAAATGTATGCATTATCCTGCCCACGTAATTGTAACTCCTCTGTACAGTATGTTCACAAATAAAATAAAATAAAAATTAAAAAAAAAAGCATTGTCCAAAAAAATGTGAATGGGTGATTAAGCAAATAGTTATAATTATTATAAGTTGTTGGTTTTATGTCCAATGTTTGTAATATGTGTTCATCTCCTGCTTTCTCATCCATTGTTGAAACTGAATGAGAAACAAAACTTTAAATGAAGAAATAAATAACACTTATTTTCTTTTCAGTGGAAGTACACTAAGATAATTAATCCTCCAAGTAGAAGCTTGGTTTCCATTAAACTGAGAGGCAGTTGGGTTGGAAATTGGGGAAATAAAAATCACTTACAAGAAAATTGGAAAAATGGAGTGGAAAGAAGTTGAATCACACTTCTCTTTTCTAATTTCCTTGTTATGTAAACATTTTGGGAAGAAATTATGAAGACAAAGTGTTTGGTAAACCTCAAAAGAGAAAGAGGAGAAATAGGTGATATTGATGTGTACTCTCTTGTCCCACTTATGTGATTATTATACTACATTTTTCATAAATATTGAATCATAAAATTCTTTTCTTGGATTAGAGACTGATCGTGTGAATTATTATTTAAGAGTTCTTTGGAATATAATTTGCTAGCATAAATTTAGATTTTTTAAATCAATCTACCTTAAGTATATAGTTTTATATATAACTATATATATGTATACTTTATTATGTTGTATTATCAGCAGTAAAATATCTTTGTAAAATATTTATATTATTTCATGATAGATCACTGCATAGGTGCTGTATCTTGATGCTTTGGAAAATATGAGTGGGTATAATCTTCTTCCCATAACTTTTGTGTGTTAGTTGTGAAAACATTTTATTCGGTATATAATGAAAGTGAGTCTTTTCCTCTAGGTTTGCTTGAAAAAATGGTAAGATTAGCTAGTGAAATTTAAAAACAGTAAGTGCCTTATTCGAATTATTCCTTTTTTGATCCTTTACATTTAATCCATCAATGAATCATGTTGATTCTCAAATAAGTCATCAGAAAATGCATAAATTTATCTCCATTTCCAACTGTTTCACAGAAACTAAGCTTGTATCCTGTACGGACTTGTGAAATAATCTGTTAGTTTTACTGTTTTCTCTTTCTGCAGTCTATTCCTTAATAAAGTAAGGTTGATAATGGTATTTTCCTGCTTAAAATATAGCATCACTGTTGTCAAAGATTTGTGGTCTCTCTAGTATGGTTTACAAGTAGTTTGAATGTGTGCCTCAACACTTTCATGTGTTGAAAGTTGGATTCTTAATGCGACAATATGAGAAGGACCTTCAGGAAGTAGAGCCTCGTTCAAGGCTACAAGACCATTTTTGGTTTCCTCTGGTTTCCCTTTTTGTCCCAGGACACCTCTCACACATGTTCCCAACCAGACACCATCTGTGATGAAGTGAGGAACACCATCCCAAGAAGGGCGCCATGATGTTGAAAGGTTCATCTGCTCTGAAGTGTGAAGTAAGCAAACCAACTTTCTTTACAAATTTCGAAGCAGGTGTTTTTCCATAGGAACAGAGAAGGAGCTCATATATCCTCAATGTTGGAAATACTCGTTGTAAAACTAAGTCCAAGTTTAAGATGGACACTGGCCGATCCAGCCTGGCTAATGCAAAATGCAAGTGGAATGATTTCTTCACGCTGCTTTAAGAACCAGTTCACGGGTGCCTCTCTGTGTTCCTTTATCCTACAATAGCATAGATGTTATTTTCTTTTTGGAAGGTAAGACACTGAATGGTATAAATGACAAGGAAGTGCTGAAAATATGGCTTCAATTTCTAGCATCTAAATTGTGGAGAACATTTAAAGGAGGTGGGAAAGTGGAAAGGAGATAAATAAGCTATTCCTGAGGATTTTCCAAAGTTATTGAAAGAAGAAACAATATAGGAGAATGATGATTTGTGGAGCTGGGGTGAAATAAAATCATTTTTAAACACCTAAAATTCTACCTAAGTATTGCCAGAATAATTTGTTCCTCTTATTTTTTTTCAAACTCCACAGATATCTCTGGGTGTAAGAAGAAAGAGCAATCTGTACTTAAAAGCATCATATCCATTTTCACTTATGTCCAAATAACATGATTGATGTATTTCCCCCAAGCTCTACTTACATCACTTTAAGGGTCAAATAAACACTTGAGATTGAAAAATTCATTAAAAATTATTTGCTGCAGCAAATAACTGCTAAAGCCAAGCAGAATGGAACAAATTATCCACTAAGGATGATTTGTGCAGTATGAGTTGTTTTGGATTGCATTTTCAGGTGGGAGGAATTTCAAGGGGAAGGAACTATGATATTCTAAGAAATTGAGTATAAATGATATTTTTCTTTATTTTAGCTTAGTTTTAATGTAATAGTGATTTAATAAAATATTGACATTCATTCTATTGAAAGATAGTTAATATATAAAAGCAGATTAGTTAGAATGACTTTTAAATATAACAATATGTTGTTCTAATCTTTCTTTATGAACCAGAAAATAAAGAGTTTATGGTCCCGCCTTTATGGCTATTAGGATTATAGGAAGATCCAAGAAAACATAAAAAGCACAATAAGACAATACTAACATTTCCCATATTAGTGGCATTGAGTTTCTACTGAAGATATTTTTACATGATATGGCCTAATTGTGAAACTCTATCAAGAGCTACATTTATAGTGTATGCAGTATTTTTTTTATATTTTTGTAACATATATGGAGGTATGGAGGAATGGTATAAGTGACTAGAATTTGGAGAATTTAGAGCAGTGATGTTTTATTGGAAGTTTTATGTTACTGAAAATGGCAATCATTTCAATGCTTATTTAAGAACCCAAGTGTACCTTGTGTCATTTATGTCAAAACTCTTGGGCAGTGATCCATTTTAATTTTCCTTGTTAACATACAGCAACAGGTATACATGTAGATTCTTTGTAGTTTTTATCTGAGGCATTACTATTCAAATATTGATAATCTTTGACTTTCAGGGTTACAGAATATCAAAATTAAATAAAGAATAGCTTCTAAATATTCCTTTATTTAAGTTAGGAAACTGGGCAAGATTTCCTTTTTGGAGTTACTAATTTTTCACCTTCATGTGTACCTTCAAAAAGTAAAAGAATGGTACTTCCACATTAGGTAAATAAATGGTCACCAGTGTGGGTTGTATATTGCAGGCATGATTTGTTACTGTGGGGGTTAGTTATTGGAACCTAATATAATTTATGTTACTGTAAATGACAGAATAGACTGAGACCTATATAAACTAAAAGACATCATAAAAATGAAGTACAGTTTTACTAATCAATTATTGGGGAAATATTAATAAATTAACACAAGAACTTGTTCCTGTCACAGATCCAGATTGTTTAGATGTTGAAAAACTAAAGTAAGTAGAATCTGACAAATAAATAATTATTTCTAGAGAAGATCAGTGTTACTCTTGAAAGTTAGTTATGAAAATGAATAGAATAGGGGCCCTTATAGTATAAAATCTAGGAAGCAATTTAAAAAGTCAAAATTCTACACAAATTATTGTAAGTAAACATAGTACCATTTGGCTACATGGTTACTTTGATGATTGTTACATAAACAACAAAAAGAACAATCCAACCAACAAAAAAATCAGAATAACTCAAGAATCAATTGAAAGTGAATGTAATATATCTGTGTACTGGGATATGCTCCAGTAATTCAAAGCAACACACACGAGATGCAGAGACCAGCATAAGGAAAAACAAAACAAAACCTTCTTGGCAAGTGAAATGTAAATAAAATCACTAGAAAACTCCAGGCTAGAAACTGAAATTAAATTAATCTTTGTTTTGAACTGGGGTTGAGAATAAGGATTGGCTATTAACTTGACACAAAGTAGCTTTTTGAGGTGATGGGAACAATCAAAATCATAGTGATGTCTGTATAACTAAATAGAGTGACTAAGACTATTGCACTTTAAGCAGATGATCAATATGTAAGGTTAGAATATTAACATAAATATGAATTATAATATATTATACTATAGTTCATCCAAGTAGTAAGTCAACAAGGTAGAGAGATTTTATTCCTGGTACATGTGAGTTCTCAGAATGAAGTTGGATCAAATACAACATGTTTCCTTGTCCTAGAATAATTTTTACAGAAGCAGAATGCTGAACATAAAATCTGAAAGCCCACATAACCATTTGAACATGTAAATACCTAGCTGAAATTTGTTATAACCATGGTAATCTTATCTGTTTAATACAGAAGCTAAACAACTGAAGATGTTGGCTGAAGACTATAATCTATAGAGAAGGCTGGGAGTACAGTACCCTTGGAGAGGGGTAGCTCAGGAATAAAATTCATGAGATCACTCACCTCAGCCAATAGAAAGCTGGGCATGATAACATGGGTCTGTCATCCAAACTGTACTAGAAGTCAAAATAGGAGGAACTCAACCCACTCCGGCCCAAGCATATCTGAGATTATTCATAGAATGAGTAAAAGACAAAAGGACAGGGACTGTACTCAAGTGATTGAGTGTTTCTTTAGCAAGTACAAACCAGAGTTGAGATCAGTGCATCTCTTAAAAAAACAAAAAAAGCTAAGTAAGTTAGCTTTATATCAGATAGCTATTAATCAGTAACCCTAATAAAAAGACAGTTCTAGTAACTAGAAAGGCACTAACAAACAAAAATAAATGTACAAATTGTAAATATTAACATTGTAAATACAAGCATGGGATATCCATTACAAATTCCAAAAATTCAAGAATCAATAAAGAGAAGAATATAGAGTATCAATGAAAAAATGATATTCTAGGATAAAGCAGAGAAGTCTTGGGGGTATATTCCCACCATGGGCAAAATAGATCATAAAAACCACCCACTATGGAATAGGTATTTATTATCCAACTATAAAATGTAGATAGAAACTGGACAAGAGTCTATGATTTCAAGATTAAATGTTTCAGATGAGTTGTAGTTGTGACTTTCTTGGCAAAAAAAAACATGTAGAGAGAGAGAGGACAATCTCAAGGCCTTCATAATGTCCTAATGCACCTAATATTCACTCAACTATGTGTTTGTCTAACTTATAGATGCTTGGAAAAACACAGGATAGTAGATGATCTATAACATTTCAGGGAAAATCACCAGATCTACAGTCAGTTATTGAAGTTGTTGGAGGTACTACACATTTTATTGAATATACTCAAGGAAAAGAACATTAATGTAACATAGGATATGTAATTTATGCACAGCTAATTGGTATGATGACAATAGTATAAAATACGCCTTACAATGAACTCCTGTTTTCTGTGCCAATGTATAATTTTCAGCTAAAGGAGATTATTATGTTAAGAAAGTGTATTGTAATGCCTAGAACATGCTTTGATAAAAGCAGAAAAGTAGGAAAAATAGAGATATGAAGAAAATACTAAATATATTTGATAAACTCAAGCAAAATTAGGAAAGGAAGAACAAGAAAATCAAGAATTTTTAGGAGCAAACAAAACATATCAATCACAATTTGAATAAGGATCCAGCTCAAATGTGAATGGACAATGAGTACAGTTTTATAACAAATATTTTCAGAATGAATGATAATAACTTGGCCTACCTGTATACTATTCACAAGAGATAGAGTGTCAACACAAAGACACATATGTGTTTATAAAATTTTAAAGATAAGCCATGTAATTACTAATTCAAAAAAATTTTCCAATGATATGTAAAATAAAGATATTCCATAATATAGAGACCTTGAAAATACAGAAAACCCAGAATACAAAAATAAAATCATAAACAATCAGGATGAAATTGTCAAAGAGCAGAAGACCAACAATTTAAGATTAAATTATTTTTCTTGAAATTAAGACATACACCTAATTAGTCTATATGTTTTTTTCTGTAACATACTCTTAATAAGCAGAATTAAACTTTACATACATCGTTTTAAACATAAGAAAAGTGAATAAAATGAGATTAAAACATTAATAAAGAAAAGCCAAGAACCTGCTGCATTCACTGCCAAATTCTATCAAATCTTTAGAAAGAAAAATCGAAACTCTTCAAATTATTCTATGAAATAAAAATGAAAAGAATACAAAACTCATTTTGTAAAGCTAGTATTACACTCATTCTAAAACCAACATTGACACAACAAAAAATCATGGATTAGAATAAATCTCATGAGATAAATCTAAAGCAAATGAAGATTAGGAAAGAATTAAGCATTGCAATAAATAAATAAAATAAAATTAGAGTTACTACTATATAGCTTTCCATAATAACTAAATATGCTTGATGTTAATTCTGTAATCAAAAGACACATATTGGTGTGTTAGATTAAAAAACAAGACTCAAACCCTTTTTTTAAAACCAACACAGAACTACTGTGAAAAGATTGAAAACATTTTCTAATCTGATGAAGCAGATACTAAAGCAACAAAGGAAAGTGTTTTCATAGAGAACATTCAATGAAGAATAAGAATATAGCAATTGTAAATATTCGTGCACTGAACATTGGCACACCCAATTTCTTTAGACAAACACTACTGTACAGATAAGCACAAACCCCCATCACAATAATAGAGTGATTTCAGTATCCCACTAACACAAATAGGTTCTCAGACAAAGAACAACAAAGGAACTTCAGAACTAAATAACATTGCATTAAAAGAACTGAATAGATAGGCCTTGTAATGTTCCACAGTATAGCAACAGAATTTGTTCTTCTCAGTAGCATTTGAAATATTTTCCAACTAGATAATATTTTAAGACATAAAGCAAGTCTTAACAAATACACGAAAATAGATATACTGTCCTATATTTTATTAGAACCCAATAAAATTAAATTACAAATCAACAGCAAAATAATCACAGAAAATATTCAAACACGTGAAAAGTGAATAACACATTGCTGAATGAGAGTTGGGTCATCCAAGATATGAGGAAAATTTAAAAAATCCCAGAATCAAATAAAAACAGACACACAATTGCAAAGAATCTTTGAGACAGAAAAATCAGTGGTTGGCAGGAAAAGTTATGGTTATGAATACCTATGTTAAGAAAGCAGAGATAACCTGGAGACTGGTCTATCACACCTGTGATCTAACTACTCAGGAGACTGAGATCTGAGGATTGAATTTTAAAGATAGGCCAGGCAGAAAGTCTGTGAGGCTCATATTTTCAATTACTCACCATAATTTTAGAGGTGGAGCTGTGATACAGGTGGAAGAGCTCCAGTCTTCATCTAAAAAAGCAAAGGAACAACTCCCAGTCTCTGAGCTCAAGTCCTAGTTCCAGCAACATGATATTTCTCATACATAACACTAATCAGATTGAATTCTTTCCCTTCCTACCTTCTTTTACTTATTATTCCACAGCTTTCCATGAGGTTTATTTATTTAATTTTTTCCAGCTTCATTAACAAATGTAATGTATTTCAGCATTGTTCACACTAACATTCTCTTTTCCTACTGCTCTCTAATCTCTTCAAACATTTCCACAAATACAAACAGGTTCCCTTTCAGATTAGCTTTGTGTACATATATGTGTGTGTGTGTGCTTTATATGTATATCTTCTAGGTCTAACATGTACCTATATATCATGCAACCTTTTTCCTTCTGAGTTTACCTAACTTTACTTAATATAATGGCTTCTAGTTCTATTCATTACACTGCAAATGACACAATTTCATTCCTTACAGAGCTGCATAATACTCAGTTGTGTATAGATACCACCTTTTATGGACCTTTCATCAGATGTAGTGTATATAGGCTGCTTTCATAGCTTGGCTGTTGTGAATCATGCTCAAACAAACATCATTTTCTCTATTGTATCCAGACTCACATTCCTCCAATTACATGTCCAGTGGTGTAATTGGATTATATAGTACATCTATTTCTAGATTTTGAGGAACTTCCATAATGATCTATAAGTACTGTAGTATACAATTATGGCAATTAACACATGGAGCTGATCTAACAATAACCTAAGTAGTTTCACACTTAAAGAAATAAGACTGGTGATATATCAAGAGAAATAGGACAGGAATATGTTTTCTCTTTTGAAAAGTTAGCATGACACATTGGCTAATTTTTTAAAAAACAGCAAGGATTAAAGTTCTTCTTGTATCTTGGATCGAACTTGAACAAACAACACAATAATGGCTAAAGTCTTTACATTTAGAAACAAGTGAACCATTCAAAAAATGAGCCCTTATACACTTATACAGTATTTTCAGCAATGTAGTTTATACAAGCACTGTAGAAGAAGGCTGTTATCAGGAAGATCAAAACCTAGGCTGATTATATATAAAGAGAAAATACACATTCAACAATCACAAAATGGAAGTGCACTGTGGAGCTTAATGAGTCTAATCTGTTGCTTGGTTTGCTATTTTATTCTAACTTGGTGGTACTACCTTTTGAATTCAGAAACCCATGATTGCCCATCGGGCGCTCTACCATAGAGGTCACAACTCCAAGTCCATTTCGTTGCTGGTTGTTTTGGACTTGGAAGTCTTGCAAATTTTCTACCCAGATTGGCCTCTAATAGTGATCGTCCAGACTGCAGCTTCCAGAATAGCTAGGATTTCATTCATGGAGCACCAGTGCCAAGATGTTTACTTGCTTTAAGCAGAAATATATCAGAAAGAATGCAATCTTCTTGGTTTGAAAGGAAGGGATTTTGGTTTTGTGGTTTTAAGGGCCAAGAAACTACTTTGGGGTTTTATTATCAAAAGCAACCTTAGAAAATATATCTAGCACTAGGTTGAAGCTAAATATTTTTAAAGATGTAATGCAAAATATTTGCTAGGTAGCTTGGTATATTAAAACAAACCAAAGAGTATTTGACTATTAAAGTTAGCTAAAAGGAAGTTTGATAGAGATGCTTGCATACAGATATAGAAAAGGGTATTTTCATACCTGAAAATCTTCAAAAGCATGGAAGAGACAACACATTATTATTTTAGACAGTAATTGGTGGTGAGATAATAGCAGTATGTCATTAAATCATCCTCAGGTAATTTAATTCCTGAAATTTTACTCCTTATATAATGCCTCTTGCTTATTCATAAGATTTCAGAGTATAAATCTATCAAGTACTTTTCATATTTGAGACTTAATTTTAATGTATTAAAATCAACCTGTCTTTCTAAATTCAGGTCAGTCATGAAGTCCTCCAAGATATTTATGATGCTTCTGGTTATGGTCAAAGGCACCTGACAGGTGACACCAAACTCCACTGTGCAGATCTCCATTACAGTATCTATTGTATTCCAAGCAAATGTTTCTGATTAGGATATAAGCGAAACACATTTTAGTTATATACTCACACAATAGCTCTTGCAAGGACATAGTCTGTCATTTTTTCTTCATAAATGTGTCATCAAGAATAGTTCTGAATAGGTTTTCAGAAGGTTCAATTAAGAAATGGACAATGATTTGTTTTTGCCCTTCCCCTCCACAAATTACACCAACATCAAATACAGTGAAAGCAGGGGTTATACTGTGGGGGAGGGACATACAAAGCAACAAAGAAATATCTTATAAATACGTTAGAAACAATAGCAAGAAAGAAAAAGCATTTGAGTCCTTATCTTGAAGTTCATTTCGCCTAATATCTACTTATCTGACAGTTTCTGCTTGTCTCAGTCATGTACTAGTTATTGCAAATAAGGGAAACCATGGGACCTATGTTTCTTTGGGCCTGGCTACTTCACTTAATATAATTTTTTCCAAGTCTTTCAATAAGGATACAGGTGGACCCATTGCAACAATGAGATGTACAAGACGGTTTGTCGAAAAACGAACTTTACAACTTTGGCGCTGGGAGGGGAGAGTGGGGGATGGCAATGGGGTGGGGGGAGAATGGGAAGGAATGGGAAGGAATGGGAAGGGGAAACAAAGGAGGAGGCAACAATGCTTGATAAGAAATGTACTCATTACCTTGCCCATGCAATTGTAACCCCTCTGTACGGTATTTTCACAATAAAAAAGAAAAAAGAGTTAAAAACCTATTGCTAGTGAGTCAAATCTGGCCCTCAGCCTGTTTGTGTGAATAAAGTTTTACTGGCACACAGCCAAAAAAAAAAAAAAAGAAAAAGAAATGAACAATAATGAGTAAAGCCAATCTAGAAAGTAAATGTACACATACCAGAGTTTATGGAAGTACTAGAATTTTAGGCATAAAATAATAGAGGAAAAACAACAACTACAATAACAGCAACTCTTTTCCAGTTTAGGAAATCCAAGTGCACCATGGAAAAGATCAGAAGGTTTTTTGTGGCAGGTGACTCTGTTATGGTATGGTTTACCTTTCTTATTAACACAAAACCAATAACTTTTTAAGGCAATTCCTGGAATTTGATACTCTGTATCTTCTTGGGAAGTTGATTATAGAAGCAGCACAGTGTGCCTTGCTTTGTGTGGCCCTGTGTGAGCCATTGCTCGATACTAGATGTCTCTCTGGAGCACCACCCTCAGCAATCTAAAATAGGACAGAATATTTCACATGTTCTCTTTTTCAAAGTTGAACCATGAGAGTTTTATTGAATTTAAAGGCCTTACTAGAGTTAAAAAATGCTTTTTTCCCCCCTCAAGTAAGAGTCAAAAAAGTAACATGAATAGCTGCCAAAAGCAAAAGTGTCAGTGGCAAACAACACCCGATGGATATTTTCAAAACACCGGGGAATTGCCATAAGGTAGAAATCTCTGTCTGCTAGAATATTAAGGCAGTTACAATTGAAAATGGAAAAAAAAAAAACAACACAAGCAAAACAAATAGAAGAGGTTATCAAGACATGTGTCAGAAAAATGCTCACGAAATAAATAGTAGTAAAAAAATTGCAGCCAAGACTTGCAGTTAATTCTTTATATAAATGTTACTTTTAAGACCTCATTTTTTTTCCAGGAGCCAGTGCTGCCTAGCCACTTCAGGGGCTAAGATCTGAGAATTACAGTTCAAAAACATCCCAGGCAGGAAAATCCATAACTCACCTGAGAATAACTAGCCAAAATCTGGAAGTAGAGGTGTGATTCAGGTACTGCAACACCAATCTTGAGTAAGGTCTTGAGTGTAAGCCTCATTACCAGGACACACACACACACACACACACACACACACACGCACACACACACACACACACACACAAACACACACACATACACGATCTGTCTACCTCAAAGTGTTAACATAATTAGATAAACTGATATACATTCCATTATTGTTTAAAAATTCAAATGACCATCCCCATATAACTTGCTCATGGGAAGAAAGATTAGATTTAATAATGGTTGATAGTTTAGGTTGTCTTTGATGGACGTAGGATGAACCTGAGAAAAACCTGAGGAAAGAAGGCTGGATATTCTCAGCAACTGCTAGTACAGATGTAACTTCTCTCTACTTTCAGTGTTTTCCCTCTTCTGCTTATTAATTTCAGATGCACTGGTTTGGATTCATGTTTCAAAAGCAAAATAAATATATCACATTAAATAAGATAGCAATGTACCATAGAAAATTGTGTCAATAAAAATCACAGCATGTAAATTCATACTACAAAAGATGGATATTTTAAAAGGATAATAATTGGTTCAAGATGTTTTATGTCTTTATTATGTCTTATTCTTTTCTACTGGTTGGTTTGCCAATTCTAAGAAAATACATTTCCTGAGCTAATAGGAAATAGATTTTATTAGTTCATCCCACTGTCGGCATTCTCATGCATCATTAGCAATATGCATTGCAAAGAACAACTTTGCTTAAATTGTTGATCTCTGGATACAAATTCAACAATAGTAAATAATTTTCTGACTATTGAATTAACTGTTGCAATATATACACTAATAAGTTAGGTGAAGTATATAACTAGTCATGAGACACATTGAAATTTGAATGTTTTAAGAGATAATAGGTGCCATGGTTTCCCTTATTTGCAATATCTAGTATATGTCTGAGTCAAGCAGAAAAGGTCAGATAAGGTGATGTTAGGGAAATGAACCCTAAGACATGTACTCAAATGTTTTTTTTTTCTTTCATGGGATTGTTTCTAACACATTTATAAGATTATTTCTTTGTTGCTTTGTATGTCCCTCCCCCACGGTATAACCCCTGCTTTCACTGTATTTGATGTCAGTATAATTTGTGGAGGGGAAGGGGAAAAACAAATCGTTTAAATACGGATACAGTTGGACCCATTGCAACAATGAGACATACAAGTTGTATGTTGAAAATGAACTTTACAACTTTGGTCGGGGGTGGGGTTGGGATGGGGGGAAGGATGGGAAGGGGAAACAAAGGAGGAGGCTACAATGCTTGATAAGAAATGTACTCATTATCTTGTCCATGTAATTGCAACCCCTCTGTTCAGTATTTTCACACACACACAAAAAAGACCTGATAGAGGTTTCAATGACAGTATGCCTCCAGACATTTTTTTTTTTTTTTTTTGGTCATAGGCTTGAACTCAAGGCTAGCACTCTACCACTTGAGCCACAGTGCCACTTCCAGTTTCCTGGTGATTAAGTGGAGATGAGTCTCATGTACTTTCTTACTCAGTCTGGGATCCTCAGATCTCAGCCTCCTGGGTAACAAGGATAACAGGTGTGAGCCACCAGAGCCCAGCCTCCATTTGTAATTCTGAGAACCTTTGATACATATCTGGAAAATGTCTGGAATACAGCGACTCCAATAGGCTTTAACTAAAAAGTTGTAAACAATTGTGAGAAATTTGTAAATGGTATAGATATGTAATTGACTAGGTTGAATGAATATTTTTATGAATATATGGTACAACAGACAAAAAGAGACCCCTTTTTGCTGGATACTATTGTCTCGAGCCTGTAATCCCAGCCAGGAGGCTGAAATCTGAGGATTACAGTTCAGAGTCAGCTCAGGCAGGAAAGTAAGTCCCTGAGAGTCTTATCTCCAATTATCCACCAGAAAACTGGGGGTGGTGCTGTGGCTCAAAGAGGTAGAGGGCTAGCCTTGAAAGAGCTCAGGGACAGCACCCAAGCCCCGAGTTCAAGCTCCATAACCAGCAACAACAATAAAATGACACATTTTTGGTACGGTAGTACATATCTATAATCTAAATACTTGGGAGGTCAAACAGAAGAATTTCGAGTTGAGTCTGACAACTTAGTAAGAATATGTCTCAAAATTAGTATCTTAAAAATTAGTGGAACTCCAGTGGTTTATGCTCAGATTTAGAGGATCAAAGCCAGTCTGGGGAGGAAAAGAAAATGCTGCAAGATTCTATCTCCTATTAACCATCAAAACGACAGGCTAAAGGTGTGGCTTAAGTGACAGAGCACCAGATGTGAGCAAGAAAGCTGAATGAGCATGTGAGGCCCTGGAAGCCCTAGTATTGACATGAGAAGGATACTTAAAAACAACTCTTAACCTTCTGATAATAGGCCCCCCTCCCCACAAGGAATTGAGGTGCTTGACTGTTGCCTTTTCCTCGCCTCTCATTCTAATTCCTCACCATCTTAGGCCAGTGTTACAGTGTTACCTGTGGCCAATGAATGAATCTAACCATTTCACACCATTCTACTGTTCTGGGCTATAGGCATCTCATAGTAGTGTTGCTGTCGTACCTATGTTTTGGTTGCATAGGTTTTGTTTCTCCCTTTCCCCATTCCATATTTAATCAACAGTCAGAGTGATCATTGAACTATAACTTGTTAATGGCTCTTGCTGTTTTTCTTGTGTAGAGAGGTGCATTTTGGTCATCTTTGATTTGTGTTGCCATCTTCTGAGCAACTTATAGAATATGTATAGAACATTCTTACTTCCATAAACAATGGCTTTTAAGTACCAGACAGAATGTCTAGTCCTTACTCAATTTTTACAGAAACCAGGGGACGTATATATTATTAGATCCCATTGTGTGGGGTCTCATGGAGCGTATCATTTAAATAGTGATAAAGGTTGGGATTCATGTATGATAGCATGTTATGGTCAGAAGACCTATTAAATTTCTATTATATAATTAGAAACATAAGACTCTCAGTCCATGTAATTTTTATTTAGCGCCTTTTTAAAAAAAGAATATTTTAGTAGAGAGGTAAGCCATCATAGAAGTGCCAATTCAATGGCTACTTCCCTTTTACTCTCACCCCTGGATCTCATCCTATTAAAATTATTTTCTTGTATAATAAAGTATCAAATGTACCTTGCCATTAAACAATTTCATTTCTCCCATGTTTGACTCAAAGGAATTGCTCATTGGTGATATGCCATCTGCTGACATATGTCTTTCAGGCACATAACAACAGAGTTGGGTTCTGAGCTCTTCCAATCCCCTGCCCTTCTGCAGAAGCTCATCTCCAATAGCTGCACTAGGTATGAAAGGAATAATGGGTTGGCTCTCCAACAGATCTTATCTGTGCAGAGAAGTTACAGACATGGGAGTGCTGATAGGTCATGGATTTGGGAAGAATAACTGTCCAAAGTGTATTCAGACTTTCTCCAGTACTCAGCCAAGAGGAGGTGTTTAAAATGTGAGCCCAATTCTGCTCTCCAATAGCTAATGAATCACGCTTATCAACAACGTGAGGCAGTTATGATTTACAATTTGGCTTGTGTCCTGGGTCTCTCTGGGGCGTCTACAAACAGTAAGTGTTAGTCACTTCCCATAGTAGATCTATGAGTCTTGTCCTCCTCATTGGTTTCTTATTCCCATGCTTGGGGCTTTTGTGATATACACAATCATAGATAAAAGATTTCCTAATGTATTCTGGGTCAAATTGAGGAAAATTTTCTTGTGGGACAGGTTATAGTGAAAGATGTAGAAAACCATAAAGGCTTGAGGTATAATGGACCACTGTTTTTCCAGAGGGCTTGCTCCTTGAGTGGATTTTAATGTCAGCAGCAGAACTGCCATAGAGCTCATGGTGGTTTGAGGCTCTCTGGTAGATGCAGGAGTCACAGCTTGACTTTTAAGGATCAGTTCACTGAATTTCACCATCCAGCACTGAGTAACGCTGTTATCTCAGAAATGAATGTTAGGATTTTGATGCTACTTGACAAGATGACACAACCTGAAAACTTTCCCATGAGCCTTCACCAAGCTCACATTTCCACCTTCCCTCCAGTTTTTGTCCTTTACTCCAAACAAAGGATTCTTCTCTTCAGGAGCAAAATCGGGAAAGATGCTGAACCTCTGTTGCTTAGTGTAAGGTGATAGCCAGGAGCCTTAGTTTCATAACTGCCTGTCAATTTCCCACATCAAATTTTAACACTGCTAAGATATTCCACTTTCATTTATACCAGTATATACTTTTTGTTTTCCAATTTAACTGTGAATAATCCTCCATTTCAGTCTTAAATGGGATGATACAAATTGTGGTCACAGTTTCTGTGATCTACAATCCCTGTTTCACAATATTAGGTAGTATATTCCATATAACTCTGTGAGAGTTATACATTCTCATTACTTCATTATTCTCCTCTTATAGAACAGTCTCTCATCTACCTATACTGGCATCTCTCATATATCTTTAATATACAAGTTGTGATTGTTCATTTGCTTCCTTGTGCATCTACTTATTGCCTTTTATCTTTGTTTCACAAATTTAGGAGTTTAAAATAGCATCTGTCATAAATATTTAGAGAAAGAAATAGAGGAGAGAACAAGAGTTAAATGTGTTTTATTTACACTTTAAACTTCTTCCAGTGCCTCAATTCAGACCACATTTCTGTGTCTTTACTAGATGGTTTCTAATCCTCTTAAGGAGTAACAAATTGCACATTTGGGAAGTGGCACTTATGCAGAGTCTACCGTACTATATTGAACACATGGATACAATTGAGTACCAAAATCTAATATACAATTTTACTTAGCATTAGATAGTAAAAGTTATTTCTTTTTTATATTAATAAGTTTTTTATTGTGAAAATACTGTACAGAGGGGTTACAATTACATGAGCAAGGTAATGAGTACATTTCTTATCAAGCATTGTTGCCAACTCTTATGTCATCTTCTTTTTCAAATTACATTTTTCTTATCTTCAAATAGTTTTGCAAAGAAACTGTCATTCAATAGATCAGCTTGCAAGTGAAATGTATCTTGATGGATGTCATCCTTTCGCTGTTCTCTCCCATCCAATCCAATCCCTCCCGTCAATTTTCATTGTTTCCTAGGATATGCATTGGATATTATGACATAGCCAGAGACTAAAACTATTTCTCTTTTCTGCTTAGCGTTCCTAATTAGAAACACATCTGGGCAAGGAAGCTTGAGCTATTTTATAAAGTTGATAATTATTATTGGTTTGATACAGTTAAAGATGTGGGTGTATTTTAATGTTTGCCCAGGTCATCACTGGTGTGAAGAGGAGAGATGGATATTATAAGGGACGAGTGCAGAATAACTAAGATGTCAGTAGTTTCTGTTTCAAAATAGCTCTCTTCCCAAACTTTTGTGAAAAATAATTAGCTGTAGAATGACTAAAATATAAGATTATACACTGATAATTTCGATGAATATAAAAAGGCTGTAATTTGTAAGCCTTAGCTTTATATACTTTCCTTTTGAATTCTAGTACAATGATCAGTCAAGGTCCTTCAATTTTATTATAAAAGAAAGGACCTGGCAAAGAAGCACTGCTCAATGTTGATGTGGTTAGCAAGCACTGGTTAATGTAAGCATGCAAAACAACCATGAAAGACAGAGCTTCTTTCCTACTAAGTGAAAGAAAGTCACAACAGACATCAGTCTCTTTGGCTTCACACATTGTGATAAAAGGAAAAAAAGACAGATGCTTTCATTCCTTTCCATTTTTTGAAATCATCTTTTATATATTAAAGAAGTTCTGGCATATTTGTTCACTTTTATATTTAACAAAAATGTTTGCTATATATTGTTTTTATACTTATTCAGTAATAATTCATAGAACTTTTTATTTATTTTTATTAGCACAAAACTAATTACTTAAAGGAGTTTCACTGTTATATTTTCACACATGACCATAATTTCCTTTGATCAAATTCACTCATCTGATATGTCTTTATTCCCACTTTTAAACAATTTTAATGGGTTTCATTATTCTATTGTATTCTTTAAGAAAAATTATATATAAATATCCATATAGAATAAATCTACTTGTATATGTGGAAGTAGATATCCTATAAATGTATGTATATCTATGTATTTATATATGGAAGTAAATTATAATCTTTTTTATTGTGAAAATACTGAACAGAGGGGTTACAATTACATGGACAAGATAATGAGTACATTTCTTATCAAGCATTGTAGCTTCCTTCTTTGTTTCCCCATCCTATCCTCCCCCCATCCCCCCCAATCCTCCCTGTCCCCCTGCCCCCGCACCAAAGTTGTAAAGTTGGTTTTCGACATAACGACTAAATTGATAATCTTCTGCATCACCTTCTCCTGTTATCTTCTCTCCTCCCACCATATGTTCTAAACAGTTCCTCTTTTACTTCTCATTCTAGATTCCTCATGTGAGAGAAAACAAGACATTTTTGTTACTATTTACCTATTAGATACCCCAACGGATTATTCTTGATACAAAAAAGTATTATTTTTAAGAATCAAGTTTATTGGGGCTGGGAGGGTGGCTCAGTGGTAGAGCTCTTGCCTTGCATGCCTGAGGCCCTGGGTTCCAGCACCACATAAGCAAAAAGAAAAAAGCCGGAAGTGGCGCTGTGGCTCCAGTGGTAGAGCGCTAGCCTTGAGCTGAAGAGCTGAGGGACAGCGCCCAGGCCCAGAGTTCAGGCCCTACAACCGGACCCAAAAAAAAAAAAAAAAAAAAAGAATCAAGTTTATTGAGTTATAATTTATCTTGAATAGAATGCACTCTTTTTGAGTGAAATGAATAAAATAAGCTCACCCACAAAGAGATCACTTGCTGATCTCAGAGGCTCCTTTCTTTAGTGTGTCTCCTTCTTCATATCCTTTCATGTCTTTTAGAGACCATGGTCTCTATGCAGCTCAGCAATACTTTGGTTCTCTGCCTTTCCTATACTGGTGTCTAGAAAGAAAATGCCACATATAAAACCTGTAATATTGTAGAGATTCCTTTTGATGTTTCTTTTCTTAGGGACCATAGTCAGTCCTGTTCTCAGTATCTGAAGCAAAGTTACCTAATTTTTAAATCCAGCTTTCTAATTATTTTTTCCATAATTTTTTTTAATTGTCAAGTTGATGTATGGAGAGGTTTCAGTTATATAAGTAAGATAATGGATACATTTCTTGTCAACCTTGTAACCCCTTCCCTCGGTTTTCTAATTGTTTATAGTGGGCAGGTTAGCCTGGTATGATTACTTCTTACAATAAGAGGCAAAGGACCACAATGTATTAATATTGAAAAGTTAATGTGTATTAACTCTATTACAATGCCTAAAGAAAATGATTTTAAATTGAATTGATTGCTCTTAGAAAAATGAAGTCTTTCTAAAAACTGACAGTGTTGCATGATTTTTGTTTGCTTACAAATAAACCATAGTGGATTGTAGGTATAGCTCAGTGGTAGAGCTATTGCCTTGAATGCGCAGTGTCCTAGGATCAGTCTCCAATAGCAGAACACACCCCCAACACACACATACAGTTAAAACATTTTAAGACTATTGCCATTGTAATAAATCATAGAATTGTGAGTGAATAGCTGGTAGTTTTATCTTGTTGTGGTCATTAAAATTAATGCTTTTAATAATCTTAATTTTAAAATGTTTGTCCACATATTAGTTGGATACTGAAGCTTGTTTTCCTTAAGAAAATAATCTAAAAATTCTCCAGAGAAATTTAACATTTCAAATACTTTCTCAACAGCTCTCTGTGTACTCATTTGGTGTTTATCTCTATTAAGTAATTGATTTACTAAATCAGTCTCATATTTCGGAAATAAATCTATTTGAAGAAAATACATTTATTTTTTCTCAATATACAAGGCATAGAATTTCATCTTGGGTAGTTTGCATTTATATTCATAAGTAATAGAGCTCATATTTTTATGATGATGCATACATAGTGATAAACAGAGTTATATAATTTTCTAAATGTGTAGTGTAGTGGGATTTTCTACTTGGCCATGTTTATTTTCCAAAAAATTGATATGAAGAATTATTTATTCTTGGATAGCTAAATATATTTTTTTTACTATTTCAGAGGTATAATTGGCATAAAATTAATCACACACATGGACACATGGACATACACATACATGGACAACCTGTTCATTTCTCCATGTAGCTACTCACTTGTTTCAGTGGCATATGGTAAACTTTCTCATTTAAGTGGCCTTTCTATTGTTGGTTTCTTACTGGTTCTTGGTGAGTTTCCTCCAAGAGATATGCTTATTTAAATATGGTGAATTCTCCTGAACGGTCTCTCATTCATTCTCTCTCTCTCTCTCTCTCTCTCTCTCTCTCTCTCTCTCTCTCTCTCTCTCTCTCTCTCTCTCTCTCTCTCTCTCTCTCTCTCACACACACACACACACACACACACACACACACACACACACATTCCTGGTTAAGTGGTTTCAAGTGCAATTATTAGTATTCCAACTTACTAAGAGATCATTTGGCCAATCCAATTTATTTAAATCACTTTTTCTTCATTTCTAGGAGTATTTGTGGCCTCCTTATTACATAAAATCTAGGGCAATTTTGGTGTCTTTTATTCTACTTTTTACATAATAATCATTTTTATTAACCAAAATATAACTTAGCTGGTGCCAGTGACTCATGACTATAAACCTAACTATTTAGGAGCCTGCAGTCTGAGTTTTATATTTTCCTGCCAGGGCAGGGAAGTCTGTAAGATTATTTTTCTCCAATTAGCCACCAAAAATCCAGAAGTGAAGCAGTGTTTCAAGTAGAAGAGCATCAGCCTTCAGCCAAAAAGCCAACCAAGAATATAAAGCCGTGAGTTCAAGTCCTAGTAGAAACACACACACACACACACACCACACACACACACACACACACACACACACACACACACACACACACACGTCCTGATATCATACTCCACACTTAAAATTCATTTGAAGTTTCTTTTTTTATAACTTCTTGTGAAGTGAGCAGCGTCTCTGTCCTTCATTCTGGTGTTTTGGTTGCTGGCCAAACAGAGGGAGGTATGAGTGAACAGTTTTACAGTCCCTTGATTCTGCAGTGGTGTTCTGACACTGGCCAGTAGCCTTTCATGTGTTTTATATTGACTCACTGAGTTGGGTGGCTGATTCTATACCCATTCCCTCCTTCTCTTACCATAAGGTTAATTATCTCTTCCCATTGGTTAAAGCAGTTTCCTATGCTGCTGGGCATTGGCAGTTCACCTCCACCTTCTTTCTGCTGAGACAATTTTTTTTTCAAGAAGCTCTACTGGAGACCATCATAGTCAACTCAGGGATCATTTTCTCTTACATGATTCATAGCTTGATGTTGACAAAACACTCAGGCTTTTGCTTGAATGACCTCTTGATTCAGATTTTCTCAACTAAAAATAAATTTTCTTTTGTCATCTTAGTGGAAGAGATAAACATACAGTCTTCAGTTCTTTCGATTCCTGAATCAAATCAGAAATCAGTTTTTAAGATTTTATCTCCATCCCAGACTCCATGATAAATGTTATCACTTCATTTGAGAGATATTTTTAAACATTTTTCCTTAAGAAACCTTCCCCATTCCAGACTATAAGAATGTTATGCCCTGGACAGTCCTTTATGATTTTTCCTGTCAATTTTTCCTCTGTATTCCAAATTTTGTTGTTAGTACTTTGCTAAGATTGGCCAAAGAATCAAAAACTTTATTAATTTGTCTTGTTTTGAGAACATGCTACAGAGAAATTTCTCTCAGAAGTTCTAGGAGAAGCTTGTATATGCTTTTAACATGGGGATATAACAGAAGCTGAGTAGAAAGAGCCACATGTCACTATTCTGTTATAGAAGTGATAATTATGTCAAGAATAATACTAAAACTAGAATTGCCTCACAGATTTGCAGTAATTGACCATTACATTATGACTTGCTCCTCTGTGTGATAATTATATAGCATTTTAAAGGTGATTTTTAAGATTCAACTGAATTTTACATCATCAAAAATGTGAACATTTGAAGAGTTCAATGTTTAGAAAATATAGCCATTTCAATTTTTATTACACTAGAAATAGACAATACAGCCTGAATGATTACTCTCGTGGGATTTACTACAGGTTTAGATGGATTATTTCCCATTAATTTTCATGTTGTGTGGCATACACAGTAAATTGTAGTGACTTTATGCCACACTAAGATTAACACAGATGAGGCGGTTCACCTATCTGCCCCAGAAGGTTGAAGAAATCGATGTTTGGACTTACCTGTAATCCCTTTGAAATACTAGTGAGCCAGTTTTGTTTTAATGTGATCCATTTTTTAGTGCATTATATTTGAAATGTTCATAATTTAGTACATTTGCCCTAACATTATATATGTGTGTGTGCATGTTCATTTTATTTTCTATACTTCTCTGCCTATTTTATCCTTCAAGAATGAAATGTGTTAAACATCCCCATAGCTATTGAATGTCAGCTAACTTATTTATGTGTTCTAAAGGCATTTTGCTTTATGCCTTGCAAATAAATGTTTCTTAGACAGATTCATGATTCTTAGAATTTTGCAGTAAATTTTATCATTCTTCTAGAAGCTATGAGACTCCAAGGAGATAACACTTGAAACTTATAAGGTTCTAGAAATACACATAAGCTGGAGCTCTAGAACTTGCAACTGGTAAAATAAGTGCAAGATATTTGCATTTCCTATCTGAAGAAAGCAGTTTGTTAGCATTATTTGGAGTGATCAATTCGGAATATCTCATCTTCTTAAGTTACAGTTGAAGCTTAGTAGAAATTGAAATTTGTGTTACGTAAGCTCAAACTTTAAAAGAAAAACAACTATCAACTGTTTGGAAGTTACTTATTGGATTTAAATTAAATTAATTTTCATTTTTAGATTTTGTGACAATGTACTTTTATAATTGAATAATTTTAAGAATTATAACAAAAATGAAAATAAAACAGGCAAGTTCCTGTCACTTATCTCTCAAGCTATTCCTCCAGAGGCAATCTATTTAAACATTTAGATTCACTTCCATACCTTAATATACTGTCCCTATCATTTCATGATTTATTAAATGTAGACCATTAATTTAGCCTTAGGTAATTGTAGCCCCTCTGTACATCACCTTTACAATAAGCATTAAAAAATAACACCTCTTACATGAAAAAAATAAAGCTCTATAGGGAGAAGAGACCATGGAGATGGAATCGATACTGGAGAGAACAGGAAAAGAAATGGCCTGTATGTTCTGATAAAACTTTACTAGTGAGACGGAAAAAATGTATCTTGGAGATTAAGGAGAAATCTTTAGAATCAGCAGGAGAATTGGTGAAAACAAAGGAATGATACAGCATTTTAAATTCTTTTACAGAGCTACCTTTCCAATATTAATTTTAGTACATTCTTACGTAAGATGGGAATAGAATATACACAAACACAAACATGCACATTAAAATACATCCTTGATAAAACTTTCAGTTGTAAAACTAAGAGGCTGAGAGAGATTCCAACAAGTTAGCTAATGAGTAAAAGAATGGAGGATACCTTTTATTAATAGCACAACATTTGGTATAACTGAACATAAATTATTTCAGTTACTTTATCCATTTGCTTCACTTCCTCTTCATTTTGTGATGCATTTTCTCTTTTCTTTTGTTATTTATTTAAATGTTTTCTTCACCAACAGTTTCAAATTATGCTGAAGAAAGAACTGCTTCAAGGTGTGTGCCCATCAAGGTGGGGAAAAGTAGGAACAGTTCCCGTCGTTCTGTCTAATTAAATAAAAAGAGCTTAAACTGCTGGAGGAAGTAGGAAGCCTGGGTAAGAAAGGGTAGAAGATTTGGGTAAATGCCCAAAAGTGAGATTGCTGGATCATAGGGGAGATCTATGTGAAGTCTTTTGAGGAACCTCCATACTGCTTTCCAAAGTGGTTGAACAAGTTTACATTCCCACCAACAATGAAGTAAGGTTCCTTTCTGTCCACATCCCCTCCAGCATCTGTTGTTAGAGTTCTTGATTTTTGCCGTTCTAACTGGAGTGAGGTGGTATCTCAATGTTGTTTTGATTTGCATTTCTTTTATGGCTAGGGATGTTGAACATTTCTTCATGTGTCTATTGGCCATCCTTCTTTCTTCTTCAGAGAAGCTTCTCTTTAAGTCTTTCGCCCACTTATTTATTGGGCAGTTGTTTCTTGGAGGATTTGTTGTTGGGTGGTTTAACTTTTTGAGTTCCAAGTATATTTTAGATATGAGACCCTTGTCCGTTGTATGGCTAGTAAAGATCTTCTCCCAATCGGTGGGCTTTCTATTGATCTTGCTAGCTATGTCATTTGCCCTGCAGAAGCTCTGCAACCTTATGCAATCCCATTTGTCCAACCTTTCTTTGATTTGTTGTGTTTCCGGGTCTCTATTCAGAAAATTTCGGCCTGAGCCAAGGAGACCTAGGGTTTCTCCTATTCCATCTTGTAATGTTTTCAGAGTGTCTGCTTTGAGTTCAAGGTCTTTGATCCATTTGGAGTTGATTCTGGTGCAGGGTGATATATAAGGATCTAGCTTTAGTTTTCTACATGTAGTTAACCAATTTTGCCAGCACCATTTACTGAAGAGGCTGTCTTTCTTCCATTCTATTGTTTTAGCCTTATCGAAGATTAGATGGCTGTAGGTCTGTAGGTTCGTTTCTGGGTTTTCAATTCTATTCCATTGGTCCTGAGGTCTGTTCTTATGCCAATACCAAGCTGTTTTGATTACTATGGCTTTATAGTAGAGTTTGAAATTTGGTATTGATATTCCTCCAGCAGTGTTCTTTCCATTGAGGAGTGTTTTTGCTATTCGGGGTCTTTTATTGTTACATATGAATTTTTGGATTGCCTCTTCTATTTCCTTGAAGAATGAGGGTGGAATTTTGATAGGTATCGCGTTGAATTTGTAGATAACCTTGGGAAGTATTGCCATTTTCACGATGTTAATCTTGCCAATCCAGGAGCATGGGAGGTTTTGCCATTTTTTAAGTTCGGTGTTGATTTCCTTTTTCAAGATTTTAAAGTTTTCATCATAGAGGTCCTTCACTTCTTTAGTTAAGTTAATTCCTAGGTATTTTATTTTTTGTGGGGCTATTACAAATGGAGTTGCTTTCCTAATTTCAGCCACACTTTTCTCATTGTTGGCATACAGAACACTAAAGCTACCAGCACAACTATGTTTATTGCAGCATTATTTACCATAGCTAAGATATGGAACCAACCCAGATGCCCCTCAGTAGATGAATGGATCAAGAAAATGTGGTATATATACACAATGGAATTCTATGCCTCCATCAGAAAGAATGACATTTCCCCATTTGTTAGGAAATGGAAAGGCTTGGAAAAAATTCTATTAAGTGAAGTAAGCCAGGCCCAAAGAAACATAGGTCCCATGGTTTCCCTTATTTGCAATATCTAGTATAGGTATGAGTCAAGCGGAAAAGGTCAGATAATGTGATGTTAGGAAAACGAACCCTTAAATATGTATTTTAATGTTTTCGTTTCTTTCATGCATGTGTTTCTAACGCATTTATAAGATTATTTCTTTGTTGCTTTGTATATCCCTCCCCCACAATGTAACCCCCACTTTCACTTTATTTGATGTCAGTATAACATGTGGAGGAGATGGGGACAAACAAGTCGTTTAAGGATTCAGGTGGACCTGTTGCAACAAGGAGAATTACAAAATGTCATGTCAAAGCAAGCTTTACAATGTCCGTTTGGGGGGGGGAGAGGGGCATGATTGGGTGGGGGGGAGGGTGGAGGCTGGGAAGGGAGGTGAAGGGTAAACAAAGGAGGAGGCTGCAATGCTTGGTAAGAAATGTATGCATTATCCTGCCAATGTAATTGTAACCCCTCTGTACAGTATGTTCTCAAATAAAATTAAATGAAATTTAAAAAAAAAAAAGAAAGGGTAGAAGAGTTAGTAATGAGGTAAGCGAAAAGAGAAAGGGCAGATAACTGTCCTGGGATGGGAAGACATGCAAAACAGTTTGACAAAAGAAGAGTCCCAAGGTTGGGATTTAAAAAAAAAAACGCTTCTGAAAGAATATACTGTCTAGTAACGATCACAGTCACAACTACAGTACTTTTTTTTTTTTTTTTTTTTACCGAAAATATATTTCTTGTGACTTTTTTTGGGACTACAGAGGAATATTTTGGTTCTTTGTCATATGTGACCACTGACATGTTTAGTAGGTTATTTCATTGGTCAGGTAAAAATTAGGTAGAAATTTCCTAAAATAATTTATCCAGTAAGTGTGAAATCCTTTGATTATAGATGCTGTGTATTCCCACAAGTCTTCAGAGCCCCAATCATTTACAACTCTGCCATAGATTTCACTTACTGATTCTGCTGAATCAAGGTCAATGGCAGATTAGGGGTCAAGGCCTTCTGAGTTCTTTCCTGGGTATGCACAAGCTTTGTAAATGAAGCTTTTCCTTGACAAAAAGCTCAGACGATATCAACCCTTTGGAGACAGGGCTTTTGTGGACACTCCAAAACACTTTCTTCCTTTGTGTGACTCCTATACCAACCACTCTGTTTCAGCTCCTATGTTTGTCAGGCTAGGGAGTTTCAAAGGCTCCCATGGAGCAAGAGATTGTGAACAGTGGTACTAGAAAAAGTACTCTTCTCACCAAGATTCAGATGTTTTCATCAATGAAACAATCACTTCTTGGATTATTGGGAGTCTTGGTCCATTTCTAGGGTTCTACAATGCTTTGACAACGTTTTCCTGGTATTATTACTTGTAAGGGCAACAGGCATTTAAGAGTCCTTTATTCTACTATTATTAAAAAAGTACTTTGGGTACTTTTTAATTAATATATTCAATTCTGTCTGACAAATGAGTATTCTAAATTCATTTACATTTATGTTCTGGAATGGCAGAAAATGCAACTGTAAATTGGCAAATGATAATTAAATATAATATTAGTACATATTATTATACTAGCAGAAAACTACTTAACTATTTTAATGTGTATTTAGTATAAGTTTCTATCTCATGCACACTTTCCAAATTAGCCACAATGATAAATATATATACATAATTTTATTTCCAAAATATTCCCATTAAAATAATTAAAAAGTATTTTAGAGCTATAATGACTGCATTGTAATCAAGAATATTTAAATAGCCAAATCATCCTTCACATAGAAAGTACAAATTGAAAATTTTCATATTTTTTATCTTAGTTAAAGGTTTATAAAAACAGAGCAAAAGGCATTAAAAACTTAAACGAAAATCTTATCAGGAATTTGTTTGTTTTTCTGTGGGCTGCAAAGGTCTAACACTTTTTTTTATCAACTGCTAACATCCGGGAAGACAAAATGAAGCAATATATCTTTTTCCTTAACATCATATGCATATAACTTTTTCCTTAGCGTCATATGTATATATACCTATAATACCTTCCGGAACAGGGTCAACACTGATAAAAGTAGCCATAATCAAACTTTGCCAAAATTTTCTAAGGTACATTTACTTTCAGTTTATCATCTGTTAGCTTTGCTGGTTACTCAAATTCATTCAAATTTAGGAAATGTTCTGTTAAATGCAAAGTTGACTATATATCTGTGGTGCATCTGTTTTTTCCTCTCTGAGGGCACATGATACCATGTACATGAGTATATAAATATCCCTAGAATTGTTTCGACTTTTCCATAGCTCATGGACTGGGTCAGTTGGCAATCAGCATTTAATAAAATTGGAACTCATCTGTTCCATCTGCTATTTGCTTTGAATATATCAAGTGAGTAGACAGCCTCCTAATTCTGTCCTTTTGCTCTACAAATCTCATAGCCTATAAATCTCTGTCCTTCCATAACAACTTATTTTATGTCCCCCTACCACAGAGATCTATGTTAAAAGTCTTTGAGAATCTTTTTCTGCTTAAATTTATTTTTTTTAAAATTTACAATGCTCTCTTTTATTTTTATTTACCACGCTCTTTGACATGTTATTTCACCAACTTAAGTCTCCAAGAGGTATGAAAACCTCTCTTAAAGATCATGCCTCAGAGAGGCCCAGGGTGATGTCTTAGGACCCAAAGATAAATGTTTACCATTGGAAGATAGATCTCTTGAGTCGTGTGTGTGTGTGTGTGTGTGTGTGTGTGTATGTCTGTCGGTGTGTTGTGTGTTCTGTTGTCACAACAATTTTTGGGCCCTGTAAACAGCACTCTTTGAACTATCCATCACTAGTCCCTATACTGAAGGAGTTTTTAAAAAGAACACAGCACAAAATGAGTTAGTATAATTGCTAGGAGAGAGCAAGGTCTATAAAGCAGTGCTTTACACGGTCTTTACAAGCATCTGCATTTACTTATTCCTCATTCTGTGGCCTTTCTGCACCACATTACACTTGAGTACACCAGCCAACTGCACTTGCTTATTCACAAGATAATGTTCCTTTCCGTTAGAAAAACTCATGCTTTATGCACGAAGCGTGTTGCTTCAACACATTGACAACTCTTACCAGTCAAGTACATACTGCAAGTACATATATGCTTAGTGCCTGGTGTTTATACAATACACACAAACACACACACACACACACACACACACACACACACACATGCACATACACACAATTTAATTTCTTATCCTCTGAAGTATTTTTGTTCATTGACTTAAAAAATTGTAGTTTACCATGAAAGGACAGTGATAAAACAGGGGATAGGAATTAATATAATAAAACTTTTATGCCAGGTCATAATTCGATGAAGTCATCTGTCAAAAAGCAATCTAAATATTAAGGTGATTGATGTTCTCAGTAGGTGAATAATACTGATAGTGGTTTAATACAGTATCTGTACAACTAGATTATTAGAGATAAATCAATGGCCAGCCCTAGTAGCTCATGCCTATAATCCTAGCTACTCAGAAGGCTGAGTTCTGAGGATCACAATTTGAAGGCAGTCTAGGCAGACAAGTACATGAGACTCTAATCCCTAATTAACAAGTTAAAGGCTGAAAGTGAAGGGGTGGCTCAAGTGGTAGAGTGCAGCCACATAAAAAAGTCAAATGAGAATGCTAGGTCTTGAGTTCAACTGTAATACCAGCATAAAACAACAAAAATTAAAATGTTTGCAGAATTATTTACCATAGCCAAGAGATGGAGCTGACCCAAAGGCCCCCCAATAGATGAATGGATCAAGAAAATGTGGTACATATACACAATGGAAGCATGGATGCTTACATCAGAAAGCATTGTTCCATTCATAAGGAAATGGAAAGACTTGAAAAACATTATATTAAGTGAAGTAAGCCAGACCAAAGAAAAGGAGATTGTATGATTTCCCTCATTTGTAAAAACTAGAGTATGAATATAATATTTATAAGAGGGGACCTGAACAACCCGAGCGCTTAGTGCACAGTCCTGTATATAATGAAGCATATTAACATGAACTACAACTTATGGAAAGAAGAGGTTCTCATTAGAAGGTGTATATAGTTTGTTCTTTTTTCTCTATTGTTGCATTTTTTCTTTCTTCATTTATCTTAGTTTTTGGGGTCTTGGATTTCACATAATAGACAATGCAATATGTGAAAGGGAAAGGGAATCCCAGAAACAGTAGAACAATGGATGAGCCACAGCAACATTGATTCCCACTTGACACAGCTGGATATGAACATTACAACTTGGCGGAGGGAGAAGGAGGGGTAAATGGGAAATAAAGAGGGATGGGGTAACAATGTTTGAAAACAAGAGGCTAGGAAGGTGGCTCAGTGGTAGAGTGCTTGCCTTGCATGCAAGAGGCCTTGGGTTCGATTCCTCAGCAACACATAAGCAGAAAAAGCTGGAAGGGGTGCTGTGGCTCATGTGGTAGAGTTGTTACGAGTATTCATGTAGTAGCCATTAAGGGTTCAGAGCCTATTTAGGCCTTATTTAAAACAATAAATTATTAAAAAAAAAAACAGTAGGCAAGGGAAAAATAGGTGCAAATATGAGCAAATTACTTCACATATATATATATATGTATGAGAATATAATACGGAATTAAAATTGTGTGAAAAGGGAGTAAAGGGTTTAAAAAAATAACAGAAGAAGTTATTTGATCAAAGTACATGAAAACATCACAATAAACTGTTGTGCAATTAATATATACTCATAAAAATAGAATAAATATATAAGAACAGAATGAGGAGAATACAAGTGAAAAAGATATTTTAAAAATGAAACTGAATTTGATTTTCAAACTACAGAATTATTGTTCTATTTTGTTCTCACTGTTAGTGGATCTGAGTGCAGGCCCTTTTCTTTATGAAGAGTTGACCAAAAATTTCATAGTTTGGGAGTATGAGTCCATAGGCCTCGGATAAAAACAGAATATATCTATGATATATGAAGAATATAAAAATTTGGAGTGTGTGTGTGTGTGTGTGTGTGTGTGTGTGTGTGTGTGTGTGTGTGTGTGTGTGTGTGTGTGTGTGCTGGTGCTTGGGTGTGAACTCCCATGCTTCCTTGGCTTTTATTTAAAATTTTTATTATAAAGGTGATGTACAGAGGGGTTACAGTTACATAAGTCAGGTAAAGAGTATTTTTTTTGACAATGTCACCCCTTCCATTACTCTCTCCCACTTTTTCCCTTGTCCCCACCCACAAGTTGTACAGTTCATTTTCCACATAGAATCTGGCAAGTCGAGTACCATTTCTGAATTTTTTCCCACCCGTTTGATTGGCTTTTTATTTTTTGGCTTGGTGTTTTTACTCACAGCTTTCCCTTTACCATTTGTCCTACACCCAAGTTCAGTTTTTTGCCAGTGAATTGGCGATGAGAATCCTTTTGAGCCTAGAGCCTAAGATCTCATTCTCCTGAGTAGCTTGCATGTATGTGTGAAACTCTGCTGCCTGGCTCAAAGAATTTTGATATCTTAAATTTTTAAGATTCAAAATAAGAATCTGATCATTGAAGTACCACTTTTTATTCCCTCCTCCCTATCATAGTACCATACTGAGTCCAAGGCTTATTTTTTTTTTAAGGTGAGGCACAATATCTACCTGCTCAGGATGATAGCTTATCTCTTTTACTTATTTTAAGAGGCTATCTAAAAGGGAAACATATAATGGCCTAGCCTATCATCCATTTTAAGGTCAAATACAAACCCATCAAAAATGTACTCATAGAAACATGCATTTATTTCAGAAAGTCTGTGGTTTAAACTCATTACTGATATGTACTTGAGCTTGCTCAGCTAACATAAATAAGCTTTTATCTTAAATTTTTAATTCTGTAATTAAATAACAAATAGCTTTCACACTCCTACGAAGTTATCAAGTCTTGTGTGAGCTCTTGAATCTCAGCCAGGAGTGTGGGAAGTAACACTAGCTATAATTTTAATAACTGTTAAAAAATATGTCTAATAGCTTTGAAGATAGAAATCAAACTGGAAAAGTCAATGCAGATACCTGGAATGTGGACGGCTTTCTCAAACATCAGGTGAAGGAAAATACTGATAATTATTCAGTGAATTTATAGGAGCAGAAAGGCAAAAAATCATTCACTGCATGCTAAGCATCTTCTTTGAAGTGCAGGTCATCAGGAAAAGCTCTGTCTGCTGATAAAATAATGAAAAATTTTCATAGCTTGAACCTCATTTAGAATTCTGTTGACAGAATTCTTTTAACTCCAAATAATGCACTTTTAATATTCTTGTATTTTATGACTAAAATCTTATTTTAAAGCAGTTCCTACTTTTATTAGTAGGGGAAGAATTGAATTATGTTTAGAAAATATTTAAATTACATGACAACCATAATTTTTCCATTGGAATCCTTCTTCTTTAGCCTATAGATTGGACTATTTTTTAGATATATTATTTTTTCAAAAAGTAGTGTCTGCATCTCTGGAGAAGTCATTTTTTAATAGTTTAATCTCTTAGTCATCCCATAGAGTTTCTTCTCAAATACCAAAAAAATGAAAATATATTTTAATTTAGGGTTTCTTATTTGGACACATTGAATTGTGTTGAAGTTCTTGGGTCAGTAAAAATAGCCCTGCTAGCTGGGCACTGGTGGTTCATGCCTGTAATACCAGCTACTCAGGAGGCTGAGATCTGAGGATTGCTGTTCAAAGCCAACAGGAAACTCTGTGAAACTCTTATCTCCAATTAACCACCAGAAAACCAGAAGTGGTGCTGTGGCTCAAGGGGTAGAGTGCTCCCCTTGAACTGAAGAACTCAGGGATAGCACCCAGGCCCAGAGTACAAGCAAGCAAGGAAGGAAGGAAGGAAGAAAGGAAGGAAGGAAGGAAGGAAGGAAGGAAAAGAAAAGAAGAAAGGAAGAAAGAAAAAGAAAAAAAGTAGCCACTGTTGATGTTGGCTAATGTGAGATAAGGTCTAAATATATCATGCTACCTGTTTTGTGGTAAAAGAGTACTTAACCTATCACAAAGGGAAAAAAATCTTGGTGTAAAAAGATGGTTATGGTAGGACATCTATAATAACATCTAATGGCCAGGTTTTTATTTCTATATATACCAAAAGAGAAAGATTTAAGCCTAAGGAAATATTTAAATAGGATGTCATATGACCAAAGAAATGTGCATATATTAAAATATTAAATGTTTATATTACAAAAATATATAATGTATTAGAAATAATTAAAGTGTATAGTATAAATTGTCTTTACACAAAATTGTCTTTACACAAAAACTGTAAATTAGCATGTTAATATGAGTTAGGCCACAAAATAATAAATACAATGGGTTTGAATGACAGATAATTACTGTTTCTTTCTGAAGATTTTTACTAATGTTGCTTCAGTTTATTACATTTTTTCATATAAAAGAAAATAAATAGATACAATTAATAGAAATTTTAAATATTCTCTACTCTTATTGTTTTATGAAAAGAAAATTTGGTAATGATTGAATTGATAAAAAAATAAAGATCTTATTAAAATTAGTAAATTGCAAATATCTACCTATCTATCAAACAACCTATCTATCCAAGCAGAGTGATAGAGATAGAATTGGGATGAAATATAATGAAGAATTTCTCATGTATCTTTTAGCTAAGATGTGTATATGTATATATATACACATATACATATATATATATATGTGTGTGTGTGTATATATATATATATACATATATATATATATATATATATATATATATATATATATGTTAGTCATGGGTCTTGAATTCTGGGCCTGGACACTGTCCCTGAGCTCTTCAGCTCAAGGCTAGCACTCTGCCACTTGAGCCACAATGCCACTTCCAGTTTTCTGGTGGTTATTAAGGATAAGAGTCTCACAGACTTTACTGCCCTGGTTGGCTTTGAACTATGATCCTCAGATCTCAGCTTCCTTAGTAGCTAGGATTTCAGGCATGAGCCACTAGTGCCCAGCAGTTATACAATTTTTTAAACTAGTCATTATTAAGTTCTTTATTTTTTTTTAATGTTTATCTTTAAGTAGCTAAGCAAAGGGGAAGCCATTTAACAGAGTAGTACATGATTGCAAGGAATCTTGATCAATGTCACTCCTTTCATCATTCTCTCCATCCCTCTCAACCCCTACTTCCCTCCATTTGCTCACTCCTGTAAATTATGCATTGAATTTTATGACTGAATTAACCCCCAGTTGCTATCTTCTTATACTTTTCTTTTTGTTGCATTTCACCTGAAAAATGCAATTATATTTAAATGATTTAGAGAGGACATTGTTTACATCTCAACCTTTTGAAACATTTTCAAATCTTCATGAATTTATGGAGTTAGAAATGGTAGATTTTGTCTTCTCTAGTTGTGGAAGTTTTGTGGCTAGTAGTGCTGATGCAGTAAACAGTGATTAAAGAAATGATCAAGTTTAGGAAAAGTAAAAACATAATTTTCAAGTGCTTACCCAAGAAGAAATCTGCCATATACATTTCTGGAAGAGTGTGGAAAAGTTTTCTAGTTAGGACACAAAGGCATTGCTTTGATTTAAAGCTCTTGGTTCTGGCAAAAATTAAGTTCATTAAACTTAGCACAGTGTGTTAAATACAGACCTGCTCATTACTGAATATCAGCTCAATCATTGATGAGAGCTCTGTGAAAGGCCCATCATTATAACATTAAATGTCATTTTATTACCAGACAGTAACTGCCTGATTAAAATCTTAAATGGATGGGGATCATTGAGAAGCCATATTGAAAGTATCTTCCAGTTGATTATTAAGTAAAGTCAGCAGTAAAGGGAAATATTAATGAGCAGGACTACTTCCTTTGCCTCAATGTTTTTCATGTGTGTCTTTCCTCTCCATTTGCACTGACATACCCCTAATTCAAGATTTAATCATCTCTCTTTGATATTGCAATAACTCTCGTAAATTTTGACCTTTCTGTGGACATACTCCAACTCCCTTCAAATGAATAATAAATAAAACATCTAGAAAACCCTTCCCAGGGGTTGGAGGCATGGCTCAGGTGATAGAGTGCTAGCCAATCAATGAGCAGAAATGTCAGGTACTGGGGTCCCTTCTCTGTGGGGGGTGAGGGGAAGAACTTTATCCGATCTAATTTTTAAAACATGTCATACATTGCTTATGTTTTGATAGACTTGTTTGGAGTAATGAGACTCACTGTATCCTAATACAAAGCATCCTTTAGGATGATTATTATTCTTTAGACAATACTCTCTCTCTCTCTCTCTCTCTCTCTCTCTCTCTCTCTCTCTCTCTCTCTCTCTCTCTCTCTCTCTCTCTCTCTCTCTCTCTCTCTCTCTCTCTCTCTCTCTCTCTCCTTCCTCCCCCCTCGGTTGTGGGGTTTGAGCTCAGGACATGGGTACTGTCCCTGAACCCCTTTTGTGCTCATGGCTGGTACTCTAACCCTTAAGCCACAGTTCACTTTAGTTTTTTTTTTTTCAATTGTGAAAAAAACCTACAGAGTGGTTACAATTACATGAGCAAGGTAATGAGTACATTTCTTATCAAGCATTGTTGCCTCCTCCTTTGTTTCCCCTTCCCATCCCTTCCCATCGCTCCCCTCTCCCCCCCTACCCCGCGCCAAAGTTGTAAAGTTCGTTTTAGGACATAATGTCTTGTACATCTCATTGTTGCAATGGGTCCACCTTCCCCTTCACAAATTATACCTACATCAAATACAGTGAAAGCAGGGGTTATACCGTGGAGGAGGGACATACAAAGCAACAAAGAAATCATCTTATAAATATGTTAGGAATAATAGCAAGAAAGAAAAAACATTTGAGTCCTTATCTTGGGTTTTTTGAATGGTTAATTGGAGATAAGAGTCTCATGGGGACTTGGGCTGTCTTCAAACCACTATCCTCAGATTTCAGCTTCCTGAGTAGCTGGATTATAGGCATTAGACAAGAGCACCTGGTTCAGCCCTTTTCTAGGCATATGTTTTGCAGTTGAAAGAGATACTTTGTTCATCTTTAGAATAAATCACTTTTTATTTCTTTTAAAGCATTTTTGTTCATCTCTGCTATCATAATTGTTACATCGCAATTTTCTATACTTGACGTAGAGTTGCACTTTACAATGTAGAGCATTGTATACAGATTCTATTTGTACTAAGTTTTAGCTGCCAAGGTCAGCTAGCACTCTAGCATTTTGAACACAGTTCCACTATAAACTCTTACTTCCATTCTTAGTTGGAGATAAGAGTCTCATGGACTTTCTTGCCCCCCTGGCTTTGAACTGTGATCCTCAGATCGCAGCCTTCTGAGTAGCTAAGGTTACAGAACACTGGTGACCATTGTTTTCAGAATTTTTAAGTGGTAAAAGTTTGCTTTCTTTAATAATAAAAATTACATATTTGTCTATATTTAAGGTATTAACTCCCAGCTAAGCCTCTGGTTCCAATATACATGATTAAAGCAAGAGTAGATTTTATTAAAACTAAATTCCAACTTGAAGGCAGATGCAATGCTGTTACTGATAATTTTCCTTTAAAATTTTAAATAATTAACTTTTATTTTTAGAATTTTCATTCAAATTAATTTAGTGCTATTATTACATATTATTCTAGAGAAACTATATAACTTCATACTGATTGAAATAATATAATGGAAACATTATTTGCAAAATAAAAGTAGATAAAATATTTAAGTGATACACAAATGAACAATAAAAATAAATGAACAATATCATAAAATTGGTACAATTGATTACTGCATAGGAAATTCAATTTAAAACTAGTTACTAAATGGCAATAGTCAATTTTGTGAATATAAAAAATATTATTTCTCTAGCCAAAGTGTGACATGAAGTATTAAGGGATTTTTGAGAAACAATGTGTAAATATGCTTCAAAAGCATTCAAAGAAACTATATCACATACTAGTTATTGCAAATAAGGGAAACCATGGGACCTATGTGCTAGTATATGTCTGAGACAAGCAGAAACAGTCAGATAAGTTGATGTTAGGTGAAATGAACCCCAAGATAAGTATTCAAACGTTTTTTCTTTCTTGTGATTGTTTCTAACATATTTATAAAATGATTTCTTTGTTGCTTTGTATGTCCCTCCCCCATGGTATAACCCCTGTTTTCACTGTATTTGATGTTGGTATTCTTTGTGGAGGGGAAGGGAAAAACAAATTGTTTAAACAGTGATACAGGTGGACTTATCGCAACAATGAGATATACAAGACATTATGTCGAAAAATGAACTTTACAACTTTGGCTGGGGAGATGGGAAGGGATGGGAACGGGAAACAAAGGAGGAGGCAACAATGCTTGATAAGAAATGTACTCATTACCTTGTCCATGTAATGGTAACTCCTCTGTATGGTATTTTCACAATAAAAAAATGTAACAAAGAAAAAAAGAAAAAAAACAAAAAAAACTATCATTTCATTAGGGCAATGCATTTCTTTTTTATTTTCAGAAATTAATACAGATTTATTCAAAAATGGCCAACATAACACTATTTTGTATAACAAATGAATACTTTATAGTAGTAGACAGGTGTATTAATAGTACTTTAATAAAAAAAATTAGCTCTTGTTTAGACAAATGTAGAATGTTTCAAAAATGATACAGTTAGTAGGTCATATAAGTTATGTTCTCCATGATATTTTTTAAACTTAACATTTTTACAAAATTATAAACAAAACATGGATGGGGCAAAGGACCAAAATTAGAAATAGTAATTCCCAGCTGATTCAAGGTAAAACCCTCAAAATGCTAGAAGTACATAAACAAAGATTACAGTTTCCAAGACAAGTGTAAAAAATAATAAATAGAAGATAATCAGTAGGCTAATAAAGGAGAAATACATTCTTACAGTTACAATTGGTGCCAAAAGTAAATGTGAATTGCTTGTCTCCCAAGGACGAAGCTCGATGCAGTGATGTATTTTCCAGTCTCCCATGACTTTTCAAGTTCTTAGTACCTACTGAAGGCTATTTACAAGTATTGTTTGTGCTAGATATCAAACACAGGGCCTAGTATGCAAGAACTTTATAACACACAAATGTCCTTATTTTACCTTTTATGACTCAAAATCACTGTACTAACTCAAATATGTTAAATTGTATCACATAAGATGCTTTCAAGTCTTAGCATTTCCAATTATCATCCTACTGCTTTTTTCATACTTTTCCCTATTGTACATATTGTCCATTGAATGCATAGGTAATGCCAATTTGAATGTAAAATAAGGAAAAGGACTTGAAAGTTGGGGTGATGTTAATATGCTAAAATAATTACTCTTCAAAGAGAATGTCAGAAATTACAACTTTAAGAGTCCTATGTGAACAAACGTGGGGTGTGATTTCTGTGATGACAAATTTTGTTTTTAAGAAAGTGCAAGTGAAGAAAAATTTGGATAATAGTATTTACTGGTAATCATTGTTAAATATATTGATCTTGTAATAGGAGGAATTTTACTTTGGTTAAATTAAATTTAATATTGTAACTATTTTTGTAAATACTATTATAAATACTTGTTAAATTCTAATTACTATTATAATCAATGTCATTACCTAGTTGATTTTGGTCAATGGCCTACTGAACGATGAAATTATATTTTAGGCAGAAAATAGTATGGCTAATCTACATGTCTGCACCTGTTAGTACATGATTAAACCATCATCTGGCTTCTCTAATGTCCATGTTATTATTGCCTTTCAAGTTTAGTTTCGTGATAGGGCACAGTGTAAAAAGGTATGAATTTTTTAATTCCAGCATATCTCTTTAGTGTGAAGATTCAATAAATATAAGTCATACACATATCCAGTTTAGGATTAAGAGGTATTTACATTCATATGGCATCTGCTTATTTTTAAAATTCCGTATTTATTATTGGCTAAAATATCATACGTTGTTTCTTCATTTATGAATTACTTAGTGAATGAATGAGTGAGTAAACGAGCAGAGAGAATAAGGTTTATTTTTACAAATGTGAATATTGAACCTATCTGGGTTGTCAGGTTGTACCATATCTGTAGACATTGTACTACTGTGCATCGTCAAGGCCCAATAACATCAACTATGTGAATGGTGCCCCTGGAGATAGGCAGTTCAACAGCCTATGTCTTTCTGGTGGAAAAAAGTAGGGTGAGTAGTCTGGAAGGAGTGGCTCAAACACAGATTCAAGCAATGTATGCTATCTTTGAATAGACTGACTAATATGCAACTTGAATGTGTTACATGGTAGGATGGCTTACCTTTATTCATATGGTCTAAAAGTATATACTGAAAAAAGGTAGAGTAAGGTAGAGTAAATCTCAATGTTATTATTTAATTTCTATAAATCAGGATGAGGAGAGATAAACCGTGAGAGAAGGCATGGGTGCTGGGCATCCTTTCCATTTAGAAAGACACATGTAAAATTTCACTGGAGAGAAGATGAAGATCTGGGTCAGAGCGGAAATAGATCATGACCTCCAGAAATCCATCTGTGAAAGGAAACCTGGTGTGAAATATTAAAGCCAAGAGCCTGCCTTGGGTGGGAGGGACTGAGAGCAGTATGATGTTGGGAACTGTAGTGAGATCAAAAGATAAATTCTGAGCTTACAGAAAGCTATACAGGGAATTCTGTGCTGTGAACTTTGAGCTTGATAAGCCTAGATGGATGTAGATGTCAAAAGCTGAAAACCAGTATCTAGAGAAAAAAAAAAGAGATGAGAGTGGTTCAGATAACGAGTTCAAAGCCTCCAGTATGAATCATTTATAAAGTCATAACCCCACAAAACAAAGTAAATACTTCATGTAAGAGTTGATATCATGAACTCAGCCATCCTATATATCTTACATGTATTTGTAAGATATTTGTCTTAAATTTTACCTAGTTTTAATCTTACAGTTAAATGTAGAACTATACTGCTTATCATCTGAAGCATTAGAATAGGTAATTTATGCTGGGCATCAGTGGCTTATGCCTGTAATCCAAGCTACTCAGGAGTCTGAGATCTGAAAGTCGTGGTTCGAAGCCAACCCAGGGAAGAAAATCCATGGGACTCTACTCTCCAATAAACTATTCAGAAAAAGCCAGAAGTGTCACTGTGGCTTGAGCACAAAGAGGCTCAAGCACAGTGCCCAGGCCTTGAGTTCAAAAAATAAAATATCGGTAATTTACAGTTTTCACATATTCATCTCAGTGCTGAAGAAACACATAACATGTAAATAAAATCATGTTTTTTTTTCAGATTCTCATTACTCTAAAAATGCATGTGATGGTTATCCTTTAAAGAGACATTTTTTTAGGTCTATTGAACGAAAGGATCCGTTGCTTTAGGCCTTTGACAAGGCACCACATCATCACACACATGAGAAACCACCAGGAAAACGTCTTGCATCATAAACTCTGGAGCAAGGGGAAAACAAAAGAGCTCAATGACCATACCCCCAAAACTTAAGAAGTTCCCACTAGCTCTCATTTCTAAAGAGTTTTACCAACTCTGTAATTCATGGACTTTTGGAAGCTACTTACATAAGCCAGTCAATCATCTCTAACTTTCTTGTATAGCTGTTTATAGGACTGACTTAAAAGGTATATAGAGGTAGAATGGGAAGAAAGATGGATTAAAAAGAGTAATAGAATGGGTAACTATAATCAAATACATTATACTCTATGATGAAATACATTAAATTCTATGGTGAAATGTAAGATTTACTTAAGCTATTTTTTTTGTCGGTCATGAGGCTTTAACTCTGGGCCTGGGCTCTGTCCTTCAGCTCTTGAGCTCAAAGTTAATGCTCTACCACTTGAGCCACAGCACCACTTCTGGTTTTCTGGTGGTTTATTGGAGATAAGAGTCTCACAGACTTTCCTGCCTGGGCTGGCTTTCAATTGCAATCCTCAGATCTCAGCCTCCTGAATAGCTAAGATTACAGGTGTGAGCCACAGGCACCTGGTCTACTTAAGCTAATTAAAAAAAAGAAGAGCTATTATCATACTTTCTTTTTGATGATTTGTTACCAAAGAGAATGGGTAGAAGCTCTTTTATAACAAAAGTGTTCACTAGTTGATCTAAATCAGTCTCTGGACTGATTTTTAGTGACATGGAGGCCTCACAAATAGTCATATATAAGGATCATGAGATTGGATTAAATCACTCAGAGAAAAGTTGCAAACTTCACACAATTGTCATCTTTATATTCAATCTTTTACCTGCTACCATTTTTTTATATTTTGAATTCTGACATATCTTCAACATACTGATTTAAAATATGATGTCAGCATATTCATTACCATACATATCAAATAGACGAGATAACAATAAAACACAAGAAAGAGGGGAGGAGAGAAGAGCAATAAAGAGAATGCCTTTTAGGCTTTGAGACCTGTGTTATCTGTTGAATTTTAACAAAAATATGTGAGAATATTGATGGCTTTCTATTTTGGACAAAAGGGAGAGCATGTACTAAATGAAAGCACTTCAGTTGAAGTTCAGATTCTTGTGCTGAGTATGCACTCATGCTACCCTGCTGCTCATAAACACTTACGTAGATTGAAGGAATTCAGGACAGATATATCACCCCAAAACATTTTGTTCTGTCCTATTGATTATTTTGAGCTAAAAGCCCTTGAAAAACAACAGGTGTAAGAAGGGCACTCTAACCTTTTTGTGCTTGGAGAACGGAGGATGAAACGCTCATGGTGAAAGATGGCTCTCCTTTTACTAGAAGAATAGTTCATGTGTTTCATTCTAGAAATTCAGGAAAATGCAATGTTTATATCAGAATTAGCATTTGGAATAATTGACAAGTGAAGTTCTACTTTGAAAATCTAGAAAAATCTTTTCCACTATGATACCTGTGGAATAATTATTTTCATTAAGTACCAAGTTGTTAAATCTCAGCATAATGATTGCTAGGAGCCATTGTATTCAGCATCTCATACAACAATTCACCTGCAAGTAAGTGACCCAGTACTCCTCTCAGTTGTGTGTCTTAGTCATTCTCTCAGCAACAAGAAACCAAGGTCAGACAGAATATGGTTGGTTGAGATATGGCCCATGCTGTCCATGAGCCCTAGGGAACACTAGTAGGCAGATCTTTCTCTTATAATGAATAAACAAATATCAGATAATACATGTGCTTAATACTTGAGGGCCAAGGGATATGCAAAATGCGATGTGTAGCGTTCCATTTCAAAGACTAAATGTGTGGCATCACAGAATGTCATTTTCCCCTCCTATTGAAACCTAAGTGGTGATTCCTTTAGGTCTGAGAAAAGCTATAGCTATGCATTTCAGAAATATGCACATGGTTAATATATATTCAAAAGTCTTGAAGAAATTATCAGGAAATACTAAATCCATAGTCCCCATATTAATAAATACATTCTTGTCCCCAACATTTCTTTTTTGCATTATTTCTTTCATTCTGAAATCATATGTTGAATTCTTGTCTTGCATACTGAAGACAGCATAAGGCATAAGACAAATATTATGGCTTTCAAAAGCTCATTTTCTGATAAAGGAGATCAACATGGAAGCAATTTCTATAAGGTGTAAAGAATATTGTAGAATATTATAAGTATTGCCTGAGGTCACAGAGAAATTAGGTCCTGATTCCTAGGAAAGTCACATAAGAAGTGGGACTTAATGTGATTATAGGAAAATGTCCTGCAATGTAAAAGAGAAAAGTTGTTGAAAATGAGAACATGAGCAAAGCCATGGATTTGGGTAAAAAGAGTTCAATCAAGACAGGAATTCTTTGATAGTAATTATCTCACAAATTACACACATGCTACAAAATCATTGTAGCAATACATATTGCTAAATTAATTTCTAGTTAGATATATGCAACAAAACACACATGCTTAATAAAGTATATACACTAAATTCTATCACTTGTTCATTATATAACATTTAAAGACCACATATATTAGCCATACATCATTGATTCTGCATATTTTTCCTAAGTGGTATTTTAGTAGTATCCAGTGTGCTTTAATCTGATATTGTTTCCCAAATAGAGATGTGAAAATGTTTACCATAGTATTATAGACCTGGTCAACTTATTATTCAAGTTATAATAGTCCACATGCAATATTTCACTTTTAATTTAATTCCATGGACAGCTATTTTCTGTTGTCTCATATGAATGTTTTCCTTTTCCTCTCAAGTATTTATATTTACAAATTGTGTTTCAATTGGATGTATTAGAAAGCTCACTAAAAAGTTGTAGTTTGTATATACTTCTAGTTTGTGGATGCTTAAATTACTTACATTTCTTCCTTGTCATTATTTTTACCATCATTTGTTGTATATACTTTTTTCTATAAACTGTCTTGATCTTTGGTGGCTAAGGATTACTAACATCTAAAATGAGTAATTTCCATAAAAACATTACAAAGTTCATGTGGATCCTGAATTTAAATTCTCCCTGACTCTGAACTTGTAAATCCTCTACAATTCTATCCCATAGTTTCGTAGTTTTCAGGCAACATGCCCTCAATCTAACATAAATGTTACTTTTTTGAAATGTTAGAATATCCTTATGATATCTATCTTGCCAGAGTACAAGAGAAAATGAGATTCATTTTAACATATATGTTATTGCTCTCTGATGATTTCTGTCCAATGTGTTATCTGTATTTCCATTTTTTGGGGGGGGGTCCGGTCCTGGGGCCTGAACTCTAGGCCTGGGTGCTGTCCCACAGCTCTTCAGCTCAAGGATAGCGCTCTACCACTTGAGTCACAGAGCCACTTCCGGCTTTTTTCTTTTTGCTTATGCGGTGCTGAGGAATCGAACCCGGGGCCTCAGGCATGTAAGGCAAGCGCTCTACCACTGAACCACCTTCCCAGCCCCCTGTATTTCCATTTTTATACTGAAAATTAAATACTGAAGGACCTATTGCTATACATGCAGGCACCCAAAAATCTTTGCTGTTTTTGTTTCTTGCGTCACTTTGCAAATGAGCTATTGTCTACTGATGAGATAAAAACATACACTTCTGTGTATTACATTTAAAATAATAATCAAGGGAATAATCATGTTAGGCAGTTTGAATTATTCTGAATGACAAGACAAATGCTTAAAGTCTGATCGTTGATTAACTGAACCAAAACCTATATCAGGTATGTATTGTGCAACTCAGATTAGAGAGGCCAAGAAGGAAATTAAATTAGGAAAGGAAAATGATGAGCAATCACTTATCATTTGGCCCAATCAAAGTAAGAACAACCAAGAGAGACTCTAAGCTTTTGAAATGAAGAAAACACATTTTCTTCTTCTTTCACGTGGCTTCTGAACCTTTCATCTCTTCTTAGTTTGAGTCACCTGTTTCTGTAACTCTATTCATACCTCTTGTTATAGGATTTTTGTTTTGTTTTGTTTTTTCCAGTGAGAGTGTTTGTCATTTGATGCCCAAGACAAACAGATGTCTTTGACAACATCACTTTTGGGAAACAGATTTTTGTTCTGAAATAGTTCGGTAAGCAAATGCTACCAAATCTATGAAAGCTAAAAGAAATATATGTTTCCTCCTAAAGTTAAAGTACCCAGATGGCAACAAAATGACTCACAAAACTTGTGACTTGGTACATTGATGTGATACCATGTACTGTGGCTAGAGCCACAGAAATGCTTGCTAAATCTTAAAAGATCAGACATGATCATTGTTTGTAACTTAACATTTGTCCTTTGGGAGACCATCATTTGGCTTAGAAAAAGAATGGGAACCATCTGTTTCTTTTCCAAATTTATTATGTTAATTTGCTGACATACAAGGACTCAGGGGGAAAACTCACAATGTTGAATTTATTCCTCAGAAAATAAAGCAGACTGTTTCTTTGTTCCTTGTCTTGGGTTGTATTTATCTTAGTAAAATTGTATTCTAACTTTCAGTTATTTCCTGCATTTGTCTCCTTGGAATCCTCTTTCTCTTATTTACTCTTATTTCCTAGCCATTATATGTGAGTGATCCATCCTATTAGGATTTTAATCTTGCTTTGTTAAAACCAAACCTTGGGCCAATCTAACTGCTTACCTTGGTCATAACTCCATAACTGATACTGAATCACACTAAAGAAATGTCACATAAATACAGAGACTGATATTATGTGTGCCATAATTTACTATTCCCTACTGATTATTCTGCATTTCTTTTGCTTTTAAATACACAGTAGATGACTATCAGAACATTTCTTTTTTAAATATGTTTTTATTGTAAAAATACTGTATAGTTACAGTTACATGAACAAGGTAATGAGTACATTTCCTATCAAGCAAATTGTTACCTCCTCCTTTGTTTTTCCCCTACCATCCCTTCCCTCCACCTGCACAACTACACTCACAAAAATAACTATTATATACTCCCTTTATTCTCTCGAGTGACAGATGACACATCCATCATTCTTCCAGTTTTTGTAGATGTGATTATAATTCCATAAATTTCTACCCCTTTAGATATCTTGCTATATACAAACATCCTGAATTTTACCAATGATTCTCTCATGATTTCTGAATATCCTGAACATCCATCTTTAATTAGAAGCAAACTCACTTATTTGACTCTAGATCTCTCTCCAAACGTTTTTCTACACTCTTCTCTGTAGGGCCAAAATGCTAAAGACGAGTCTGGACTCATTGTATTCCACCTTCAATGGACTCATCTTAAAAAGTCTGCTTTCTTTCAGGAGCTAGAACAATTTTCACACTGCTAAAAATCAGTGTGCACTTTTCCTGTCATAAAACTCTCATGACTTGAAATGGGTGACTTTCCCTGCAGATAGTGTACCTAATAGCCTGTAATTCTGTTGATAGCATCAATCCTGGCATTTTACCTATAGTAGTCAAGCTTATGTTACATACTACTGAAAGACACTTATCAAAGAATTAATGAAATATTCAGGGTAAATATAGACTTATAGTGATGTACTGTAATGCTAAATAATTTTGCATGAATGAGTTCATGAGGGCTATTCTAAATATATAATGCAGGGAGAAAGAAACAATATGTTGTAATCTGAGATGGATAAAGTAAAATTCAAAATAGGTATTAGCAAGCCTAAATAAGGAATTAATATACAAAACTAAAAGGATGTTTAAACTTTTTTCTGGATTTACAAAAATAACAATTATGCAGACAGTGAAATTTAGGTTTCTATGAGCTTTGAAAAATAAATGCACCTGAGTACAAAGAATATAAAGCACCTCAGTTACAAAGTACAGTATTTTTAGGACCTCAAAACGCTTCTTCATGCTCTATTAAAATAAACTCCCTGGACTGGGAAGGTATCTCAGTAGTAGAGAGCTTGCCTTGCATGCATGAGACCTTGGGTTCGATTCCTCAGCACCACATAAGCAGAAAAAGCCAGAGAGTTCAGGCCCCCATGACTGACAACAAACAAACAAACAAACAAAAACTCCTTTTGAGGAAAGGCAATTATTGTCTTGATATTTTTATCACCCTACATAATTTTGTTCTTTTGATCTTTTACAGTAACACAATATTTGTGTGTTTTGTGTCAGAATTCTTTCATCCAACACACTAGTTCCCTTTAGAATTCATCCATGTTAATATATATATATATATATATATATATATATATATATATATATATATAAAACGTTTTTTGTGCTAAGTTGGCTATAAGAACATTCCACTAGTTTCTTATGGATAGTTAAGTTGTATTCTGCTTTTGATGATTATAAATAGAGCTGGTATAGAGCTATTATTTTTGTTATCTTTGTACATTTTATAGGATGTTTTGTCTTTTTAATATTTTTTAAATTGAGATGGGGAAAAACAAGTCATTTAAGGATACAGGTGGACCTGTTGCAACAATGAGAAGTACAAGTTGTCATGTCCATAAGGAGCTTTACGCTTTACAATGTCTGTGGGAGTGGGGGAGAAGGATTGGGACTGGGGGGGGGAGGCTGGGAAGGGATGTGAAGGATAAACAAAAGAGGAGGCTGCAATGCTTGGCAAGAAATGTACGCATTATCCTGCCCATGTAATTGTAACCCCTCTGTACAGTATCTTCACAAATAAAATATAATAAATTAAAAAAAATTTTAAATTGTCAGACTTTGTATACACTGTCTCCACCAAATAATTTGTTAATTGCAGTTAACTTCTACAGGAACTGGTTTTATCTGTGGGCTTTGCTTCTGGGAATTCTATTTCTGGAGATCTGTGACTGTGTGCTGATTTTGAGTAATTTAGCTTTTTCTTGTTAGAAGCATAGAAATGACACGATCTTTATTTACCTACATACATTTTTTAAAAATTGTGAATGTAGATACTAAGCACTAATTTTTCCCCAGACTTTGTCTATTTCTTGTTATTTTCTATACATAAAATATTAACATGCTTTATCTTTTTCTTTCCAAAATTACTACACTATTTCCCTTTGATTTATTATACTAACTTGGATCACCAATGAAGTGGTAAAAATAGTGTATAGAAGGAAATAAATATCTAGTTTTTCCTAATTTTAAAAGGTAATTTTCAGTATGTTAGTAGGATTTTTGTGTATGTCTTAAACTGTGGAACTCTCTTCTATCCTAAGTTTCTGAGATTATATTGTTGCCTGGCTTTGTACTTTAATCATAGACAGTATTTAATTTTGTGAAATTATGTTTTTGGATGTATTAAGATTATGTAAATGTTTTACTTTACTGAATAAATTAATTAAACTTACAATTGTTGTTTATAGTTTATATATATGTTGTTTAGTTTAAAATTACATGTAGATACTTGTTAGTAGGTTACTGTTTTCTAATTTAATTGCATTGTGAGCAAAGATATAATGTATATATAATATGTAATATATTTAATATATATAAAATTATATATAATTATTGCTTAGGGTAGTTGAGTTGTTACTGCTTAAATTGTTGGTACAAATGTCTGTAAATCAAGATTGCTGTATTTAAATAGGATGTTATTCTTTTTAGTGTCATGTTTTTTAAACCAATTACAGGTAAGTACTAAGATAACTAACTGTATATTATTAATTATCTTAAAACTGTATATTATTAATTATTTTAAAACTGTATATATTGTTTTATAAATTTGAATTAGGTGTAGCAAATTAAAAACTGTATCTTTTGAAATAATATTTTTACCATTATAAGCTATTCCTATTTTTAGTCTTTTTGGTCTGATGATATTACTATTACTACACTTTTATATATTGGGTATTAAATATGAAAATATATGTTTCATATGTTTAATTATGACATTGTATAATTAGACTGCAGGCCCTACAGATTTGGTATTTGCATTTAAGTATCTTGACAAGGTCTGTTTTTTAAGTGGAGTTTTTAATTCCTATGCAATTAATTTCCTATATGATTGAGTTTTAGTCCACTCCATTGAGTTTTGTTTTTTCTTTTTTTTCTTGTCTCTCCATTCCTTATTTTCTGCCAATTTTTGATTCAATTGGTATCTATTTGCAGTACATTTTATCATTTGTAAAAATAAAGATGAATATAGTTATATTTTAGCTGTGTTTTTATGCTATGATTTGAATGTTGCATGTCCAGAAAGACCCATCAACATGGTTACATGGTCAGGGATGGGACAGTAGAAATTTTAAGAGATGGGAATAGTGGAAAGTTTATATGCTTGAGGCATGCCTTGAAGGGGCCATGGCTCCTTCTTTCTTCTCTTATGCTTCCTAGATATGATGTAAGGTATTTGCTTCTCTGTGTGCTCATACCTTAATTTACAGGCTTGCCAGAGGCCCCAAGCCACAGGATCAATTGATGGAACTTTCATAATCATGAGCCATTCCTATGTAATGTCATGACTTTATGTCCTTCAATGGATTTTTGAAGAATTTAAGAGACAAAATAAATCATTTACAGTTATTTGCATTTTCAGTATTCTTTATTTTTAAATTTTTTATTATTATCTTTAAGTAGTTGTACAAAGAAGTTCCCCTTCTACAAAACAGTATATGAATACAGGTGTCTGACAACATTGTCACCCATGGCTCCTAATCCATCCCTTCTCTCACTTTTTTTAAAAATTTAGGTTAGGTGATATTATTCTATATTTTTGCAAAACCTCCATATCCAACTGTCATAACTTCGCTCATGGAATAGTCCATAGGTCTATAGTTGTTAGACCCAACTAATCTGATTCTAATCCTTGTTGTTGATTCTGGCTGATCCTAGATGGTAATGTTTTACTACCATTGTCTATTGTCTATTGTTGCTTATCATTTTATTTAGTACCAATGTTGATTTGGAACAGATACTTGACTATATTCAAACTGTAAGTGGCACAAAATGGTATTACTTTCTACACCATGGATAGCAGAATCTCTGCAGACAGCATTTTTCAACTATTACTATAGGTTTTTCTTTCTTTTGACATGATAGATGTGGATAAATGTTTGATTTTTTTCTCTGATGTAATCTCACATAAGGAGCACATACTGCCAATAATTTTTATACCAAACCTTCTAAAACCCTTATTTTTGTAGATAAATGGGTAGTGGTCAGAGATATAACATGTTCAAGAATTTTTATTCCTAATGTAACATCCTCAAATTAAAGATACAGGAGTCTTTTCTCTTTGCTATCTTTATTGCTTTTGACAGTGTATGGTCTGTTTAACACACGGACAACTTTCAAATTTTTGAAGGATTTTATATTGCAATAGCAGAAAACAGAATCAAAATAGCTTAAGCAGAAATGAGACTATTACTTTTTTGTTTAGCTAGTATCCATTAATATGATACTTTTATATTTTCCTTAAAAGGGTATTACACTGTACCATAGAAAATATACACATGATATAAATAAGTTAAAAAGATCAAAAGATATAGCCCAGTAATCATAGCTTTTTAAGAAAAGTGATCTAAAGCATTTGCTCATACACAGACTCTTTCCTGTAGAACATTGTCCTTACCGGATTTTATTGAACTATGTCTAAGTGTAAGGGGAGCTTATAAGGAAATGGAGCAAACAGTTTGATGATATGGCAGGTATGCATGTATATGCAAAGAAAGTGAGTTGTGGATGGAAGACATATTGTTTGACACTATCACTGGAGAATAATGGTAAATCAAGTTTTCATATGAGTAAAATCAATAGTCAGTGAAGAATTTTTGAATGAATATACTCAGAGTAATTGACTTTAAATTCTTTATACTCACCACAACATACTACCCTCAGGCAAACATCAATGGAAACCTCAGCTATTCCTTTCCTTTTTAAAATATACAATGAGATCATCCAATTTTCAGAATTTCATTTAGCTAAGTGCTTCAGTTTACAGATTAAATAGAATAAAAGAAGAAAGTCAACAGCTTTATTTTTTTAATGATGGTACTCTGTTTTGCTAAATTCACTCACCCCAACCCCCGCCTGTATATACACTTGTGTTTTTTTGTATGAAAAGTACAAGGAGTAACTTTACAATTTTACACAATGAATGTTACAACTACTAGATCTCTGTACGTCTAACAAAACAATTTGTGTTTCATCCTCTAAGTCACCTTGAGTTAAGAGGAAACTTGCCTGCAGAAGCATAATTTCATCTATAGAGCAGTATCACTTAAGAAAAATCCTGATTTCTAAATAGACATTTCATAAATGTTTTTAAAGTAATCAGAGTAACCAAATTAAGTTACTTTAACTGCACTGAAATTTATGCTGATAGGAAATAAGTGATTATTCTTACACCAGATTGCTTTAGATATACTTATTGCACATACAACTTATAAGAATATGCAAATCTGAAAGTCATACAGAATCAATGAAAATTTTTATCACCATTTCTTTGAGTTTAGTGATAAAGCAAGTAATAAAGTCAGCATGCGAGAGATGGCTTCTCTGCATTTATGAGAAATAAAGAGTCTATTGGCATTAAGAACTGCAAAGAAAAATTACTCCAAAGCTTTAACTTTAGCTAAAAAGTGGTTTTATATAAAAGATTCATGACCTTGACTTGATTAATTCAATATGCTTTATTGCCTAATACTTGGCTTAATTTAAGTTAAATTATCTGCTATTAAAAAGTTTTGCTCTCAGAGCATCTTCTTTATCATCCAGAAGTCAATTTAGCATCTATAAAGTCCATTTATCTATAGTTTCTCCTTTGTAATGTTTTCTGTCATAATGACAACATTTGTGCAACAAGTATCACAACAAGTTGTGACCATCCATACTTTAAGTTGGTTCTTATGCTTAAGATGAGAATTTTACAGTAATTATCAACAGTGCTGAAAAAATTCCTTTTCATCTGGTCAATATTCAATCGTAGGGATTAGTCTTCCTAAAAACTCATATCATGGTATTAGTTCTACAAATAACACAAGAAATGTTATTTTTTAAAAGTTTTAAAGGATTATTTTTCATTAAGAGAATAGTATGTGAAGAGAAGTGAATTTTGCAGATATTTCTCTTACTGAAAATGATTTGCATTAACTTAACTACTATGGCCCTGGAGTGCCAAGTGACAAAAATTCTATTCAAATATATTTTGGCATAAATATATGTATGCCATATTAAAGATGAGTATTCTATTCTGGGGACCAACTAATTAGCTCAAACACTGCCTGATTTTTATCAATTCTTTGACTTTTATTTAGAAATTTTATCTTTACTTATTTTTATTTGCCAGTCCAGGTCCTTGAAGTTGGCCTGGGCACTGTCCCTGAGCTCCTTTTTGCTCAAGCCTAGCACTTTACAACTTGAACCACAGCACTGCTTCCAGGTTTTTCTGTGATTAATTTGAGAGTCTCAAGGATTATCTTGCCCAAATTGGCTCTGAAGTTCAGTCCTCAGATTTCAGCCTCTTGAGTAGCTAAAATTATGGGTATGAGCCACTGAGATATTTCCCCTTCTTAATGCCTCAGAAATCTTATCTGTAAAATGGAAATAATCAAATCTACTAAATTATGTTAGTAAAATGCACCTAAAAATGCTGCCTATGGGTTTGATGTGATCCAAAGTAAAAGTAATTGTACTCCAATAGAAATGTATGTTAGCATAATAAAGAAAATAGTTCACACTATGTATAGTTGTGATCATGTAAATGCAGGTGTGGAAATCTTTTGTGTATATTGCCAACAAAATAGTATATATGGTCAGGTGCTGTGGCTCACACCTATAACCGTGGTTATAACTAAGGCTGAGATCTGAGGATCAAGATTCAAAACCCATCTGTGCAGAAAATTCCAGGAGACTCTGTCTCTAATTAAATAAAGGGAAAATAAGACAGAGAATGAGGCCTTGTATTCAAACTGTAATTTCTGGTATTAGCACACATGTACACATACACGCACATGCACACCACACACACACATACACACACACACACACACAAATTGTACTAAATTATTAAGCATATGAACACAGTAAATACATATGTAATACATATGTAAATACGTGTGTAATACAATGACATGAAGACATATGTATGTAATACGTATGTCATACATATGTAAATACATATGTAATAGGATGACATGAAGACAAAATATTCTATAATCTTGAGAAGACAAAACTTAATAATTAAGATGCTGCTATATCTGACAAAGTAAGGTGTCCTAAGAACTCCTGCCCCACCCACCACCACTTTGTGAGCATGGAATTCTTCCTCAGAGAGTGACATTTTCATGAGAAACATCTGAAAATTACAAATGTTATGACACATAGAAAACTTAGAAAAAAGATTTAAATAACTTGGTACCAAGGCTGAAATTTTCTTAATTGAGACCTAGAAATATAACAAATCAAAAAAAGTTTGGACAAATGGGATTGCATGAAATTGCAGAGCTTCTGCATGGCAAAGGACATAGCTAGTAAGATCAATAGAAAGCCCAAGGATTGGGAGAAGATCTTCACTAGCCATACAACGGACAGGGGCTCATATCTAAAATATACCTGGAACTCAAAAATTAAATCCCCCAACAACAAATCCACAAAGAAACAACTGCCCAATAAATAAGTGGGCTAAAGACTTAAAGAGAAACTTCTCTGAAGAGGAAAGAAGAATGGCCAATAGACACATGAAGAAATGCTCCATCTCCCTAACCATAAAAGAAATGCAAATCAAAACAACATTGAGATACCACCTCACCCCAGTTAGAATGGCTATAATCAAGAAATCTAATAACAACAGATGCTGGAGGGGATGTGGACAGAAGGGAAACTTACTGCATTGTTGGTGGGAGTGTAAACTTGTTCAACCACTATGGAAAGTAGTATGGAGCTTCCTCAAAAGACTCCACATAGAGCTTCCCTATGACCCAGCAATCCCACTTTTAGGCATTTACCCAAATGATCACAAACAAGACCACACTAAAGCTCCCAGCACAACTATGTTTGTTACAGAATTATTTACTATAGCTAAGATATGGAACCAACCCAGATGCCCCTCAGTAGATGAATGGATCAAGAAAATGTGGTATATATACACAATGGAATTCTATGCCTCCATAGAATCACATTGCCCCATTTGTTAGGAAATGGAAAGGCTTGGAAAAAATTACATTAACTGAAATAAACCAGGCCTAAAGAAACATAGGTCCCATGGTTTCCTTTATTTGCAATAACTAGTATATGTCTGAGACAAGCAGAAACGGTCAGATAAGTTGATGTTAGGTGAAATGAACCCCAAGATAAGGATTCAAATGTTTTTTCTTTCTTGTGATTGTTTCTAACATATTTATAAGATAATTTCTTGGTTGCTTTGTATGTCCTTCCCCTATGGTATAACCCCTATTTTCACTGTATGTGATGTTGGTATAATTTGTAGAGGGGAAGGGAAAAAACCAATTGTTTAAATAGGGAAACAGATTGGCCCATTGCAACAATCAGATGTACAAGACATTATGTGGAAAAACGAACTTTACAAGTTTGGTGGGGGCGGGGAGGAGATGGGAAGGGATTAGAAGGGGAAACAAAGGAGGAGGCAACAATGTTTGATAAGAAATGCACTCATTGTATTGTCCATGTAATTGTAACCTCTCTGTACAGTATTTTCACAATTAAAAAATAAATAAATAAAATAATTTCTTACCAAATCATCTTGTTTCCTCTCTCTCTCTCTCTCTCTCTCTCTCTCTCTCTCTCTCTCTCTCTCTCTCTCTCTCTCTTGGGGGGGGGTCAGTTGTGGGGCTTGAACTCTGGGCTTGGGCGCTGTCCCTCAGCTCTTCATCTCAAGGTGAGCACTTTACCACTTGAGCCACTGCGCCACTTCCGGTTTTCGAGTGGTTTATTGGAGATAAGAGTCTCACGGACTTTCCTTCCCTGGGCTGGCTTTGAACCGCGATCCTCAAATCTCAGCCTCCTGAGTAGCTAGGATTACAGGATTGAGCCACGGGCCGGCGCCAGCTATGCTCTCTTCTCTTTCAAAACTTTCCATAATTCCCCTTCCTAACTACCTTCCTTTATCCACAGACTTTTGGTGACATGCTTCCCAATGCTAATATAAAAGGTACACCATTTGTTATTGTAAAGCAAATAATTTCAGTACTGCAGTGGCAAGATTAAGTATTGAATAATTTTCTCCCTGGTTTCTCTATTCTATTCAGGTGACAACAATATCATGGTTTTGCTTTTAAGGGGGTTTGTGAGGGGTTTTAAACCACAATAGGAATTACTTCTGAGAAGTAATCTAATCGGATTCTCTGAGTAGAAGCAAACCTACCATTTTTACCTTTTAATGCTACAGTGATTACTTTGTTCATACATTCTGTTCAACATTTTACAGGATGTCAAACTCCCTTAAAAATTCATAATACACAATAAACTTAACCTTTTATTTTGCTTCCTTCTCAGCTGTTTTCTGAATTTTAAAGGGTTTCACAGGAACTTAGATATTATGTCTAGAAATTTTACTTTTATGGGGGGGAGGGGAGGATGGGAAAGGATGGGAAGGCATGGGAAGGGGAAACAAAGGAGGAGGCTACAATGCTTGATAAGAAATGTACTCATTATCTTGCCCATGCAATTGTAACCCCTCTGTACAGTATTTTCACAATAAAAATAAATAAAATTAAAAAAAAGAAATTTTACTTTTAGGGAAGAATCCTACAAAATGAAAATTTTTTGTTGGTGAAGTAATAGCCATTGGTGATCTCATAAGACACAGTGTGATTAAGTGAATGATCTAGTTTTCTGCATTCAACTATAACTCAACTAGAGTATTATAATTTATATCTGGAGTATTCTCCTAAAATTCATCATGATAGGATGTCTTATCCTTAATCCTAGCTAAGAGCTAGGAAATCATGAACAGGAGTTCAAAACTCAAAGTTACAATCATTCTTTCCTTGTTGTGGGTTGATTCATGCACGCATTTGTTATAAAGGTTGAAAATTAATACTAAGAAGAGATAGGCTGGGAAGGTGGCTCAGTGGTAGATGCTTGCTGTGCATGCATGAGGCCCTGGGTTTGATTCATCAGCACCACATAAGCAGATGAAGCTAGAAGTGGCACTGTGGCTCAAGTGGTACAGCGCTAGCCTTGAGCTGAAGAGCTGAGGGACAGCAACCAGGCCCAGAGTTCAGGCCCCACAACCGACAAAAAAACAAACACTGTTTAACATTACATTATATGACTAAATGGAGAACTATTTCTTTTGAAAGCATATTATCAGAGTGAAAATTTGAACCTTAATTATCTGTCTTAAGGTAAAAAATGGCTGCTTATTTCAGTTAAAGTTTCATTTTTCCCAATAATGAAGGGGAGGGTTTAGACATGAGGCTGCAAGTTTTTGGATTTTATTTATGGAGTCAGTCTGTACCCTCAGTTGAAGGCTGCTTGTTGTTTTGACAAGCCTGTCCCATGAGAATCTTGACATTACATTGCCCTTGCTTAGTGGTATAATTGGGGAGCTTTCCCATATGTGTATATATCTTTCTTAATGCAAAAAAAAAATCAGATAAATTGTAATGGGATTGCAAGCCTGCACTATTTGAACTTCAATATGCCAGAATAATATCTTTAAAAATAAACAGATTTTTGCAGTATTGTGCTTTATGATTACAAACATGAAAAGCATATCATTTCAACTCAATTATTTTATCAGTTTATGAAGACAAACTTACAATTCCTTTCAGTGACACTTTCTCATCATTTCATGATGTAATTGTCATTCAGCTATTTCCCCAGGGCATTTTTTTGGTACCAGTTCATTTTTATGCTGCTTATCTCAGAGTCAGTACTTAACCTTTGATCTTTTTAGGTATTCATTTCAACTATTCATTTTAAACGAAAAAATGTTATTGCCTAAATTCACCCGGGCTTTTTGAGATTTTCATGTTATTTTTATCACTTTTTTTTTTTTACTATCTTTAAGTAGTTGTACAAAAATGTTGCCATTGAACAAACCAATCTATGAGTAAAATGTAACTTGATCAGCGTCACCCCTTTTAATATTTTTACCAACTCTCTCAAACACCTTCCCTTACTTTTCTTAATTTTGTAGGATATACATGGAATTCTTGACTCTATTCTCTCCCTCACTTGTATGCCTCTCTCCCCTTGGTACCACCACATCTCTTGCAATCACTCATTTCCTGGTGTTTATTGGCTAGGCTTTGACTTTGACTTTCTAAGGATTACACTATTTGAGTGCTACCTTGAATCTATCATATTTCAGTTAATACATTTGTAACCACTTTCATATCATCCAACATTTACTTATATTTTATAGGCTATTTCGAGCTTCTACGTATGAGGGAACACATGGAACATTAACCTGCCTCATTTCACTTAATATAATTTTCCTAAGTCTTTCAATTTCTTTACAAATGGTATAATATCATCTGTTCTAAATGGATGAGTAAAATTCCACTGTGTATATATATACCACATTTTCTTGATCCATTTGTCCATTGAGGGACATCTGGGTTGATTCCATATGATGGTTATGTTGAGTAGTGCTGCAGTTAACATGGTTGTGCTGGTAGATTTACTTTAACCTGGTATATAGTACTGGAATTCCTAGCAAGAACAAAACAAGAGAAAATATAAAAGAGATTCAAATATAAAAGGAAGAACTAAAATGATCCGCTTTGGCAGATCACATGACTCTTAAGGACCCTATTGACTTCCTCAAGCTAATTTAGCTAATTCAAAACTTCAGTAAAGTAACAGAGTAAAAAAAAATCCATAAAAATCAGTAGCTTTTCTGGACAACTACAATAAGAAGATTGAAACTGAAATCAGGAAAGCAACCTTATTTGCAATAACCTCAAAAAAAACAACAACTTCGGAATTAACTGGGGATGTGAAAGTCCTTTACCATGAAAACTTTAAAAGTCTGAAAAAGGAATTTGAAGAAGATATTAAAAAATGGAAAGACCTCCCATAATCCTGGATTAGCAGAATTAACATCATGAAAATGGCAACACTGACCAAAGCAATCTACAAAGTCAAGGTAATACCCATCAAAACTTCAACATCAGGTGCCTGTGGCTCATGCATGCAACGCTAGCTATGCAGAAGGTTGAGATTTGAGGATCGTAGTTTCAAGCCAGCCTGGGCAAAAAAGTTCCCATAAGACTCTTATCTCCATTTAACGCTAGCTTGGGCACAAAAAAGCTCAGTCAGGGAGGAAGTTGCTCTGTGGCTCAAGTGATAGAGCACTCGCCTTGAGCTGAAGAGCTCAGGAACAGCACCCAGGCCCTGAGTTGAAGCCCCAGGACCGAAAAAAAAAAATAAACAACGTTCTTCAGTGAAGTAGGGAAAGCAACCCAAAAATTCATATGGAACTACAAACGACCCTGAGTACCAAAAGCAATCCTTAGTGGGGAACGTAGTACTGAATGTACAACACTACCAAACATCATGTATTTTTGATTAAACAAGAGAGACATTTCACCAAACAATGTAGTGAAAGGCCTCCCAGTTTTATGATGGTCCATCCAGAAGTTGTGTGTCCTATCAGTGAACTAAAAGCATAGAGAACCCGTACAGTGTCATGGCTTCATGTTCATGCATGACAACGAAATGCACTTGTGTGGGAGAACCAATAATTAAAACGAATGTAAGGATGCCTACAAACATGGCAGGAAAAACAACATATTTTATCTTAATTACTAGCTCTTAATGCATTTTATTCATGAACAGCCTGATTTTCAGATTCCATTTAAATTAAAACAAAATTGGTGCTGAGTATAGACAGAAAGAAATAGTATTTATTAATACTGTTTATGGAGGATTAAATATTGTATGCCGTGACTACTTTATTTTTTGGATAAATACAACTAACTTACTAAAAATGTAGAATGTATTTGTAGCCAGGGCTAGAGTTCAGTGGGAGGGGATATGCCTGGCACGTCTGAGACTGGTTTGATTCTCATCACACACACACACACACACACACACACACACACACACACACACACACACACACACACACACACACACACACACACACACACACACACACACACACACACACACCAGACAGAAAACAACGCTTTTGTTACTTGACCAAATTTAAGCAGGTTGAAAGCTAGATCATTAGACTCCTTAATAGACTCCATAGCCTTTGCCAGTTTTCATTCCTTGAATCCCTTATGCTTGCTTATTGTGGAGTATCTTTAGTGTATTAGGACTGATTAAACTAATCAAAATTAAGGGTTAACATATGATTTAGTACCTATTGTCAAATTTTAGGTTATTATTGAACAATAAAATATAATATTCTAAAACTCAGTGGGTTAAAATAATAATTTTTATTTATTTTTTGTATCTATGGAATACTGTTGAGATTCTTGCTTTAGTGTATGTTAGGCCCCCAATGAATTGCATCAGGCAAGGTGTGGGTTAGGTAAAGATTGGATTTGTTGTTGAGAGAGAAGTGGGGGTGACTGGGTTAATGTGACTTCGATTTATGAGGTCTATCCTCTTCCAGTAAGGTAGCTTGTGAAAAAACACACAATGGTTGCAAAGTTTCAAAATGGTAAGTAGAATTCTGCAGTAGTTCTCAAGGCCACTGAACTGGCATGCACCATTGTTTCTGTTCCATTTTCTCGCCAAAGTAAATGACAAGGCCATCTAGACTTAAAGATTAGAAGAATAGACATTATCTCATGAAGGGAATGTTACAGAAAATCTCATTGGAAAGAAAATTTGATAAAGAAGACAAATAAATAATACCATCCATTTTGTATAATTAAGAAACAATCCCAACATTAAGAAAGATCTCAAAGCATGCTTGAGACCCACACTTCTGATTTGGGGTATATTTACAGACTTTTCAAAGAAAATTACTTAAATTAAAAAAAATTTTTTTCTGGCAAAGGGGAAGTAGCTTATTCTATATTTACTATATGTACTTAGTTGTACAAACAATTTCATCTTTCTGTAATTTTTTATATTAGTGTGTTTAGTAATCTAGAGATCAATGTCTTTAAGCCCTAGATGTAATAGTGTCGGTAGCAGCATTTCTGCTCTGAGGAAACAAAGGTGCTGCAGCTTTCAAAATAACTGTTCTAATATGTTAGATGTTAATATGTTAACTAATGGTTAAAATTTAGAATAAAAGTAATTATAATATCTGTGATTCCTATTTCATTGACCCATAAACACACTGATCTCTACAATGCATATTAAAATTCAAAAAATGCAAAACTTTTTCTAGAGTTTAATATCTATTAATACAGTAAGAAATCTTGTTTTAAGGAGGGGGAGGGTGGTCCTTGGGTTTGAACTGAGGACTTTGCTGAGTTTTTTGCTTATGAGCCTCCAGTCTGACCTTTTTGATAGTTGAGTGTAGATAATCTCTCAAATTTTTCTGCCTAGGCTGACTTAAAACCAAATTCCTTAGATCTCAGCCTCCTGTGTAGCTAGGATTACAGTCTAAGCTACAGGCACTTGGAGAAATGTTCTATCCTTTTTAAATTTGTGTGAATGTTACAGACTGAAAGATACAAATGATTTTCCTTTACTAACTTAAAACCTAAGATGTGATTAAAACAAAAGAAAGAGCCAACAGATGCTCATGAGAGTGTGACCCAAAGGGATCCCTAATAAACTGTTGGTAGGAATGTAAATTTGTTCAACCACTCTGGAAAGTAGTATAAATTTTCCTCAAAAAAACAAAACAAAGAAAAAAATCAAACCCAAACCTAGAACTATCCTATGATCCAGCAATTCCACTCCTAAGCATTTGTCCAAAAAACACAAGCTAAGAGATGGTAAAGCCACTTGTAGAATCATTTTATTGCAGTACTATTCACCACAACCAAGTTATGGAATCTGCTCCTTAGTGGATGAATTGACAGAAAATGTGGTTACATACACAACAGAATTTTACTCATCCATTAGAAAGAATGACACTGTATTATCTGTAAAGTAATGAAAAGACCTGGAAAAAATATGTTAAGTGAAATAAGTCAGGCCCATTTAGACAGAGGTTGCATTTTTTCCTCATATGTAGAAGCTAGAATCAGCTTACAAGGTTAAGTAGTATGCAAGTGGTAACGAATGTATTAATTGAAATATAGTAAAATCAAGGGAGAATTCAAATTCCTTAGAAAGTCAAAATTCAACAAAATAAACACTTGGAAATGAGTACTTGAAAAGGAGTGAGGTTGTGTCAAGAGGAGTGGCATAGACTACTGAAGTGGAGAGGTGAGGTGGTTAGACTCTGGTTCAATTTATACACAATAGAAGTAAGAAAAATGAAAGAAGGTGTGGGTTGGGAGAGATAGATGAAAATGTTGCAAAGGTAACATGGATCAGTATTCATAAACTGCTTTGTTTAGTGACTATGCCTTTGTAAAACTACTTAAAGATAAAATAAATAATAAAAAGAGCCAAAAATTCACTCTAAGTTTATTTTCAAGAAATTTTGTAAACACAATATATTCAGCCAACACAAATCTGTGTACCTACATTTCTGAGAGGTTACAGTCATAGCTGCTTTGTGATTAGTTGTTTTTTTTTCAGGCAAACATCAATTCATTCTCTGTACAATCAATACACAAAAGTGCTATGGTTAGACTGGCAGCTACTTCTTTTTTTTTTAATTTAATTTAATTTTATTTGTGAACATACTGTACAGAGGAGTTACAATTACATGGGCAGGATAATGCGTACATTTCTAACCAAGCATTGCAGCCTCCTCCTTTGTTTACCCTTCACATCCCTTCCCAGCCTCCCCTCTCCCCCCCATCCCAATCCTATTCCTTCCCCCCCCCACCGCACCCACGTTGTAAAGCTCGTTTTGGACATGACAACTTGTGCTTCTCATTGTTGCAACAGGTCCACCTGTATCCTTATAGAACTGGTTTTTCCCCATCTCCTCCACTAGTTATACTGACATCAAATATAGTGAAAGCAGGGGTTATACTGTGGGGGAGGGACATACAAAGCAACAAAGAGATAATCTTATAAATGCGTTAGAAACACATGCATGAAAGAAAAAAACATTAAAATACACATCTAAGGGTTCATTTTCCTGACATCACATTATCTGACCTTTTCCGCTTGACTCATACATATACTAGATATTACAAATAAGGGAAACCATGGGACCTATGTTTCTTTGGGCATGGCTTACTTCACTTAATATAATTTTTTCCAAGTTTTTCCATTTCTTAACAAATGGGGCAATGTCATTCTTTCTGATGGAGGCATAGAATTCCATTGTGTATATATACCACATTTTCTTGATCCATTCATCTACTGAGGGGCATCTGGGTTGGTTCCATATCTTAGCTATGGTAAATAATGCTGCAATAAACATAGTTGTTCTGGTAGCTTTAGTGTGGTCTTGTTTGTAAACATTTGGGTAAATGTAGCTACTTCTTTCAAGAGACAAACCTAGCACTCTTATCTGTTTAGAAAAATCCTTGGTATTGTTTAGGTCATAAGAGGGAGCTATGAAATTGGAGTTATTTCAGAATAAAACAATCATATTTGATGAACACTTTGGACTACAACCCCTATGAGATAAAGTAAATGAAACTCTGGCTCCTTTCACCTAAAGGCAGAAAGAGTAATTGGGGGTTCACTAGAAGGCTGGAGTGTATGAAATAGCCCCACACAATAGATGAGGAGCCAGTCTCCTGTTTCTGGACACAAGAGGAAAAGGGCTCTAATTAGATTATAAATCAGAGAGACAGTCTATCCGAGAACAGTTATAAGATCCTGGAAAGAATTATTTGTAAGGGGAAGAGTAGAATCAACTTCTAGATGAGAAGAGTCAATATTTAATGGTACTTTGAATAGCTCAGGCTGAGGGATGACTTAGCTGACCTTTCTGGGAACATCCTAGCCCCTTGATGTGGTAACAAGAGGCTTCAGTGTCATATTTTAAAGACAAGTTTAAAATAGATCTCAATACTTCTGAGTGGAAATAGAATTCTGTACGGCAAGTTTCAAATCAGTCTCATCCAACTAATAATTTGTTCTAAGAGAATGAATAAAATAAATGTTTTCTGACAAATCACAAAAGGATCAAGTGTTACTGTCTAATAATCATTTAAATGCCAACATCTAACAAACTGAAAAGCCAGTAGAAATGGGCTGTTAGTGGTGTTTTGCATTTTGACAGTTGTTGAATAATTCTATAGAGTGAAGTAAAAATAAACGAACAAAACCATTAAAGAAGACATATCCAAATGCAAATTCTTTAAGTATTCTGTTCAAAACATGAACGAAATGTGTAGGAAGAATTAAGTTATCACAACAGAGGACTGTCTATCAGAAACCGGGAATAGCATACTTACACATTTTCCCCAAACTACCCTTCATCTCTGGGTTAACAATAAAGCTGTGTGGGTTTCTTTGTAGAAAAGGTAGAATAAGTATTTTTATTCTAAAGAGATAGAATATACCAAGTAAATATTTTTAAGGCAGTGAGTAAACTAAACCTAGAGTAGGTCAACATAGGTTTACAGGTTAAGAACAAATGTGTATTTGCTCTTTCAGCTTGGCTTTGTTTTTGTTTTTTCATTTTTCTTCTTTATTGCAGAAGAATTGCCAGACAAAATTGAGTATATTTAGTCTGTACAAAGACCATATTTTGCTCTCTGTAAATGTATTATTAAATAATTGCCAAAATCAAAATCTACCACCTAACTCACAAAGTCATAGCTCCTTTTTTTCTTAAGTTTTTTTTTTATGATGTCATATTCAGGTAAATGAATGGTCTTCGGAAAAAATGATGTTAAGTGGCATAAGTCCCATACAGAGAGATAAAGGACACCTGTGGAAGTTAGCTCTAAACTGTAAGCATGTATATAAACTTACAGTCACATGCATTTATGCACAAACATATCAACTAAAGTATGGTGCATGAAACAGAGGATTCCAATGGCATAGCTTCTTTGAATAAGTAACTAACAGTTCAACATAATGAATACTAAAATGCTGGATCAGTGTCATTGGTGGGGAGGTCAACAGGAAGAGGGTAAACAATGAGAGAAAGAAAGATGGTTGACCTCAGTCAAAATATTTGAAGTTACAAATCTTTCCAAAATGTAGAAAATTCAAATCAGAGCAAATGAAATACTACAAGATGTATTGAAAATTGAGAAAACAATGCCTTGAAGGTAGAATAGCACAATGAATTCTATCATTCTTCACTGTAAGTAATCAAGTACATTAGATAAGTGTGTCAACAGTTACTAGACAAAAGTAATACAAAGCACTTCCAAAACATAAAAGACAATGATATGATATCAAACTACTAGTGTAAAGAATAGGATAATAGAGAAGAGAAATGCAATATGTAGTCTATGAAACATGATCATAAAAATAGAAGATGGAAATGAGAATATAAATTTAAATAAAAGACAAAGAGGGAGGAAAATAAATTGAAACACAACACTGTCCCAGCAAAACCATAGGGAACCATAGAGAAATGTTCTAAACATACTCTGGTGTTTTGTTTTGTTTTTAATCCTTATTTTCATTTCTACTTGAGAAACAGAAAAATAACATTGTTTGTAGACTTCAACAAAATAAATAAAATTCAGAAAACATAGACTTCTGAGAAATGAGCAAAAGTTGTACTAAGTTCAAATTTTTCTCTGAAATTATAAACAGAGAGTACTTCAAAGAATAAGTTATAAATATCATGCACTTTACTCCCAAGATAGGTGTGTGTCTGGTGTGTGCTGGAGGATTCATCATAAAATTTCCGTATTCTTGATGGATCATTGAAAGCTCAAGTATCATTATTATGAATTTCAGTTAATGATGATTTCTTATTATTTCCCAACATTGTTCTGCTTAGGAAAAAGTTAAAGCTATTGTTTAAAAAATAATCTTGGCTGGTATAGGTAGCTCAAGCCTGTAGCCCTAGCTACTCAGGAGGGTGAGATCACAGAATCAGAGTTTGAAGCCAGCCAGGGCAAGAAAGTTTGTGAAACTCTTATCTCCAATTAACCAGCAAAATAGTAGAAAGAGGAGCTGTGGCTCAAGTGGTAGAGTAATATTCCTGAGCAAAAAAGCCCAGGGATAATAGCCAGTCCCTGAGTTCTACCTCCAGGACTGGCGCGTGCGCGCGCACGCGCACACACACACACACACACACACACACACACACACACACACACACACACGAGTCTTTGTACATTAGAAAAAATACATATTCAGAGAAATTTTACAGTTACTGCATTACCTGTATATACCTGTTTCCCTCAATTATAGTAACTTGGAAAACTATGACACAAGCCACAGCTAAACTGCTGTCATGTTTGTAAACTAAACCACAAATTTATTTCAGATTTCATAAGTTTCACCACTAATATAAAGAAAATATATTTCATTCATTCATTCATTCATTTTTGAGCTGGCCCTGGGGCTTGAACTCAGGACCTTGGGAACTATCCCTAAATTCTTTTACTCAAGTTTAGCACTCTACCCCTTGACCCACAATTCCACTGCTGGCATGTTGGGTAACTAATTGGAGATAAGAGTCTCATGGATCTTCCTGTCCAGGCTGGCTCTGAATTGCAATTCTCAGATCTCAGTCTCTTGAGTAGCTAAGAATATAGGCATGGACCATTGGTGCCTGGCAACATATTTTAAGTCTAATCTTTTTCTTTAAAGATGAAAATAGCACCTACTAAGCTGGCTTTCTGTGACTTCACATTAAATGTCTTGAATTGTTTATCCATGAACATTTATTATGATCCTGGGCTTTCTCTTGGATTTCATATTTGCCTTTCTTTCTTTATGGATGTAGCAGAGCTCTTCTTTGAACAAACTTTCTAACAGAATGTCTTTTCCTCTCTTAATTCACTTAAGAGCACATAATGATATGTCCTTATGTCCATCAGCCTTCATTTTAGAGTTTGGTAACCACTCACTGCAGACAAATGTAAATTTGTATAGTTTTCTCTGGTTGATAAACCCCCTAGCAATAATTAATTCAGAGTCAGTGTTTATAATAGTTAGATTAAGTAGCTGTTGGACACATGGACGTCCATAGAATTCTTTCATATAGTTAGCACCATCCATTTCTCACTGCAACAGTCACAATTGCTTTTACTTCTTTCATTTTTATGTGTTACTAAAATAGCAACTCAGAGAAATTACTTCTGTGACCTCACAGTGGACACTCGACATCAACTCTTCTATTTACCCTAGGGGTCCGTTTACTTTCCATTAATCTTCCTGTGTAGTATGACAATGCACACTTAACTTGAACTTCTACTCTATTTTTCAGGGAAAAATCGGCAACACAGTTTTGTGATATTTTCTGATGACCAGATATTTTTTCTATCTCAGCATTTAAGTGCATTGTCTTTGAGGAAGAGCATACATTTTCTTTAAATCCAGTTATTGCAAAGTTAAAAAGGCTACAGTCCATTTCATCCTTATAACATTTCTACCTATAATTTTCACCTTTACAAGGCTTGAACTATTATATCTAAATCAAACTTGTTTTTAATCTAACAGAGCTTTTTCTCAAGGGTGCCCAGGCCCAATGTTGGCCCACAATAGCTGCAAGACTTCTGATGACATTGGTTTGGTGTTATAAGTCTTCCTATACTTGCTTGATAGGCTGAGCAGAGATTCTTATTTCTGAACCATTGAGAAAATTCCTTTAATATTTGTACTGATTTCCTCTCCATAATACTATGTGTCAGCTACACAAACTGTCATTCCGATGTTTTTCCTAAATGGTTCCCCTTTGTCCATTGTGTGTGTGTGTGTGTGTGTGTGTGTGTGTGTGTGTGTGTGTGTGTGTGTGTGTGTGTGTGTGTGTGTGTGTGTGCATGCCTTGGTACTGAACTCAAGGTCTGGCACACTCCCTTACATTTTTTGCTCAAGCCTTGTTCTCTATCATTTGAAGCATGGCTCTACCTCTGGTTTATAGTAGTTAATTGGAGATAAGAAGCTCGTGGATTTTCTGACCCAGCTTATTTCAAATGGTGATCCTCAGATCTCAGCTCCTGAGTAGAACTAGGATTACAGACATGAGCCACTGGTGCCCAGCTCCCTTTGTCCAATTAATATGCTGTTAAATTTGAGTTCTTCCTGAGTATGCAATCCTCTTGGTTAATACTCACCTTTTAAAACACCTGCCTTTGATTAATAAGTATTATATGGTATTATCATTCAGCTATCACCTCTCATGTTAGTTTATTTTTTCATAGACAGAGCCTGACAAACATGCTAGACTAGGCTTTAGTTTTCACTATTTCTGCTAATAATTACAGCCAGTGCAATTCCTACCTAACTAGACTACAAGAGTGAGATATTAAATATCTCCTGTTCCCAATTCACTTGCACAATGTGATTTACTAAGCACATTTTTATTAAAAACCAAATATGAGGAAACATCCAATAAAACTTGTTGTTTTCAATCAGACAGTAGGAACATTGGGAATCTCTTGCTGCATCTTGTTTCTCAGAGGGAGCTAACAATGCTCAGTGCTTCCAGTATCATACGAGTGAATTCATTTTACTGCGCCCAGACAGGCAATGCAAATTAATTTTTAAACATTACTTTATGCCAGCTGTGTTTCCTTCCTGACTCAAAAACAGTTCACATGTGCTGGACCAGCTAGGAGGAGATCACAGAAGGCTGTGCTGCATCAGTTCTTCTTTTTATTCCTGTGCATTGACTAATGTCCTATAGGTTCTCAATGTTAGACTCTGCCTTCTCACCAACACTTTTCTATGACTACATTTAATGGACTGCTTTTGTGCTTTGGGCTTTGTGTTCTATGTGCTTCTTGATAACCTTGTGTCCTTATATTACTCTGTAAAACTGTCCTCTTTGATTCTAATACTCATCATGTTGGCTAGCAAGCTGCACATGGTGGGTGAGATTCAATTTTATGCTTTGAAGTAGAGTGCTTTGCTTTTTACTTTTGCTATCTGTTCTCACACTGGTCACTGCTGAGGTAAGCTAGGTACATACACAACAGCTTTCCTTGCTTTGGTTAGATGTGGGAAAGAAAATGACAAGACTATCAGAGGCAGGAAGAGAAGAGGAAGGTATTATTCTCCCAAATCTCTCATGCCACCATAACTAGACAGCATTCCTCTAAGACATGCTGTGGCTCTTTCTAGTTTATAACTATACGTTTTGAGGTTCAATCACTATTTTCTCTGAAGCCTACACCTAGAAGTAACACTCATTCTCTATTGTCACTAATCGGATATAATCTTATCTTTTACCACTTCACTTCAGACATGTTTTTATTGTGGAACTATTTAACTATTGACTTCGTTTTTAGTAATTTGTTAGTGTGTGCCATAGTTTTCTTTCTCTACATTTTATTTGTTTACATATTTGGTGGGTTTTATCTCTGCTCAACCACTTCTCTGGCTTCTATTATCATCTCTTGTATCTGAAGGAAATCCTGGCCTGGGCTAGCCCCCACGCTACCACAAAAGGAAATGAGTTCAATGGTAGCTACTTCAGAACTTCAGTAGGGAGGCCACAATCTATGAGGGAGGGCCGATCTCCTCCCTGAGTCAAAGGAGTAAGTAGAGTGAGAGACAGTATAGAAACAAGCAGTATGTGTAAGAGAATCAGGCCTGGGTCATTTTTAGTTCCCAGGCAAATGTATGAATAGTTCTCTTAAGGAAGCTGAAGCTAAGTTGGATAAAGATCAACAGTTGTCAGGGTTCCTAGGAAAGTAGAAGGCTTCCGTGCCACTATGCAGAACAGACCAGATAAAGCAAAAGAAAGAATATCAGGGATTAAAAACAAGATCAAGAAAATACTGAATTAAGACAGTAATAAGGAAAATAATTAATAAGCAAAACCACAACTTTCAAGAACTTTGAGGCACAATCAAGGGAATAAACATCAGAATGAGATGGTACATCAACTAAAGGAAGAGAAAAATCTACTCAAAGAAATTGTTGCAGAAAATTTCCCACAGCTTGGGAATTATATGGCCTACTGAGGATAGAAGGCATTTATAATCCTGAATATTCAAGACCAGAAAAGAACATATCTATACCATATCATATTAAAGGAATAGGACTAGTGAACAAAAGGTATAGAAAGCAGTAAGAAAAACATGCCAGATTTCAAAGGCACTAACTACCAGCTAAGAATACTACAGCCCAGAAAAAATATCTTCAAAGAAAATTAAAGACCTTCCAGGATAAGCACAAACTAAAACAATTCTTGATCACTTAATCCACATTGAAGGAATTCATAAAGATACATAAAGGAATTCAACATGCAGAGGAAGAAGGGAAACAATCACAAATTTAACAGCTTAGGAAAGGATAAATGTTGTGGGAGAAATAGATGAGCAGATGAAAATAGGAGATAGCTAAATATATTTGATTTAGTAAAGCAACAAATTCCTAAGATGAATAAGGGCAAAACCAAAGAACAAATAGTACTCGCATCAACCAGAGAAAATGACAGCACAGAAACCAAATAGGAAATACTAACAAATATCTCTCAGTAACAGCCATAAATGTAAATAGTCTTAACACCCCCTCAAAAGGCATAGACTGAATGACTGGATTTAACAATAGGATCCAGCCTGGTACCAAATGCCCATAATCCTAGTGAATCAAGAGCTGTAAGCTGGAAGATGATGGTTCAAGGCCAGCCAATGTAGAAAAATTTATGAGATATCTCCACAATAACCAACAAAAGCATATCTGGGGGAATGGCTCAGGTGGTCCTGTGTAAACCTCGCACTCTCCACCAACACCTCCAAAAGAACCCCAAAGAACAGGAAACAATGAATAAATAAATTAATAAACAAAGCCAACTGTTTGGTTTCTACAAGAAGCAGATCTAGAGGGTTGAGGTGGAAGGGGAAAAAACAAATTGAATGCGAAAGGATGGAAAATAATATATTATGCAAGGTGAAGTAGAAATCAAAATTATGAAAGCCATACTCATAAATGTAAAGTACATAAAACAGACTTCAAGCCAAAATAACGCAGAAGAGATTTAAAAAAGGGTAATTTTATGGTTCAGCTACTACTAGACAGAAGTATGGAAGTTCCTTAAGAAACTAAAATTTGAATTACTATATATTCTTGCTATATTACATCTTGGTACATATTTAAAGAAATGAAAATCACCATAGAATACAGATACCTACAAACTCATGTTTTACTGTGAAGCAATTCATTATAAACAAGTGAATTGTTTTAGGTGACCATCCTCAGATAAATAAATAAAATGTGACATATATACATAATGGATTGTCATGCAATCATAAGTTAGAGAAAAATTATATGACTTGTAGAAAACTTCATAGTCAGGAGATTTTTATGTGAAATAAATGAAGATCGCAAATGTAAATGTGTCTACTTTCGTATGTGCAGTACAGATTTTTAAAAGATTTGAAAGAAGAATGTGGGTGTCTTGGAAAAAGGAAGACCAATGGGAGAAAAGAAAAGAAGCACAAGATATGCAAGTAGTTGAATATCATAATGAAACCTACTATTCTGTAATTATGTTTACAGAGGATGTTAATTCAACATTAGCTAATAATAGGAAACAGCATAGGTTCATCAATGTCAAATGGGCCATAATATAAAATGTAGAAACTGGGTATGAGGTTAAATGGGAATTCTTCAGTTAGTTTCTTTGAATGTTTATATAAATCCAAAATATTTCCATATAAATTTATTTGTAAATGTTTTGCCAAATATGTTATTTGTATTAAAAATCAGTGCTTCATATGGAGATGAAAGTTTAAGTTTAATAATATGACATATCTATTTACTTGGGTCTTTCATCTGAAAGAGACATAACAATTCTAATTGGATATGTGTATGAAATCAGATCACGAGTGCCATAATAGAACTGATTGTCTCTAGGTAGTTGAGTTGTAAGAAAAATATGCATTAAAATATTTCTAGTGTTATAAAATGAGCATAAATTATTCCCACCACTAGTAAACTATACAAAAAATATTAAAAGGAAGAGAAAACATGTCAATCAAAATCAGCCTTTCTGTGAGAATTATTTTGTCTAGCAATAATGCAGTAGTTATCCCAATTATATTTTTTCCCTTCTTACCTTAAGCAAATGCGGCTCTACTGCTATAGACTAATACCTCTAGAGACAATCTTCCATTCTGAAGAAATTTCAATTACATAGTAGTTCTACTAAGTGCTCTGAAGATATTTTCCTTGGAAGCTGTATGAAGAATTTTTTAACCATTCTTTCTAGGTATATTCTAAGTCAAACTGATCTTTACTTTCTGAGATCAAACATTATATAAGTGCATACAAGGATATGAAAATGTGGACATCTGCACACACATTCAGGTTCAGTTGAACACAAATGTGTGTATTTTCTGTTGTCTTCAAATAAGACAGAAAAAATGGTTCTTTTTTATTTTTATGTCAATCATAGGGCTTGAACTCTGGGCCTGGGCACTGTCCCTGAGTTCTTCAACTCAAGGTGAGCACTCTACCACTTGAGCCACAGCACCACTTCTGGTTTTCTGGTGGTTAATTGGAGATAAGACTTTCCTGCCCCAGTTGGCTTTGAACCGTGATCCTCAGATCTCAGCCTCCTGAGTAGCTAGGATTACAGACATGAGCCACTGCCCCCGGCCACAATGGTTCTTTGTCATGATTCTGAGATGGTACTGTAGGAGTAGATGGGCCAGAGGGAGAGGAGATAAATGAAGAATCTTATCTACAAAGGAAATGCCTAATGCTGCCAGGTGAAAGGCTGAGCTCCTCCTGTGAACTATAAGCCAGAGCCTAGCAATAGAAAGCATAGCAACTTCCGGAGCAACTGGAAAAAAAAATGCATTTTACTGGTAAGAAAATCAGTTCTCAGTTAAAGCACATGTCAGTGTTGTGTACCCACTCTCCACTTCCTGGTAGATGTTATATTTCACTTTTCTTTTTTCTATGTTATTTGACAGGATCTCAATTCTAAATCATACTTTTAAAAATTAAGGCTGCTCTACTCCAAAATAAATCTTTAATAGTCATATTATTTTAGACATGCATTTCACATTTTGATATGTTGAAAGTCTGATCAGTTTCCTATGCCATTATTATCAGAATATACTCGTTCAACTAATTTCAAGTGTTCCATGGATAGAAATATGAACTTTGTAAGAATTGGTATCATCCTACATATGTAATACTTATTAATAAATACCTTAAGCAGTCTGTAAAAATGTCATCCATAAATCAGATTAAAACTGAGGCCACAAGTCAGTGATTAATGCCTGTAATCCTAGCTACTCAGGAGGCTGATAATGGAAGAAGAACCACAAGGCCAACCTAGCTATCAAAATCCATTAGACAGACAAAAAAAAAATCAGGGATGGAAATAAGGTGCAAGGGATAGAGTGCTAGCCTAGCAATTACGAGTTCCAAGGGGAAAAGAACCCCTGGGAAGGATGTTAGGGAGTCTTAATGATTGTCATCCTTTTCAGCAACCATGTACTAGTGAGTACTTACAATCTGACAAAGACTTTGTGATAAGCATTGGACTTAGTACTTTGTGCAGACCATTTTTTGTACAGCAGTCTAAAATGTTTCCATTTCATCTCATAAGCAAGGAATAAATGTAAGTTAGAAAAAAATACAATTTGATTCATGTCATATATAGATCAAATTGAAGAGGCAAGAATTAGACCTGGGCAATTTTTTGTGGTGACATTATTGGCATTCACAATGTTTAGTGACATATGTGTTTAATGTTTATGACTTGAGGAGTTTAGACATAATTATGCAGCCATGAACCCATCACCACATTATATTCCATTAACATATTCATTAAAACCTAATGTGCTCTTATCACAAAAGAAATACTTGAAATATATATAAGGTAGAGTAAAACTTTAATATTTGTTCAAGGTAGAGATTAAGAAAAACAACAATATTTCCATATTTTCAGCAATTTGGGGCAGTAGTTTAGTTCACAATGCATCTATCTATCTATCTATCTATCTATCTATCTATCTATCTATCTATCTATCTATCTATCTATCTATCTTGCCAGTCCTGGGACTTGAACTCAGGGTTAGGCACTGTCCCTAAGCTTCTCTTCTGCTCAAAGCTAGCACTCTACCACTTGAGGCACAGCACCACTTCTGGCCTTTTCTGTTTATGTGGTACTGAGGAATCGAACCCATTGCTTCATGCATGCAAGGCAAGCACTCTACCACTAAGCCACACAGGTACTATCTATGTTCTATTGTTGAGGCAATTAAGTGTTGAATATTGACAAAATTCTGAAGTGATACAACTAGGAAACTCTAAATGCAGACAGAAGGTAGCACTTTAACAACTGTATTCTGTTGTGACATTAAAGGGAGAGAGGCTATTTCTGATTAAAGGGGTTATCCATTGCACTTGTACAATTACCTGATAATACTGCATCTAGTGAACAAATAGAATTCTCTTATCGAGAGACCTAAAAACTGTCCTTATAAAATGCTACATTTAAGATATTTTACTTTAGCAGAAAATATAATTAAATTAATATCTGTAGTCACAAAATTACTTGTCTTTATATGTACATATATATGTCTTTATATAGACATATATGTACAATATAAACTTATATAATCTTTATATATACATATATACATATATATGTAGCATACATGCATCTTTGATTACATAAGTTCCATTATAGTTTGTATTATAGTTTGTAATACATAATACAAACTTTGGGGCAAAAATACAGAGCTGAGGTCATCAGTTAAATCTTTTAGATTGATGGGACATCATGCTATGACAAGTTACAGACTAAAGGATTGAAGACATCTTCTTCTTGTAGACAAAAATAAGCGATTGCATTAAATTATAGTAAATGATAATAAAAAACTTCTTTTTGCTATTGAAATTGGTCTACTGAAATGCTACCTGATTACTACTCCAAAATAATGGAATATTCATATTCAATCTCCCACCATCTCCAGAATGCTTATTCATTTTCCTGCTGGCATCTACTTGAGTATAAACTAATAGCAGTTGCTAGAGTAGAAAACCAATTGAATAACTAGAGCACACTACAGCTTTTGAAGAAAGAAATTGTCCCATGTACATACTTTAAGAAAAGCTACTGTTTTAGTATAATAACTATTTTCCTGTACCTATTTTTATTTATTTTTAAAATTTTATTTTATTGTAAAGATGCTGTACAGAGGGGTTACGGTTACATGAATAAGGCAATGAGTACATTTCTTGTTGTGCATTACTCCTTCCCTTGCTGTTCTCCCACTATTCCTTCCCTCCCCCTCCTGCCCTAAGTTGTAAAGTTCATTTCCAATATACTGTCTTGTGAGTATCCTTGTTGCAATGGGTCATCCTGGGTCCTTGTTTCAGCATTTTGTTATTCCTCTTTCCCTCCCCAAATTAGACAAATGTATATACAAGATGTAGGGTACCCAAATCAAGTACAGTGACAACAGGGGATATACCATAGGGGGAAGAACATACAAAGGAAACAAAAAACAATCACATAGTACATTAAAAGCAACAACAAGGAAATACATCTTGTGTCCATATCTTGGGGTTCATTTCACTTAGCATCATCTTATTTGGTTATATGTCCTGTACCTGTTTTAAAAACCCCTTTGGAAAATAAAGTTATTTCATGAGGTCAAGGAACATAAGAAGAAATATTGGAATATTCACGCTACTGTAAGATGGAATATTTATAGGACATTATAAAGGATTTTTATTTACCTTGAAAAAGGGAACAATTATCTAACTAGACATCTTTCCAGGAAATGATCCCTTGACAAAATCACTATCATCTCTCCTCTAGGGTATTGACTTCCTGGGGTAATGGGTGAATTGAATTCAAATGATCTTACTTGTTCTGTCATAACAACTTGAACAATTGTAGGGTAAAGAATTGTAAAAAAAAATATGTATTTTGAAATGACAGAAGGAAAAAGGCCATATTCCCAGGAAGGTTTTGGCAGAGTCTACTAAGTCTTCCTCTACCTGCTAGCTGAAATTTAAATTCAGGTGAATCACTGAAAAAAATTAGCAATTTTTTATATTATTTTAGGCGATTAAAAATGGATCTTTTTCAGAACTTTCTATCATTTAGATATTCGTATTGACATAACAACCTGTTTCCTCAGTCAATCTACCTACTTTTTGGTGAAACTGTGTGTTCACATGTCAACCCTCAAATTTTAACTGTGCCATGGAAGCCATAATTCACATTTATTTCACATAATTCTCAAATTAAAAGTGTACAAACAAATCACTTTCCAGACAGAGGATGCCAAGAACCTTCACTTTGAAAAGCAGATACTTCAATTCATCCCGTTCTCTTTAGTAAAATCCAGCAGGAGTTACAAGTATCTTGACCATAAAGAAAAATCAGGCCACCAGTGGCTGGCTTGATTTAAAATTCTTATTCTACATATATAAGTGATTAGAGAGGACATTGATAATTTAGCAAATGTATGCATGTATGCACTGGTATGTTCACTCATGTGTGTATTGTATATGTGCTCATACATAGGAACAAAATGCATGGGATCACAATTGTATTTGTAGCAGTATTTCCTCAATACATTTTATTGTACAGAAATAAGTAACTAGTAAGTAAAATAGCCTATACATTCCATGAGCTTAAATTTGTTTTATTACCATGCAAAGCCTGGAACAGAAACAGTTCAGCAAATACTTGTTCGTGACACTTTAGGGATTAGTATATTATCTGAAGACACCTTTCTATAGAAGATGAATATTGAATCAAAGACTATAATAGTACTTTGCAGAAAAAGAGAAGCTGGGTTTTATTTTATTTCATGGTTGGTTTCTCCAAAAGCCTCCCAACAAGGATTCTAATTAGCAAATAAACTAGTAAAGCAGTTTGCATATGTTTCACAAACGTGTTCATTTAACAAAGGGCAGTAGTAGGGGCTGGGGAAGAATTTCTGTACATGTGTCTCCCCAACTTGAATAAGTAGTCAGAGGACAGGTAGTAAACCAGGAAGACTATAAACAATAGCATTTAAAATAATAAAGAATAACAACAAAATCATATGCTGTCACCCAGAACAGGGTGGTAATTAAATTTACTGGGCCAGAAAATTTACTTCGGGGATTAATATCATTTTTTTGACAATTTAATCTATTTCAGTAAAAATACAAATCCATATTATCTTTCTGTCTTATCTAACATCCTTACTCCAAACCCTTCTTACAAAAGGAGCCACTACTTATAAATTTAAATTTGTGTCTTAAAACAACTTTACCACAATGATTTTAGCTTTCTTTTCTCTCCAAAATTGTATTCAAATAAGCCAAAGTAAAATTAATTTCTCAAACATGGGAAAAATAAAACTAGATCAAGGATGAACACATTTCCTTCACATGAGAAAGTCACAGTGAAATAGTAGGGTTTAGACATGATTTGTTTCTCCTGCACTCTTAGGGAGATTATAATTCAATTGACTTCTTTCTACACTCACATTCCTGCTGAATACAGGAAGAATAGAATTCTGTGCTTTTACCACTTCCCTTAAGTGTGCCTTTGAATTCTCTGTTCTACTCTTGATCTTGCTCCCCATTCAGTGATCTGTTTCCAAAAGGAGTGTCTGTGGTTTTCTATGAAGTCCTAAAGTGGGAGAAAGTCTGACTAATTGTGGACAATGGGTACATTTTCCCAACATGAACTATGACCTCATCTTTGTTGTTTTTTGTCATTGTTTTAGATATATTAGCAAAATTGTCATTTATATTTATACTTGATTGATTCCTCTTTTAAAATTGCTTCAAAAATTAGTAGTAGTGAAGGTGGTTCATTTAAACACCCTGAAAGTTTATCCTTCTAGAGTATGCAATAAATATTTATGCCACAAAATGTTATTCAGAGCTGGGTGCTGATGGCTCATGTGTGTAATCCTAGCTACTCAGGGGGCTAAGATCTAAGGATTGTGGTTCAAATTCAGCCCAGACAGGAAAATCCAAAGGCTATTATCTCCAACTAATCACTAAAATGTGGGAAGTGGAGCTGTGGCTCATGTGGTAAAGTGCTAGCCTTGAACACAAAAACTCAGGGACAGCACCAAGGCTCTGAGTTCAAGCCCTTAGATTGCCACACATTCACATGCGCATGCACACACACACACACACACACACACACACACACACACACTGAATGATCAAAATTAATACAAAAACTGAATAATGATGTCATTAGTGTCTAGGAAGTATTAATTTTCTGCCTTCTCCAAGGAAGAAATGGGTTATCCCTCCAATTTTACTAGACAAATAAATGAATATTCTAAAATCTTCTAGTTGTACCAATTCTAGTTATTATGGATTTAAGGCTAAACTAGGACAACTTCTGAAACTAATTAGCTTAAGCACATATTATCTATGTTTTTGGGTTGGTGAAATCATTCTTCTATGTTGAATCACCTCCCTTGCAGCCAATAATTTCATCATTGCAAAAAAGAATATTTTATATATTTATGTATGAGGGAAAACATATGTGGATTGACTCACAGGAAAGCAAAACATTACAGTAGCAAACTTCAGGTATTTTCTTAATTTAGCTTATTTGCAAGGGATTGGCTTACTACAATAATTATCATAACTAAATATCCTTTTTTCTTTTGTCTGGCCTTGAAAAAAATGATGTTCCTGAGTAGTTTTGCTTAATTTTTACAGTACATTTTTGACACTTCAGGTTTAGATTTGGTGAATTTATTGACTCGCAAATGGTGACTTGAAACCTACCTTATTCAAAATGCATACAAGTAGTAGAATATGAATAGTACATGTGATAACACATCATAAAAATGTAGTTTTCAAAGTGAAGATATAAAGCTTAGGTAGTTTTACATTGCTTTAACATTATGTCTTATCTTTAAAAATACTCATACTGTAAATTGTTTTAAAAGTCATTTATACCATTTTGTATGTGTGAACAAATTATAAAATACTAAATATTTCCTAATTTTAGATAGCTTTTTCTTTTCTTTTTTTAACAATGGAGTTATAATGACAAAATATACATAGTCACTTTTAATGTACACCTATATTTTTAGGATAAAGTTTAAGGTTTAAAACTCTAATATTATTGAAAGCCATTTATGGATACTGACAAGTATACAGTTATCTAACTCTGTTTTAGTTATTCCATGTATTTCTTGATTGAGTTAGTCCAAAAAACATTGATTATGTCAATTTTAGATATATATAACTCTAACGGCAAAAAAAAGTAATTAGGCTATTAAACCCTGTAATTTAGTTCTTTTAACTTATTCATAGAGTTTTAGGATAGTTTCAATCTCACAAATGAAAAAGAATTTTAGATGAGCCTACTTTTAAGTGTCATTTGATGTCTGTTCAGTTTTTAGTCACTACATTTACTCAAGTAACTATGAAAACACAATTGTTACTAGTGCATACTATTCCATGTTACTACCAATGGCCCTTTTGAAGAGTAAAATTATTTCTAGCCGATTTCATAATAAGTTATGGATTATTTTAAAGCTGATCACTTATATTAGCATGCTATTAAGAATTTGCTGCTATTTATCACATATTGTTGTACTGTTATTTCCATAGTGTCTTACTGATTTGAGAATAGGTGGGTATATTTTTCTTTCTTAAGGGATTTAAGTCATGTGAATCAGTGTTTTGAAGTCTTCACACTTTGTGAAACAGTGGAACAGAAAGAACCCAGCTGAAACTTTTGTAACTCTATCTAAAGCTATTGAGAAATAAGAACTATTTCCCACTTGAATTACATTGCCAGCACAAGTTAAAAAAATCAATGGTAAATTTGAGTGGAATACTTTATACCAGTTCATTTTCATTGATTATTTTTACTCATTAATTTTTACTTGATACATAAATATGAAATGTATTTATGGGATTCCATGCCAGATTTTGTTACATACATACACTATGTAATTTCAAATCAGGTTAAATATACATGTACTCTCCAATGTCAATAATTTCTCTATAGTGAAATCATTCAACTTCCTTTTTGTTAGATTTCTTGAAATAAACAACATACTATCATTATTTGAAGAATTTCACACCAGAAATTCTTCACCCTATTGAACCAAAGTCTAATAAACAGTGCTTAATCTTTCCCCTTTTTCCCCTACTTACTTTCCAAGTCTCCTGTGAAATAAGTAGCATCAGCTGGGTGCCAGTGGCTCACACCTGTAATCCTAGCTACTCAGGAAGCTGAGATCTGAGGATCATGGTTCAAAGACAGCCTGGGCAGGAAAGTCTGTGAAACTCTTATCTCCAATAAAAACGACCAGAAAACTGGAAGTGGCGCTGTAGCTCAAGTGGTAGAGCACTTGCCTTCAACTGAAGAGCTGAGGGACAGCGCCCAGGCCGAGTTCAAGCCCCACGACAGACAAAAATTAAATAGGTAGCATCTTTTGAAACTGACAACCATTTATAAATAATAAACATTACATTAGAAAGAAATGGTTAGTTTTTAAGGGGATCAATATTCTTTAAAATTGTTACTTTTAGTATTAAAATTCCAAACAGTTTGCTAATGATTGTTGCAAACAAGGTAGTATTTTGCCAGTGTATTAATAAGTTCATAACTTTAGGTTATATGTCCCAAAACAAAGAGAATTATGTGAAATTATCTCAATCTTTGTGTGTATTTTATTTATCCTAAATACTATAGTATTCAAAACTATGAATTGTTTGTATCATATAATTAATATATAATTTAACTTTTATTTATTGTTATAGACTAAGCCCACACTTAATTAGACTGTAATTAACCCTATACTTTTAATATATTGGATAGTTAGAAAATACATTGGTCATTGCACATTTCATTCTTTAAAGATAAGCTGCTATCTGGGTAATTAGATGGGTAATTGATTTAATGGATTCTACACTAACAAAATTAAAGACCTTTGTGCTCTCAATTCCTTTAAACATAACACACAGAAAAGAAAATCTAGCAGCCAGGGACAAAAGTATTCTGTTTTCAAATAATAGCAGTAACTAGTTCTTTACTATTGTTATATTCCAGTCATTATTTAATATACATGAAACATATCAACATAACTCTAAACATTGAAACATTACATAATCTATATCATGTAAATGGTATAGTCAGGATTCATGTCCAGGTAATTACACTCAGCAATCTATTCCACTAAAATCATCTGAGATATTGCATTGTCTTATATCTAATACACCATAAGAAGAGACATGAGAAAATATATTAAGACAGTCCGAGGCTCAAGATAAAATTCTTACTATCAGCAGCTTCATCTAACATGCACTGTAGATTTTTAGAGTATAGAGAAATTTTGAATTCATTATCACATGTAAGGCTCAAATAATCTTATAATTATTATGACTCCTATCTTAATAAAACTCATAACTAGGATTTGGGAAGGCTCACTCCAGAATAATAGCTCAAACTCTGTACCAATGTCTCTCTTTATTAAACACAGGAAGTTCCTGAGACTAAATATTTTCTAAGTCATAGCCTCAAATATCCCTAGGTCTTGTGAAATAAAGAACAGTCACCATGAATTAAATTCAATTTTTTGTATCATATTTATTTTATACAAAAATTACCTAAATAGAATATTACTATATTATGGCTGAATCTAGGCTCTATTTTTAGTATTAATGGAAGTATATTTATTTTCATCATTTTCCCATGAAGGTTGGAAATTTATAAATTAAGCTCTTCTATGATTTATAACTATTAAGTAAAACTGTATCTTAGCTATTTCATAAAAGATAAGATGGTAAAAAGCTGGCACCTGTAATCCTAGCTACTCAGGGGACGGAGATCTGTTGGGGCAGGAAAGTCTGTGAGACTTTTATCTCCAATTAACCACCAGAAAACCTAAAGTGGCACTGTGGTTCAAATGGTAGAGAACTTGCCTTGAGCTGAACAGCTCAGGGACAGAACCAAGACCCAGAGTTCAAGCCCCATGACCAACAAATAAAAGAAAGATGGTGTTGTATACTTTTGTTATTATAGTATCCAATGTATCAAATAACAACAAAACAGACAAAAATATGAAAAGGAAATTTTATGTTATTGACTAGAAAGTGTATATGAGAAAATTAATTAAAAGAGTTCAGGCCATTTATAATTGTTATTGCAAATAGCAAAATTTAAAAACCTTTGCCAGAGGAGGCAACAATGCTTGATAAGAAATGTACTCATTACCTTGCTCATGTAATTGTAACCCCTCTGTATGGTATTTCCACAATTAAAGAACTTCTTAATAATAAAAAAACCTTTGCCATCTTAAGCGAGTTTATATTAATGTTAGAACTAATAATTTCTATTCAAATAATTTTGAAATGAACTTTATGCAAATTAATCTATTTTAATGTGAAGATTTTAGGCAATTTACACTTACAATAATTATTAATATAACCACATTATCTGGCTTTATATGATTATTGCATATCTTTGCACTAGAAAGACTAATAACTTTATTTGACAACATAGTAAAAAGTTGGTGAAAGATTCTGAAGGTTTGGAAAGAGCCTGGAAAATATATATTTATTTTATTCGAGCAATAATTAATAGCATGAACAAAGAGAACTAATACAGTAAGAGCCGTAATCTTTAAAGATACACCAGTTTCGGTCAGCTTATCACGCAGAAAGCACAAGTATATCAGCAGTATCTTCTTTGAACTCTAGATTCAGAAAATAATACAGTTTTTCAGAAGGGAAAATTTATGTTCAAGATAAAATAAAAGAGTAAGTAGCAGATGGAAAGCTGAAATTCATTCCTTTGTCCACAGAGGGTAATATTTCTTGCTTGTAAAATATAGTAAAATTGGGTGTGGATGGCCATTGTTGCTTGTGCTTTACTGCCTCACGATTTTGTTGAAATGGTGCAGATTTCCTTTTATGCCATCAGTTCTCTTTCTTTCTGCTTTTAGAATTTCTTTGCTGTCTTCCTAGTATATGTTCATTTATAGACAATATGAGCATAACATCTTCTGATGACTCTCAGAGACTGAGTCTCAAATGTCAAATACAATTCCATTATTAAATCTGACTTTTAAACTTAATCACTGTATATTCTTACCCTTATAAAATAGTCAACTGAAATTTCAATTACAGCTCATTAAACCAGCTAGATCTTTAATTTTAGTGTGCATTCTTCTATTCTCATAGCATGTGTACTGATCACAAAGCATTTCCAAAACATTTATATCTAAAAGTATAATGGAATTTAGTATTTATGTACTTATCATCTAGGTTATATGATATATTTTTGATTTTTTGAGAATTTTTGGAAGGTATGCTCACTATATTCTTTTATGCATTTATTTTACGCCAATAGTGATTCCAACTTTTTTCAAGTGTCTGGATGAAGCCAAGAATCCAGAGTAAATGGAAGTGCTCTGTCTCAAGCCAGGCCTGCCTCCTACAAAGCCAGAGCACTTCAATCACCTTCCTGTACAATAGCTCTGTAGATTCCATTGCCAACTTGCAATCTGATCTTTAGCCAGTGTCTGTTAAATCTGAAAAATAACACTTAGTTCCTATGTAGTTTCTTTTAAGTATTACCCCATGACCCTTTTACTCATGATAGAAAGATTTCATTTTACTTTTCTTCCTTATATTCTTTCTCTCTTCCTCATAATTCTATCATTTGCAAAACATAAAAAGTTTCTATCATTATGATTTTTATTATCATTAATAAATAAAATACTGGTGGAAATTATTTTAAGAGAAAACAAGAGATAGTAAAGAAATAATCGGAACTAGAGAGCTCTAAGAAACTATGCTGAATGATCTCTAAATTATTTTGAGTCATTCTGACATTGGAAATATTCAAAATTGTAGGCACCAAACCACTATTGATGAACAATTCTTTTACAAATCATTCATATATATTATCGTTATTGTGAAGGTAAAGTACAGAGGGGTAACAGTTACAAAAGTCAGGTAGGGAGTATATTTCTTTTTGAACAGTGTCACATTGTCCCCCTTTTTCTCCCATTTTTCCCCTCTTGACTTCCCCACCCCTACAAGTTGTGTAATTCATTTTCAACAGTTTCTAGTGAGTATTACTGCATTTGTCCCACAATTTTTCTGCTCCCCATCCCCTACCCAAAGCAGATAAATTTACATACAAGATAAAAGTCACAGAAAACAAAAGCAGTAACAAAGCAGAAAGATAAAAAGCAACATGACAAAAAACCCTCTTGTTTCCATTTCTTAGTGTTCATTTTGATAAAAATAATTTTATATGATCATAGGCACTTAGCTATTGAGCCTTTGTGATCCTCTCTTAAGAATATCCTCTTTTGGTCTCACTGTATGAATATCTAGAGTCATGTGTAACTTATCATGTCCAAATGTATAAAATGAGTAATCTTTACTGTGAGTAAATTATATTCAAATTTTATTTCAGAAATAGTCATTAATTTTTATTATTAATTAATATATTTTATCCTAAAATACATTTAAAATAAAGGCAGTTTATCATAGCATTATACAAATGTTATACTTCCAATAATTTCTCCTGATTTCCATCAAGATGAAAAATAGGTTAGCATAGTACATGGGTAAAAGAGAATGTGTAAATGAAATTTATTATTGCAATTAAAGAGAGCTTAAGAAAAATTAATCTGCCATACATTAATGATGCAGATAATAGCATGTGCCTATAGTAATATCTCATAAGTGGACAATGAATTTTACTAAGTGTAATTGTATTTCCTTTATATAAACAAAACAATTTTCTATATGGGTATATATGCATTTCTACCTGGAAATAAGTATGCACATTAATAGTTTCTATATGCACTAACTAACTTATCTCTGTTAAACTTACAGAGAAAAAGATTGAGGAAGGAAGAAGGGGAGAGAACTCAAAACAATTCACATTTAACTATTTGCAACCAACTGGCTTTATATGGTAAGGGGTTTGTCCGAGCTCAAAAATGTGTGAAGCACGGTATAATCCCCGTTTTCACTGTATTTGATGTCGGTGCTCTGCATCTTTTATGTATACACTTCTCTAATTCGGGGAGGGGAAGGGAAAAAACAAAACGTTTAAATAAGGATACAGGTTGACCCATTATAACAATGAGATGTACAAAACACTATGTTGAAAATGAACTTTACAACTTTGGTGGGGGAGGGGCGGGGGGAGAAGGGGGACAGGTAGTTGTGGAGGTGGGAGGGAAGGGAGGAGGCAATAACGCTCAATAGAAAATGTACTCATTACCTTGCTCATGTATCTGTAACCCCTCTGTACAGCATGTTTACAATAAAGAAACAAAATGTGTGAAACAAAACTGATAGAACTGGAAGAAAAAATAGACAAATCCACAATGGTACTTGGAAACTATCTAACTTAGGTGTGTTTTATTTTTCCTTTTTTTTCTTTTCTTTTTTGGTACTGGGGATAATATGCAGGACTTTGCACTTATTAGGAACTACTTTTCCACTGAGCTACATCCCAGCCCAATGCTTCTCTCTTAATGTTTGATAAAAGATCTAGACAGAAAATTATCAAGAACTCATGCTGACAAAATTAACTGATAGTTTCTAACCAATTTGAACTGACCCCTCCACCAAACAACTACAGAGTGTAGATACCAAGCACTCATTAAACATCTATCAAGGTAAACAATATCCCCAAAGAAAGATATGGAGGAATTGGAATAGTTTCCGAGTGCCTTCTTATAATCCAGTGGAATCAAACTAGGATTCAATAACACAAGACAGTAAACAACACACATCTAACAGTCTTTGGGTCAAAGAAAACAGACATTTTAAGAGAAGTGAAAACATATATTGGCAAACCCTGAGGTCACTACTATAACTATTAAGAGAGGGAAATGCCAGCAATAAACACACATATTAAATAGGAAAAATATTATATAGACAATCCAAGCTGCTATCACCATAATTTAGAAAAAGAGGAGGAAAAGCCCAAAGAAAAGAAGCTATTATTTGTACATCAACAAATTGTAGAGATCTGAAACCAACAATTTATGAGACATCTGAACCTCCTTGAAAAAGAACAGCAAGATAAACCCCAATCCAGTAGACAAAAAGAAATAATTAAAATTAAATCAGAACTAAATGAATTAGAATCCAAAAAAAATAGGAAGAATAAACAAACAAAGAGTTGGTTCTTCAAAAAAATTAACTAAATTGACAGGCCCTTAGCAAATCTTAACAGAAAAAAAAAGAGAACACACCCAAATAAACTCAGACATAAGAATGGAAACATCACTACAGAAACAACAAGATTCAGAACATTATAAGGGAACACTTCTCAAACCTTTATGGTAATAAGTTTGAGAACCTGGCAGAAATGGATGATTTCCTAGTAAATATCGACATGTCGAAACTAAACCAAGATGAGTTAAACCATCTTAACAGGCGCATATTAAGCATTGAAATAGAAACAACAATAAGAGACCTCCCATCAAAGAAAAGCCCAGGAACTGATGGATTTACAGAAGAATTCTACAAGGCCTTCAAAGCAGAACTCACACCAATACTACTCCAATTCTTCAATGAAATGGAAAGAGAAAGTTCACTACCAAACTCTTTCTATGAAGCCATCATAACTCTCAACTCAAAACCAGGCAAGGACTCATCAAAGAAAGAGAACTATAGACCCATTTCTTTGATGAACATTGATGCAAAACTTCTCAACAAAAATTTGGCCAATAACCTTCAACAATTCATCAAAAAAATCATACACCATGATCAAACAGGATTCATTTCAGGGATGCAAAGCTGCTTCAATATATGCAAATCAATTAATATTATTCATCACATCAACAGGAGCAAGGATAAGAACCACATGGTTATCTCAATAAATGCAGAAAAAACATTCGACAAGATCCAACACCCCTTTATGATGAAGGTTTTGGAAAAATTAGGAATCCATGTAACATTCCTCAATACAATAAAGGCTGTATATGACAGACCTACAGCCAGCATTATACTTAATGGTGAAAAACTAAAGCCATTTCCTCTTAACTCAGGAACAAGACAAGGATGTCTACTCTCTCCACTTCTCTTCAATCTAGTATTAGAATGCCTAGCTACAGTAATAAGACAAGTTGCAAACATAAAAGGAATCCAAATAGGAAAAGATGATGTGAAACTGTCCCTCTTTGCAGATGACATGATCTTATATTTAAAGAATCCCATTGACTCCATTCCCAAATTACTCAAGCTGATTCAAAACTGTGGCAAAGTAGCAGGGTATAAATTAACCCTCAAAAGTCAATGACTTTTCTGTATGCCAACAATGAGAAGAGCATAGCTGAAATCAGGAAAGCAACTCTATTCGTAATAGCCCCACAAAAACTAAAAATACATAGGAATTAACTTAACCAAAGAAGTGAAGGATCTCTATGATGAAAACTTTAAAAACCTGAAAAAGGAAATCAAAACAGAACTTAGAAAGTGGAAAATCCTCCCATGCTCCTGGATTGGAAGGACCAATGTTGTGAAAATGGCAATACTTCCCAAGGCTATCTACAAATTCAGTGTGATACCTATCAATATTCCAACCTTATTCTTCAAGGAAATAGAAGAGGCAATCCAAAAATTTATATGGAACAATAAAAGACCCCGAATAGCAAAAACGATCCTTAATGGAAAGTACAGTGCTGGAGGAATATCAATACCAAATTTCAACTCTACTACAAGGGCATAGTAATCAAAACAGCTTGGTACTGGCACAAGAGTAGACCTCAGGACCAATGGAATAGAATTGAAAACCCAGAAATGAACCCACAGACTTATAACCATCTAATCTTCTATAAGGGAACTAAAAAAATAAAATGGAAGAAAGACAGCCTCTTCAGTAAATGGTGCTGGCAAAACTGGTTAATCACCTGTAGAAAACTAAAGCTAGATCCTTAAATATCACCCTGCACCAGAATCAACTCCAAATGGATCAAAGTCCTTGGAGTCAAAGCAGAGATCCTGAAAACATTACAGGACGGAATAGGAGAAACCCTAGGTCTCCTTTGCATAGGCTGAAATTTTCTTAATGGAGACCCAGAAACACAACAAATCAAAGAAAGGTTGGACAAATGGGATTGAATGAAGCTGCAGAGCTTCTGCATGGTGAAGGACATACCTAGCAAGATCAATAGAAAGCCCATGGACTGGGAGAAGATCTCTACTAACCATACAATGGACAAGGGTCTCATATCTAAAATACACTTAGAACTCTAAAATTTAAATTAAATCCCCAACAACAAATCCTTGAAGAATTGCCCAATAAATAAGTGGGCTAAAGACTTGAAACTTTTCTGGAGAGGAAATAAGAATGACCAGTAGACACATGAAGAAATGCTCAACCTCTCTAGCCATAAAAGAAATGCAAATCAACACAACATTGAGCAGAGCCACCACTGCCCAGCCCAGCCCACAAGCATCTCAACTGAACTCAGATTGCAGTGGCAACCAGCGACCTGCATTGCACAGAGACAGCAATGAGCTCCAGGGTGAGTACCCTGCAGGGGATAGCGTATCACTCCTCAAGTGAGACCAGAGCTGGCGGGAACCCCCAGACCTTGACCCAGACCCCTAACCCAACACCTGGACTACAGGACCCACTAAAACTGGGAACTGTTCTAGAGCTCCACCAGCCTGTGGAGTACATCCAGCCGGCCAGGCTAGTTCAAGAGCACCCATGCAAGGAAGCTTAAACACCCAAGCCAGGAACAGCACCCATGGAAGAAAGAGCCAACATAGAAGAAATCAGAAATTTTCCAACAAGGAAAAGCCCAGGACTAGATGGATTCACAATGGAATCCTATAAGACCTTTAAAGAAGAACTAATACCCATACTCCTCAAGCTCTTCAGAGAAGTAGAAAGGGAGGGAGCTACCGCAAACTCCTTCTACGGTGCCAATATCACACTGATCCCCAAACCAGGCAAAGACCCAACAAAAAAAGAGTACTACAGACCAATCACGTTGATGAACACAGATACAAAGATCCTTAGTAAAACTCTACCTAACAGAATCCAGAAACACATAAAAAAAATCATACACTACAACCAGGTAGGCTTCATCCCAGAAATTTAGGGATGATTTAACATACATAAATCGATAAATGTAATCCAACACATCAACAGATCCAAGGTCAAGAATCACATGATTATCTCCATTGATTCAGAAAAGGCTTTTGATAAGATACAACATTCATTCATGTTAAAAGCTCTGGAGAAAATAGGAATAGAAGGAACATTCCTTAAAACAATAAAAGCCATATACAACAGACCAACAGCCAATATTATACTTAATGGGGAAAAGCTAAAACCAATTCTCCTAAAATCAGGAACAAGGCAAGGATGCCCACTGTCTCCACTATTCTTCAATATAGCACTGTTCACAATCAGGCAAGAAAAAGACATTAAAGGGATCCGCATCGGGAAAGAAGAAGTTAAACTATCCCTTTTTTCAGATGACATGATAACGATGCCTTCATGATCCCCAAAACTCCATCCACAAACTCTTAAAAATGATAAATCACTTCAGCAAAGTAGCAGGATACAAAATCAACCCACAAAAATCAGTTGCCTTCATGTACACTGACAATGTAGGAGCAGAGAGGGAAATAAAGGAAGCAACCTCATTCACAATAACCCCCCAAAAAATAAAATAGGAATTAACCTAACCAAGGCTGTAAAAGAACTATTTAATGAAAACTATATAAACATAAAGAAATGACAGAAGACACCAAGAAATGGAAAGACTTTCCATGCTCTTGGATAGGCATTCTTAATATAGTGAAAATGGCAATACTGCCAAAATTAATATACAAGTTCAATGCAATTCCTATTAAAATCCCAATGATGTACATTTCTGAAATACAGAAAAATAGTCCAAAAATTCATATGGAACAACAAAAGACCTAGAATAGCCAAAATAATTCTAGGCAAAAAAGACAACATGGGAGGGATCTCGATGCCAGACGTCAAACTCTACCATAGAGCCATAATAACAAAGACAGCCTGGTACTAGCACAAAAACAGACCCAAAGACCAATGGAACAGAAGAGAAGATCCAGAAATAAAACCACATGCCTACAGTCAGCTGATATTTGACAAAGAAGCCAAAGACATACAGTGGAAGAAACACAGCCTGTTCAACTACTGGTGCTGGGAAAACTGAGAGGCCATATGTAGAAAACTAAAAGTGGACCCCAGCCTATCACCATGCACCAACATCAACTCAAAATGGATTAAAGACCTTAACATCAAATCTGAATCTCTGAAACTACAGAGTAGGAGAGACACTTGAACTTACAGGCACAGGCAGGAACTTCCTGAATAGAGTTCCAGGGTCACAACAAATTGGAGAGAATTTAGACAAATGGGACTAACTTAAAATAAAAAGTTTCGGCACAGCTAAAGCTTTAGCAACCAAGCTAGAAAGACAACCAACTAACTGGGAAAAAATATTTACCAGCAATATATCAGACAAGGGGTTAATATCCAGTATATACAAGGAACTCAAGAAACGTTTACCTCCCAATTACTAAATGGGCAAGGGAACTAAAGAGAGACTTCTCAGCAAAAAAGATAAAAATGGCAAAGAAACACATAAGGAAATGTTCGCAATCCCTGGTTGTGAAAAAAATGCAAATAAAGACAACCCTAAGATACCACCTTACCCCAGTCAGAATGGCCCACATCCTACAGTCAGCCAATGACAAATGCTGGAGGGGATGCGGAGAAAGAGGAACCCTATTACACTGCTAGTGGGAATGTACACTTATACAACCACTTTGGAAAGCAGTCTGGAGGGGCCTCAGAAAGCTAAATATGGACCTCCCTTATGACCCAGTTATACCACTTCTAGGCATCTATTCTGAACAACAGGAACAAATACACAAGGACACATGTACCTCCAGGTTTATTGCAGCACTGTTCACAATAGCCAGGATATCGAAACAACCCAGATGTCCCACCAAAGATGAATGGATCCAAAAATTGTGGTATCTATACACAATGGAATATTATGCAGCCATTAGAAAGGACAAAATAGAGAGGTTTCTGGAAGATGAAATAATGGCATTTGCAGTGGATGGAGCTAGAAGAAATCATTTTGAGCAAGGTAAGCCAAGAGCAAAGAGACAAATGACACATTGTCTCCCTGATAAGTGGATGTTAAATCCAAAATGTAAGGTGATATGACAAAATTAATAAGATTTAAAAAACAAAGGACTTCCACTCATCTGGTCGAATCACTACTAAATAACCCCATGCTGCTGATCACATACATGGTGCACATATATGTGCACACTAGAGGGAAACCAGCAGGATGACACAGAACTAGAGGAAATCAGGAAAAACCATACAACAGCGGGACCCATTAGCTGCACTGGACATTGATCAAAATGAACTAAGCAACTCAGTGGCGTCGATGTGAGGGAGGGAACAAGTGGGGAAGAGGGAACAGCTGATGATATGCAAAACAAAAGAAATGTACATACCACCCAATGTGGAAGAAATAACTGTATTGCAAAGCTCATTGAACTCATAAATATGATAGACAATTTGTCCCATGAAAGTCAAAATGTGTTTGTTACTTTAACTAATCATTATCCCACAATACTGTAAAATTTGGGAAATTATGTAATCAATCACAATAAAGAATTTGAAAACTAAAACAAAAAAAAAAACCACCTCACCTCAGTTAGAACGGCTATAATCACTCTAATAACAACAGATACTGGAAGGATGTGGACAGAAGGGAACCTTACTGCACTGTTGGTGGGAGTGTAAACTTGTTCAACCACTTTGGAAAGTAGTATGGAAACTCCTCAAAATACTCCACATAGAGCTCCCCTATGACCCAGCAATCCTACTTTGGGGCCAAATGATCACAAACAAGACCATACTAAAGCTACCAGCACAACTATGTTTATTGCAGCATTATTTACCATAGTTATGATATGGAACCAACCCAGATGTCCCTCAGTAGATGAATGGACCAAGAAAATGTGGTATATATACACAATGGAATTCTATGCTTCCATCTGAAAAAATGGCATTGCCCCATTTGTTAGGAAATGGAAAGACTTGGAATATATTAAGTGAAGAAATCCAGGCCCAAAGAAACACAGGTCCCATGGTTTCCCTTATCTGCAATAACTAGTATATATCTGAGACAAGCAGAAAAGGTCAGATAAGATGATGTTAAACCAAATGAACCCCAAGATAAGGATACGTGTTTTTTCTTGCTTGCTATTGCTTCTAATGTATGTGTAAAGTACCACGTGATATTTTTGTTGCTTTGTATGTCCCTTCCCCACGGTATAGCCCCTTTTCACTGTATTTGATGTTGGTATAATTTGGGGAGGGGAAGGGAAAAAACAAATTGTTTAAACAGGGTTACAGGTTGTCCCACTGCAACAATGAGATGTACAAGGGAGGGGGGTGTAAGTCATGGAGATAGGAAGAAAGGGATGGTAGGGGAAAAACAAAGGAGACAACAATGCTTGATAAGAAATGTACTCATTACCTTGCTCATGTACCTGTAACCCCTCCTCTGTACAGTATTCTCACAATAAAAACTTATTTAGGGGCTGGGAAGGTGGCTCAGTGGTAGAGCGCTTGCTTTGCATGCATGAGGCCCTGGGTTCGATTCCCCAGCACCACATAAGCAAAAAGCAAAAAGCCGGAAGTGGTGCTGTGGCTCAAGTGGTAGAGTGCTAGCCTTGAGCTGAAGAGTTCAGGCCCCACGACCCGAAAAAAAAAAACTTATTTAAAAAAGTATTATTGTGTAAAGAACTGCATAAAATTGAAAACAATGGGGAAATAGAGAAAAATTAATAAAAAATCTTTAATTATATGTAAATATAGGTAAAATGAATCTCCTATCAAAAAGGAGAGCCAGAGACAGACAGACGGGGAGGGGGGGAAAGGGGGGGAGGGCGGGGATTATATCAGTAATGTATCAGGGTATATTACAAGCAATCTTCCACGATCAAAATAAATGAAAGATCTTTATTTTGATTACAACTGATTAAGCAGTCATTTTTTTTTCCAAATAGTCTTGTTTTAGAACAAAGCAAGACAAGAGACAAATGACCCTATCTCTGGACACCAAAACAATCGATCTCTAGTAGTCCTTAGGCTTAATGGGGCAGTCAGTAGGACTCTGCTATGTGATACACTTGAACTTTTAAATTCATAAGGGAATAAGGAATAGTATTTATAATATTTATATGCCAGATACTTACACAAATGTTTGCCATTTAATCCTGACAACACTGGATCCTGTGGATACAGTTTCTGGAATGGGAAGTCACATGATAGATCATGGATAACTGGTTAAGGATACTGCTCATTCACAGCTGGAAAGTGAAGAGAAGGAAGTGACAGCTCAGGCTCATCTGAAAACATATTGGTATTTCATTTAGGGAGGGGATGACTATTGTTCTTTTTTTTAAATTTTTTATTTTATTTTATTTGAGAACATACTGTACAGAGGGGTTACAATTACATGGGCAGGATAATGCATACATTTCTTACCAAGCATTGTAGCCTCCTCCTTTGTTTACCCTTCACCTCCCGTGACTATTATTCTTATTTCATCTTTTCTCATTTTCATTATCAACAAGGGTCCAACTTGCTTAAAGAATAACCCTTGGCTTCATCATCATTTAGATCCTCCAATTTTTGTAGTTGATATCGAAATACAAGTATAAATGTTTGAATAATATAATTTTCCTAACATAATGTGAATATAAAAATAGCTCATTGCCTATAATTTAGAGAGAAGTTGCTACAATATTTATAGATTGTAGATTATGTTGTTTATAGATTAAACAGCAAGCTGACAGTATCAGGTGAGAATTCAAACCCAGGCAGTTGAAATCCAGATCCTTCTCTCTTAATTTTCTTTTTTGCTATATATTTATTGAATATTCTAATTTAAATTTTATTGTACAGGTGATGATGTCAGGTAATGAGTACATTTCTCTTTGAACAGTGTTAAAACCCTTCCCCATTTTTTCTCACTTTTTCCCCCTCCCAAACCTTTCCCCTCGCAAAGTGGTAAAGTTTATTTCCAACCTAATGTCTAGTGAGAATCACTGAATTGGTTTGGATTACCTTTTTCAATGCCTTTTTTCTCCTTTTCAGTAATGAAATTATTGTTCAGTTCTGTTATTTACGTTTTTGCTCATTAGCTTAATAATATTTTTAAGCATATGTTGTATCTGGCTGTCTAAGAAGCAAATAGGTATGGCAAGTTATTTAAAGCCTTTGAAAGGTAAATAACAAGACTGGGGATACAGAATCAGACAGTGACACTAATAGAACCTTGATGCAAAGGAAATTAGAAGGAAGCTGGATTGGTCAGCAAGACCTCAAATGACATTGGCAAATCTAATCAAGTGTCAGATAATCCAATAGGGAGCTCCACAAAGTTTCTTTTTTAGAAGGACCCTAGTTACCACCACAATTAACCATTGACTGGGGTTATAAGTACAATCTTTGTTCAGATTCTGACTTGAATTCTGTAGACAAGAACAGCTGGAGATTAATTAATTTCACTGTTTGGGGCTAAATAGTAAGTTCTTTCTTGAGATTTGAGGAGGATACTGCATTTGCCAGCACAAATATTTTGAGCTGAAAATGGTGCTAATTGCTAGGCATTCAAAATTGAGCAACTGCAAGTATTTCTTTCTTTGGAAGATGTAGGCATTAGTAAACAATAGCAATCATAGATAAACTTTTGTGATCATAAGCAGATGCAATAGAAGATATAATGTCATACAAGGACATTTAGTTTGATAATTTATTATAGTATAGATCTCAATAGCTTTTTGTTTGTTTGAGAAAACACAAACTAGGTATAAATGAGTTTTTCAACCAGTATATATAGCACAATACAGTCCTATTGCAATACGGATAAATGTTTTTGTAAAACTTGACAGAAGGCTTATTTTCTCTAGAGTGAAAGTTAAGTCTGGTAGGATATAGAGGTCTTAGTAGGCAATATTAAGGATTTCTTAGCATTTTTTATAATGCTCATATCATAAACCATTTTCTACATAATTAGGTATTCCTATTCCTTTTTAAATAAAGCTACATAATAGCTACTTAAAATATTGTCAGACAATTACATTTTATTTGTTAACTTATTAATAGTTTTTCAATACCTGTCATAGTCATATTTTATCATGTGTGGAAACTATACACTAAATATCAGAGAGTAATCATCAACGTGTATGATGTTTTTAGTTGTATGGGGTATTTCTCAACAAAGTAATAGCAAAGGACAATAACAGAAAGAGAATATCTATTTCTGCATGTCATCTTGCAGTCCTTTAGGGAAGAATGCTGCTATGTTCGTTTTTATTTATTGATTTTTTATTGTAAAGGTGATGTACAGAGGGGTTATAGTTACATAAGTAAGGTAATGAGTACATTTCCTTTTGAAGTGTTACCCCTCCCTCAGTTTCTCCTGCTTTGCCCATTCCCTCCCTTTCCACCCAATTTGTAAAGTTCATTTCCAACATAGTGTCTGGTGAGTATTACTGTTGCATTGGTTCACGCTTTGTCCCATTGTTTCTGTGCTTTTCTTTCCCTTCCACAGATCAGACAAACTTATACAAGACAAAGGATACAGAAATCAAAAGCAGTGACAACAGGGAATAAATCAAAGGAGAGAAAACAAAGAATAGTGGAAAAAAGTACATACAAAAAAACCCAAAACAAACCAAAAAATAAACCTCTTGTTTTTTAAAGATCCAGAAACACAACAAATCAAAGAAAGGCTGGACAAATGGGAATGTGTTTGTTTTTCAATTGTGACCTCCTGGTGTGTTTCTGTGTGGACTGGTTTGGGCTTCCCTTTTCAAAGTCACACTGGAGGATCATTGACCATAAGTACATTATCTCTCCATGCTCACCACTTAGCTTGGAATACATTTATAGAACTGCTCATGTGAGAAAACAGTTTGATTGTAAATCAATACTTGAAATTCAAAGCATGTGCTCTTTTGATTTGATTTGTGCTCATTGTTGAAGGTGTAGCTTTTCTCTGTGTTGTTCTCAGCATGTGTCTTTTGTCTGACAGGGATTTGGGCTGGTTGTGCTTCAGGACTAGCTACTTGGAAGGACAGACTGAATTGTTTTGTGAAGTTCCCTTTTGAGGATGACACATAGCCTTTAGTATATGGTAGACCATTTCTAAACATGCAATACGTTTAGAAAAATCCAGCTCACTGTATTTGAGTTGTAAAGCCACAGAACAACATATTATAAAGAGACACTCTATTGCATATATCATGTACAACATAATATGTTGGCATTTGTATGTAGGTGAGGTGATTAGTCAAAAAATTCATACATAATGATATTTTTGCACAAAAAACTCAATCTCTCTCACTCATTATAAAATTCCTTTATTGAAATTTTTAATGAGTAATGTTTTCTAATATTGTTGTCAATGAAGTAATTATTAAGAAAAGAAAGATCTCTCTCTCCCCCCATCTGTGAATTTTTTAATGAGATTATCTCTCTAGTTTTTCATGGTCAACTACACTTCCATCTAAACAATCCCACTGCTCATTTTGCCTATCCTAAATTACAAATAAAAAAAAACATAGCTCTTATTTAACATTCTACTTTTTTAAAAATTGTGCTACTTTATTTTACCTTTGAGCAGAATAATAAACTGTATTTGAAATGCTGAATTGTGGTTTTGGAAAATTTAATTCTTAAAGCATTAGTTCCTGAAAATTAATTATCTTAAAATTAATTATCTTAAAAATCGTAATTATCAATTATTATCTTAATTATTCCCCCTCAGATCATATCTGAAAACATTGATTCTGACATAACATATTGGATGCTGTTTATTGTGTCAAAATAATTTATTTGCAAATATGTAAAAAAATCCTGTTAGATAAAATGCTAATTAAAAACAATTTTCTAACATAATCCCTATACATTTTTAAAATAATTACTGGACTTCCTAAAGAAACTATCTATTTTCTTTGGTTACTGATTTCTTTTATAAAGTTGTTGTCACATTATATAGTAGCTCTGATGTGAGAAGCAAATGATAGTATTGTATACTCTATTTGGAGAATCCCTGGTTCCTCTTTTTCCTGGTCCTTTTCTGTCCCTGCACTTTTGGAGACTATTTTGTGATGTGAAGAAAAAGTTTGAAGGAAGATATAATGAGGCTTAAAAATAATTTTTCTAGAATGAGAGGAGGGTATGGGAAGAACAAGGAATTGTTTTAATGAGAATTTTGGAATATGTTATAGATCTGGAAGATAACAGTGTCCTAAATAATTGAGAAATGAGAGGAAGAAATGGACTGAGGTGATCATTTATTGGAAGAATAAAATTCTTGATTTATCTAAAGCATCAAAAATTGATAACAAGAAAATTTTCATGATATATTAAAGCCATACAACAAATCCATTCTTATTTTTCGACTCTGTTCTAAATTTACCTTGCTTAGGTCATTCTTTAATAAATGTTCTACATCATTTTTCTTGTTTGGATTTTAGGTATTTTTACATTTCAGAATGTATCTCAGTGTCTTTGTCATTTGTGACCACTATAATAAAATGCCATAGATTGACTTATAAGTGAAAGAAAAACTATCTCATAATTCTGGAGTCTGAAAAGTCCATGCATCAAGGTACATATAATGTCTGGTGAGGTCCACTTTTTTCTATTCTCTCACTTTAAGTTCCTGTGATTAAAGGAAAGAGCTGTGTATCTCATGGGTTTTCTTTGTAAGTCTCTAATCCTATTCATGAGAGCTGTGCCTCATGACTTATTCATCTCCCAAGGATATTACTTCCAAATCCCATGACCTTGAGAATAAAGATTTTAACATCTGAAGTTTGTGGAGGTCATTGAGATAATAGCCTTCAGCTCGGCAGATATTTCAGTGTGTCTTTGCCAGACAGCTCTATGTACCAGATAGGAAAGGCATCCTTAGGCAACATAATGAACATAGGTGATAGGGGAAAACCACTGACATGTTGTCCTCTACAAACCTGGCCTCACAAACACAATCTGAATATCACTCACACTTGCAACTTTTTCAGTATTGATTCTGAATTAGAAGTAAGCAAACTACACATAATATTTTCCTAGTCATCATTTAAAAAAATCAGCATTTACAGTCATAGGAGCTGGTAAACATGCTCTAAGGTTAAGACAACTTACCATAAAGCTAAGGGGTATGGACCACAATTTCATTAGGATTGTGGATGGGTATTTTTGACAGTTGTACACTCAGCTTCTATCGGCCATATTCTATAAGAGCAAGTTTGTGGCCTTAATTATAGATAGTTGAGAAATTCTTTTATAGTATATGTCATCTGGGAGGATATAAGCTTTCCTTGATTTATTTGTTCTGAAAATAAGTGATTTTATTTTTTCTTTGCCTGTGAAAGAGGCGATGGAGATTGCACATCCTTATGTTCCACGTGGGGAAACTCTCTACTTATATTACTGGCAATACTTCATAAATGACAATAATGACATTCCTGATTTAATTCAGATTATATTGTGTATATTGGTGTCAAATTTCCCATCATGTTAATTGATAGCATTGTTCCATCTTTGGTTAGGGGAGTTGATGTCTTCTTTGTTGTTGATCAGTATAATTATCTACCACACACACATATTTATTTATCATATCAATTATATAGATATATCTCTATATCTAAATATAAACCTACATAAATATCTATAAATACTTATCTATAGATATCTATGTAGATTTATAAATACGCAGCTAAAACTTATTAAGATGGAATTTCAAATTAAAAGCATAGGGCCCACAAATATGACAGTAAAGAATGAAGAGAGTAGAAGTCTTAAATAACACGGAACTATAAGTGGCACATCCATATTCATGGTTCTATAAATGACAGAAAGGTAAGTAAAAATTGGCTGAGACAAAATGTCATGGAAGAGCTGCTTGGTATTGTCAGAAGCAGTTATTTTTATTGATAATCTGTCACTTGTAAGCAACATCACTGAGTTTGATTAAGTTTAATATAATGAATTGCTGCCCTTAAAACTTGGCCTTTCTAGCCTACATTACAAGATAGCAATAAAGACAGATGAAAATGGAGGTAACGGTACAGCTACACACATGAAGAAATATTCAACAGACCATCTGAAGCATATGGAGTGACCTGAAAATATCCACAGAAAGAGAAAGCATCAACCTAACCACACAATGGGAAGTTTTAGGCATAAGAACTAGTGGATGGCACTATCAATCATATAAATTGAGAGATTATCCCTAAGTATGTGGGGATAATCTTCTTATTACATTTTTATCTCAAATTAGACCAGAAGATATCAAGTCACGTTCAGTTTTATTGGAATTTTAATAGAGAACGCTGTAAATTGAAATGGACTACAGTCAAACCAACAAAAACAAACTAGCTAAAGTATCTCAGGGATCAAAACTGGGACATAAGGCTATGAATTAGTCCTTTAAGTGAATAAAATAACCCTATTGTTTAGCAACAGAATACTACTTTTCTCAGGGAAATGATATTCTTAGGAAAAGTTTACAGCTACATGAGAAATTCCATTCTAATACATCTTAAATACTGATGCTTACATAGCAGTAAATAAATTAGCATGGTTTAGCAAGCTAGCAAGTTGACATGGCGATACAATTACTTTTGTTTCAAAAATCCTGAGGAGGTAAACTCGCTGTTACTCTTAGAGAACAATGAAACTGCATTTGTGGCTTAGGATAAGTAGAGCTGAGAGGGAAAGTTCTGGCAAAGGAAGTGACTCCTTGTGGAGAGATTGTGCTTTTTTTCAACTTTAAAATTACATTAGTAAATTCACATTTGCTGAGTACAATGTGATTCTAAGAAAATTTAATTGATTTTTAAGTCAAACTAACAAAAATAACTCAACTGTCTAAGGGATCAAGAAAGTGACAATGGATTAGTAATGTAAGTTATTATCCTCATAGGATAGAGGTTAATTATGGAAAATATGAATCACTGAAACGAGAAGTAAGCCTATTTGTTACTGATGCTACTTGTTAATGGAGTAACATGATGTTTTGATATATGTATACCTTGTAAACTTTTATTTTAGTGATTGATTCCATCGCACACTCTGGTTATAAGATGGGTTCCTTGCACCTCCCACTGTTGTCTCCATTTATAAAGATGGAGAAAGATAAGAAGAAAAATGTAAACAGAGAAAGAGAAAGGTCTTTTTAATCATTATTGTAGTCAATACCAGCCACAGGCTCCATGTTGGCCTCACATAGGAGCCAGTAGTATGACATTGTATTTTCCGAAAGAGCTGTTAGGGAAACTCCACATTCAAAGAAATTGGAGGTATATTCAAAACTGTCTTCCTTAATGGTGGATGGACAAGGAATTTAACCACTTAGGGTTAGGGCAATTGTAGAGCGGAAGGTTTATAACTCAGAGATTTGGTGAAAAAGACTCCACAGGGTGTATGGGTCCTGCTGGAACTTGTGGATAATTCTGCTAAATTCTGCAGCTGTGGAAGTCAGCCCTCACTTTGAATCTAGGTCTACTGATAAAAGGATCTCCTTCCCAAGTTGCATTCAACAGAGGTTTTTATTTCATGAGCTCTCAAGCATACTTTAAATCAAATATTTGGGTTCTTAATCCTGAATTCTCCTTGCACAGAATTTAGACATCAAAAAATGTTGGTTTTTAATGGCTCAGATTTGTAATCGAAAGTGTTATTGGGATCACCACATTTTCAGTTTATTCGTGTTATAAGTGGCAAAATTAAAATGTCATGAGAAAACGTGCAAGACATTTTAATCAATTGAGTCCTCTGTAACCTTCAGTTTTTAAGAGATTAAATACATTTTATATGGTTTCAAGATTTTCTTCAGATAATTTTTCCTCCATAAATGTGATCGTCTATTGATAAAAGTGTGGTTTTTAAAACACATTTCCATTATAAACTATCCTGAAAAAATTATGGACATGAACACTCAATCAATAGAAAGTGTTTTTAAAATTTGCTTGTAAAATATTTGAGACAGCTTGTGGATTATGCTCTTAGTTGTTTAAGATTAGAACAAGCTATGTTTTAAAAAAACGTTTATTATTTTTCTTTATGATGCTTTCATTAATATGAAGTTAATAGTTCATAAATGCACCAATTTACTAAATTGCTTTAAGCATAAATACCAAGACAAAGCCAGAAAATGTACTATTTATTTCCATATCAGAGAAGGAGTATTAGCTAAAAATAAAGTATTTAAATATTGATTAAGTTAGTGATTTCTGGCCTTATATAAAACTTTTACAACTTTATCTAATGTGTTATACAGAGTCAACATAGTAGTTAATAGAAGACAATTTCAGAAAATTCTAAAACTTGAGGGTTCTCAAATGTTCACTATTACTTCACCAGTAATCACCTTTCCATATTCTTTCAGTATTCTTTCAGAATACTGAAGCTCTGTGAGGGACTATATATTTTGCTGTCCAAATCTCCTAGGTGTCATGTAATTTGTTTACTAATGTCAGAGGTCAGAAGTACAGAGAACTTAAACTTTGAGTGATGCTTGAAATGAAACTGGAAGAAAGTCATAATTTATTATGGCGAAAGAGAAGATTAAATGAAGGTCAGTGAACAGGACTAGGGATGTAGCTAAGTGATACAGTTGCTTGCCTGTCAAGCTCTATCCCGAGCAACACTGAGATAGATGTGAGAGAGAGAGAGAGAGAGAGAGAGAGAGAGAGAGAGAGAGAGAGAGAGAGAGAGAGAGAGAGAGAGAGAGAGAGAGAGAGAGAGAGAGAGAGAGAATTAGAGAAGGAAAGAGAAAGGGAGAAGATGATTGAAGAGTATATGTGAAAGAATTGTTTCCTAGCCATAAAATACCAAACAAAAATTAAAAAGTAATCTGTACAAAGTGGTATTTTGATAGACATATACATTATACAATTGCTGATCTCATGAATAACAGTTCAAAATGACCTGTGTTCAAATGCTAACTATAAATTCAGTATAGAATAGTGGCTTGCCAAATGGGACTAATGGGCCAAATTTGGCTCATATTTTATATGACCCATGAGTTTAGAAACTGATCTTTTAAAATATATATATATATATATATATATTAAAAAGACTAACAAAATTTAAAGAATATCTCATGACCTAATTAAGTCTTTACCATTTATGATGATATGGTGATAAAATGGCAGTAATACTACATAGAATTCAGGGACATAAACTAGTTACACTATTCAATATTTGCCCCTTTAGGAAAAAATTGCTGAACTCTATTGATTTGTGTTCATCTTTCAAAAGAGTGAAGTTTAGCTGATACAAAGAGGCAGACAGAATGTTTCTGAAGCTAACAGCCCAGCAAAATATTGAATTTCCTGTTGTGCTTTTTTCTTTCTTTTGGTGTTACTTGTGCTTGCTAGCTAGGTAATCTACCATTTGAACCATGACCCATGACCCCAGCTCCCTTATGTATTAGTTGTTTTTTAGGTAGGGTCTCACTTTATATTTTGGATTGCCTGGGCTGTGATCCTATTTGTGCTGATTACTGGGAATAGCGGACAGGCATTCTGCTGTTTTTCTTGAACAAGCCTTACAAACTCCTTTTTGCTTGGCTGGCCTCAAAGCACGATCTTCTGCTCTCCTCTATTCAAAGTACTTATGGTAACAGGCTTGAGTCACTATACCTAACTTTTTAACAGTTGAAGACTATATCATTTTCCTTGAATATTGGGAAACACCTATTTTAATCAATCTGACCTCATGTTTCCAAAATTTTTTTTGTTTATTGTAGCCTGCTTTTCATAAGGAATAACAAATAATTCTTTCTAGAAATTTATTGGTGACAATATTTTCCTGGATATTGAGACTCATGATACTGAATTGGTAATCAACCATACCATCCATAGGTCAAAAATTTGGGATATCATATTGTAGAAGCATTTGTGCTAAATTTTTGCCCATTCACTTATGTATGTGAGTGGTGTGTGTTAAACTAACATTTTTCTATATTCCACTCTTTATACTGGGGGAGGGAAGTAGAAGAATTAAACTTCAGTTCCTTGGGTGCATACAGATGAGGAAGAGTCAATCTTGTATAAATTGATACAATTACTTTACCTTCTTTTTTTTTCACTGAGTATCTAGCTCTTTGGGGTGGGGGAGGGGAGGAGAAAGTAGCCTGTGAGAAAGGAAGGCATGCAAAAAACATTTGCTTTTAAGTTCTAACAACTACTTACTCATCTGAAATCAAATTTCAAAGGCTTTTGGTTTGTGCAGTGCTTTCTATTGTACAGCGAAGTCTTCTCTTCTGACCCCATTTATTGCAGATTAGAGAACTCCTTGACCTAGCTGCAGTAATTACATTGCCTTTGGCTCTAGTCAAGCTATCTTCTGTCTAGTGCCACACAAACAAACCTTGATCAACCTTCCTAGAGCAGCAATGCACTATTTGGCAGCTTGCTTCAATGCTACCTTTCCTTGCTCAGTTTTCCTGAGCATTTATGGGAGTGAAAGACCGATACTTCTTAGCCCTTGTGCATGATGGGAAGGAGCATAAATCAGATGCAAGGGAAGTTCACTCATCCTTCAACATAGTCATGGAGGCTTGGCTTTCCTATCCCAGAAAAATCACTTATCTGTTGGTAGGTTCCCTGCTTTAACTATGAATATCAACACCAGGAAATGGGTACTTGAAAGGGAGAGCAGACAAGCAAAGAGAGGGAGGGGTGAAAATCAGTCATAAAATTCAATGCATATTCTACAGAATTAAGAAAATTGAGAGACGGGTAGGGTTGGAGGGATGAGGAAGAATGATGGAAAGGTGACATTGGTCAAGATTCCTTGCATTCCTATTCTGCTTTGTTGAATGGCAACTTCCTTGTACAACTCCTTAAAGATAAAAATAAATTAAAAATTGTCAGCTATGTTCAAGAGCAGTTAAGTCAAACTGAGAGAAAAAGGACACATGTTTTCTCTCATATGCTGACATTAGACCTAAATTTACACATATTTTCTAGAGCATGACATACACAGGGCAGGATTACAATGGTGTAACTCCTTGGAACTATGAACTTACAGTAATTAGTTCATTTTGAACACCAGGAAGCTCAACTATGTATTGTGGGTGTGGAGGTAAGGTCAAGGGAAGGGGAGTCATATGCTAATACTGTCATAATATCCAATGCACATATATGCAAAAAATGGAATCTGGTATTTTGAAGGGGTGGGTAGTTTGGGAAAGAGCACTGTGAATGATGAAAGGGGTGATGTTGATTAAGATGCTTGTTACTCATCCAGTGATATGTTGAATTGAAATCCCTTTTAACAGCTACTTTAAGAGAATAAAGATATGGTCTAGAAGAATTGGTAAGCATCAGAAATATTATCTATTTACAAGCTAAAGAGATAGACTGACACACATTTTTGTGGCTGCTGGGAGAAAAGGCAATGCTACCCACTGGTTTATTGGAAAAAGGTTCACAGGGGTGTTGTAAATGACCCTGGATGGATGGATGCACATGCATATACTGGCTAGTGTTGCATGAGAGGAACTGTGATCTTTGGAAACTGGGTCTATTATATTGAATAGCAAATTCACCTCACTTTATTCTTGAAGACACACTATTTATTTCTCTTTTCCAAGGATATGCACTATGTTCATTACCTCTACAATTTTTTTTAAAAAGACTATGAACCCCCCCCCCAAATATTCATGAAAAAATAAAATCCTTGTAATAAAAGGAAGTTAGGATCTCTGTGTGCACAAAGCAGAAATTCATGAAACCTCAGAAGAGACATTTCCAAAACATACTCTAATGATGATTTTTAAAAACCAACATATGGATTTTGAAATAGTTATAAAATAGCAGATATAAATTTTAGTGATTTGCTCCCTTTCAGTCCTTGTCTCTGAATTGTAAAACAGATGATGAGTTCATCTTTATGTCTTTGTTACAGCCATTGAGTTTATCATTTCAGAAAACTGTCAGTGATTTTTATATTTAATGAGATTATGATATTTACTCAATTTATATTGTTGAAGTTTAACATTTATTATATGTTCCTATTGTTCCTATTTTTTCAGTTAATACAAGTGTATTTTGTTTTGTAAACTAGATGATGTTGTTTAACTCACAACTTTATTCCCATAAATAGTCACTAATGACTTTGAGATACTTTAATTTCCATTTTCTTCCTCTGAGGTAACTATTGTCTTTTCTTCCAGGAGTCTTTGTCAACTCTGTCTTGATTTGTTTATGTTTTTACTAATTTACAGCTTAAGGTTGGTGTGATTACAACATAAAAGGGAATCATTACCTGTATTTGAAGCTTCATTCATTATACGTAGGATGTCTACACTTCCCATGATTGTTTTATGAAAGCCTAGGGAATAGTAATAGCAGGAACTAAATGTCAATTATCATGGTCTCTCATTAGTTTTCAAAGATGGTGTTATCAGTACTCCCTTAGGAGAGTGGAAACTTTGATCATTTCCTAGTCTTGGAATGGATTCTTAGTGACAGCTTTGTTTGGTACAATGCCATAGTGTTGTATTATAACATGCCTGGATAAGAGCTTCAATTGATCATGTAAAACAGAAGACAGAAAATGACAAAGCTATCTGGCCTTCTTGCAATACTGACCAGAAAGCACTTTAAAATGGGACAGGAGGCATTTGTGTGACATCCGTCAATGGCTTCCTGTGGAGAATTTATCACATCAAAATATGCCTACGAGTTACTTTAAATTTGTGACTTTCAGATTAAAAGTAAGGATCTGAAATCTGCTGTGCCAAGTTGACCCAAACACTTTGGTAAATTTGCCATCTATTGACATTTTCTTGTGTCTGCCAATGCCTGAACACTCAGGAACGCAGAGAACTGAAATCAAGAAATTCTTCAAGAAGGAAAAAAGCATTATAGCTATTTAATAAACTATGGTTCTGAGAATGATTATTGATGACCTGTTAAATCTTAATAGTGAAACAACTGTCCCATTAATAAGTGGGCTAAAGACTTAAAGAGAGAGGAAATAAGAATGGCAAACAGAGACATGAAGAAATGCTCAACTTCTCTAGCCATAAAAGAAATGCAAATCAAAACAACAGTGAGATCCCATCTCACCTCAGTTAGAATGGCTATAATTAAGAACTCTAATAACAACAGATGCTGGAGGGGATGTGGCCAAAAGGTTCCCTTTTCCTACTGCACTGTTGGTGGGAATGTAAACTTATTCAACCACTCTGGAAAGTAGTAAGGACCTTCCTCAAAAGACTCCACATAGAGCTCCCCTATGACCCAGCAATCCCACTTCTGGGCATTTACCCAAAAGACCACAAACAAGGCCATAGTAAAGCTACTAGCACAACTATGTTTATCACAGCATTATTCACCATAGCTAAGATTTAGAACCAACCCAGATGCCCTTCAGTAGATGAGTGCATCAAGAAAATGTGATACACACACACACACACACACACACACACACACACACACATATACACACACAGACATACAAACAATGGAATTCTATGCTTCCATCAGAAAACATAACACCATCCCATTTGTTAGGAAGTTGAAAGACTTGGAAAAAAATCATATTAAGTGAAGTAAGCCAGACTCAAAGAAATATAGGTCCCATGGTTTCTCTTACTTGCAATAATTAGTACATGTCTAGGATAATCTTATCAGATGAGCAAAAATGCTCAAAAGCTATATACATACACATATGACCATATAAGATGATGTTAAATGAAATGAACCCCAAGATATGAACACAAGAGGTTTTTCTTTGTTGGTGTTGTTTGTAATGTACTATGTGATAATTTTTTTGTTTCTTTTGTATGCTCTTCCTCCTATGGTATATATCCCTGTTACCACTGTATTTGATTTTGGTACGTTGCATCTTGTATTTACATTTATCTAATTTGAGGAGGGGAAGGGGAATAACAAAATCCTGAAACAAGGACACAGGATGATCCATTGCAAAGTGATACTCACAAGATGCTATGTTGGAAATGAACTTCACAGCTTTGGAGGGTGGGAGTGGAGAAGGTGGGGGAGGGAAGTAGTAGGAGAAAAAGGAGGAGGTAACAATGCTCGACAAGAAATGTACTCATTGCCTTACTGATATAACTGTAACTTCTCTGTACGACGTCTTTACAAGAAAATAAAAATTAAAAAAAAAAATCTTCATAGTCTCACTAGACCACAATGGAACTGTAAGTCTACCTGCTACTTTCAATCCACTACAAAAAATTTTATAATGATTTATAATGATTTATTATGATTGATGATAAAAATTGATAAATAACCAAAATTGTAGTTGGAGGGGCCATACCTAAAATAACAAGGAAAGAAGACATGTTGCCCAGGGAAAGCATGACAACTATTATGTGCCAGGCCCAGCAAAATAGCTTTGGTTATTATTCCTTATTAAAACTCAAAAGGTTTGTAGGCTCTGCAGAAACACTTAGTGTATGATTATTATCCCGTAGAAGAATGACAGACTTAATGAACTAGGGAAAGCTCAAATATAGTGAACCAAAAAGATCAGTGAGGACTTCCACTCCCCAAGTCTCCCTGTGCTTCGCTAAGTCACAATCATTTTAATGCTTTATAGTAGTAATAAAAATATCTGTGCCTCTTCTGAAGATATTAAAATAAATTATCTGGGGGTTAATATTTTTCTTTAAAACTTCACTATGATTGGTTTGTTGCCAGGTGGCCTACATGAAACTGACCTTTTAATTATGACCTTTTAATGTGAAAAGACAAAGAGGAAATAGTGATTGAATGAATATAGACTTGTCCCAAAATATAAGAGGTTATTTATTATTTTGGGGGTAGCAAAGGAAACAGAAGTCTTAGCCATTGTTTTACATTAATTCATATGCTATCCTTTCGGTCATAGTTTTTCTTAATTTCTTCATTTATTGTTTTTCTTTTTTTTAAATAAGATTTTTTTAATATAAAGAGTTTCTCTAAAGTATAAACATTCTGTTTTCTTTATAGAATTTACACAATATTATTTGCTATGAGTTGACATCTACTCCTAAGGTGGAAATTTTAACTCTGTTAGAAGTGAGTAATTTCCTATTTCTATTTACCCACTTAATGGTAAAACTGATTGGCAGACTTTTCTTGTAGAGTCTTTGAAATATCAGAACTAACTAAATTTAAATCCCTTATCACGGTTTTGTAGTTGTTTTTTAACATTCATAAATGCACATATTCAATAAATATTTACTTTGCTTATACTAGTTCTTATTCTATGAGCTCGGGATTAGGAAATGGGCTTTCTTCCCAATGTACATTTGGGATGGTTTAGCTGGATGGTGAAATCTCATTATCTTGAATATCTGCTGTTCAGGAGAACTGGGTCCTTCATTATCTGAGTAAAGCCTGGTGGCTTATGCTTCGGTGGCTGACTTAATTAACCTCCCCTGCATGGTACTCACAATTGCCCTTTCAGACTGGATCTCATTATCAATGGAAATGTTAACCCTACAATACATGTAAGTAGAAAAAATTATACAAAGAACCAGGCAGCTCATTAATATGTCTAGATTCTAAATGTGTACTGACTCAGGTCAAGAAAATGTCTAGGCATTCGCAGGTATTATCTCATTTAATATCTAAGCAGCATATGATAGTTGGACAACGAAAACCCTCTAATAGCTATCAATTCCTATCTTCTATGTGTAAGATAATATTTTAGAAATTTTGTTAGTAGTAATGAATTCATTAATTTGTCACTAAAATTCTGTGGTTTAGGCCCTATTATCATCTCATATTCGTTCATTGCTGTACTATAATGAAATGCCATGAGCTGGGTATTTTATAAACAAGAAAAACTCATGGATTGCAGTTTCGGGGCCTGAGAAGCTACAGTCAAAGTACTGACAGATCCAGCATCTCAGCAGGACTTGTTTTCTGATTCACAGTTGATGCCTTCTATCTCTGTCCTGACGTGATGGTGGAAGGGACAAGATAGCTCTCAGGGCTTTATTTTTGATAATTCTGGACATGCAAACTTCTCAGCCAGCTCTCGTGATTTAGGCACCTGCCTGAGACACCATCTCTAATTTAGTCATACTGGTGATTAGGTTTCAACACTTAATTGTGCTGGTGGATAGCGAGGCATAGACCATAGGGTAACCCCGGAAGGAATAAAAAACAGAAATGAAGCTATAAAGTCACATGCCTCCTAAGTGGTGGGTATAGGAAGTAAGAACAGGCAGTCTGTCTCCAAACAATGCCATCTTTACTACCTTGTTATATGACTGCTTAAGTGTGCACCAACCATTTACCAAAACAGTAAAAGAGAATTGAAAAGTTCTAGTAACTGGTCCATCAGTACTACAACGCATAAAATGGAGAGCTTTAAATCTTTATTTGACTTTAATGTCTGGATTTTGGATTAGAAAACTTTCTTCCCTCTGTGTTTCTGTCTCTCTTTCTCTCTGCCTCTCCCTTTCTCTGTGTCTCTCTCCCTTCCCCTCTCCTCCTCTCTCCCTCTCCCTCTCCCCCTCTTCCTCTTCCCCTTTTCCTTCCCCCCTTTCCCTCCCTTTACTCCCTCCCTCTCCCTCTCCTTCTGCCACCAAAACATAAGCCACCAGGCTTTACTCAGATAATGAAGGACCCAGTTCTCCTAAACAGCATAAACACACACTTTGAAATGCCTTTTTTTATAAGAGGCAGAGAACTTTCGTCCCTCTTTTTATTTTGGGGGGGGAGGGTCAGTCACTGGGCTTAGCTCAAGGCAAGTGCTCTACCGCTTGAGCCACAGCGCTACTTCCAGGTTTCTAGTGGTTTATTGGAAATAAGAGTCTCACCGGCTTTACTGTCCAGGCTGGCCTTGAACCGTGATCCTCAGATCTCAGTCTCCTGAGTAGCTAGCATTACAGGCTGAGCCACCAGCGCCCGGCACTTTTGCCCCACTTAATGGGAAGGATTATCCCTCATGTTTCAAGTGTTTACAGCAGAAGCAATAAAACAAATAGTTGTTATTCCATTCTTCCTTAGCCATTCAACATTTTAGTTCTCCAAAATTCTTCATGAAACAGGACAGACTGTTGCTTATCACTTCTGATCTCTTTCCTGTTAATGTCTTGATTTTATTTATATCTATGTTTTGGAGAAAAATGAAATCGAGGTTGCTATTTTTCCAACACCTCCTCAACTTCATAATTTTACACTTCGAAGTATATTAAAATGACTTTTGGTTATCTAAAGTTGAAAGTATTTTTAATAGCCTTTGACAATGTCTTTTATTGATATACCACACAATAAAAGTCTAGATATTATTGCACTGGGATAAAATGCCACAAGCATCCACCACAGGCAAACACATTTTAAGTTTCCAAATGAATGCAGGTTTCCATGGAAACAGCCTTAAGGTATAGAAACCCGATACATTAAATGCACATCAAGTGTAGCCCTTCTAGTCTTCTTGTTGATATCTGCTGAGGTAGAGGCATACCCAGCACAGGAATTTGTTCAAGGTCACTCCTCCTCCTTAGTGGTGGGAAAAGGGATTTGAAACTCTGGTCCCTTGTTCTCCAGCCTGCTGTTCTGTGTGCGGAGACACAGTGCCTTACAGCTGTTCCTCTGTTAGTGGGCCCCCCAAGAACACTTAGTAGCTCCCCAAGGTTCTTTGCTGCATACACAGAACAATTAAAGAAACATCTATCTATGAAAGAAAATGAATTCTGACTCCCCGAAGAATAGTGTGTTGATGCCAATTCCTCGGGTCATACATTTACATAGAGGACTATGTCTCCAACTACAATGTGTACTGGTAGCGTTTGCTACCAACTGAAATTGTTTCAGCCCTGGCTAGAATCTCAATCTGCCAGCAAGTCCTTTTTCTTTTTTTTTTTAACCTCCGGTTTTGGGGCTTGAACTCTGGGCCTGGGTTCTGTCCCTGAGATCTTCAGCCAGCTCAAAGCTAGCGCTCCAGCATCACTGCCAGTTTTCCGGTGGTTTATTGGAGTCTCACAGACTTTCCTGCCAGGGCTGGCTTTGAACTGCGATCCTCAGATCTCAGCTTCTTGAGTAGCTAGGAGTCACCAGCACCCAGCTAACCAGGCAATTCTTAATGGACTTACAAAAAAAAATCTCTGTACTTGGGCCCCAAAGTCTTTTTTCTGTAAATTACAGAGAAAATACTTATGACATTAGACATGTTCACTATGAAAGTACAATTGACTCAATTAAAAAATATTTAAATCTTTAGAACTTGGATTTTACCAATAAAGTCATTGACTATAAATTCATTTGTATGGTTTCTTGAGATAATGGCTGCTAACTTTTGTAGCATTTAATCTGTTTTTAATAGCAAAGGAAATAAAAACTTTCAAATACATTATAAGCAAAGTTATATCACAATACAAATACAAATTTCTACAAGGAAAGGTCACAAATGGTTAATATGATATCTGAATGAAGTGGTCAAAATCTGACTTCTTTGTATTTTTCCCTCTGCCATTTCTTGTTGATAGGTTCCTTTCAAAATGAGTTTGTTTCATTAGTTACAGGGTCATACAGGGTCCTACTCCTCTATTGTAGAGCTGAGAAAACTTTCCAAAATGTCTCACGCTGATTTCTTCTCAATTCAACTTCCCCAAGTTGGTCACCAGCTTTTACCTACAATAATACTGTAGTTAACAAAGGAAGGAACTACTAGGAGTGTTGTATCTGGGGTAATTTCACCTGTAGCTGCTTTTTATCCTGGGCAGGGGTGTGAACTGCCTTGGTAAGAGGCATGCATGCAGAAAAGGAAAAAAAAAATACCTGGCTAAATCAAGTTTCTCCTTAGAAGACTCTGGGGAAGTCAAATATTGGCATATAACCAAGAAGTTCTGCCATAAGTGAAAATGTGTCGGTCAATTTTCAGTACAATTGATTATATAGGAAGTAAATTTAGAGGCATGGTTGGAATGAAGAAGCATAGCAGTTTTCCTTTCAATATATGAATAGAGTCAGAGTAGAGGCACTTTACTATTATCTGCATTTAAACATTAGACCAAAAAAAACTCCCCAAAAACCTAAGCATGGACTCTAATTAAGAGCACCAGGGTAGATACACAAGAACACGAAAAGAACAGGAAACAAAGAGCATAGTAAGAACTCACCATAGGAGGGGAAAAAGCTCAAACGTAAAATCCTACAAAATTGAGAATGTTTTTTTTTAAAAAGAAGAAACCCATGTTTAAAAAAAAACACGAATCAACTTTGAGTCACAGCTCCACTTTGTTTTCTGGTGGTTAATTGGAAATAAGATTCACACCACCTTTCCTGCCCCTGCTAGCTTTGAATCATGATCCTGAGATCTCAGCCTCCTGAGTAGCTAGGATGACAGGTGTTGACCCAGTGGCACTCACCCTTATAAGTGTAATAAAAATTGAGAACATTGTAAGGATAATGACAAATAGAAATTTCTGGAAAAATATAATCTAAAAGTATTTTCAAATATACAGATGCAAAGGCTTTATTTGGATCCAGAGAAGACAGTGTGAAAAAAAATTGTCAAGGAAATTTTTTTTAATGTGTGAAGTAAAAATTTGAGAAGTATGTTTCTTTGGGCCTGGCTTACTTCACTTAATATAATTTTTCCAAGTCTTTCCATTTCCTAACAAATGGGGCAATATCATTCTTTCTGATGGAGGCATAGAATTCCATTTTGTATATATACCACATTTCTTCATCCATAGCTTATATTAAGTGAAGTAAGCCAGGCCCAAAGAAACATAGGTCCTATGGTTTCCCTTATTTGCAATAACTGGTATATGTCTGAGTCAAGCAGAAAAGGTCAGATAAGGTGATGTTAGGTGAAACGAACCCCAAGATAAGTATTCAAATGTTTTTTTCTTTCTTGCAATTGTTTCTAACATATTTATAAAATGATTTCTTTGTTGCTTTGTATGTCCCTCCCCCATGGCATAACCCCTGTTTTCACTGTGTTTGATGTTGGTATAATCTGGGGAGGGGAAGGGAAATAACAAATTGTTTAAATAGGGATACAAGTGGACCCATTGCAACAATGAGATGTACAAGTCGTTATGTCGAAAAATGAACTTTACAACTTTGGCGCTGGGGGTGAGTGGGGGAGGGGACGGGGGCTAGGGGAGATGGGAAGGGATGGGAAGGGGAAACAAAGGAGGTGGCAACAATGCTTGATAAGAAATGTACTCATTACCTTGCTCATGTAATTGTAACCTTTCTGTAAGGTATTTTCACAATAAAAAAAATAAAAATAAAAAAAATGACAAGTAAATTTTTTAAAATGTTGAGGAAGTTGGAAGGAAGAAGAAATAGAAAGATGAATTAATGCAACCCATGGATAAAACCATTTCTCTTTATAGAAGTTTTAGAACTAGCTGGGTACCAGTGACTCATTGTAATCCTAGCTACTCAAGAGGCTGAGATCAGAGGAAAGCAGTTTGTAGCCAACCTGGGCAGGAAAGTCTGTATGACACTTATTTCCAAAAAACTACCCCCTCCCCGCAAAAAAGAGCCAGAGGTAGCACTGTGGCTGTACTTGAAAAAAAGAGATTAGGGACAGCGCCTAGGCCCTGAGTTCAAACCTCAGGACAGGAACACACACACACACACACACACACACACACACACACACACACACACACACACACACACAGTTTTAAAATATAATGATTATTTCCGACAATAATTATCTTCAAAGGTATAGTTTAACAATCTCTAGCCATTGATATTGACATCAGTGTATCAACTCCCTCCACATTTCACCAGTATGTATCAGCATAATTACTGGTATACTCATTCTGAGATTATTTAATGAGAAATGAGCATTCATTTGAGATTGCTCTCTTTCTCTGTTTCTCCATTTTCTCCTCTATCTTCCTCTATTCTTTTTCTTGTTTTCTGCCTGTTATTTCCCTCTTTCTTCTCTGATCCCCCCTCTGTCTGACTTATCATCTGTCTTATTATTCTACTGATAAATTATCTCATTCTGAACAAAGTAAGCTGCTCTGTTCTAAAGCAACCCCAAAGAAAGGCCCCTATAATCACAAACAAAATCTCTAGCTCATCAGTTTGTAATTTCAGGCTTAGAAACCCATCCTCAGCACCAGTTTTCTTGAGAAGAAAGCATCCTTAGCTCACAACCTCAAAGTAACCTTGTGAAGGATCCTGATAGAACCTATCCACTAATATAGTTCCAGATTCTTCACATTCAAACATTATGTGAATTAAGAAACGGCTACTTATTTAAGATTTTAATTCTTGGGTAAATTTGTTATGCAGTTATAGATACCAAATACTCATATCAATTATTTCTGTAAATATGGTATGACCACAATGAAGCAGCAATAGAATTGTACTTTCAAAAACAGCTAGGCTTACTTCATTCTGTAATTACAAGAAAAATCTAATATTATACAAATATGTCAAGAGTGTGGTACAACATACTTACAGAGAATGACCATAAGACCTCTACAGTTATTTTATATTAATCATATAGATTTTTTGGAAAATAATTGACATAACACAAGACATTTGTTGAAATTTGTTGAATGCTTATGACTTAAAAGTAGTTTAGTCTGACTTGGATAAGCTTTTGAAAAATAAGACATGGTATATTTATTATAAAGCCTTGAGATTCAATGGAAGCATTTCCATGAAAGTTGAGAGAAAAAGAGCAACTTTCAGTATAATCATTTAGAAAGTATTTTTTTAAATGTTTTTATTGTGAAAATACTGTTCAGAGGGGTTAAAGTTCCATGAGCAAGATAATGAATACATTTCTTATCCACCATTGTTACCTCCTCCTTTGTTTTTCCCCTACCATCCCATACCTCCGACCTCCTCAATTACACCTCCCCACCTAAATTGTAAAGTTCATTTTTTGACATAGTATTACAGACAATTTTGTCTCATGTGATAAAAGACTAAAATTTTGTTTTAGGAACCTATATAATAAAGCTACATATACTTATAATTATCTAATAAATAGTAACACATTTAAATCTTATTACAACTCTATGAAATAGGCACTTCTAGAAACTAGAAACTTGCCAAACTTAATAGTGCCAGCAGGTGGAATGACGTTCTTCAAGAGTATGTAGGTTTTGGTTATTGTTCAATTAGGAATAATGGGAAAAGTATTATGGGAAAATTTTAGAACAAGAAAGATAAAGGATATAGGAAAGAATACACATGATTTTAAGAAAGCAGTGAAGGGAAGCTCATAATGTTAGCACTACTATGCACCTAGGGATACATCAGTCTCTGCTGTAGAAAAAAATGGGGTGATGTCATTAGGAATGAACAAATTCTAGTCAGAAAGAGATATAATGAGAGAGAAGGGAGATATAAGCTATAAGATAATATAAAACTATGTAATTTTTTAACTCAGAAAAAAATTAGAAATACCATGCATGACAAAAATCTCTATAAAAATATAGTAGAATTTTATCAAACTAAAATGCCACTTGGTTTTTAAAAATAGGAAACATGACGATGTTAAAAACCTCCTTCCAAAATATGAAATAGAAGGGACAGCACAGTACTTATATGGCAATACAGGTATCTCTTAATGTACATCATGAATATGACAACCATTGCTTACTAATTTTAAGGTAGAATGCTGATAAAATGTAAGATTAAAGACCATATATGTAGGTTTCTATCTTTGATAAATTTGTGAATGTTAATATAACTGTCAGAAGCTTAAGGATTAAAAAGAAAGAGACTGAAAATACAAGGAAAGCATAAGATTATTTGTTTCTATCTTACCTAGAGGAGAGCTAAGATATTGAGTAAGGTGAGGGAAAAAGAAATAGAGTTGGAAAGGTTATTAAAGCATCAAAGGTCAACCATGAAGGAAAAAAATATAATAATTTAACTTCCAATCTTTAAGATGAAGAATGAGAAAACAATCTGGCCTAAACTATCACCCAAAAGTGTAGGACAGAGTCAATATTACTAAAGTTAATAAATAAAGAAACAGAAGTGACATTAATGTATATTATGAATAGTATATATATTAATGTATATTAAGATCAAAATATACCAAAGAATTGACTCCTGATTCTCAGGTGACCATTTATGATCATTATAGTTTCTAAGGAACTCATTGATTTACTGTCAGGTATAAATTAATATACTTAACTTTTTAAATTATGAAAATAAAAGTAAAATCACATGAAAACAATATATTAGAAAATTATCTCCATCATGTTTGAAAAAAGTCTTACTACTTGTAACATAGGATATACTTATTAGAACCAGTAGCTCTAACAACAAAGTTATACTTAGGTAGTTTTGGAATGTCCAAACTCGTAAATATCAAACATCACAAGTTATAATAAGGAGAATTTTACCCTAATAAGTTAAAAATATTAACATGAAAGGTTACTAGCCAATTCTGTAGATAATTGTGATAAATAAAAACCTTTCCTGTAAGTTAGGAGTTAAAATCAATAAAAAGCTTTTGGAAGTTAATGTGGAATATAACTCAAAAATTTAACTAGTACTGTCCTATCAATGTAGCTATCAAAAGTGTTTGGGTAAGCCCAGGGTACAACTGAAAAACATTTACCTACCATTTTTGGCTATTTAATTTATTTCATAAATTTGACAAATATAAATATCCTGTAAAGTCATATTTAATGAAAGAATTATACTTCATTCCATAAAATGGAAATTATTCAATAAGTAATCAATATACTGTGAAAATACTTATATAAAAGGACTATGGTCATGCTTTTTTTATTAGGTACAAAAGCAGGCTATAAAATGATATACTCTTTATAATCATCTCATCAGTTTGTAATTTCAGTGTTTGATTTTTTTAGAAAGAAATAGAATAAATTGCAAAGCAATGACATTTAAATGACTATCTTTGGAATTGGAACTATGCTGTTATTTTCCTTCCAAAACTGTCTAAAGTGAACAAAGGAACAAATATAGCTAGTCAAAATTTAGAAATATCAAATGTACATTTCTGAGGAAATTTAAGAATCAGTTTTACACTGACAAAGAAGAAAACAAATAAACCACAGATAAACGTTGTGGATGCTAAATATCAAAATAACAATGTGAAAATGCATTTTTCCTTCATAGAAAAATAGAGAAATTGCTATCGTCAAGTATGAGGAAACGTGCCTTAATCTTAATACCTAGTCTTTTCTTTTGATAATTTTTTGTTTAGGAAAATGTGAGACTTATGGCAAATGTTTATGTTTTTCCTTTTCCATAAGAATAAAATCATTGCTGTTTTTAGATGCAATTGTGCAGTGATTGTTACACCCAGGACAAGACTTTGGGTGTTAAAAATGGAACATAAATCCTCTTTCATAGGGAAAACACTGTTTTTTACTTCTTTTGATCTGAATCTGTAACAAGAGGTATGATAACTCAAGGGAAGATTCTGGAAAAACCACTGGTACTTGTTTTTCTAGCCATCTTTTATATGGAATTCTCCCTAGAATCTGTTATGTTTTAAATTATAATAGCTCATAACAAGCGACTTCTACTCCCCCACAATTCTGAAAGACAATTACAATGGTACAGTTTATCACACACATAAGATGATCAAATTTTATAATTATTAATAATCCTCATGAATCTTAATTTATTAGTGTATATTCTTTAAGCTTGAAAATTTTTTATTAAACCTTAAATGTTTGTATCACTCAGAAAATGTTTTATACTTTCCAATTGGGTGGAAATAATTTGTTGTGGCTGGAAGGAATGATAAACATGAACTGTTCAATAGGAAGCAATTAGCAGGGGCCAAGTCACTCAATGTTTCATGTTTAAAGGAAGATCTTCCTTTCCCAAATAGTCACAAATCAATTATATGAAATCACATTTTAGTGTCAGGAATGCAAAATAGTAGAAATGAGGGTCAAATGACACCATTTGTCTCCATTTGCTAGAAAATCAGTAAGTATGGGACAAGTTGTCACCAGATGTGAGAGAGTCAGATACTACAGGTCAACTAGTCATTGTTAATCAACTTGTAGTCACACTAAACTTAAATATTATTTCCCTAATTGGTCTCATTTTTTTTGACTCCATACAAAGCTAAGTTTGTGGTAACTGTATTTTGTTATGAAACCCTTTTCCATCCCTAGAGGTCTGTATAGCTCTCAGTATTTTTTTCAGTATAATTTTGTCACATCTAGATTAGAAATGCCATCTCTTCTTTTACAAAGCCACTAAATGGGAGCCAATTCTGAGAAGAAATAAAACGTTCCACTTGTTCTTGTTTTCTAGAAAATAGGAAGAAAGCTGCACATAAGTTAATAAGAAAAGCAACATTAGCAGCTGCATAAAAAATTAGATCAACTAGATAATGTGTAACTACAAATGATTATCACCCTCAACCTAGTATAAAATTGAATGTAGATTATAGCTATTGAATATATGACAAGACCTGCATCAAGGTTGATATTTAGAAATATAATGAATATACTGTTATTATAGATTTGTTCCAAATTTATCATAGGATATCCTTGCATTGAAACATATTAGCGTGCTCATTTTAAAACTGAATAAAACTCAGTATCTACTTTTTTCGTAAGGAACAAATCTGACATACAAAGGCCTGCTGATCACAGGACAAGGTTGATGGAAGCAAAGGACAAGACAGAAAGCAGGCAGTCATATATTGGGAAATTTGTTAAAGGTAAATATCTTCAACTCATTTCATTGGTCAAGCCAAGTCACATGACCACATCTAATTTCAAGAAGACAGTGCCCTAAAATCTTGTGGTATCATGGTATCTAGGGTATGAAAGCTTTCCCCATCTCAACATGTAGCTCATTTTCCAAGGAATGTGGGCAAGAAATTTCTAAATGGACTTCTAAATATAGACTTAAAGATATGTGAGTTTAAATTTAGAATCTGACTGAATTTCAGCCTGAATATCTTTATTTTGTGGGTTATGAACAAACACTTGTTAGGTATTATAGACAAAAGCACTATCACCTCAAAGGTGGAAAAGGTTTTGTAGAAAGAAGAATTTTTGATCAAGTTATTTCTATATTCTTGAGGAACACACACACTCATAAGCACACATTCTTCTTATTCATTTTATTGATTTTTAATTGATTTATCTATGATTATTATCTTATTTTCCCTTAATGGTAAAATTATCTTTACTAGTTTTATAAAGGAGTTTCAATTCAACATGTCAATCTAAGTAAACAATGCATCTTGATCACTGTCACGCCTTACATTATTCTCCTCCTCTTTTATTCCAACCCCGTACATCCCCTGAAGTTTAAAATGAAGTTTTCATTGCGTAAGTATGACATCTCAATTCAAATTCATTTTTGAAACATTCTTTTGAATAAATAGAAAGCTATGCTAAATACTTAAAATTTTGTCTTCCTAAGAGGTTGCTAATTACAATTTCTTTCTTATATCAGACTTCTTAGTAATTATGGGGTTGACAATAAATCCTAACTCATTGATATATGAATTCTTTGAAGCCTGGGAATTCTTTGATTATTCTCAATAATTAGCCAATTGTATTTATTTTTTGTGTTTATCCTTTTTAATCTTCAAATGGTGATCCATATATGTGTCTAGTGATTCTTATTCAGAATTATAACTTCCACTATTCTCCTCATCCCCCTGTAATCATATTGCATTTCTCATTTCCTTTAACAGGAATATATCATGACTCTTTCCTTCCTGTTTCCTTCTCTCTTCATCAACCTCCCTACCCATAAACTTGAACCTATTCAAATTATATTTCATTTCCTGGTATCCATTTTGGTATTCTCTCTGTTAATTGTTCAATAGAAGTTTACTCCTGTGCATATTATAAGTTAGTTAACTTAGTTGTGTATATATGCATATGCCCCTGTATTTATGTGGGAGGTTGTATTTTGGGTCTAAGTTCAATATATGAGAGAAATTGTGAGTCCTCTGTCTTTTTGAACATGGCTTACTTCATTCAGTATGATGTTTTCTAGATCCATCAATTTCCCTGAAAATGACACTCTTTTTCTTCTTTGAAAGGGCTGCATAAAATTTCCTTTTATGTAGGGAATGCATTTTGGGTCCATTTTTGTTCATTGTGGGGCATCTAGCTTGTGTCCATAATTTGGCTATTGTATATTTTGTTACAGTGAACATGAGGTATACAGATGCCTTTGTTGTATCCAGCCATGCATTTTTCATTAGCTTTTATTTTTTAAAGATGATATTCTACAGTATTCTATTAAAACTCAGAAGTTATAGCATGCCATATAATTAAGTGGTAGATTGTTCTTGTCTACTGACATGAGGGATGCTAATTTGGCAACACATTCCCACTTATGCTAGACCAAAAGAAGGTGGTCCATAATCTATGTGTGCAACCAAGAAAGATCAAAGGTTGATTTAATTAATTACCTACATAGTCATGACTCCTTTCAAGACTGGTAATTCCTTACAGAAGATAACACTGTTGATTGAAATCTGTATCAGTCCAGCTTCTCCAGAGAAACACAGTAAAAGAGTAAGTAAGCTAGACCCAGAGAAACAAAGGTTGAATAATTTTCTTCTTTTTTGGTAGACAGAATACCTATAAATCTATAAATAAACACATTGGGTGGTATGAAAGTGGTTACAGATGAATTAACTGAAACATAATAGAGTCTACGGAGAGCTCAAATAGTATAAGCTGTTAGAAGGACTAGGTCAAAGCCCAACAAAATCAACATCGGAAAATGTGAACATCCAAGAGTAGGGGTGGGACTGAGGGGAGAGGAGTAGATGAATGAAATGGGAAGTGGGGAAATGCAGTCAAGAACTCAGTGGATATACCACGACATTTTAAAAAGGGAAATTTTAAGGGAAGAAGCTAGCAAAGAAGCTAGCGGAAGGGTGGTAAGAATGTTGAAAGGGGGGTGACATTGATCAAGATGTATTGTACCTAAAAACTACATTGTTCAATGGCACCTACTTGTACAACTATAGTACTTAAAGATAATAAAGATAAAAATCAAAGAAGAGCATGTGAGGTTTAAGAAACAATTTTTTTTATTTTGATTTTTTTTTTGCCAGCCCTGCTGCTTAAACTCAGGACATGGGCACTGTCCTTGAACTTCTTTGGCTCAAGGTTAGCACTCTACCACAGTGGCCACAGCACCACTTCTGTTTTTTTTCTCTGTATGTAGTACTGAAGAATCGAACCCAGGGCTTCATGTGTGCTAGGCAAGCACTCTACCACTAAGCCACATTCCCAGCCCCAAGCAAGGAACAATTTCCTCACATGACCATAGAGGCTGAAAGGACCCAAGACCTGCATTCTCAGGATGGACTATTGGTATAGTTTCAACCCAAAGCAGAGCACTCAGAGAGCCAGTGAAATGAATCCACATTTGTGTTTGAGATGTCTCTGCTGAAAGACACTCAGGAAAAACAAGTCTTCTTTATTCAAACACTTTTTGCCCTATTCAGGACTTCTGTGTATTGAATAGATGAAGCTCATCAACACTGGATCAGATCAATGATAAATCAGATCATCTGATTTTTTTAGTCTATCGATTGAAATGCCCTCACAGATATACCTAGCATTCCATGAACCCAGTCAAATGAGCCTAAAGGTAACCATTCTGTAGTGGTGGGTATAACAAACTGCTGAAGATAAGATATTCTCAGAACATGAGACCTAAATTCGGAGTTGAAAGCTAATGTCTCTTACATCTACTGTTTGTGAGAGTAGATGGGAAAATTATTTCTCTAATGATTGGTACAAAGGCAGACGATTTTCTTTAATGGTAATTTTTTTCAGCCAATCAAACAGCACAGTATCTTTGCCCCAAGTAATACTCTGTTGTCTTAGAGCTCATGAAGATACATCATAATTGAACATTTGACAGACAGGAAGGTGTAAAGTTAAAGAGCATAAATGTTGCAACCTAGCCCTTGAAATGTATGGATTGCAGTAAGTGAATAATTTCCAAATGAATGGAACTATTTTTAGTTAGGCTTAACAATCGGTACTAAAGGACAATCTATTTATATTAATATACCAAATTTAACACTAATAATAAATACATCTATGTAGGGTTTTTTTGCATATCCGTCTTTAAGCTTTGCTAGAATTCCCTTACAGAATTCTCAGAGATGGTCAGGTTAAAGGCAGTTAGCTTTTAAATGTTTAGAAATAGAGCCAATTTCTCTCCAAACAGTATTTTTCCACCTTATCTAAACAGAGCTTAATCACTCAAAGTCTAGTTCGATTAAGGTTGAGTTATGAATGGTGGAACAGTCATGGTTGATTTAATGTGAGTGTTTTCTGGTATATATTGATTTATAAACCTCCTGGACTAGCTATCTTAGAAAGTTAGGAAATGCTTAGGGATAGCTTGTCGAGATCATTTTTTAATGAATGATGTTTCTTCTATTTCTCTGTAAAAAAATTTTTTTAGTAGATTGCAGGTAGTGATAAAAAAAATCTCATCATCTTTTCCTTTGACATTTTCCTAGCTCCTGAGAAATATAATGGAAAGTTTAGGGAAAATTTACATATATTGCTATTTCTTCTATTATACATGTTATGAAAATAATATTCCCAACAAACAATTGAAATGCTCCAGTCAATATACAAAAGACATTTATTGCCTAAATATTAGAAGCCTAAGGAGAAGTTGCTGCAATTATTGTGTTCTCTTTCTATTTCAAAGATCTAGAAGAATCATCTGGTAATTTTATTTTAGATATTAAGTATAGTATAGTAGTGCACTTTTGCCTTCTTTTTGACAGTCTAAGGGCTGACCTTAAATCTGAGCTGAAAGGAGAGCTTCATGTTCATTGGACTCCTATTCCAAATAAGTCTTGCAGTTTACTAGGAGGGGTCAATCTCTTGCCTCGATAAGTAATTACAGTTTGGAATAGAATAGTGGACTCTTCATGGGGGCAGGTAATTCACTCCCTAAAGGGTAAACAAGGACTCAGTAACTCTAGTTTTATGTCTGTGTTATGAATTAATTCCTCTCCATCATGTAGATGATAGAGATGACTGTTTGCCATCAGATGAGAACACTGGAAATATAATGATTCAGTATCTGAAAAGCAATAGTCTGGTACATGAAACTTTGTCACTCTCAGGATAGCCAGTGCATCCCAGGGAAAGGATTGTAGGTTGAACTTTGGGCTCCAAATCTTTAGGGATAGAAATGAAAAGAGGCACTGGAGCACATTCAGGAACCTCACAGCAATAAACCATAGTGCTGGGCATATTGTCATTTGCTTAATAATAGACAAATTTAGCATTGCAGTGGTCCCATTCTGTTGAGAAATTTTCTTTGAAACCATATAATAACAAATGCAGTAATTACTGAGCATGCATGTGGGCTTTTCTCAAACCATGGGTATATACTATACCCTCATAGTAGATGGATATACTACATGCCATGAAAATGTTCCTTCAAATGGTTTAATAACACAATTTCTAGAGACCTTCAATCTGCTTTTGTATCCGGGATTACCAACACCTCCAGCTATATGAGATCATTGTCTAATTTTAGAGGGTAAGTGAAAAGTAATCTTGCCCATGTAATTGTAACCCCTCTGTACAGTATTTTCACAATAAAAAATTATCTATAAAAAAAGTAAAAGGCATGGCAAATTAAAAAAAAAAGAACTCAGAACACATGAATTAGTGAGCTTCAACTGCAAATTATTGTCTTGTGTTACCTAAATAAAATTAGTTTATAAATAGAAAGAAAAAGTAATGATGACTTCAGAGAATTATCTGCCAGGACACATTCTTTTCCAGTAAGACTCTATTGGTTCAGTCAGCTTCTAATAAATAATATATGGAGTCAGCCCATAGAGAACCCAGTGAAGGAACTCAAGGCTCTTGCTGAGAGCACCAGACCTCTCAAGGAAGAATAAAAGGCGGTATCTTCTCAGTTCAGTCAGCTACTTGTGCTGTTGTAGCCATTGACTTTTTAGCAATTCACAGGAGGAGTAAATAACATATAGGGAAAATTTCTTGCCGGAAGCTTGCAAATTTGCATAAGCATGGATGCAGGTGACAAGTTCCTAATTAACCTCTGGTGTATTAATTAGCCTGTGAATCCCTTCCTTCTTGCCAAGATTTATGACATTAAGAGCAACATTTAGAGTCTCTTTTTATTTAAGTAAGAAATGTCTTCCTTTTCTTAAAAATAGGCTTTTTTTTTCTTTTGTGCTTGTACCATGGCTTGAATTTAGGGCCTCATGCTTGCTTAGCTTGCTTGCTGATCGGGCGCATTACCACTTAAACCATGCATTCAGCCCTTAAGTAGGAAACAATTAAAGGCAGTGTCAGGATCGGAGTAAGACCCTCAAAAAAGAGTGGTGGCATTGTCAGGAATGAATCCAAAGTTTCTTTCTGTCATGATGATGGAGCTACTTATTTGGATTGTTTGGCAGGATGAATCTCTTTCCCTGAAGCACTAAATTGGACTTTCTGCCAGAACAAGATACACATTGTCTGGACAGAAAACCAGGTGTCTCTAAAACAAAACTTATCAAGGCTACGTACAGTAGAGAAAGAGCAGGCTGCCATTAGAGAAAGTATTACTGCTTAGAGTTGTAAAGGATAAGGTTTCTCACCTTGTGTCGGGGATGGGGGGAGAATGTTTGTCGGTCGTGGAGCTTGAACTCTGGGCCTGGGTGCTGTCCCTCAGCTCTTCAGCTCAAGGCTAGCGCTGTACCACTTGAGCCACAGTACCACTTCCGGTTTTCTGTTGGTTTATTGGAGATATGAGTTTGACGGACTTTATGCCCAGGCTGGCTTTGAACCGCGATCCTCAGATCTCAGCCTCCTGAGTAGCTAGAATTACTGGCTTGAGCCACCAGCGCCTGGCCTTTTTGTGGTTTTATTACCGTTGAGCCAACAGAAGCTTTTCAGCAGTAGTAACAAGGATGGAATTTAATAGAGGCCTAAGGTAAGCTTATTGAAGAAAATTCACCAATTAATAATGAAAGCATATGGGTTTGATGTCCCCTGTTCGGTTCCTCTCTGATTTCCACATTCTGCTTCTAGGCTGCAGACTTCTCTATCTTAGCACCCACTTCAGATATTTTGTAATTAATTGTTCATTTCTGCTCTTTTCCTTTAAGATAGATACCTTTTCAAAATATTCCTAGTTTTGCCATGTGTAAGTGTTTTTCTCTGAGGACACTGCAAGCATCTCCCTCTTTAAATGAATGTTAACTGCCTAATTTCCCACCTAGGTGGGTACCATTGCTGTATACTGTAAAATTTACTTCTCCTTTGGGTAAAGCCAATTAGAAAAATAAGTGACCCTATCCTTATCCTTCTTGGAAAAATATGCCCTCTAGTTCTTTGTTTTTGTGAAGTTCAGCTTAGAATGACTTCTGGTTTCTTTCCCGTATTTCAATAGGTTCAGATAAAGTATTTCTTTGCCTCTTTAACTTGTCAAATACATAATTCATGAGCCCCTTCCCATTAGTGAAAACCTTGTGATTTGTTCTGATCAATGTCGTGCAATTTATATGGATCTCTTCTAGGTGAAAATGCGATTACTACTACTACTATTACTACTACTTCTACTACCACCATTATTATTATTATTACTTTCCTCTGGATATTAATATTACTCTACATATGTCAGCTCCATTAGTCTGAAGTAACCACAAAGGGCATGTCCTTTAATTGACAAATAAATTGTAAACTACTGAGATTTTGGGGTGATGATACTCCACTTTGCCACCTAAGATATACTAATTAATAGAAATTTGTGTAACCTTTGAAGTAGGACAAACTAAAAATAGAAACCATTTGATTCCCATTTAGAATACAATAGCATAATTGTTCAGTAAATGCTTTTAAAATATATCCTTGTTTGACTTATCTGTTCACATGTGAGAGTTGTTTAAAACAATCAAACAAGCAAACAAAATCCCAACTCTTTTGCAGCTAAAGTTCCATGAAAAGTTTGGCCACAGGGAAAGAAAAGGAACCCATATTTTGATATATATTGAAGCAGCTTACACCAAAGGTGTGGCTTCAGTAAAGAGAAATGTCCTGGGGCTGGAAAGGTGGCTTAGTGGTAGAGTGCTTGTCTAGCTTGCATGAAGTCCCTGAGTTTGATTCCTCAATACCACATCAACAGAAAAGGCTGGAAGTGGCACAAGCAGCAAAGTGTTAGCCTTGAGCAAAAGAAGCTCAGGGACAGTGCCCAGAACCTGAGTTCAAGCCCCAGGACCAGCAAAGAGAGAGAGAGAGGAAGAGAGAGAGAGAGGGAGAGAGGGGGAGAGAGAGAAAGAGAGAGAGAGAGAGAGAGAGAGAGAGAGAGAGAGAGAGAGAGAGAGAGAGAGAGAGAGAGAGAGAGAGAGAGAGAGAGAGAGAGAGAGAGAATATCCTGAAGTTTCAAGTTACTCTCCAGTATAATAGATATCAGTAAAGTATTGTCAAATACTCAGTATATTAAGATCTACGGACATTTTTAGAAGGAAAATTCTGTAAGTGTGACCATTGTAGTGGTGGCAATAATTTTTAATAGTTAATGGTAGTTTTTTGATTATGATAATAACAGATGGGGCAAAGCAGGTGTTAGTGTGTAATCAGGTAATTTTGTGTTAATAACTATTATTTAGATTCATGGCTTAATTGATAAGAAATAACAAACTCTCCCTATTCGGTACTCCTCTTGAAATGATACAATAAAGGCATTTCAAAAGGGAGTTACATCTTGTTATACTGTTCAGTCAGAGAGATTTATACTATAGTCAATAATGATGGTTTGGGGTTCTGCTTACTTTTGAGATTAATGCATTGCCATTGTAAATGGGCATACTAACAGAGCTGATTCTCTACCATCTTGGTGCTGAATTAGGGAAAATAATCATATCTCTTTAAAAAATACCATAAGATTTCTTCCACTGCTGTCACAGATATATAGGTTCTTTCATTTTATGATGTTGTTGATAAAAAAGTCAAAGTTTAATTTTACTCAAGTCCTGTACTTTAGAAAAAAGTAATAGCTAAAACAGCTCTGTCTGTTCTTGTGTTTCAGAAAAAAAATCTTAACTGCCACAGCTCATTCTCCCTTATGACTCTGGTCTGTCCCATTGTCTTTCTTTCATGACTTAAATAACTCCAGATGTACTCTCCTTCGTTGGTTTCCTTTATTTCCCTAATTGTATAAGGGCTCTGATCCCCCTCCTTTCCTTGAGATGTCCCACACTGATGATGATTTACTCCAGTAAACTGAGTAAAGGAATCTCTCTAATTGTCTGGTGAGTCTGTGCCTGACAGTTCTTTACTAGTTATATTGTACAGATTATATTTTTCCTATGTTTAATCTCTATAAAATTAACACTTATTCTGAATGATATGTGAAATCAATTCTGAGAGGTAAGAGCATATGGACATTTTCCTAGTTGGCATCTAGTTCTCAAAAGGTGATTTAAATGTATATATTCAACATAGTATCCAAATATAAGGAAAATATCAATGATGTCCTTATAAAGTATAATAGATAACAGAACATGATATATTTATATATAAACACAAATGTACACATATTTGTATTAGTAGATTTATGAAGGTAAATATACACATGTGCCAAAATACACACACAAAGAAACAGCAAACCTCGTGTTGGCAAATATGCTTAAGTTTCAAAAATGCTAAGATTTAAATATATATAACTTTATATTGAGTAAGAACACAAATAAATGATACAATAGTGTATCTGAGAGGTTTCTATACTACTCTATCATAGAGAAGTATAATTTCACTTTCTTGTCTTTTAATTACATTGTTAAATATTTTTCCTAATTGTATCATCATATATAGTACTTTTCCTAAAATTATTGATTGTGAATGTAATTGTTTTGTGACTGGGTGAAGTAGGAAACTATATTAATGGAATTGTATGGTAAAAAGATAGATTTTGAAGACTCTATATAGCTGTAAAGACACAGAGGAAAGCTAAATGATCTAAATCCTCCTTAAATCTAGAAAAAGACATGTACATTCAATATCTATTCAGCATCCACTATGATTCCAGTTCCATTTATGTTTTTTTTGTTGTTGTTGTTTACAACCAATGTTACTGAACTTTTGAGCAAAAGCTGATATTTGACATTGAAAACTGAACACAAAACTATTTCACTAGTAAATCTACACTCTTTCCCCCATTCCTGCTACAACAGGCTGTTCATTCTATAAAGCTAATCAAAATAATATATTAATAACAGCTACCACATTATCAATAGTCCTGTATTAAACATTGATAAAAGATTTTTTTCATTTCTCCCTTTATTAGCCAACTTAGGATTTACATTTAAATATTGTAAAAGTGGTTTTCACTCTGTAAGGGATTATATCATGGATGATCCTCTAAGGGTTCTTGGTTCTAATTGGTCTCCAGTAGATTAAGTGTTTTTAATATAGTTGAATTACTCCATTGGGGATTCATTCCAAGCACTATATAGTGTATAAATAACAACTGTCTTAACTAGGTGCCACACTATTATATGGCAATTAGTATGGAACATACATTGTAATGTATAATATTGATTTTGTGTAGAGCTCTATATTGAAATAACTGGGAACAACAGAAAGAAATCAATTTCATTGTTTCATGTATTCTTTATTTTATTAATCTAGGGAAAATCCAGTTTGGGATTAGTATAAATTTAACATCTGCTTTCCATCACACTAGGATTTTAATTGAATCCAGCAAACAAAAAACAAACTATACAATATGAAATCTTCACTCAATACATGTCTTTTTCTTTATTTTAAAACATTTTAATGTATTTTTAAAAATTGTTATTAAAAAGGTGATAGATATAGTTGTTGCAGTTACATAAGTCAGGAAATGAGTGCTTTTTTTTGGACAATGACATCTTTATTTTTCTTTATCTTAGGAAACATTTTTTGGGGGGGGTCCGGTCATGGGGCCTGGGCGCTGTCCCTCAGCTCTTTAGCTCAAGGCTAGCGCTTTACCAGTTGAGCCACAGTGTCACTTCCGGCTTTTTTTCTTTTTGTTTATGTGGTGCTGAAGAATCGAACCCAGGGCCTCATGCATGCAAGGCAAGCGCCCTACCACTGAGCCACCTTCCCAGCCCCTTAGGAAACATTTTATAACAAATCTAATTCAATCAGTATTTTGAAGCATTTTTTTGTATTGGTAACTAAATTGTAATGTTAAAACTGGTCTATGATGAATTTTACAAAGAACATAGTAATTTTGAGAAATGTCTTTGAAAACCATATGTAACATATTTAGGGAAGGCAACATGCTCTTTCATGTAGGTTATGTAGGATCTGCTTTTAGATTTAACCAGGAAAATTGGTACCATGTGTCCTGTCCTGTATAAATGGAATCACTAAGGTGTGGATGGGGAAGGTTCCAAAGCAGCAATGTATGCACACTGTACAACACCTCTCACGTGATCACTCCTTCAACTCCTAAAAGGCAACTGAATAACCCTTCCCACCACCAATGAAAATAGCAACCCTTGAGAAGTAGCAGAAGAAAATTCTGTTATTTGGCTGTAATCAGATGAACCAGCCTTTCTGAGAGTCTTTTCTGGGTGCTAACTAGGTTTAGGCTCATCTTCATTTATCATTCCCTTATTATGCTGTGACCTACTCAAAGACATCATGTAAACATTATTTACTGCTGTGCCATAGATCACTCATGGTTTAGGAGCTACATCCAGAGTTGTAAAACATGTCTGTGTCAGTGCCATCTGCTAATGGCATCACTTAACCCAAGCTTAACATTTGCACGCCCCATCAATTGAGAGGACTGATTAAATAAATTAATCCAGATATAGAGATTACAAATTCCTGGGCCAATGAACCTCATTAACAAAGAACCCTCTACCCCTCCCCACAGGCTATGGAAGGCAAGAGACAGAAGTCATTTTGAAGGACATGTTAAAAGTCACCGAGGAGCACATTTCAATATTAGATAATTGTCATTATGGTTTGCTGAAGGATCTATTAATGTAGATTTGTATAAAAGGGCAAAAGTGAGGTGAGGGCAGGGCACATGATACATTAGAAGTTCTCATACTCCTGAATTACTAGAAGGCCAGTATGACTGGGTATTCTCCCATACTCAATTCTCATAGAGGCTGATTTTCTCTTCTCTAATGATTTAGAAGATTACATGTCATTTGCATATCAAAGAGAAACAAGCATCAAGGAACTTTGTTTCTTTTCTCCTGTCCAAAACACCCAAGACTTAACTGGATGGAAAATTAAGCTAGGGTGCCCTCTAATGTCCTTTCTACTTGTTACTAAAAGCCATCCCGATTTTTAAGTCAAAAGCATGAGAAATCTGGCTTCTGCATTGGAAAGAGTTCCAACAAAGTAATAAAGGCTAAATTACAGCTATCATAGATTTCCTAAAAGAGGAAATTTTAGAATCCCCGAGTAAGTGCTGATAGGAAGTGTTTAATAGGAAGGACACAGAGAAAGAATGGTAGAAAAATTGTAGTGTCGTCTTCAATTTGTAAGTAATGGCACTGTGCAAAGACACATAGGCACATGCAGCTTTGGCAACTTGCTGAGGCATGAGACTATCTCCTAAGAATTTAGTATTTGTCTTTGCATCTATCTTTTATTAGAGATAAATAATTGGTGTTTGCATAGTTCTCTGATCTATAACAAAGATTTATGGTAGATCAAGTTAGCCACATTTCATACTCAAGCTTTTCTTTTTCTCTCTTTTATTTCCTAAATTTCTCTTTCCTCATTAGCTTAGCCTAGTATGCTATCAGAAGTTATGTGCTTAAGAAGATCCAGGAGCTAGGAAAAAAAATACTGAGACATTCATATTCAGAGATGACAAATGTCATGTCTTAGACAGAAAGCCTCAACCAAAAAGGAAAAGGAAAACTCACAGGTAGCGTGTGGTAGTCAGACTGCTGAGGCTTTGTTGGGCTTTTAATTTTTCAAGGTAATTGGTCTTAGGAGGAATGGAATAAACAATGAGAGAGATCTCAATCTTACAGAGCTTTAAGCTCCAGTAGTTTAACTGGTATACTTCTAATGCTCTTTGCAGGGGAGAATAACAGGTACTTTCCTAAACCCCAAGAATTTAACTTGTTGGAATTTTGTGAGATACTATGGATGAAGCCCATTGGTAACTACAGATATTAACAAATTATGCATATTATTACCCTTTGACTTATTGTGATCTTCCATACAGAAATGACTATTACAATGTATGCCATTTCAGAATCACCACTTTGCTTCCATCTGAATACTTTCCTTAATCTAGAAGTTGTTATACACAATATGCCTGCATGATAACTCGTCTCAACAACATTTTCTTTTTTATATTAATTTTTATTTTATTTATTTTTTATTTATTTTATTGTGAAAATACCGTACAGAGGGGTTACAATTACATGGGCAAGAAAATGAGTACGTTTCTTATCAAGCATTGTAGCCTCTTCCTTTGTTTCCCCTCCCCATCTCTTCCCATCACTCTCCCCCACCCCAACCCCATCCCCGTCTCTCCATACCCGGTCCTCCCGCCCCCTCCGCCAAAGTTGTAAAGTTCGTATTTCGACATAACGTCTTGTACATCTCATTGTTGCAATAGGTCCACCTGTATCTCTGTTTAAACGATTTGTTTTTTCCTTTCCCCTCCACAAATTACACCAACATCAAATACAGTGAAAGCAGGGGTTATACCCTGGGGAAGGGACATATAAAGCATCAAAGAAATCATCTTATAAATACGTTAGAAACAATATCATGAAAGAAAAAACATTTGAATACTTATCTTGGGGTTCATTTCCCTAACATCAACTTATCTGACGTTTTCTGCTTGACTCAGACATATACTAGTTATTGCAAATAAGGAAAACCATGGGACCTGTGTTGCTTTGGGCCTGGCTTACTTCACTTAATATAATTTTTTCCTAAGCTATGGAACCAACCCAGATACCCAGATACCCCTCAGTAGATGAACGGATAAAGAAAATGTAATATATATATACACACACACACACACACAATGGAATTCTATGCCTCCAGCAGAAAGAATGACATTGCCCCATTTGTCAACAACATTTTCTATACCACTAACATCTATATATGTATATATATATATATATATATGTATATATATATATATATATATATAATTTTGCTGATTTTTTCTCCTGCAACCCATGGCAGCATCAATACCACAGGGTAACATTTCTTATTAACACTTTTCTTTAGATATCACTGACATATAAAAACACTTCCTGTTCTCTCTCATTAATAAAATACTAAATGTACAAAAGACTTGCTTCCTCTACTAGACGGCAAGAGCAGGCTGCCTTTTCTTAACAAAAAGTATCATGATATATTACTTATGCACTAGCTATGAATTCATCGCCTTAATATGAGTGATATAATGGATCAGAAGCTACTTCTTATTTGTTTAAATAATAGAAGATTTATTCAGTTTTTAAATTCTGGTTTCCCGAGGTGCATGGTTAGGATATCATGAGACAGCAGCAGCCTGGTCCATGCTCCCAGACAGAGGTGCTCACAAATGAAAGTTTTTCTTGAGTCTCAAAGGAAATTTTGGTTTTGAACAACATCAAAATTATTCAGGAGTTAGCAACTGGAAAATAGACTGAATGCATTTGGAAGGATGAGGTTTTCAGGATTAAATATTATGGCTTGAATATAAAACATTACCCACAGGCTCATTTTTTTAAATTCTTTGATTCCCAGCTATTCCTGCTATTTTCAAATGTACTAGTAACATTAGGAGATAAAACTTAGCTAAGGAAGTAAGTCTTTGGAGGAGGATCTTCAGGATACTTTGTTCCTGCCCCCTTCCTATATCACTTCCTGTCTGTCATTAAGTGAACTGCACTTGTTGGACATGTGGTCAGCCACAATAATAGTCTGTAAACGCTCATGCAACCAAGCAAGTGTGGACTGTGTACCCTTTGAAAAAGTAGCTACTTTTAATTTTTAACCTAGCTCTAAGAGCAGTAGAATTTTCTTGTCCCATACATATAAAGAATGGTGATTCTTAATTTCTTAATTTTCTTAAATGTGGACAACAAGCACACAGAACTATGAACTTGGCATTCCAAGATACCATGGCTTCATGATTTGAATTATCACTCTCTTTAATGCACACTTATGTCCTTTGTTATCTTATTTACTTCTTGAAGATTTGTTGTACTTAGTACACAGTCTTATATTCACTGATCCTTGTTTCTATGAAATTCATCTTTCTATAACCTTGAACATTGCTCTCATTTTTTATTCATTCAATATTTATTGTATCTATTGTAATCAGAATCATGTTTAACTTCTGGCAACAAATTCAATGTGTTTGGTAAATTAGATCCTTAGGGGACTGTACAATAGCTTGGAAAATAAAACAGAGTAATTTGACCTTCTTTGAATCTCAAAGGCCACAGACTTTAGCTTTATCAGACACAACTCTCCCTTTTAAGATTGTATTTCTTCAAATAAAACTCAGCGGCAATGTGACTTAGTTGCCTTATAAAAATAAAACTCATTAAAAGAGCAAGAGGAAGAAACAACTTTGTAGTAAAAGAATAATTTATATATATATATTTTTTTCAAGATTACTACTTTAGAAAATATAATGAAGTAATTAGTTGCCTACCTAAAGTTTAAGATCACTTGAAATACTACAGTTACAAATGCAGGTTGAAGTTTGTGCCTTGTGTTAAGTTAGCAATTCTAGTGGTCAATTAGCTGGTTGAGAAGTACACTAATAAGCAGGAAACCTTCCCATAGCTGATGTGGTTTCCACAGTGGTGAACCTCTTCCAGAAAGAACTCCCTAAAAAGTAACATAAAAAAATAAGAAAGAGACCTGTTGTTTATGTGTTTTATTTGTTCAGTCTGTGGGAGAACATTTTATTTTTGTAAAGATATGTAAGACTCTAGGAGAATGGAGGAAACAAAAATTCTCCTTAACAACCATCTCTAAGTCCCTAAAAATTAAAATAAATTTAGCAATCTTGCCAACATTTTAGTGGTTCTAGGAGTTGTTTTAAAAATAGAACCTAGTTTGGTACTTTCAAACTGGGTAATGTTTAGTCAAATGTGATACTTCTTTTTTTTAAAAGGAAATTGCAAAAAAATTTTTTATAAATGTCTGATCAGTGTAAATATCTTCTACATGCTGAACAAAATTCAATACATATCAGGATAAAATGTGTGGTTTTGAATATCTATTTCAGACTTATGCAAAGTGCTTCCAGATTGTCTGTTAATATACTTTAGTGCAATACATACACAGCAAAGTGTTTCTAATGAGAAATTAGTGGTTGTTGAGAAGACAATGCAAATTTGCTTAATTTTCTGGTGATAACAGAATCCATTAAATGTGATATATCAAAGGTAATACCTTCAATTATTTTCTTTTAGTGTCACAAACAGTTCCATTGTCTAGTTACCTATTTATCAAAATTAAAGAAAGTGTATGTAAATGACAGAACCGTCATTTATTTCTAAGCCAGAGCTGTAGGCACACAGGGATACAATGCTACAATATTTATGGTAAATGCTTCAATAATGGAATTCATCCTGAAAAGCCTCTTTGAGTTCCACTACACATTCTCCTAATAGATTAAAGACTGTTGTGTGGAAAGAAAGCTCTTGTGATATAGTTTAAATAAAACTAAGCTTTAAACTTTACCATTTAATAAACACTCAGCTTGCTCCGTTGCACCAGTTTCTTGTGTTATAAATAGATACTGCTTTCAATGTGCATCTGATAAACATTTTCAATATTATTCATAATGAAGCTGATACGCTTTTGCAAACTGGAGGTCAGCAGTTTGGTTGAAGTTTAAAGTGGAACTTTTCATAAAAACATATAACTACACTAATGAGGACTGCATAGTTAATGACAGCTTTACAATGAATAAAAAACAATAATGAAGATATAAATAACATTTATTCTCCTACCTTTGCTTGTGAAGTCATGGATTCTATTAGGCCAGTCTTGAAACGCTAATGTTACTCTGATAATTTAGTTAGATTTTTATGCCTGTTAGGCCTACCCTGATAACTGTTCCTTGGTGCTTTACAATGTTTCCTCAAACATCTGGGATCGAGAGACAACTCTAAGAAGATCCATAGGTATTCATCCTCCCACTGTGGTTGATGTACAGTGTCAATCCCAGCATGGATCTCTTGTGACCTTCATCCAAGACAATTCACTTCTAAATATTCATATGGGAAAAGTAAATGCTACAGAATTTGCTAAGACATTAATGTAACCATATCATACAAAAGTCATAATTAAGCTTCAAGAGGATAATAGAAACAATGATGAATATATCCTTGATAATCACACATTCTCTTTGTAGAGAAAGAGAGATAAAGACAAACATTTTCAGCCCTAATAATTACAGAGATGGTGATCAGGAAAAGAATATGGCTTTCAGCAGTGCTAAAGTGCCATATTACTGAAAATGACTTCAGACTATAAAACAAAGTGTATGTCATACAGGTAAAAAATAATAGATATATTAATTGGCTTGTTGTTTCTTTGCAGATTTGTTTTGGGGAGGTTTAATTTTTTGAGCACTAAGTATATTTTGATATGAGACCCTTGTCTGATAGCATAGCCTATGAAGATTTTCTCACATTCTGAGGGCTTTTTAACTTGCTAGCTATGTTCTCTGCCCTGCAGAAACTCTTCAGTGTGATGCCACCCCATTTATTTAGTCTTTCTTTGAATGGTTGTGATTCTGGACTGTGCCAAGGAGCCCTATAGTTTCTTCTATCCATTCCTATATTATTTTCAGCGTATCTGGTTTTACATTGAAATTTTTGATTCATTTGGAATCAAATGGAAACATGAGGTTTTTATTTTACTGTTTGTGGTTCCCTTTTTTCTTTCTTTTATTCTTTGGCTTATAACCTTTGCCATCATTTTTTATTTTTGTGACCTTTGTCTGTATATAAGTTTATCTGATTCGGGGAAGGGAAGGGAAGCACAGAAATGGTGGGACAAAGGGTGAATCAATTCAGCAGTGATATTCACTAGACACTATGTTGGAAATGAACTATAAAACTTGAGGGGGAGGAAAATCTGGAGGGGAAAAACTGGGAGACAATGAAGGAGGGGGTGATACTGTTCAAAAAGAAATGTACTGATTACCTGACTTATGTAACTGTAACTCCTCTGTATATCCCCTTTACAATAAAATGTAAAAATAAAAAAATATATAAAGAGACATATTGGTATACCATTTATTATAAAATAAGATATGGATTTTAGGGGTGGTTGTAGTAAAAACTGCAGTGCATATTAAAATTGGAATTTTGAAAGAAAAGAAAGACATGATGAAGACACACTTCAATATTTTTGAAGATTTTTAAAAGGTTGACTACACGAACTTGAGGTCCTCTTGTTGATGTTTTACTGAGGAATTTAAATTTAGTTCATGGCTATTTTTCAAGGAATATCATTTAAAGTCTTGAGGAGAAAGTTTTCTAACTCTTCTCCATTATGGGGGTCTTGCCACAATGAGAGTGGTTCTAAGAATTGGAAGGGAATGTTCAAGTGTTTTTACTTAGTCAAGTAGGTAAGAATAAAGGGCTTATGTACATCCAATAGTATAACTGGCTGGTTAATATCCTTCAGGCTAGTTTTCATTTGGAATGAATAGCTTCTCAAGTGCCTTTTAAGCTTGAGGGCATATAATTCTATTCTGTCCAGGTCAATATTTGTCTTTAACACATCAAACAAGTGCTGAATTTTCTTCATTTTAAAGAGAATCTTGTATCTAGGGCTGGGTAGATGCAGTTGGAACTAACATTTGTTTCAATCGGCATCATGGCCTGGGCCTAATCAGGCTCTTAATCTGGTGATAAGTAAGAAACCTTTATTCGATGGACTATAATTAGACTTAGATTAGTTTTGGTTAGTGTTTGTCCCATAAGGCAAAGGTAACTCCTTCATAAACTCAATTGATGCTGCTGGTGGGGTAGCCAATTTAAGAACTCTATTGATCTTTACACTAATTTGCTCCAAAAAGGGAAACTTATGTGTGCTCAATAATGGGTAAGAAAGCAGACTCCTATGCGTCCATCATTTCCCAGGAAAACAAGTTGAGTTGGGTATTTTCACTGCACAGGGAGTGGAGAAGCTTTAACAAAAACACAGAAAAGGTAGCTTGAAAGAATTAAAGATACAGCTGATTTTTTTCATCAAGGATTATACTTCCTTTATGACAAAGAGGCAAAAAGAGATCAAATAAAGCAATTAAATCTTATCTTTTCTTAGCAAAAACTCATAGAAAATGGCTAACACTCAACCTATTGAAAGTAGTATGCAAGGTGATAAAGACATTTACGAAGTCTGGAAGTTAGTATTCTCCCATCTAAAGGTATTTATTAAATGAGAGGTATGACATACAGAATTTTTTAAACAAGGTTATATAAGTTGCTATTCTATTACTACTTCGAGTCTGTTTAAGCTTTCCTTTTACATCCTCTGTCATCAAAGAAAAAAATGACAAAAACAGAGACATCCAGAGAGACAGAGAAACTGAAGAAAAGATTGATTCCTTTGAAGTACTGGTTTCCCATTTATGGAATGCAGATTGAGAAGTATGTGATTTGGAAGTGGAGACAGAGATCTAAGAAAACCAGGGATGGTGTTCAGAGGCCTGGTACAGATTCCAGTAGAATTCTGAAAGTCAAAAGACCAGGGAAAGTCAAGAACCAAGGGCAAAAGAAGGCTCAAGTCTCATCTCTAGCCGTCAAGCAGAGATAGAGTGTATTTTTTCTCCTCTACCCTGAATTATGTTCAATCCCCAGTGAAAAAGTTGATGCCCGCTCACACTGAGGATAATAATTCTCACATTATGATTTTTTTCCAGGAACAACAACACATAGTATTTGATCAGATATCAGGACTATAATACAGTCAAATTGATAAAAAAAATTAATTTTGCCTCCCAAATGTGTTTCTGCAAAGTTTTGTTTAGCATTGGGTAACAGAGAAAAGATAATGAGTATTTAATGCATGGCTGGTAATGATTTGGGAGATTTATGTTTATGTTTCCTCTCTTTTACTTTTTACTTTTGATTTCACTTTTGACTTACCATAGAGTAATAAAGTAGTTTCATTATGTTAATTCATACAGCATACAATACACATTGAATAAATGTACTCTCTGAATCATATTCCTGTTCTGTCTTCCCTTCCTCCTTTGGTGGGTTGGTTTCACCTCAATACACATATAAAAACTTAATGCTGTTTACCCACTCAGTATCCTTTCCTTTCCCATTTCCCTTCCAACAGGAACTCCCCCTAGAGAGACATATGTTTCTATTCATGCTATCATCTTCATCATCATCATCATCATCAAAATCATCATCTACATTGTCATCATCATCATTTTAGGCCTTTGGAACTTTGGCTTATTTTGATCAAGATGATCATATACAATTCTATCAGTTTTTCTATAAATGTCATCATTTTTCCTTATTGTTGAATAATATTCCTTAGTATATATGAATACATATAACATGTTACATATTGTATACAGTATATTGTATATAGTATATTATATATGGTATATTGTTTTTCTTTTCTTTTTTTAAATTTTCATTAAGTACCTTGGCTTCCATGGTTTGGCTATTTCCAACTGAGTTCCAATAAATATGGGTATACAGATCTTACTCTTGAATATTTATTTATTATATTTCAGATATATTCCCAGGGGGGACATATAGAAGAAAACTTTACAGTTTTTAAGAAATAACTATGATGATTTCCATATTTGTTGCACTGGTTTACATTATCATCAACAAGTTCATATGGATTCCTTCCCCCCCCATATCCTTATCAACATTTGTTAATAATTTCTTTTTTATTATTGCCCTTCGAATTGGGGGGAGATGGAATCATGGTGTGGTTTATATTTACAATTTCTTTGTGGCTTAGGATGTCAAATATTTCTTCACATATTTTATTAGTCTTTTGTACTTCTTATGAGAATTGCCTGCTTAATTCACTTACTTGTTTACTAATTGGATTGCTCTTTGGCTGTTGACTTGGTTTTTTTTTTAACCTCTTTATATATGCTGGCTCTGTTTTTTTTGGTTGTTTGTTGACTCTGGCAATTGTTACTGTTGATATGTAGAAACATTTTGATTTTATTCACCTTTGTTTGTCAATTCCTGTTCTTATTTCGTGAGCAATTTGACTCTTATTCAGAAAAATACCTATTATTATATCTTGTGGAGTTTTTCTTATGATGTATGGATTTCCAAGTTTCAGATCATACATTAATATATTTGATTCATTTGTTGTTGATTTTTGTACAGTGAGAGATATGGTTTAGCTTCACTCTGCATGCCGATAATCTGTTTTCCCAGTTCCATTCGTTGAAGACTGTTTTCTCTGCACTGTGCAATTTGACTTTTTATTTTTGTTTTTGGCAAAACTTAGATGGTTGTAGCTATGTGCTTTTATTTTTGAGTCTTCTTTTTTTATTGTGAAAATACTGTGCGTCTTCTTTTATATTAGTCTTCATGTCTGTTTGTGCCAGTACCAAGCTACTTTTTTATTCTATTTGTATAAAATTTGAGTTCTGGGATACTTCATTTAAAGTTCATCACAGCCACATTCCTTGGAAGTATTGCATTTCATATTCATCTTTTTTTAGCAAAAAGTCTATAGACTTAAACACTATGACACAATAGACATTCCTAATAAATAACAAGACTGAAATTTGAAATCAGTTCTGGATAAATTTTCCCTGTCTTACAACATGTCTTGGAGAAGAAGCAGCCTTCTCCAAAACTTTTCATAAGTTAATATTCTCAAGAGTTGAGTTTGATAAGAAGTGTACTCATTATTTTGCCCATATAATTGTAACCCCTCTGTACAATATTTTCACAATAAAATAAATAAATAAATAAATACAATGCAAAAAAAAAGAGTTGAGCATAAGTCCTCACCCAATGGAACTGGATGTTTGGATAATTAAAGATAACAGAACAGTAGAATACCATCTCCAGCACAATAAAAATATACTTTGAAATGCTGTGATCTCATATTATTAAATACGGTATTTTGATAAGGCAGTATTAGTGAGCCTACAAAGAATTTTAAAAGAAGCCTTTATAAAACCTTGAATTCAATAACGCAGTGTAACTGAATGAGATAAATAAATAATTCACAATCATTTCATGGGATCTTGACTGCAGATATTGAAATATATTCCTATGTGGCTGTTTCCTCTCCAGAATAGTCCATCTCAATTTTCTGCTGCTTGTTAAGTCTCTCCATCCCTCCTCTGCCACATCTTACTATTAACACGCAGCCTTTCTAATTGCACTCCAACCTCTCAACTCCCAAATGCCATAAAGTAAAAACTTTCCTACAGTAAAACGATCGCATTTGAGGTTACTTTTTTCCCCAGTTGTAACATATTCTATGCTTCCAAATTATTGCTTTGAATATTTTGTCCATCGTGTAAAGTAGAATCATCGGTCACTATTAAATAAGAACACCTTTGCTCATAGTGTCTTTTATGAGTTGGAACAAATATTTAGTGACACATCTCAGCCATCATCAATTTGTGCAGAATATCTTCACTGTTCCTCACTGTGCTATACCTGTTCATCCCTCTCTACTCCATTTCTTGGCAGCCATTGATTATTTTTTATTATCTCCATAGTTTGGGCTTTTCCAGCATGCCACATAGCTGTAGTCATATAGTGTACAGTCTTTCTAGATTGGCTTCTCCTAATTATAGTATGTATTCAGGTTTCTTTCCATCGCGACTATTCCCGGCTTAATGGCTTATATATTGCTAATGATGACTAGTATTTTATTGGTTTGATATATGCAAACTTAGTTTGCTTTCATCTACAAAGAAATATTAGCTACTTTCAAGTTCTGGTAATTAAGAATGAAGCTATTTTGGAATATTCATGTGCAGATTTATGTGTGGTCAGCAGTTTTCAATACCTTTGGGCAATACTGAGGCATAGATTGCTGGGTTTTATAGTCAAAATAAGTTTGGTTTTGTAAGACATCCAATAAAACTGTAGCATTTCCCATTTCCCTTGTAATAGATGAAGATTCCTATTACTCCATATCTCTGCCAGCATGTGGTGTTTCCAGTGTTCTAGAATATACCATTCTAATGGTATATGGTACGATCTTGGTTTTTAAATATGTATTTATTTGGTGTACAATTTTCTCCTTGAAAAATCGAATTTCCTTTCTCTTGCACAGGAATAAGACATCATTTTTAAAAAGCCAGACTAGCACTGGGGCCCTGTCACGTATAAGGAATAATAACAAAAACCTACATTCTGAAGAATCTATGCTGGCTTTGCTGTCTAGAAAAATGCCATCTTTGTCCATGATTGTGTAATGTGACTCAATTCTCTTTCACATGGAGGTGATGCAGATATAAAACATATTTAAATCAAAATGGTGGAGCTCTCACAGTTATTCTTACTACTTGTCTTTGATCAAACAAAGACTTAGAGTCACAAGACACACTTTACTTCAAGAAGCCCACTCCAATCGAACTCTAAATATTAAAAGACTTTTCTTACTCCAAAAAAAAATATAATAACCCAAGAGAAAACCAAAAGAAAGGAAAGTGCAAAACATTTGAGGCATTCATTATTTACTATAGTTAAAATGTGGAACCAACATAGATGCCCCTCAATAAATGAATGGGCCAAGAAAATGTGGTACATGTACACAATAAAATTCTGTGTGTCCATTAGAAAGAATAACATTGCTCCATTTGTAAGGAAAAGGAAAAAGTAGGGAAAATTATATTAAGTGAAGTAAACCAGACCCAAAGAAAAGTAGGTTGCATGATTTCCCTCATTTGTAAGAACTAGAATATGTATCTGATATTCTTAACAGAGGATCTCAATAACCTGTTTAGTGAATAGGACCATATATAATGAAGAGTATCAGCATGAACTCTACTATATGGAAACAAGAGGTTCTTATTAGACCTGTATGTAGGTTGTTTGTTGTTTTTCTCTTTTATTTTTCTTCATTTCTCTTAATTTTTTTGTACCTCGAGGTTTGCATAAGATTATTCAATATGTGGAAATGAAAGGGAATAATAGAAACAGTAGGACAATGGATGAACTAAAGCAACATTGATACTCACTTGACACTATGTTGGATGTGAACTGTTACAACTTGCGGGGGAGGGGAATAGCGAGGGGTAAGTGGGAAATAAAGAGGGATGGGTAACAATGATTAAAAACAAATATTTGTTTTTAACTCATTGCCTTACTCATGTAACTGTAACCTCCCTGTTCATCACCTTTTCAATAAAATAAATAAGTAAAAAAGAATTTCCCAAACACCCACAGTTGAGGAAAGATTAGCTCCAACAAAGTGAGTGTAAAAAAAAAAAAAAAAAAACAACTGTTCCTGGTGTCTCATTGGTATATGAATCTTCTTTTTCAGAGTGTTTTAGTGAATTCCTCTGTTTGTAATTTATCAGCAAAGACTAGAAATAAAACTTTATTTTGACAGCAAAAATAAGTAAAAAAATAAAACATTTCATAATTATAATTGATATTATTAAGAACATTTCAGTCATGTTGAAAATGTTCTGACTTCAGAATAGTTGAAAAAAACACTTCAGTATTGAGGAGCAGAGCAACATTAGAGTCAAACTACTGAATAATTCTTCAAAAATTCTTCAAATAAATCTTCAAAAATCTAACAAGCCCTTCAATAGATTCCAACAAAAGTACGGTTTTTAGTTTCTCAGAGAGGAAATTCTGGGGAAATAAATTTCACAGTGAGATTTACCCTCTAGTTATCATTCTTGCAATGGCTCAATACTCATTCATAGAGCACCTGCTGTGAAAAGCACCCTGCTAAATGGTGAGGATAGATAATTAAAAAGATAGTTTTGTTCTCAAAGCTTTCACTGTCTAGTAGACCATGCAAGCTAAGTGTACAGTGAATGTTATTTTACTGTTCTCCTTCACATATAAATTGCATATGAAGCAAACTTGCTGATATTGTCTAATAAATCACAGCTTTGAGGCTAGATTCCACCTTTAATTATTTTTTGCAATAATAACCAAAAGGGTATATAGTATATAGTATGTAATAACAAATATGCATATTTACTGAAAGGGAAAATTGGCTCAAGCAATATAGAAGAAAGTTTAGAGATTTCAAACCATATATTTAAAAGTTTTATTTGAGTGTGAGCATTGTTGTGTTACTTTTTCTTAAAAAAAAAAAGCCATGCTTTACTTTTTTTCTTGTTTCTATTGAATTAAAAACATTATCTCCCCCAAGTTGTTTCTCTAGGGATGAACAATGGAAAATAGCATTAGCCTATAAGGTGTGCTACTGAAAATTCTTATTTGTACAGGAAAATAAACTGCTTTGCATTATAAGCTTGGCAGTATACAAGCACATCTGCTGACAAAAGGAGTTTTCCATAAAAATAAAGCTGAAGGAGGCATATGTGAATCAAAGGATTAGTCTCCGGAAATTAACTGAAATCTATAATGCTAGACATTTTTTCCAGGTTATTCATTTTAGTATTTTCTGTAATTTGAAAACATGATTTTTTTCTCATTATAAGGTAACACAAAGTTTGATCAAATCACTATTATATTTTTAATAAACAGTAAACAGGGCAAGTGATGGTATTGGAAAAGCAGGAAAACAAGTTTTATAGGATTATGTTTTTATCATAAACATTATAAACCTGCATTGTACACAACTATAAAAATTGAAAATAGAATAAAGAAACAAAGATATCACAGCTCAGTCACTTAAAATAAATTTATTTCAAGATATTTCCCAGTACTCTTTTTAATAAGATTTTTAAAACACAAGGGCTTATGTTATTAAATCAACAAATATTGAAACAGCAGCAAATATGAGGAAACTTTGTATTCAAATAACTACAAATGCCTGTGAGAGGCAGAAGTGTTAGAAATTATATAAATATTCATAACTTTTGGCCCAGAAATTCTCCTGGGTCAACAGGTATGAACATGTGTGTTTCTATGACTCGCTAATAACAACATATTCTATATTTGAAATTTATTCCTCATTAGTATAGATCTTTGATGTTCTCACTCTTCAAAACTAATAAATTTGTGAGTTTTAATTAAATAATTTCATTCATTTTACAATGCATTTATATATTAAAACATCAAGCTGTATATCCTAAGTTACTGGCATGGATATTCACTTTGAAATCAAATATAAGAAACACAACTTGGAAAATTCTAGTGGTAACACATATAATTTGCTATAGAATATGAAACTTTGAAATCTTTTATAAAGATGTTGTTCTACTATGAAGTTCTTAATATACAACAAACAAGCTAGGAAACTAAAAGTTAACTAAAACTTTTTGATTACAATGATATAATTCTTGGGAACCTATGTGATCACACTTAAAACAATGTTTCCTCATTAAAATTTTATCTAAATTTTATATTAGAATTCTTTGTTTTTTGTGATAGGGTTATGTCTAATATGAATAGTAGGCATAAAATTAGTAGTAATAAAAGTATCAGTAATTAATGTCCATTTTTGGTGAATATTTTTATACAAGGAAATATTGCTAGTGTGAAAACCTACCTGGGAATCAGTTAATGTAATAAACTATTTTTGTACTGTGTGCAAAAGAAATGCAAAATAGTATCCCTTACATGCATTCACAAATGTAATCTTCCTAGTTTTTATGTATTAGGTCATGGTAATCATGTGCAGAAGATGCCAGAACCTGAGAGAAGAGTACTGCCATTTATTACTTCCCATTCACTTTTTTCTTCTGTCAATTATATTTTAAACACCTAATATTTATATACAAAACTAAATATTCTATTCAATTATTAGATGTATCATTGCTGTTTTTATATATAATCCACATACCTACTCAACTTCATGTAAGGTGAGAGAGGGCGTTATATGAATGAATTACAGTGCAGCTCAAAGTATCAGATGTCTAGAATTAAAGTTTCCCCCCTAGTGCATTTAACCCAAATTTCATTACCTCCTGAAATGTTTGGAAAAATAATTTCACATTTTTGTCTGTTCAAAGTATATTTTGTAAGCTCAATCTCTCTAGGATACTTGTCTTTCTACCTGCTATGTAACAAGGACAAAACAAAACAAAAAGTCACCAGTAGAGATTAAATATATAGCAAAATTATGTTTCACAAGGAATGTGGAAGCAAGATCTGTTCAGAAAAATAGATTTTGCACATACTTCAGAATTGCTTTGCAAAGACATGTTAGAACCTTTTGGAGGGGAAAGCTCATTGGTTGGAAATTTTGATCTGCACAAGAGAAGAAAAGTGTTTGGGAAGGTATATATGAAAATAAAATATATCTTTTGTTTTTCTCACTCTTATCTTATTAATCATAGCATAATATTATGCTATAATAATATTATATTAATAATAGCATAAAAGTTCATTGTATGATTTATATTTTAACAATAAGTAAAATCAAACATTAACTCTTGTATTACTAGGTCTTTGTACTGCCCATTGAACAGTGTAAAGTCTTCTTCAAAGACAACCACTAAAAAAAATAAAAATATGACTGATGTCTAAATGATAAAGTGTAATAAAATGTTGAAGACATGTGGACACAAGTCAAGTAAAAAAAGAAAAAAGAGACAAAAACCAAAGCCTACTGACATTAATTAAAACAAATTTATAATTACAAATATAGTTGGTGTTAGTCCCACTGTAATAATCATAATGTCTCAATTAAATGTAACTGCCTCAATTTCATTACAGTCATCAGGACTGCATGTAAACAAAAACAACAGGAACAAGAGGAAAACCAAAGATAAATATTTCAGGAGATAGAGATGAACATTTATTTCATTTATTGAAATAGCTGAAATATCATTAGGTTTCATATATGTATATATATATTTCCTGTGTCTGTCCAAAAATGAATAAAGAAAATTGTAAAGAATAAAATATCTCAGCAATGTCCAAATATCTGATGTCTATAAAAAGGAAACTGTAAATATGAATAGGTCTGTCTGATAACAAAGCTTGTGGAACAATCTATCATGCTAACAATAATCCATAGGAACCTTGATTAACTTTATTAATTTTAGAAAAATAAACTTCAAACTGAGGTGTATGTACTACATGATGATGCAGAAGATAATTCTCCAAGAAATTAATTTGGCATAGTAAGCATTTGCCTTAGAGAATCAAAATAACAGAAAAATTATAAGAACTATAGGGAAGAGTAGACAGAGGCACCATTATGAGTTGACTTCATTATTTGAGTTTAACACATCCCTGTGAGCAATTGTCAGATCCCAAAACAAAATCAGTAACTATATTTGACCTGATCCAAACTATCAATCAACTTTCTTTAGTGAATTTTTATTTAAAAAATTCGTTCAACAACAGCAGAATACATTCTCAAATACATTGGGACATTTACCGGATATCCGACATTTGTTCCATGAAAACAACACATTTGTGATCCCAATCAAAATCCCAGCAAGATACCATTCGGATCTTGACAAACTGATTCTCGAGTTTATAAGAAAAAGCAAAAATATAGACAACAGAATATTAAAGAACATGACAGAGGACTAACAATGCCTAACATGGATTCTTGTTGTAATCTACAGGAATTATGCCAGTATACTGCTAGAAAAACAAAAGAAAGAGAGAAATTGCTTAATGAGCCAAAATAGAGAGTTCTGACAATAATTTCACATAAATTAATCAATTCATCTACGATAAAATATTCATGTAGGCCAGGAGATGGTGGCTCACTTCTGTAATCCTAGCTACTGAGGAGGCTGAGATCTGAGGAAGACAGTTCAATGCCAGCCCAGGCAGGAAAGTCTTATCTACAATAAACAACCAGAAAACAGGAAGTGGCACTGTGGCTTAAGTGGTAGAGCACTCACCTTAAGCTGAAGATCTCAAGGACAGCGCCCAGGCCCAGAGTTCAAGCCCCACGACTCACAAAAACCAAAACAAACAAACAAAAAAAAAAACTTAAGAAAGTTAGAAAATGGCATGGGTACAAATTGGGTTAGATAATTTGCCTGAGGCCCTGAGTTTCATTCTCAAAACCAAACAAAAAGAAAATGGAGTGATGGGAATGGAGAATATTGCAAAACTCATTGACAAAGGCTGCCAAATCTAGATGTCATGTTAAAAATTCTTTCCCAATCTAATGTTGGGAGGAATAGTATTTTTATCTAGGGCTAACCATTTATTTTCACTTAGGCAAAAATAAGCCTACTCGAAATGAGACAGCTTATAACTTAACGATTCATAAGACATAACCATCCTAATCATGTTTTTTCCCCCATTTTCAGAAACCAAAGTTTTGAAAGTATTATTAGATTGTCCCAAACGCTTGGTTAATTATGAACTGAGTTTTCTCCTTGTACATATACTATGAACTTTTCTCTGTGGTTCATTCTGAAATCACATTTTGAAACAGTTCCTAAGGGAAATAGACTGTCTTGATAGAAGAATATCTTATCTATATATGATCAAGATACTACATTAGTATATAAAATGGAAAAGTTGGTGCAATGTTGGCATTTAATTTTGTTGAACATTAAATAATATGAAACAAGTAGAATATCAAACCATTCATTTGATGCCACAAAAGATTATATCTATACAGTGCTGGGTAGGTTTTGGAACAACATAGTATCTCCCATAGTCTAATATAAATGGCAGCAAGCCCAAATTTATTTCTAAATATCTTTGACATAAAATTCTGCAAATTTGCCAGGACTGCAATGACTGTCAAATTTATGACTTCTCTCCATGAGGAGACAATAAGTAATTAATTTATAGCTCTTCTGTATTCCTTATGTATTTTTAAAAACTACTTTACTCCATTGATAGTAACACAAGAGGAAAAGAATTTTAAAATTAAGTTTGTATATTTAACAGACTTTTTAAGATAAATTTTGCTTTTCATGAGCATTTTTTTCTTGTTATGAGCATTGTTTTAGGTATTATTATTTTTATTATTTATTAAATACTCATACAAAGGAATTGCCATTTTAAAAAGCCATTTATGTAATGGCATTTGCAGGGAAATGGATGGAGCTAGAAGGAATCATGTTGAGCGAGGTAAGCCAAGAGCAAAGAGACAAACGGTACATGGTCTCCCTGATAAGTGGATGTTAAATCCAAAATGTTAGGTGATACCACAAAATTAACAGGCCTTAAGAAACAAAGAACCCCCACTCATATGGTTGAACCACTACTAAATATCCCCATGCTGCTGATCACATGTATGGTGTATATGTGTACACCGTTAATATGTTACAGACTGTGATAGACAATTTGCTCCAGGAAAGTTAGAATGAACTTGTGACTTTAAATGAGCATCATTATTCCACAAGTCTGTGAAATTTGGGAAATTATGTAATCACTTAATCACAATTAAAAAAAAAGAACCTCGGGGAAGGTAAGGAGGGAAGGGATGGTAGGGGGAAAACAATGGAGGGGGTAATTGCTCAATAGGAAGTGTACTCATTACCTTGCTCATGTAACTGTAACCCTCTGTATAGTATCGTCACAATAAAAAATTAAAAAAATTAAGCAGCAAAAAAAGCCATTTATGAATACAATGTATCATGATCAATGTCACCTCTTTCAACATTTTCTCTCATCCTTTCCTTATCTACCCCTTCCTTTACTTTTCTTAATTTTATAGAATATATGTTAGATATTTTTTTAATTGTTAGAATACTGTATAGAGGGGTTACAATTACATGGGCAAGATAATGAGTATATTTCTTTTCAAGCATTGTTGCCTCCTCTTTTGTTTCCCCTTCCCATCCTTTCCCATTCCACCCAATCCCCATCCCCCTGCACCAAAGTTGTAAAGTTTGTTTTTTAACATAACGACTTGTACATCTCATTGTTGCAATGGGTCCACCTGTATCCCTATTTAAACGATTTGTTTTTCCCCTTCCCCTCCACAAATTATACCAACATCAAATACAGTGAAAGCAGGGGTTATACGTGGGGCAGGGACATAAAAAGCAACAAAGAAATCATCTTTTAAATATGTGAGAAACAATTGCAAGAAAGAAAAAAATATGAATCCTTATCTTGGGGTTCATTTCACCTAAAATCAACTTATCTGACCTTTTCTGCTTGTCTCAGACATGTACTAGTTATTGCAAATAAGGGAAACCATGGGACCTGTGTTTCTTTGCGCCTTGCTTACTTCACTTAATATAATTTTTTCCAAGTCTTTCCATTTCCTAACAAATGGGGCAATGTCACTTTCTGATGGAGGCATAGAATTCCATTGTGTATTTATACCATATTTTCTTGATCCATTCATCTACTAAGGGGCATCTGGGTTGGTTCCACATCTTAGCTATGGTAAATAATGTTGCAATAAACATAGTTGTGCTGGTAGCTTTAGTATGGTCTTCACCGCATTCTCCCCTTCTATTCTTCATTTCTCCACCCTTTTCCCCTTGATTCCACCCTACTCCCTTTGACTACAGGCTTTCTGGTGTTTTATTTTGCTGAATTTCACTTTGCCTTTCTAAGGAATTACACTGTTTGAATTCTCCCTGGAATCTACCTTATTTCAGCCAATACATGTATATATTCTTGCATATCACCCAATATATTTAGCTTATAAACTCATAAGCTAAATCTAACTTCCACATATATTGGAAAATATGCATCCTTTGTTTCTCTGGACCTGAGTGAATTCACTTAACCTAGTTTTTGGGTCTTTCCATTTCTTTATAAATGGTACAATATTGTTTTCCTTTTTCATTTTCTTGGTCCATTCATTCACTGAGGGGTATCTTTTCTTTCAATTCAGTAATCACTAGTAGTCACAGTTCTGGTCTCACAGCCCCAATGGCATTAAATAATTCAGGTGAGATTATAATCAAAACTACAATTTGACTGTGTGCTATATTTATGGTAGAGCAAATTGTAAGTGAAATCTATCTATTCCCCTTATACTCCAGAAAGAAACTGTCTGATCAGCTGAAAGCAGTATGTGTCTCAAATTTTAATTTGAGGAAATTAGAAGATGAATATTTACTGATAAAAGTGAGCAAGCTAGGGCCTGGGAAGGTGGCTCAGTGGTAGAGTGCTTGCCTTGCATGCATGAGGCCCTGGGTTCAATTCCTCAGCACCACATAAGCAGAAAAAGCCAGAAGTGGCACTGTGGCTCAAGGGATAGAGTACCCTAAAAAGAGTGAATCATCTCTTTTTCAGAAAAAGATAAATGTAAGTTCTGAAATAGTATTAATATTGTTTTCGCTTTTCTGAACAAAACAGGAACTTTAAGAATCCATCTGCCCTGACCATAAGAAACAGTAATATAATCAGTTTATGTTATAATCTTTATGTGCAAAGTGAAAATTGTTTTCTGTTTCTTACAGAAGCTTAGAATGTTTCTGTCCTAGATACTGATACAAGCTGGAACTGTAGAATCTGTCTAACATTCAGGAAATTTGAATGTATACTCAGACTTATATTCTATTAATCATTTTAGTTAAACTCAGAAAACTGAGAAAATAACATCTCATTGCCTTAATTTACTTGGCTCAAAAAAAGAGATCCCAATATCTAGCTACCACTCTTGAAAAAAAATAAAAACATTTAGGAAAATTTGAAGGTTTTTACATAAAGCAATAATTTTATTCTTGTTGCTAAATAGTCACAGTTGTGTTAAATTTCCATAAGTATTTCTACCATTTCCATTTTCTCTCAAGGAAGACACTGATGTTACATTTGAACACTTACAAATCTAAATGTCTTTTAATATAGTTGGGTCCAAGTGGCCGATCTGGAAATTGACTAACCACTGGGCTGGTGAGACAAACATGTTGCATCTTTCTGTCACTCAATTTTCACCTGCTTCCCACATCTTCTGCATGGGTTAGTTTATAATGATGAATCAGACCTTTTCTCACAGATGTTTCATTTTGTTTTTCTCTTGTTTATTGTCATGATAATTCACAACTATTAAAAAGAAATTAGCTGCATGTATCAGTTATAAATAGGCATTCAGTTATTCAATTTTTCACTAGACTTACCATGGACTGAGGCAGAAATTCATAAAGGGGATTCTTCACTGAGGAAATGTGGGCACTTTCTTAACTGTATTTCTTTTTACTTTTTTTTGGGGGGGGGTCCGGTTATGGGCCTGAACTCTGGGCATGGGCACTGTCCCTCAGCTCTTCAGCTCAAGGCTAGCGCTCTACCACTTGAGCCATAGCGCCACTTCCGGCTTTTTTTCCTGGTTATGTGGTGCTGAGGAATCAAACCCAGGGCCTCATGCATGCAAGGCAAACGCTCTACCACTGAGCCACCTTCCCAGCCCCTTAACTGCATTTCTTTACAAGTTGTATCAATAATTTTTGTTACTCTATTGTTTTTATAGGAAGGCTATAATTTTTAAAATCTATGATGATAAACAAAGCAGAGAATGGATTCTATCCATTCTTCTAACTACAGAGGTGATAAATAGTTTTTACAGTAGCAGACAGTGCCAACTCTTGTCAGTAATATAATTTGGGTCTGTTTTCTGCTCTACATAACTAGCATGAAAATTGTAGTTTTAGGCTTTCTATAAGTATTAAGTGAATTAAAACAAGTAACATGCTATTTACACTAACATTTTATCTAAAATACCTTGCTATACAGATATTCTCTGAGTGTATTTTTTATTTTACTTTGAACCAAAAATGCAATTATTCTAATCAATTAATTAGATAAGATTGAACCATTTGCTTTAGTTAATTTACTTCATTTATATACAGTGGACCTTTCATTACTCTATATGAAGAGATACTGCTGTTATCATTTGGTATGGAGAGAAGAAATAAAAATTGAATCAGCAAGTAAATATTCAAAACATGGTTATATCATTCCCAAGTCAACAATAAGAGAAGGGTAAGACCTAATGAACTGTAGTCAAAGGCTGGTAAAATAAAATCCTAGGTGAGCCTCTGTTGTGCTGGAGAATATGGAAAAGTAAATAATTGTACAATATGATTTTATCTAGAGTAAGAATATATGCATAAGGTGTTTGGGGAGCTAAGGATATATAAGGATTAAACTTTTTTTAATATGGCCCTTGATTTCAGAGATGGTGTTTGAACAGAGAACACAGAATCATATCAAATTATATTATACAGAAACTAGGCCTTTAAATAAAATTATAACAATAACAATGTAATCAATGTAAAAGGGGGGACTGTTTGGAAGACCAATGAAAGGGGGAGGGGGAAAGGAGAGAGCTATAGAGGCAAAAATGTGAATATGCTATGTCATGAAAATAATCTAATAACGCCAACTAAAACTGCAAATAGTAAAGATAGTGGAGGGAGAATAACAGAATTAGATATGGATTGGAAATGAGTTTGATAATAGTAAGTGCCAAGTCACTCAATAAGCAATTTACCTTCTCTATTTTTCTTAAGTGAAATGCAAATACTGCTTATTTTGTCTGTTAAATGTTTAAAAGGATATGTGGCCCATAAGTCTTGAGAAATAAAAATTCACCTCTTTTTTTTCTTTTCCATAGGTATAAGATAGTTGTTCTTGATTGAGCTTTGAGAATGAAATAAAACAATGGTAGGGGTCTATTTACTTAAAGTGCATAAACCATATTTGACTCTCAAGATTTCTTCCTTTTCTATGCTGACTTGAGAAGGTTAGATTTATGAACTATAGTAAGAACTCTTTTCCTCTATGTTTCAGGATGAATTTGTTCAAGGAGAAAAAAGTGAACTAAGGAAGCTAATTCATGACATGGTGACCTCAGCCTGCTAATCTACTACATCCTGGGGATATCCTCTCAAAGAATAATCAATTTTGCACCCATTTTTATCATTTTTATATAATAATAAGCATTTCCTACTTTCCAAATAAATATTATCTTTAGCTTCTCCTCTTTAGGACCAGTCTTCTTAATGAAATTCTGTAATTAGCCTTTGGTTATGAGTCATTGGATTTTGTAAATGGCCCTCTTGTCAATGTCTCCTCAAAGTATAATCTTCTGTGCCTGCTGGGTAATCTGGGCTTTTAAATAATATATGTGCCCATAGACAGATGTGATTGCTGTCTATTGAAAACAAAATTGGAACCAGAGCTATATAAATATGACATGATTAAAACCTTTAGATGTTTGTAGATAGCTTCTATCCAATGTTCTGGATACTTTTTACATATATTCAAGTTTTGTGTGCAATTATAAGAAAATGTTAGTAAAGGATTGATAATTAATTTTATATGTAATATGTATGGATTTTAAAACAAAAATTACTTAAGGATTTGATATTGCACTTATTAAATAGATTATGCCCAATCCTGTTTTCTTTTTTTTTAATTGTGAAAATACCGTACAGAGGGGTTACAATTACATGGGCAAGGTAATGAGTGCATTACTTATCAAGCATTGTTGCCTCTTCTTTTGTTTCCCCTTCCCATCCCTTTCCATCTCCCTCCCCACACCACTCCAAAGTTGTAAAGTTCATTTTTGACATAAGATCTTGTACATCTCATTGTTGCAATGGGTCCACCTGTATCCCTAGTTAAATGATTTGTTTTTTCCCTTCCCCTCCACAAATTATACCAACATCAAATACAGTGAAAACAGGGGTTATACAGTGGGGGCAGGACATACAAAGCAACAAAGAAATATCTTATAAATATATTAGACACAATAGCAAGAAAGAAAAAACATTTGAGTCCTTAATTTGGGGTTCATTTCACTTAACATCAACTTATCTGACCATTTCTGCTTGTCTCAGACATACCAATCCTGTTTTCTAAAGCAGTTAGGGAATTTATTTTCACAAAAGCAGAGTTTTATTTCTTTTGGGCTTACTATGGAAAATTGCATGTGATTTTTAAATAAAAGTAGTCCTTAACTGCATAGTATTCCTACCAACTATTAAGGGATTGTGCTTCAAGGCCCCCAAAACAAGTAAAGAAACCTTACAGGAATGAATTCTGTGAATTTTTGCCATTTTATTCTATAATTTATACTCAACTTTCCCTTCAACTATTGTATATGTATTTAAAAATAGACTAAGTGGTATTTCATATGCATGATAATTCAGAAAAAAATAACATAAGCTTTTGAGACAAAAATGTTTTATTTCCTTCAAGTTTTAGTGGCTCTAGTTATCATCATTACACTCTCAAGAACATGTTTTATTTTGAAGTACTTCTGCTCTTAATTATCTCTTTTCTCCTCTCAGAATTGATGAACAAAGATCAAAAGCACTTTCAAACATGTAGAAAACCCAAAACTTCATCAAACATAGCCTTAAATTCTACTCTATAGACGTAAAGATTCTTTTCCAAAGTTCATTCTAATATTTAGAATGTTTCTCATCACAGAAAAAAAATGCTTTGTTTCTTGTTTTGAAGCTTCCTTCAATAACAAATGTAATAAATAGTAATAGATAGTAATAAATGACTATCTGCTCTGTAGTTGCAATGAGATAACCAGCTACTCAAATATTTTTAGAAGAGGATTACAAAGGCTCAATAGCTGTACGCATATGATCATATAAAAGAATATTTATCCAAATGAACTCCAACAAATGGAAATGAGGTGTTTTTTCTTTGTTGCTGCTTTTGTTTCCTGTACCTTTTCTCTTGTTTATGTTTTTCTGTTTGGGGAGGGCAGGGGGGATGCAGAAAATATGAGACAAAGGGTGAACAAAGGCAGCAGTGGAACTCACTATGTTGAAAATGAGCTATACAACTTGTGGGTCTGGATGGGAAGGAAAAACTTGAAGAGACAGGGGGAAGGGTGACACTGTTATAAAAGAAATGTGCTCATTTCCTGACTTACATAGCTGTAACCCCTGTTCATCACTTTAAAAAAACAATAATATATGCATATATATGTATGTATACATATATACTATATATGTATACATATATGTATACTTTATGTACGTATATATGTATACTATATATGTGTACATACATATATATACTATATATGTATACATACATATACATACATATACATATATATATATATATATATATATATATACTTACCATCTTTTACTGTGAGCAGCACTGTCAGTTTTAATCTCTTTTTTATCATTGCTTTTGGTCTTGTCAACTGTCAATACTAACTTTCAAGTAGGTGAGATATATTTTGGTGGCTGATAACAATGTGGAAAATGGATGTTTTAACTTCTGAAGAAAGGCCAGTTTCTAATGAGCTATAAATCTCCAATAAATTGTCTGTGTCTCTAGATTCTAACAAATATTGTCTTTTTTTATTTGAATAGAAACAAGAAGTGTAATGATACAGTACATGTATAGAATTCCTTTTAGGAAAAGAATTCCATTTAATAGCAAATTAAGAAAATATCTAAGATATTTACTGGTGGCTCAAGTTTATTATCCTAGATACTCAGGAGACAGATCTGCATGATTGTGGTTCAAAGCCAGATTGAAAAAAAAAAGGTTCACAAAGATACATTTTCAAATAACCATCAAAGCCCTGTGCTGGAAAAATGGCTCAAGTGACAGAGTCAGCTGAGAAAAATTGAGCTCTAAATTCAAACCATGGCGCCAGCAAAAGGAAATCTAGCATACTTTTCCAAATGATCATGGTAAGTTTTTCCATAAGAACAAATTTAAAGAAAAACAAGGTGCTAGGAATGTGGCTTAGTGGTAGAGTGCTTGCCTAGCATGATGAAGCCCTGGATTTGATTCCTCAGTAGCACATAAACAGAAAAAGTTAGAAGTGGCTCTGTGGATCAAGTGCTAGAGTGCTAGCCTTGAGCAGAGAGAGGCTCAAGGACAGTGCTCAGGCCCTGAGTTCAAGCTCTAGAACCAGCAAAAAAAGAAAGAAAGAAAAGAAACACAATTGAACATATAGTTGTTTTATCTTAGGCTAAGACAAAGAATAAATATATTAGCTTCCAAAAGTTATTATACATGATTAAATATTTCCCTTTATACTGTTTTGTATTTGAGGATATGAACTTTTTTCTTCTCCATGTTTTCATTTTTCTTCCTTCGGTTTGACGTAACTGCATTATACAGTCATATTCTCAGTAATAAAAAAAACAAAGCATATATCTTATCTGTATGGATGTGCTATAGCTTTGCATTTCATTCATTAATTGTTAGCTTATGTATGGTAGTTTTCATAAGTTTCTGTGTAGGAGGAAAACATTTAAAATTAAACTGAATAAATACATCACTGATATGTCAAAAACAAACTTACAACTTTGGTGGGGTAGGGGAGGGGAGGAGGATGGGAAGGGATGGGAAGGGGAAACAAAGGGGAAACAATGCTTGATAAGAAATGTACTCATTATCTTGCCCATGTAATTTTAACCCCTCTGTACAGTATTTTCACAATAAATAAAATAAAAAATGAATAAATACATCACTGATTAAAAGTCAATTATACAGGTTGAAACCCTGCTGCAAGTTTTCAAAGATATATTTTTTTCTGTGCTCTTTTTTCAATTTTTTAATTTTTATTATAAAGATGACATAGAGTGGTTACAATCATGTAAGTCAGGTAAAGAGTATATTTCTTTTTGAACAATATCACCCTTCCCTTGTTCTCTCCCAGATTTTCCCTCCTGTCTCCACTAAAGATATATTTTATGATAGATTATGTTATTTTACATATTGGGCATAAGCAAGATCTAAATAGTCAAGTACTATTAACCCAAATTAACTGAATAGTCATGTATTCAATATGATTTTTAAATGTTAGATAAATATGAAAACTATATTTTTGTTTAAGAAATCAAAATATTTTCTCCATATCACAATCTCTCTCTCTCTCTCTCTCTCTCTCTCTCTCTCTCTCTCTCTCTCTCTCTCTCTCTCTCTCTCTCTCTCTCTCACACACACACACACACACACACACACACACCTACTAAAACTGCTTGGAAACCACATCAGTTTCAAAAAAGTTAAGAAAAGAAACCACAATAATATTAATCACAATAATATCGATCAATTAAGAACCACTTTGGAAAGCAATATGGAGGTTCCTCAAAAGACTTCACATAGAACTCCCCTATGACCCAGCAATCCCACTTTTGGGCATTTACCCAAATGTTTACAAACAAGACCACACTAAAGCTACCAGCACAACAATGTTTATTGCAGCATTATTTACCATAGCTAAGATATGGCACCAACCCAGATGCCCCTCAGTAGATGAATGGATCAAGAAAATGTGGTATATATACACAATGGAATTCTATGCCTCCATCAGAAAGAATGACCTTGCCCCATTTGTTAGGAAATGGAAAGACTTGGAGAAAATTATATTAAGTGAAGTAAGCCAGGCCCAAAGAAACATAGGTCCCATGGTTTCCCTTATTTGCAATATCTAGTACATGCATGAGTCAAGCGGAAAAGGTCAGATAATGTGATGTCAGGAAAATGAACCTTTAGATATGTATTTTAATGTTTTTTTTCTTTCATGCATGTGTTTCTAACGCATTTATAAGATTATTTCTTTGTTGCTTTGTATGTCCCTCCCCCACAGTATAACCCCTGCTTTCACTATATTTGATGTCAGTATAACTTGAGGAGGAGATGGGGAAAAACCAGTTGTTTAAGGATACAGGTGGACCGGTTGCAACAATGAGAAGTACAAGTTGTCATGTCCAAAACGAGCTTTACAACGTCGGTGCGGGGTGCGGGGGGGGGGGGGGGGGGGGAGGGGGGAGGGTAGGGGAATGGGTGGGAAGGAGAAGGATTGGGATTGGGGGGGGAGGGGGGAGGCTGGGAAGGGACGTGAAGGGTAAACAAAAGGAGGAGGCTGCAATGCTTGGTAAGAAATGTACGCATTATCCTGCCCATGTAATTGTAACCCCTCTGTACAGTATGTTCACAAATAAAATTTTAAAAAAAGAAAATTATAGAAAAATAATAAGCATAATCTATTTTAATGTTTTATTGTAAAAATACTGTACAGGGGATTACAGTTACATGAGTAAGATAATGAGTACATTTCCTATCAAGCCTTGGTACCTTCTCCTTTGTTTTTCCCCTACCATCCCTTCCCTCCCAACCTCCCCAACTCCTCCCTCTCCCCCCACCCTGAATATGATCATATAAGATAATGTTAAGCAAAATGAGCCCCAAGATAGGGACACATGTGGGTTTTTCTTTCTTGCTATTGTTTTTAACCTATTTATAAAGTACTATGTGATTTTTTTTGTTTCTTTTCTATGTTCTTCCCCCATGATATAACCCCTGTTTTCACTGTATTTGATTCCTGTGCCCTGCATCTTGTATATATATTTTTCTAATTCAGGGAGGGAAAGGGAAATAACAAAATGCTGAAATAAAGATACAGGTTATGAGATGTACAAGACAGTATGTTGAAAGCATATTCTATTTATTGCTTTAATAAATTGTTGCTTTTATGTTTCAACTTATTATAGGTAAATGTAGCCTTACATTTTCTTTAATAATATATATAAAAATAAATCATTTTAAATTACATTTTATTTATTAAGGACAATTCTATATGAAAGAACAATCTCCAAAGGTTTGTAGACATCGAGTGTTAAGTCAACTAATAGTGAACCCAGTCAATCATAAGACTATATCATGTTTCATTACCCAGTATCTTACCACAATCTTAATAAGGTTTCAGTATAATGAGAATAGGTTACATCTGATAGTGCATGAATATACACTCAAAGACAGCTCAAAGTTCCTTTTTGATACCTACTATCAAGGGACATTTTACCAGACCTAGTTGACTCCTGTTTTACTAAAGCTCTGCATAATGTAGAGAAGGAAACAGAATCAAGATCCCTCCTGTCTTCTGAGTTTAGAAGGCAAACTGTCAATTTAGGCATATTAAGAGTCTGAATCTGAATCAAAGGAAATTGCAGGATATCCCCTTCTGGAACACATGGGAATGCATCAATAATGCTTCAGCATAAAAAAAAGATTATAGCTAAAATGCAAAGTTGAAACCAAAAAAAAACAAACAGAAAAAGAAGCCAAGATGGAAATTAAAGAGCAAGTGATTATAATGAATGGCAAATATTAAAACATGATAAATATTAATGCAACAGCAGAAACATGATTTAATTCACATTAAGTATGAGTCATCTAAGAACTAAGTCAGAGTCTATAAGAAACAAAATTTTAATATAAAGATACAAATTAAAGAAAGCATACCATATAATTTCCATCAAATAAATTAGGATAACTCTGTTAGTTTCAGATAAAATTGACTTAAAAACATAGAAAATTTATTAGTGGCAAAAAGGCACAACAGATAATGATGGATTTGGTAATTTATACAGCAAATATGAGTAATTAATTTGTAAACACCAAAAGAAAAATCAAAATTCATGAGACAAAAACTTCTAGAATTGCACAAATAAACAGATCCTCTGTTACAAGTTAAGTAACATAAAAGCCTCTTTCCTCAACTGACAGTTCCAGCAGGCAATAAATCAGTAAGGATATAGTTGAACTGAACAATACCATCAATCAAATAGTTCTAATTGACATTTAAAGAAAATTCATTCGACAACACCAAAATGTACTTTTTTGTTCTCAGTATTACATGAAGCATTTACAAGATTGATCATATACTGGGTCATGAAATAATTTAAAAATTTTAAAGAATACATATAAAAAAACATGCCACAGCAGAATTATGCCACACTAGAATTAAAATAGAAATTAAAGAAACAATGTTGAAAATTCTCACACTATAGATGAAATGGCAGAATTCTGGATAACACTTGGTTCAAAACAGTACCAAAGAATAAAAAGGTTTTGCACCAGGTCAAAATTAAAATATAACTTGTCAAAATGTGTAGGTTGCAATGAAATCAGTTCTTAGAAATAAATTTACAGCATTAGATGAATGCTAGAAAAGAGCTAAGATATTACATCTTAATCCCCATTTCCTGAAATGGATGAAAAAGAACCACCTAAGCCTAAAGGCAAGACAAACAGAAGAAATTATAAAATCTAGAGTTAGAAATCAATGAAGGTGAAAATAAGAAGCCAACAGAGAAAATAAAACCAAGAACAGAATTACTGAAAGAAATTAATGCATAAAATTGATAAAGTTCTATCCAAACTAATGTAAGAAAGGAATGAAGTGATACAAATTACTAGTTTCAGAGAGAAAAGGAAGATTATGACTGATTCCATGGTTACTGAAAGTAAAGAAAATGAATATTACAAAGAACATTTTTCCATAAATACCATAACCAAGATGAAAGTGAAGAGGTTCATAAAAAAGAAAAAGAGGAAGGTTCCGGGAAGATGGCAGAGGAGAAGCTGGAATCTGAACAAGCTCTCGCATAGAAAGCAGTTTTAGAGTTCCAGTGAACAGTCCGAAGCCAGATAATCACACCAAGTGTGCCATCACAGGACAGAGAGTTAGTCAAGAGAGGGGAAGCCAAGGAAACACGTCAGCTGCAGCTGCGGCGGCAGGGTCACGGCGGCGACCACCGCCACGGGGTCATACCTGAGACAAAGAGAGTCCAGGACGAAGGAGCCAGATGCAGCTGACGAGCGGATTCTACTCAACACCAACAAGAACCAACAAGGAACGGACATCTTCATCCTGCAGTTTGCAGACCAGAGACGACCCAGGATCCAAGACTCGGCGTGAGTACAAGTCCGACGTCCTCACTCCTTCTCAGGGAGCAGAGGAGGGAAGGCCACCCCTCCCCCCCCAGCACCAGTGATCTCCATCTTGGATACCGACAAAGCTCGGAGGAGCTGCTAGCTCCAGCTCAGGCCTTGGAATAAAACGAGTCATTTAGCAGGTCACAAGAACTTAACGGCGAAGTGACCTGCCAGACTCAGCTCCATCCAGGGAAAAGTGACCCAGCTCAGGCGCCAGGCATTGGAGTGGCTTGCCTCACTGGGTAACCAGAGCCAGAGGCTGCCCCTCCCTCTAGCAGCCACCACAATCAATTGAAAAACAGAAACCCTGAGAATGGCTCCAGGCTGGGCGCTGTGAGCTTTATCACAAAATAGCCCCAGGGAAAAGCTACTGTTTGTTGAAAGGCCTCAACTCTACCCAGAACCTAGCCTCATCACCACATCCCCCTCTTTTGTGATTCTCAAAGCAGATCACCCTCCCAGAAAACTAACCTGGGAGGGGGATCTCAAAAGCTTGGGTAAAGCAGAGCATTTTTCTGCCTCTTCCAACAAACCGACTTAAGAAACCAATCAAGCCACAGGACCTCAAGCTGACCAGAGACTCCAACAAGAGACTGGTTACAGACAAAAGTGAGATACAGGATTCTTCCCACCCCTCCCCCCCCAAAAAAAAAAATCAAAAGACTTTTTTTTCTTTTTTTCTTTATTTTTCTTCTTCTTCTTTTCTTTTTTTGTTTGTTTTTTGTTTTTGTTACCATATATATATATATATAATTTTTTTTCCCTTCTAAAACTTTTATTAATCTTTAATTTTTGCCTCTTCTGAAAAAATAATTGTTTTCCAGTAACTTTTTTTTTCTCATCTAATAATTTTTATTTTAGGAATATGTGAATGAGCGTTTTCCTTTCTTTCCTTGTCTTCTTTCTCTTTTTCTTTTTTTCTTAATTATCTTTTTGTTTTTTGTCTAGCTCTACTGAACTTCTGATCTTTTCTTCTCCCTTTCCCATCCTTAAAGTTTTTCACATCTCTTCTATGTCCCTCCCCTTCTCTCAACATATTCACATCCCTCTCTAAATAGATGGTCTTTTAACCTCTATAATAACATTAATTTTTACGTTTCTATTTTTTTTTCTGGTCTCTTTTCATTCCCCTTTCCATCTCTTCTTTTTCTCTCTCTCTCTACTTGCATCCTACCCAACCCATTTCCTGCATTGTGATTAGGACATAGTTAACTCTCCCTGTGCCTACCCACACCAATCTATTCCTATTTTTTACCTACATCTCTCCCTAATCCTAATAATTTCTGGTTTTCCAAATTCTTTTCTGCAGTTCGAAGTCCTTTAACATATAGTTGTTTGATGTTGAATAGATGTATCTGTTGAACTAGATTGTATCTGTAGAATATTGACTGTACAAACACAAACTTTGGTTGATGGTTGCCTTAAGATAGTGTTCTAGCACAAAACTGGTGCAATTTTCATCTCAAATGGGCAGAGTAAGCCGGAAAAACACAAGAAAAATGGCAAATTCGGGTATCTCAATTCCCAGTCTTGATAATCAGGGATTAGAACAGATAAAGAATAATCCAGAGGAGAGTTCCCAAATAGCTCTACAAACACTAATAGCAAACATGATAAATGAGAAGTTTGACAATGTACAAAGGACTCTGTATGAGCGTGATAGGGAGAGAGAGGAGGCATCCCATAAGTTTATACAGGAATATCATAAGCGTGAGGAAGCTACTCAAAAACTGATACAGGATTTGCGTGAACAACTTGAGAATACTCAAAGAGAAAGGGAGGAATGGCGTGAGCAGGCAGAGAACACTCAAAGAGAACTACAGGAATCCCACAGACGGGAGGAAGCTAATCAAAGAGTAATTCAGGAATTGAGAGACCAGGTAGAGAATACACAAAGATCACTAAAGGCATTCATGGAATCCATTAACAAAGAGCTGAAGGAAGTCAGGGAGACCACAAAGGGAATGCTGAATGGAACCCAACAGAAGGAATGGGAGTCCAAAGAAACCATAACCAATCAACTAAGTGATTAGAGAACAAACACTGAACACCAAATTAAGGAAGTAAAGAAATTCATACAAGACCTAAAACAGAGCTTCAACAAAGAACTTGAAGCCATCAAAGCTGACCAATTAGGAGGAAAAGAGATAAAAAAAACAAAGTAGAGAGTCTTGACAGCAGGTTAGACCATGCAGAAGATCGAATCTCAGGGATTGAAGACAGCCTAGATATTATAGAGAAAGAACATACAACCATCCAAGACAAGTCCAAGAAATATGATAGGTCTATCCAACACCTGGAAGACACCATCAGAAGGCCCAATCTAAGGATAATGGGTGTAGAGGAGCACCTAGAAACAGAAGTTAATGGTCTAGGAAATTTGTTTAACAGGATCCTAGCAGAGAACTTCCCAAACATACAAAAAGATAGGCCTATTCAGATACAAGAAGCTTTTAGAACTCCAAATAAACCAGACCAGAATAGGACATCCCACAGTCACATTATAATCCACACAGGATCAACCCAGACCAAGGAAAAGATCCTTAAAACTGTCAAGGAGAAAAGGGTAATCACCTATAAAGGGAAACCAATTAGAATCACCTCAGATTTCTCAGCAGAGAGAATCAAAGCAAGAAGAGCCTGGAATGACGTATGCCATGCCCTAAAAACAAACAACTATCAACCAAGAATACTGTACACAGCTAAACTCTCCTTCATAACTGAAGGCCAAATAAAAACCTTCCATAGCAAAGAAAAATTGAAACAATACATCTCCACCAAACCAGCCCTACAAAAGATTCTTAAAGATGTCCTACACATAGAAAACCAACAAGAACGCAACAAAGGCCAAGAAAGTGTACCCAAACTGAGAATTCAAGAACCTTAGGAAGAACCCAGTTTTCACAGCCCCCAAGAAGGTGGATAACATGGCAGGAACTCCCAAATACCTCTCAGTCCTATCTCTTAACGTTAACGGACTGAACTCTCCAATTAAGCGACATAGACTGTCTAGTTGGATTAAAAAACAAGACCCTTCTATCTGCTGCCTGCAGGAGTTACAAACACATTTTCAATGTTAAAGGCTGAAACAAAATCTACCAAGCAAACGGCCCTCATAAACAGGCGGGAGTTGCAATCCTAATATCAGATAAAATAGACTTCAAATTAAAATTCGTGAGAAGAGATAAAGAAGGTCGCTACATACTAATTAAAGGATCTCTCCTTCGGGAGGATATTACAATTCTAAATATCTATTCGCCAAACAATGGAGCACCCAAATTTATCAAAGAAACACTACTTTCCCTCAAATCCCATATAGATCCAAAGACATTAATTGTTGGGGATTTTAACACACCACTCTCCCCACTAGATAGATCAACTCGGCAAAAACTCAATAGAGAAACCACAGATCTAAACAGCTGCATAGATCAACTAGACTTAACAGACATCTACCGAACATTTCACCCAGCAGCATCAGAATACACGTTCTTCTCAGCAGCACATGGAACATTTTCTAAAATAGACCACACTTTAGGCCACAAAGCAAACTTGTCTAAATTCAGAAACATTGAAGTTATACCTTGCATTCTCTCTGACCACAAGGGAATAAAATTAGAACTCAACACCAAAAGCCACCAAAGAAATCCGGTATCACATGGAGGCTGAACAACACACTGCTGAATCATGAGTGGGTCATGGAAGAGATTAGAAAGGAAATTCAAATGTTCATGCTATTCAACAAAAATGAACACACAAATTACCAGCTCCTCTGGGACACAGCAAAGGCAGTACTCAGAGGCAAGTTTATAGCTCTGAGATCCTACATCAACAAATTGGAGAGATCTAAAACTAACAATTTAATGACACATCTAAACCTCCTTGAAAAAGAGCAGCAAGATAAACCACAATCCAGTAGACAGAAAGAAATAATCAAAATTAAATCAGAATTAAATGAATTAGAATCCATAAAAACTATAGAAAGAATCAACAAAACAAAGAGTTGGTTCTTCGAAAAACTTAACAAAATTGAAAGACCCTTAGCAAACCTTATCAGAAAAAGGAGAGAACACACCCAAATTAATAAACTCAGAGATGAGAATGGAAACATCACCATGGAAACAACCAAGATTCAGAACATTATAAGGGAATACTTCTCAAAACTTTATGCTAATAAGTTTGAGAACTTGACAGAAATGGACCTTTTCCTAGCAAATATTGACATGCCAAAACTAAACCAAGATGAGTTAAACCAGCTTAACAGGCCCATATCAAGCATTGAAATAGAAACAGCAATAAGAGACCTCCCAGCTAAGAAAAGTCCAGGACCAGATGGTTTTACAGCAGAATTTTACAAGGCCTTCAAAGCAGAGCTCACACCAATACTCCTCCAACTCTTCAATGAAATTGAAAGAGAAACTCACTACCGAACACATTCTATGAAGCCATCATAACCCTCATCCCAAAACCAGGCAGGGACTCATCAAAGAAAGAGAACTATAGACCCATTTCTTTGATGAACATTGATGCAAAACTTCTCAACAAAATTTTGGCCAATCGACTTCAACAATTCATCCAAAAAATCATACACCATGATCAAACAGGATTCATTTCAGGGATGCAAAGCTGGTTCAATATACGCAAATCAATTAATATTATTCATCACATCAACAGGAGCAAGAATAAGAACCACATGGTTATCTCAATAGATGCAGAAAAAGCATTCGACAATTTCCAACACCCCTTCATGATGAAGGTTTTGGAAAAATTAGGAATCCATGGAACATTCCTCAATACAATAAAGGCTGTATATGACAAACCTACAGCCAGCATTATACTCAATGGTGAAAAACTAAAGCCATTTCCTCTTAACTCAGGAACAAGACAAGGATGCCCACTCTCTCCACTTCTCTTCAATCTAGTATTCGAATGCCTAGCTACAGCAATAAGACAAGATGCAGACATAAAGGGGATCCAAATAGGGAAAGAAGAAGTAAAACTCTCCCTCTTTGCAGATGACATGATCTTGTATTTAAAGAATCCCATAGACTCCACTCCCAAATTACTCAAGCTGATTCAAAACTTTGGCAAAGTAGCAGGTTATAAAATTAACCCCCCAAAATCAATGGCTTTTCTGTATGCCAACAATGAGAAAAGTGTGGCTGAAATTAGGAAAGCAACTCCATTTGTAATAGCCCCACAAAAAATAAAATTCCTAGGAATTAACTTAACCAAAGAAGTGAAGGACCTCTATGATGAAAACTTTAAAATCTTGAAAAAGGAAATCAACACAGAACTTAAAAAATGGCAAAACCTCCCATGCTCCTGGATTGGCAAGATTAACATCATGAAAATGGCAATACTTCCCAAGGCTATCTACAAATTCCACGCAATACCTATCAAAATTCCACCCTCATTCTTCAAGGAAATAGAAGAGGCAATCCAAAAATTCATATTGAACAATAAAAGACCCCGAATAGCAAAAACGCTCCTCAATGGAAAGAACACCGCTGGAGGAATATCAATACCAAATTTCAAACTCTACTATAAAGCCATAGTAATCAAAACAGCTTGGTATTGGCATAAGAACAGACCTCAGGACCAATGGAATAGAATTGAAAACCCAGAAATGAACCTACAGACCTATAGCCATCTAATCTTCGATAAGGAAGCTAAAACAATAGAATGGAAGAAAGACAGCCTCTTCAGTAAATGGTGCTGGCAAAATTGGTTAACTACATGTAGAAAACTAAAGCTAGATCCTTCTATATCACCCTGCACCAGAATCAACTCCAAATGGATCAAAGACCTTGAACTCAAAGCAGACACTCTGAAAACATTACAGGATGGAATAGGAGAAACCTTAGGTCTCCTTGGCTCAGGCCGAAATTTTCTGAATAGAGACCCGGAAGCACAACAAATCAAAGAAAGGTTGGACAAATGGGATTGCATACGGTTGCAGAGCTTCTGCAGGGCAAATGACATAGCTAGCAAGATCAATAGAAAGCCCACCGATTGGGAGAAGATCTTTACTAGCCATACAACGGACAAGGGTCTCATATCTAAAATATACTTGGAACTTAAAAAATTAAACCACCCAACAACAAATCCTCAAAGAAACAACTGCCCAATAAATAAGTGGGCAAAAGACTTAAAGAGAAGCTTCTCTGAAGAAGAAAGAAGGATGGCCAATAGACACATGAAGAAATGTTCAACATCCCTAGCCATAAAAGAAATGCAAATCAAAACAACATTGAGATATCACCTCACTCCAGTTAGAACAGCAAAAATCAAGAACTCTAACAACAACAGATGCTGGAGGGGATGTGGACAGAAAGGAACCTTACTTCATTGTTGGTGGGAATGTAAACTTGTTCAACCACTTTGGAAAGCAGTATGGAGGTTCCTCAAAAGTCTTCACAGAGATCTCCCCTATGATCCAGCAATCCCACTTTTGGGCATTTACCCAAATGTTTACAAACAAGACCACACTAAAGCTACCAGCACAACTATGTTTATTGCAGCATTATTTACCATAGCTAAGATATGGAACCAACCCAGATGCCCCTCAGTAGATGAATGGATCAAGAAAAATTGGTATATATACACAATGGAATTCTATGCCTCCATCAGAAAGAATGACATTTCCCCATTTGTTAGGAAATGGAAAGGTTTGGAAAAAATTATATTAAGTGAAGTAAGCCAGGCCCAAAGAAGCATAGGTCCCATGGTTTCCCTTATTTGCAATATCTAGTATAGGTATGAGTCAAGCGGAAAAGGTCAGATAATGTGATGTTAGGAAAATGAACTCTTAAATATGTATTTTACTGTTTTCGTTTCTTTCATGCATGTGTTTCTAACGCATTTATAAGATTATTTCTTTGTTGCTTTGTATGTCCCTCCCCCACAGTGTAACCCCCGCTTTTACTATATTTGATGTCAGTATAACATGTGGAGGAGATGGGGACAAACAAGTTGTTTAAGGATTCAGGTGGACCTGTTGCAACAATGAGAAGTACAAAATGTCATGTCAAAACCAACTTTACAATGTCGGTTTGTGGGGGGGAGGGGGGTATAATTGGGTGGGAGGAGGGGGGAGGCTGGGAAGGGAGGTGAAGGGTAAACAAAGGAGGAGGCTGCAATGCTTGGTAAGAAATGTATGCATTATCCTGCCCATGTAATTGTAGCCCCTCTGTACAGTATGTTCTCAAATAAAATTAAATTAAATTAAAAAAAAAAGAGAAAGAAACTCTTGAAATCATACAAGGTAGTAGATTATATGAAACAGTCTATATCTACTATAGAAATTGAATTTAAATATTTCTTTAAAAGGAATCCTATTTTATGAAATGATAAACAATTGACATCAAAATTTAACAAGTTAGTTCAGCAATATGTTGTGAAATTTGCACCAATTTCTGAAAGTATGCATATACAGTTAATATGAAAGCATATTAGAATGATTTGTATATTGTACAGCATGAAATGTAAATATAATTTGGGTTTTTCAACTGTAGTGTTAGAATTTATATGAATAGGGTCCACTGAAAAGCAGATTTATAATTAACATCCCAAACTGGATAAAATTCAGGAGCTATGCTTAGTTGTATGATTCCATACTGAAAGCATAAAATATTAAACCTTAAGTTAGTTGTTCCAAGGAGTTATATTATGTGGAATCCCTCCCAACATATAGCATACTTTAGATAATATGTTTGTATACATATTTGTATGACTCAGTGTTTACATATATACTTGTAATTTAGATCTAACTTCCAAATATGACAGAAAACATGTGTCATTTGTCCTCTGATTTTGACTTACTCAAAATATTCAACATATGTATATGAAAATAGATCCAGTTAAATTGAGGAGACAGGTGGAATTGAGAGTGATAGTGGTGAATGGGGAAAAGGTGCACTGATTAAGATGTATTGAACTTACATATTGATGTGTTGAATGAAATCCATTTGTAAAACTACTTAAAAGTAATAAAATAAAATAAAAATAAATAAGTGAGCCGGGCACTGGTGGTTCACACCTATAATCCTAGCTACTGAAGGGGCTGAGATGTGAGGATCATGGTTTGAAGCCAGCTGAGCAGAAAAGTCTATGAGACCCTCATCTCAAATTAATCACCAAAAAAGCTGGAAATGGAGTTCATAGTAGTAGAAAAATAGTCTTGAACACAAAAACTCAGGGACAGCATCAGGGCCCTGAGTTCAAGCCCCATGACCAGCACAGAAAGGAAGAAGGAAAGGAAGGAAGAGAAGGAAGGAAGGAAGGAAGGAAGGAAGGAAGGAAGGAAGGAAGGAAGGAAGGAAGGAAGGAAGGAAGGAAGGAAGGAAGGGAGGGAGGGAGGGAGGGAGGGAGGGAGGGAGGGAGGGAGGGAGGGAGGGAGGGAGGGACACATATATCAAAACCCCAAATACCAATATCATACTGCATGACAATTTGTTCTGAAAGTCCTCAAAATTAGAATGTAGATTACCAGATATTTAGGAAATCTTGAGATTGTTGTCAGGGGAGTTTGTAGAGGTATTGAGTTAGATAGAAGGAATAGGTTCCAAGATTTCTTATACAACATGGTGATTCAAGTCACTAATGTACTATATTCCTAAAGATACTAAGAGAGTACCTATAAACTATTCCCACCATAAATATGGTGAGAGGTTGTGTATTCATAAATTACTAGATTTCATCATTGGGAGAATAGTTATACACTATTTATACACTATCTCAAGACATGCTCCATGTGGTTAAATACATGGAACTTTAGCTGCCAATTTAAAATGTAAAAATCAATAAAATAAAAAATACGATGAATCACTCAGTTATCATTAATATTTCAACACTGCCTTTTTCACAGTTCATGGCCACAATTGATAATAATGGTAATGATAAATACTGAAAATTCTGAGGAAGTCTGGCAAGAAAGAGTAAAAATATGAATTAAGATAACCAGCTTTTGATGTCTTGTTCTTTGGGTGTTTTGGGTTTTATTGTACAGTAGAAACCCTCCAATGAAGTGCTCTTTGGTTTCATCTCTGTAACTTGAATTTGCTTAGGAACTAGAATTTGGTTGATTTATTTATGGAGTCATTGTCTTCCACACAGAGAAGATTTCCTCAAAACTTACTTGGGTCCCTTCTGGCACAGCTCAGATGCTCAATTTGTGAATAAGAGAAACAATGTCAGTGCAGGACTCTGAGAAGTCAGAGGATTGGAAACTCTCCTTAGAATCTGCTCCTGAAACTCCTGCCAGTAAGCATTTGGGAGTGAATGATATTACCTGGCAAAGGCCTGGGATTTGGAAAAGTCCTCGGAGTTGGAGCTGAGTCAGGCTGCCATCCAGAATGGCAGAGCTCAGACTTCATACGAAACATCTAGTGCAAGGCACTATTGAGCTAATTCTTGACACTATTCTTACACATATTAGGACCTTCCATCTTTACATAGGAAAATGAGGCAGAAGGTTTCTCTTGAATCTGCGTAATAACAGAATGTTCATTTCAAGAGTTTTAGTTTCTGGTTGTTTATAGAACTTCTGGTTCGCCGATGAACAAAATGGACGAAATAAAACAGTAAGTAATTCTGCTCCTTGTTGGGTAAGAAATTATAAGGAAAAAGTTCAGTGTATTTGTAACGTATGTGAGTAGCCTTAACGATTAAGCAGAGATCTGTGGTTCCACATATTGACTTATTATTCAAAGAAAAATTTAACATCTCCATCAACCTGTGTGATTTTCAGACAAATGAAAGGATTATTGCAAAATGGGAAAGCGATAAAGGTCGTGCCAACACATGTACGAAAATGTAAGGGCTACATACTTATCACTAGGGATAAGTAAAACTTCAAAAATGCTTAGAAAGAACTACTCATTTAAGCCATAAATTTATTGTTGAAATAGTTAACCTTTGACAGGCAACACATTTATTTGGGATTTGATGAATTCCTAACTTCTTTGTTACTTCTAGTAAGGCTATACAAATATAAGATGTATAAACCATAAATGAGATAGCGTTCTCAGTAGTTATGAGGATACTGAAATGACATGTGACCCCATAATTGTTAGGTTAGCTATCATTGATCAAAAGCTAGTGCTAGCAACGTTGAGTAGAATGCCATAGTATTAGTGTCAATCTTAGTGAACCTTAGTGATGTAGCAGCTTTCAAAAAGTATTGAGGTTTTTCCAAACCTTAAAAATAGTTTAACAATGTCATTCTCATCTCCTTTATCTTTTTCTGTTGTTGTTCTGCTCCTGGACCTTGAACTCGGCTTGGGCACTGTCCCTGAGCTTCTTTTGCTCAAGACTAGTACTCTACCACTTGAGCCACAGTACCACTTCCAGCTTTTTCTGAGTCATTTGTTGCAGAGTCTCACAGACTTTCATACCTGTCCTGGCTTTGAACCGTCATCCTCACATCTCAGCCTCCTAAGTAGTTAGAATCACAGGTGTGAGCCACCAGCACCCAGCTTGGGAGTCTCAATTCTTGTGTACGTGTCTAAAACCATTGAAATTAGTATCTCACATAGATAACTACATATCCACGATCAATATGTTATTTACACAATAGTAAAATATAAAAACAAACCATATTAGTAGGAAGTCAACAGAAATGAACTTTGGAGGGAAGCAATGACTCATACCACTTGGGTTCTTGAATAATAATAGAGCTTGCCTGGTGATAGATGGAGTTCAAATGAACGGAGACTTCCAGCTTCTAGGAGTAATACTGCTATGTTCATTTCAAGTCAAAACATAGGAGTCCAAAAAGAAATCACCCAACGTAAACATGCAGTTGAGGGGTAAAATGACTAAGTATGTAATTCAAGACCTGTTCCTAAATAAAAAATCCAAACGGACTTTAGATCTTCGTATTATCAATTTAATCAATTTATGAAGCCCAAAAGTAATATGGGATAGAAATTCATAAAAGCACACAGTGAGGATGATTATTCTTATATCTACCATATCAGGTGTAATTTATAAGACTTGAGGTTGGAGCGGAGCTGCATGACAATTTATCATGCAATTTCAAAAGTGAACCCCTCTTTACTTGCTTTCTAAGCAATTTTTATTAGACTTACTTTACCCAATTGGCTACTACTTAAATTAGCAGTTACTATGCCACAAATAATTTTCACCTCCCTACAATCTTCATGTCATCTTCCAAAGTAGAGTAAGATTATAAATACCCACATATATAAATGTATGGATGACAGAGGACTTTGGAATATATAAATCAAAACATTTGCTTATTTGAAAAATAATGTGTTTTGACCAATTCTACTATAGATGTACAGAAGTAAGATACAAAATTTTACACGATTGTAGATAAGATGCTGTGAGGTTAGAATAAGTATCTAAATGTTGGAGAAAATATTTTATTTCTGTTTGGCACTTAGCAATAGATAATCTTAAATTTCAAATGGATAAGCTTAAATTTCTAATGAAGATTTGATTAAAACTACTCAAGTGTTGTTGAGTACATTTTAAATTAAGGTAACTTCCAAATAAGCAGCAAGTAGATTTTTTTTAACAAATTGATAAGCATTTTATTTTTCAAAGAAAATTCTAAGATCGTGTCAATAGGAAAAGAGAAATATTTCAAGTGTATTGATGGAATCAGGAGAGTATGCTTAAGGGGTGGGATTGAACATAGCACTTGAATTCTCACAGTTGAATTTTAAATGGCAAAAAGTTTTATAACAGATTGGAAATGTGATCTTTTGTGTGCATGCAGCAGGCTATCAAGGTTTATGATGTCAAGTCGGTAACCATCCTGGCAATACAAGTGTGAGCAAGAGCAATATGGGTTATGTGAGCCAACCAACTTCTAAATAATTAAAGCAGCATTCACAGCCTTCTAAAAATATAGGTCTCCATTCACCCACAAGATGAGCCTCTCACTGAGAGACTGTCTGGACTGCCATGGTTACTAATGGCACTAATAATATTGAAGCTAACAAGCTCTATTCCAAAAGGGGTTGGTGGGGATAATGCAACTGAGCAGACAATTCCTATAGAAACATGGAGAGCTGGCAGCATAAAAACTAAAAATTTGCTTCCAAAATATTTGCATTTCTCTTTTTAAAGTCATTGTTCTAAGAGGATGTACTTTAAATACTGTACCCTCAGTTCAATACTAATCAAGTAAGATGCACACATCATTGTGCACTCAATCCTGTACCCCTACAAGTTAAAATCTGAGGCTGTCCCTAGAAAAGAGTAAATTCAAATAATTTATGAACAATCGCCATTTTTTTCTTTATAGTTTTCATTTACCGTTCTTAGGTTAAAATGGAATATAGGGGTGTGTGTGTGTGTGTGTGTGTGTGTGTGTGTGTGTGTGTGTGTGTGTGTGTGTGTGTGTGTGTGTGTGTGTGTGTGTGCAAGTGTGTGTGTTTTCCAATTGACTGAGGGATCATAAAACTTTAACTTATCTGTCTTCCCAATGAAACTATGTAATGACACATATATAGATTCTAGAATGAAATAGTAGGAATTTAAGTAAATTTCTTTATTTTTATGAGCATTCATTTCTAAAGGACAAGTGAATTGCCATATACCTAGTAAAGTTATATTGAGAATTGCTTAAATAAGAGACATGCACATTTATGTAAGCAAAAGTACTTGAAAACTACAGTTACCTTTTGGAAATATATATGGACAGGGAGACAGACAGAGGGAAAGAAAGAAGAGAAGGAGGAAAAGAGAGAGGGAGAAACAGACAGACAGACAGATACAGAGAGGAGAAAGAAGAGAGAATGAGATAGAAAATCAACGCCTTCCATATTATAACTTCACGGTAGTTATGGATATGTTTCTGAGACCAGTTTCTAAACCGAGACGCATTTTTAAGAGAAAAAAAGAACTACTCCTAGACATGAAAGGAAACAGAAAGTAACATACAAAGAAGAGCCTGAATAAAACCAATTTTATAGCAATTATATATGTGGCTCCAGTACAAACGTTTTTCCAGAAAGGCAAAGTGTGTGAGAGCAGCCTGAGACCTCCAGCAACACTTAACTCTGAAACAGGCTTCTCTGATTTAATCCCCCTTGACACCAATCTCAGACCATGAAGCTAGAGCCAAATCAATTCTTTTGGAAAAAAGATTTCTGTAACTGAAACACATCTCCAATATCTTGTATAAATCAGAAATCCATGAAGAAATAACACATTCACTCTAAATTGCACAAAAGTTAGGGAATAAAATGTGATTTTTTCCCTGATTTTAATGGTGTAACCAGAAATTAAGGCATCTTAAGGACACAAATAAACCATTTATAACAATTTCATGAAGTATATGGAAAATAAAGTATAATATACATTCTTTTCCTTCAGTTATTTTAAATATACGCCCAGAGAGCAACATGAAGCTAAAGAATTGAACTTTATTCAGTCACAATGGGGCATCATCACAAGTTTTCATTCAATAGGGATACACTTCCCATTTTATTAGACATAGTCAATATGTATTAATACACTGTTTGTTGGAATGTAAATTTGTTCAACCACTCTGGAAAGCAGAATGAAGATTCCTCAAAAAATTAAACATTGAACTACCCTATGATCTAGCAATTCCATTCCTGGGACTTTTTCAAAAAAATTACAAACCAGAATGCGCTAAAGCCACCGGCACAACATGTTAATTGCAACATGATTCACCATAGCTAAAGTATGGAATCAGCCCATATATTCCTCAATAGATGAGTGAATCAAGAAAATGTGGTGTATATATATATTATATATTATGTATAATGGAATTTCACTCATCCATTAAAAACAATGATATTGTATCATTTGTAAAGAAATTGGAAGACCTGGAAAAAATTATGTTGAATGAAGTTAAATCAGGCCCAGAGAGAAAAAGGATACATGTTTCCTTCATATTTGGAAGCTAGATTTAGCTTATAAAATTGTATGTAAACATGTTGGATGGTATGCAAATGGTTACACATGTATTAAATAGAATGTGTTAGGTCCAAAGAGTACACAAATAGTACATTAGAAAGGTAAAGTCAAAATTCAAGAAAATAAACACCAGGAAGTAGGTACTTGAAAAGGGTCAGATAAGTGAAGGGAAAAGATATAGAACAATGAAGAGAAGAGAGGGAGAACACACTCAAGAATTTCAATATATATCCCACAAAATTAACAAGAGTGAGAGTACAGGTATATAGCAGAGAGATGGGTAAGAATGTTGAAAGGGGCAAATTATATTACTAATGTGAATTCCTTTATAGTACTACTTAATGATTAAAAACAACAACAACAAAAAATCCAGGAAGCTGTTCAGCTGGCTTTTTGCAATGAATGATTGAAGTACCAAAGGCCTCTTTAAATTTCCAACCGTCCTTATGTGTTTTAATAAATGCTTGTGAAATTCCTTTAAATACTTCGTTGATTTTCTCTGCTTCAAGTTCTCTCTTAGATCAATTGTTAGATCAATATTTTCATAGGCAGCAAAATATGTCCATTGGAAAACATGCATTTTTAAGGAAAGAACTTATTCTTACCTGATTTTAAGTACATTTAACATAATGATAATGGGGACAAAGTTTTACCAACTCTTCTATCAGTGTGTGCTATGGTGCATTTTTCTTCAAGTTATATAATATTCAAGTATTTATTGAGAATTGTTTTAAGGTATTTATATCTGTGTAACTTTTTTGTTTTTCAGTTTGTAATTCAAGGAAGCAATTCTGAATCAATTAGAATCCCTCAGTTGTAATCAGATTGCAGCTGGTCCACTCTGGCAGCCAGGAATGGTTTTATTCAAGACTGGTGGAAATTGTTGGAAGGCTGGAGTTCACTTCATCTCCTTTCTAACTTACTATTGTCTCCCTAATATTACATCTAGTCACCAGAGCAAAGTACTTGCACCTCTTAAATGGAAATCTGGGCCTCTAAGTCACCAATGTGAGTGTCTTGTCCTTTGAAAAGAAAGTGTTTATTCTATCATAGTGTTGTGTTCAGCAAAACAAGTTAACACTTTAGATCAAGTTACACAAAAGTTAGGAAGCAAATCTAAGAGGAAAGGAAAAGGAAGACCATTTTCAATGGCTAAAGTAGCAAAGAATTTCTCTCTGTAAGCTGCCAGATAGTGAAGTTCAAAAGTAAAAATTGAACTTATGAACTGCAAGGGAACACAAATTATAAATATGAGACTACAATAATTAAAACAGACATTTGTTCCCTATTGAGCTGCCTGCCTTACCCTTTGAGGTCTTCTGTTCCCATTTAAGTTACTGCCCTTACCTGTTAGCCTACTTTTCATGGAGAGGTATAGTTTCCTTTGCTAATTAAATCATTCTGTACTCAAATAAAAGTTAAAACAACTATAATGATTGGTCTTAAAACTTATTATAAGTAAGGGAGTAAATATTCAGTGTATATGAAGTTGTTCAAAAATTCATTCAATCTAAAAGATGAAGAGGAAAGGAAAACAAAATGAACCTAACCGTATGAACTCATGGAACAAAACTGATTTTTCAAAAATATATTTGTTAAAAAGAGAGAAAGATAGTCAGGCAAGAAAATATTCATGTTGGAATATTTCCTAAATAAATATCTAAAATATTGGCTGGTGAACTAAGATACAATATGACTCTTAAACAGAATATACAAGAGGAAAGACACTGCTACATCACAAACGGATAAAATGAAAAGATAAAAGAGAGATATTTAAAATGAACCATTTTTATTTTCTTTTCCTCTGTTTTTCTGGTCCATCCAAATGACCTAAACCATTTTCAATGTATTTTCTTCTAGTAATTTTTTTGTTTGGGGTTTATATTTCAGTCATTTTGTGCTGCTTTTGTAACTGATGATTTTTCTTCTGCATGTGGATATCCAATTTTCTCACTACTATTTATTGAAGGCTGTTCTTTCTCCAGTGAAAGTTCTCAACACTGCTTTTATTAAATCAGTTTGCAGTGTATGCATGAATACTTAGAGGCTCTCTGTTCCATTCCTTTCATCTATATGTCTATTTTTATGCCAGTACCAGGATGTTTTCATGGCTGTTAATTTGTAGTATATTTTGAAGCCAGGATACAACACCTCTGACTTTGCATGAATGGCTAAGAATAGTCTTGACTATTTGCGTTATTTTGTGATTCCTATAAATTTAGAATTGTCTGTGAAAAACTGCTGCTGTGAAAAACGTCAATGGTATTAATGGTAATTTTGAATCAGTCTATCTAGTATGGATGCTTTTAATAACATTAAATATTGCAATACATAAGCTTGTACTTCCACTTCTTGGTGCCCACTTTAATTTCATCAGTGTTTTGTTAGTTTGCTGAAGAGTTCATCTAGTACTTTGACTATATTTACCATTAGCTATTTTTTAGCTGTTATAAATGGGGTGGCCTTCTTGAATTCTATTGCAGATAATTTACAAATGACACATAGCAATGATACTTAACTTTGTATGCTGAATTTGCATTCTGTAAAATTACTGAGTTTATTAGTTACAACAGTTTTTTGAAAGAGTTTTCAGCTTCTCCATGTTCAACATATGTCAAATGTTGACATAATACTTTATTATGTTAAAATACATTCCTTCCACATCTAATTTCTATTCATTAGTTTTGTATTAAATTTACTTCTTATTTTTCTTTTCTAGAAAATGAATATGGAAATGGAAGTTCATTATCTTAGAATCATTTGGAAAATGTAACACAATATGTTTTGCAAATAAGGTATCGGCACTGACCATTAACACGCAGTCACTGACTGGGCCTATCTCTTATTAGAGCTATATTTCTTTTTTTTCCCCAGGACTATGGTGCTTAAGCACTGCCAAGTGGCTCTCACCTTTGGTTTGGTTACCAAGTTACCAGTGTGGCTAGGGAAATGGATGGAGGTGATTGTCATCACCTGTATTCCTTTTGGCTCTCTTCAGTCTTGAAAGCACAGACCCAGTGGTCCACTGCTTAGACTGTTTCTCACATGCTTCCACTTTGTTTAATAATGTAATAATTACTGAGCTCTGTTGAGTCTTAAGACTTCAACTAAATTGAAAATGTAGAATACATTCACTACGCTAGGGAGAGGTTTTGCCAGTAAAAGAAAAAAATGGGAGGTTGTCTTTCATTTTTAATTTTAATCATGTGGTTTAATCTGGGAAGTAGCTAAGTAAAGAATGAGCATGACTTCATCCTGTTTACTGTGCTGTCCTCCTTTAATTATTAAAAGGAAAAGGAAAACAAGCAATGAAGAAAATGTAAGCAAACTCCTCAGAAATGAATCAAAGAAGGTATTCTTTAATTATTTATTCACTATTTTAATTTGAAAGGTATTGGTTCCACTTGTTTTGATGGTTTATAAAATCTGAAGCATTAGTCTCATTGAAAGGCCAGTACCAGGACAACAGCACTTGGAAAAAAATAGTTTTCTTCAATATAAATGTATTTTGTTCTTCTTGTGAGCAGATTAAATCCAAGTAGCTGTTATATGCCTTGTTATTTTTCACATAGGTCTTACACAAAGGAGCAAATGGAGCTTGTATGCATTACACCTAGAAACAGAGAAGAGGAATACCCCACCAGGAACAAATTCTTCACCACAAGTTTCATCCTGTAGAGACATTGACTGAAAGGAAAACTGCCTTCAGATGAGCACGGCAGGGTTTCTAGGTGATGCCCTGCATATTCCTCAAAGGTGTTTTTCTATCCTTTGTTTGCAATAAATACACTGTGGTCTTCCTTCTGTCTATACAAAGGTACACATCTACATTTTTATGTATGCTGTTTAATATCTATGTTAATAGAATGTAAAAATTTCTGATTTTTAAGCAACCAAAGTTACCAATGTAGAGATTTATAAACTATTCCTATTTTAAGATGATTGTATTAGAAGCTAATAAGTCCTAATAAACTTGATGTAAATATAATCCAAATTTTCACACAGCTAGGATTATGCTTTATGTGTGTGTTTGCTTGTCTTTGTTATTCTTTTTAAATATCTTGGTACTTCCCTTACCACTCTATTTTATTCATTTCCAATTACATTTCAGAGAAATAATGTTAATGAGTAGCTGTGTAGCATCTTATGGTATGAGTTGCTGTAATTGACTTACTGTATTCTTGGACACTGGTGTTTTTAATGTTGGTTGTTATTGTTCATAGAATTCTCATTGCATACTTAGTGCCCAGTGAATTTGATGGCCAAACAAATTAATTATCACATATCTCTTAATATTAACTATTCATTAACTCCAAGAGAAAACATATTTATTCTTATTTAAAATGAAAAATGCTCTAGCTAGATTTCTTGTCTGCCTAACCAATAATCCCGATATGGAAGGGGAGAGAGTTGTTTTCTTTCTTCAGAAGATTTTTTCCCTAAATTCTTTAAAGACTGCATATTTCAACCACTAAGAGCGTTTATGAAAAAAATTTTATTCAGAAGCCTAAATTGGAAACTTGCATGTTGCATATATATATGCATATATATATATATAATTAGCTTATGATAATACTTAGGTGGGGACAGTGGGTGGAATGTTGATAAGATACAAGTTTTCCATATTCCCTTGAGTTCTACAAAGATTTGACATCTATGAGATTTTTATACTACTGTAAGTGTGATCTTACCTTTTCATGAACTTCTCCCTGCTCTAACACCCTATTTGGACTCATTATAAACTATATCCACTAGGATTCTTCATCTATATAGTTTCTGTAAGAAAATGTTTTCATGTAAAAGAAATGAACACTTTTCTTCTCTAAACTAAAAGAAATAATGATTCACAAGCCTAAGCAATCAGAGTCTATCATTTATTTAACGGGTGGCTTCATTTATTTGTATCTCGTGAATAAATTTTGTTTGTATATTAAGCTGAAACCTTTGTTTGTAGTATCAGATTTCATTTTGATTCTCAGATTTTTGTGTGACAGTATGAGAGTTCAACTAATTTAATATAACACACTGGGAAGACCTGTGATGGGGTCTTTAAAAGACCAGATTTCATGTATTTTGAAATTCCTAAGAAGTTACATATCTGTGTCTAGTTTATTTCCCTCAATAGCTAGATACTTTATATAATGATAATTGAAATGACCTACAAGATATGGAAACAAGAAGGGATTTTTGTTAGCTAGTTTGTTTGTTTTCTTAGTGTACTGTATGCAGTTACTTCCCCCCCCCTTTGGTTTACCCCCTGTCATCCCTGTTTTTGATTTAGATACTCTTTGTATTGTATATAAGTTTATCTGAATTGGGGATCGGAAGGGGAATCACAGAGATGGTAAGACAAAGGACAAAGGGTGAACCAATGCAACAGGTATACTCATAAGACACTATGATGAAAATGAACTTTACAACTTGGGGAAGGAAAGCAGGATTAAATGAGGGAGGGGTAACACTGTTAGAAAAGAAATGTAACTGTAATCCCTCTATACATCATCTTTACAATAAAAAAAGGAAGAAGAAAACCTGAAATGAGCTAAGTTATAAATAATGTAAATTCATTTCTCATCGTTCTGGAAACTGGAAGGTCCAAGGTCATACATAGTACCATAGAGTCAGTGTTGGGTAGAGGTTATTCTTTGCTACAACACCTAATATCCACTGTAAAACATAATGCAACCTTGTAATGAATTTTGGGTGGGCTAAGATTGCTTAGATCTCATTAGAGAGTGAGTAATTATATTTATATTTGTATTATTCTCCCCTACTTACAAAACATGCTGTTAGTGTCCTAATGTTCTTTAAAGCCACAAAGAAAAACAGAGGAGGAGGTAACTATGTTCCATGAGAAATGTACTCACTTCCTTACTCACGTAACTGTAACTCCTCTGTACAGCATCTTTTTGAGAAAATAAAATTTAAAAAACTTTAACAACAAAAAAGGAATGAACAATGCCTATGAAAAGAAACTTTATTATTTTGTATAAAAAAAGGAAGGCAAAGCAAAAAGTTTCAATGTAAAAAATTCTAAATATGATAGACTTTTTCCACTTCTAGGTATGTATAGTCTTCAAACAGAGTACCTTTAACAAAACGTACATTTATGAAAAATTATTTTTATCATTTTCAGCATTACTTTCATTAAAAATTATTGTAAAGATGGTATACAGTGGGTTTACCGTTACATGTCAAGTAATGAATACATTTCTTTTTCAATAATGTTACCCTTTCCCTCACTTTCTTCTAGTTTTACATTCCTGTCATTGCTCACAAGTCATATAGTTCATTTTCAACCCTGTGCCTAGTGAGTATCACTGTTGACTTTGTTCACCCTTTGTGGAATTCGCACTGTGGCTCAAAATGGTGAAGTGCTGCTAGCCTTGGGCAAAAGAACTTAAGGACAGTGCCCAGGCCCTGAGTTCAACCCCTCGACTGTCATAAACACCCAAAACTTTAAGCATTGTCAGCATTGTTTACCATAGCTAAGATATGGAAGCAACCCAGATGCCCCTCAGTAGATAAATGGATCAAGAAAATGTGGTATATACACACAATGGAATTCTATGCCTCCATCAGAAAGAATGACATCGCCCCATTTGTTAGGAAATGGAAAGACTTGGAAAAAATTATATTAAGTGAAGTAAGCCAGGCCCAAAGAAACATAGGTCCCATGGTTTCCTTTATTTGCAATATCTAGTATATGTCTGAGACAAGCAGAAAAGGTCAGATTAAGTTGATGTTAGGTGAAATGAACCCCAAAATAAGTATTCAAATGTTTTTTTTCTTTCATGCGACTGTTTCTAACATATTTATAAGATGATTTCATTGTTGCTTTGTATGTCCCTCCCCCACTGTATTTGATGTTGGTATAATTTGTGGAGGGGAAGGGCAAAAGCAAATCGTTTAACTAGGGATACATGTGGACCCATTGCAACAATGAGATGTACAAGTCATTATGTCCAAAAAGAACTTTACAACTCTGGCCAGGAGGGGGTGGGGGGCTGGGAGGAGGGGGTGGTAGATGGGAATGGATGGGAAGGGGAAACAAAGGAGGAGGCAACAATGTTTGATAAGAAATGTACTCATTATCTTGCCCATGTAATTGTAACCCCTGTGTACAGTATTTTCACAATTAAAAAAAAGCTTTCAGCATTGCTTTCATAGACACTATAAATCAACGATAAATTCATCTAGTCACAATAAAGATTTTAAGCAATTATAGTTACAATTGATATTCATATAATACAGGGGTTGATGTATTTATAAATATTTCATATATTCAATTATTTGCATGGTCATTTTGTTCTCTTCTATTTAAACCTGAATGTGTATTTCTTTGATCTAAGAATTCTAGATAGGGCTGTGGTTATTATTCTCTGTCATTATGTAAAGTTGATAAAATATAACTACATAAATTTTTTCTATTACTCTGAAGCATCCATGTCGTTATTCTGGTGATGAATAAATATTTCTAACTATCCAGGATTGTGGGATCCATAAACTAAATGCATTATGTCATAATCTTTGGCTTTTAAAAACCTCTTCTGATATTCTAAAACATTCCATATATTCTCTATGCTTTATTTTTCCCTGTCTTTTTTTCTTACCTTTCTGGTTTTGGGATAGTTTCTGAGGACCACTGGCTGTGTTTGGGGATGAGAAAGATTTATTGAGTCCATGCTATGTGGTAAGCATCAAATAAATCACAGAGAATATCATTCTGTTTCCTTCACCTCTCCCTAAGCCTTCAAGTCATTAGTCCTCAAATTAATGACATCTTCCAATATTCTATGCAAGGATGACCTTTCCTTTTCTGCTAACCACACTTTATCAGGTTAAATGACAGTGGCACTGAATATATCTATGTATATTGGGAAAAATGAGTATAATATATGTATAGGTATAATATTGTGCATGCATATGACACTACACTTTCTAAATTGGGACTTAGCAAGTAAAACAATTATATTCACTGATGACAGTGTTTTATGTAGACTGTTTATTATTCTCACATATTGAGTGAGAGTAGTATACAAGTTCCATTCCTGCTTTAAAAAAATAATAATCCAATGCTTTGTGTTAAATTTCTTTGCTCTTTTCAGTGTATTTCTTTTTTTTTTTTTTTGGTCCGGTCCTGGGGCCTGAACTCTGGGCCTGGGCGCTGTCCCTCAGCTCTTTAGCTCAAGGCTAGCACTCTACCACTTGAGCCACAGAGCCACTTCCGGCTTTTTTATTTTTGCTTATGTGGGGCTGAGGAATTGAACCTAGGGCCTCGAGCATGCAAGGCAAGTGCTCTACCATTGAGCCACCTTCCCAGCCCCTTCAGTGTATTTCTTACAGAAAAATATCTTCAAAACATCCTTAAAAAACAAGTTACTCTAAAGGCCTCGATCTATCAGAATTTATTGATGAATAATTGTAAAACTTTAGAACCTCAGTCAAGTTAGATCATTGGGTAAAAGTTTTCTATTTGTTTTCAGTAATTGCAACTTCACTCCTGAGGATATGAACTTCCAGCTGTCATATGTCTGTGATGGATTGCATCCCTTTTCAGCTATTAAGGAAGCCCCACTATGTTTCTATGTTTTCTGGCAAAAAAAGAAGTTAGCTTTACACAACAACTTGGCAAATATTGTTGGCATGCAACAACAAAGCACATGCAAATTGGCAAGAAAAAATAACTTGTGTACAAAACCATTTCCCAAAGCAGCAGGTGCAGAGCCAAATTCACCTTACTAGATCCTCTAATATGCACAAACTTATGTACAAAAAATTTAAAAACTTGTCTAACTCAGTATTAGTTTAGACCTAGGTTCTCTTGTTTGTGTTTTGGGGGGAAGGAAAAACATTGAATCAAGATGAAAAATATTTCTATCTTTGAGAATAAACATTTACCAGAATATACAGAATATGAAATTTTACAGTACCTCCATAAAATGAAGAATGAACAGTGGCAAGACTTTAGACTCAACATATTATTCACATTTTAAATGTATGTAGAATGGCTAATTTTACATATAGAGTGATCTACTGGACTGAGTATAAAGTGACCATATAGTTTGTCAACCATTACTCTGTTTCTGTCTGTGAGTATGTTTTGGATGTAATAAACAGTTCTATTTTTAGACTTAGTACTGGTTGTGTCTGTGAGTATGTTTTGATGTCACAAGCATTTCCATTAGTAGACTTAGTACTGTAAAATAACTGCCCTTTATTTAGCCACTTGAAACTCTAAGTAGAACAACAATAACAAAAAATAATTGGCTCACTCATGTGTAAGAGGGAATTTCTCATCCCTGGTTGGTTAACTTGAAACATGAATCACTAACTGCATCACTGGCTCTTCTTATCTCTCCTGTTGGCTAGTTTTCAAACTGAAACTTACACCTCCAGTTGGTCTCATTATCTGTCCCCAAACTTAGACAGGAAGTAAGCCATTGGCTCTCCTACATTAACTGACAGGAGATTTCAGGATTTTGCAGGTCTCATAATCACATTAAACAAGCTTCTTATAATAATAGCTTTTTATATGTAATTACCTTGTTAATTGTCTATTTCAAGAAACCCCAATTCAGCTTTTGTGTATTTTGTGTTATACATATTTAAATTTTTTCAGATGTACTTTGTATCTTTCCTTCAAATTCTATAGGGAATTTAGATAGAGTTCATGAATATCATTTGGCAAGATTTTGGATTCCCATTCTATTGGGTAAGCTACTCTGTTTACATATTCATTTGCTAGTGCTAGAGATAAACTTTTATTCATGATTCAAACCCTCTCATTCTATTCTAATGTGTATCTTTTGACAAGCAGATTTCATCCCTCTGTTTCCTTGGATTCATATTAGTTTATCCCAGAAAAGTCTATTCAATACTGTAGGTGCACACATGTTAACTTTTTTGTTTATTGTAATAACAATAAAAGTAACAAAGATTGTACAGCTGTGGTTGGTTTTTTTTAATACATTTTTGCTTATTTTATAGATTTATCAATATTTAAGCACAGTTTTTGCTATGTTCATTTCAATCTTGGATTGTCACCCCAATTTATAGTAATGTTAAATCATAACCAACAATGCAGTTTGATTTTTGCATATGTTCACTTTCATTTTCATTTTATTCCCATATATTAATTGTGCAAAGATGTTACATGGTGATATTTCCATACATGTGTATAATGTATTTTGATCAAATTCACTTTTTTGCATGTGGAATAAAAATGTGTTCATTTATTCTTTATTTTTACCTACACTTAAAAATATCATATTATAAAGATGCTGTACAGAATGGTTACAATTATATCAGTAAGGTAATGAGTACATTTCTTGTCAAACATCATTTCACACTCCTTTGTTTTTCTCCCACTATCCCTTAGCTCACCCACTCTTCCACTCACCCCACCCCCGATCCAAGTTGTAAAGTTTATTTCTGACATGGTGTCTTGTGAGTGGCATTGTTGCATGAGGTCATCCTTTGTCCTTCCTTCAGCATTTTGTTATTCCCCTTCACTTCCCCAAATCAGGTAAATGTATATACAAGACACAGGGTACCAGAATCAAAGGCAGTGATTACCAGGGATAAACAAATGGAAAAAGCAATATGAAAAAAAAATAAAAAGAAAGAACTAGATATAGTACATTGATGACGTCAAGGTCAACAACCAAAAAAGAACTGCTGTTTCCATGTCTTGGAGTTCATTTTAATTGGTATTATTTTATAAGGTCATATGGACATAGCTATTGAGCTATTAAGATTCTCTGCTGGGCCTATCCTAGACATATACTAATTATTACAAAAGAAGGAAACTGTGGAGCCTATGTTTCTTTGGGTTTGGCTTACTTTACTTAATATGATTTTTTTTCCAAGACTTTTCATTTTCTAACAAATGGAGCAGTGTCATTCTTCCTGATGGAAGCATAGAATTCCATTGTGCATATGTGTGTATATATATATATATATATATATACATATATATATATATACATATATATGTATATATGTCACAGTTTCTTGATCCATTCATCTATTAAGGGACATCTGGATTGGTTCCATATCTTAGCTATGGTAAATAATGCTGCAATGAACATAGTTGTGCTGCTAGCTTTAGTGTGGCCTTGCTTGTGATCATTTGGATAAATGCCCAGGAGTGAAATTGCTGGATCATAGTATGTATAGTCTTCTTTTTGTTTTTGTTTTTGGGTCCGGTCATAGGTCCTGAACTCTGGGCCTGGGTGCTATCCCTCAGCTCTTCAGCTCAAGGCTGGCACTCTACCACTGGAGCCATAGCGCCACGTCCGGCTTTTTTTCTTTTTGCTTATGTGGTGCTGAGGAATAGAACCCGGGGTCTCATGCATGCAAGGCAAGTGCTCTACCACTGAGCCACCTTCCCAGCCCTGTATAGTCTTTTGAGGAATCTCCATTCTGTTTTCCAGCAACAATGTAGTAGCACTCCCTTTAGGCCACATCCCCACCAGCATCTGTTATTATTTGTTTTCTTGATAATGGCCATTCTAACTGGGGTGAGGTGGAATCTCAATGTGCTTTTGATTTGAATTTCTTTTATGTCCAGTAATGTTGAACATTTCTTCATGTGTCTATTAGCCATTCTTATTTCCTCTCCAGAGAAGTATCTTTATAATGCTTTAGCCCAGTTATCAGTGGGGTCCTTGTTTCTTTGGGGATTTGTTGTTGGGGATTTAATTTTTTGAGCTCTCTCTCTCTCTATATATATATTCATATAAATAAATATATATGTATATATATTTGTGAAAATACAGTACAGAGGGGTTACAATTACATGTGCAAGGTAATGAGTGCATTTCTTATCAAGCATTGTTGCCTCCTCCTTTGTTTCCCCTTCCCATCTCCGCCCCCCTCCTTCCACCCTGCCCCCCATCCCATGCCAAATTTGTAAAGTTCATTTTCGACATAGCATCTTGTACATCTCATTGTTGCAATGGGTTCACCTGTATCCCTATTTAATTTGTTAGGAAATGGAAAGACTTGGAAAGAATTATATTAAGTGAAGTAAGCCAGGCCCAAAGAAACATAGGTCCCACAGTTTCCCTGATTTGCAATAACTAGTATATGTCTGAGACAAGCAGAAATTGTCAGATAAGTTATTGTTAAACAAAATGAACCCCAAGATAAGGACTCAAATGTTTTTCTTTCTTGCTATTTTTTAAAACATATTTATAAGATATTTCTTTGTTGCTCTAGGTATATTTTTGATATGAGGCCCTTGACTGTTGGGTAGCTTCTTCTCCCAACCTTCTTCCAATCTGTAGGCTTTCTATTTATCTTGCTAGTTATGCCCTTTGCTATGCAGAAGTGCTGCAACTTAATATGATCCCATTTATCCAGCCTTTCTTTGATTTGTTGTGTTTCTGGATCTTAATTTAGGAAGTTTTGACCTGGGTCAAGGAGCCCTAGAGTATCCCCTATGCTTTCCTGTAATAATTTTCAGGGTCTCTGTTTTTACCTCAAACCAACTCCATTTGGAGTTGGTTCTGGTACAGGTGATATATAGGGATCTAACTTCAATTTTCTATATGTGTGTAGCCAATTCTGCCAGCACCATTTGTTGAAGAGGCTGTTTTTCTTTCATCTGATAAATTTGGCTCCCTTATCGAAGATTAGGTGGCCATAGGTTTGTGGGATCATGTCTGGGTCTTCATTTCTATTCCATTGATCCTCAGGCCTGTTCCTGTGCCAGTACCAAGCTGTTTTTTTTATATAACTACAGCTTTATAATAGAGTTTGAAGTTGAGTATTGATGTTCCTCCAGCACTATTCTTCCTACTAAGGATTGTTTTGCTATTCGGGGTCTTGCATTGTTCCATATGAATTTTTGGATTGTTTCTTCTATTTCATTAAAGAATGTTATTGGGATATTGACAGGTATTGCATTGAATTTGTAGATAGCTTTAGGCAGTATTGCCATTTTCACGAAGTTAATTCTCTCAATCCAGGACCATGAGAGGGTTTTCTACTTTCTTAAATCTGCTTTAATTTCCATTTTTAAGTTTTTAAAGTTTTCATCATAGAGGTTCTTGACCTCTTTTGTTAAGTTTATTCCTAGGTATTTTATTTTTTTAGAGGCTATTACAAAAGGAGTTGTTTTTTTTTTTTTTTTACATTTCAGCCTCGTTCTTATTGTTGGCATACAGGAAAGCTACTGATTTTTGGGGGGGAGGGGGTCCAGTCGTGGGGCCTGAACTCTGGGCCTGGGCGCTGTCACTCAGCTCTTCAGCTCAAGGCTAGCGCTCTACCACTTGAGCCACAGTGCCACTTCCGGCTTTTTTTCTTTTTGCTTATGTGGTGCTGAGGAATTGAACCCAGGGCCTCATGCATGCAAGGCAAGTGCTCTACCACTGAGCCACCTTCCCAGCCCCCAGCTACTGATTTTTGTGGGTTAATTTTATACTCTGCTACTTTGCCAAAGTTTTGGATCAGCTCAACTAATTTGGGAGAGGAGTTTATGGGGTTAAGTACAGGATCATGTCATCTGCAAAGAGGAAGAGTTTTACTTCATCTTTCCCTATTTGGAACCCTTTTATGTTCGTCTCTTGCCTTATTGTTCTGGCTAGGAAGTCCAATACAGTATTGAAGAGGAGCAGAGAAAGAGGACATCCGTGTCTCATTCTTGATTTTAGAGGAAACAGTTTAAACTTTTGACCATTAAGTATAATGCTGGCTGTAGCTTTGTCATATATAACCTTTATTATATTGAGGAATGCTCCATGGATTCTGAGTTTCTCAGACCTTTCATCAGAAAGTGGTGTTTGATCTTGTCAAATGTTTTTTTTCTGTATCTATTGAGATGATCATATAGTTCTTGTCCTTGCTCCTATTGATGTTGCCAATCCTAGGATTACAAGTGTGAGCCAGGGGCTCCCAGCTTCAGATTCATTCTTCTAACTTTCTTCTCCCCATTATCCTTTTCTGAAAATTATTTCTACTGATTCCATTCTCATCTCAGTTATTTATCACCAATGCAGATATAAATCTTAGAATAGAGAGAATCAATTTCCTTCTCATTACCTATAGTTCAATTGTTAAGTTGTAAACAGAGGTAGTTAATTATATTCATGTCTTCTTTATAAGTGTTGCCTCGATTGAGATGTGAATAATCTTATGGAGAAATTGCAGTTTTATCTCAGGTATTCTCTTTGTCTGCTTTGCACTTAATTTCAGTCCACATTTCATTCCATTTGTGACAGATGCTACAATATCTCTTCCAAAACCAAATCATGTCTGCACATTATTTAAAGCAGCCTCCATTGCCTACACAATAAAATCCATCTACTTACAATGTCATGAAAACTTCTATGTTCTTAACACTCTACCTTTGAAATGCTACCCAAAAATGATTATGCTTCTACTCTGATAACCTATGAAATCAAATTGGGGAAAAATTAGATCTAAGAATGTGCCAAGCTAAAGCTTTTTTTTTTAACTTAGAAAACAAAATTCTTTAAACTTTCTTATTTTCCATGAAAACCGATTTTGATCGAATATAATAACAGGTGACTATTTAAAAGTAATCATTCACTTGTACTTCACTTGTTCATCTATTATGTAAGCCACAATACAATTCATTTTCATAGGCAAAAGTATAATTTGAAAACACATAAGAATTGATGTCCTAAAGTCCAAGATTGAAATGAACTCCAAATAATCTTGGAAACTAAACTCACAGCCATTGCACTGTGCCCTTTATTCCCCACTGTTAATTAACAAAAAGTCAGTGACAGGTAATAGTAAGACATTTGGCAAATACTTATCAGGTAGCAACAGCTACAAAAACTAAACAGCTACATAAAACTAAACAAGCATTATACAATATTAGAAAAGAAAACATACACTGGGTTGCTTTAATATTAACAGAGCATGTTATTTACTTTTGAGGCATTATAGCTGCTAAACATTATCTGGGAGCAGAATATTAGTAATATGTAATTCTGAAGAAAATGGCCCAAATGCTATAAGGATTTAAGTCACAATTTTCAATAAAATAATAGAGTAGATAAAGGAATAGCAATATTTATGGAATTAAAAATATTAAATACATACAACTCCATTACCAATATGCTATTGTCCCTGATGTTTTGTGTACATTAGTTGTCTATTGCTTTTTAAGGTATAAATAGAAGAAACAAAATGATCAAAGGTGCTTGCCCATTTTCTTTGTGGACCAATTCTGTCTGGCATTGATGCTAGAATTACCAGTTTCCTTGAACATCTAATTCCAGACCTACCCAACCGGGCATGTCTTCCCACCTCCCTTGAAACTTAATAAAAATTTCCCAAAGAAATGGCATTGGTCTCCTCTGAGGCAGTTGATATATAAGATAATGCTGATGTCCCTATACCTTTCTTTACTGCTAGAAAAATCACAAGACTGTAACTAGTCTCATTTGGGTATTAATGGTGATTTAAATCTCAAAAGAACTGTTTGATTTTTCTAATTTATACAGGTAGAAATAAAGGGAGTACACGTGGGAATAGATATTCAGTATATGATATCGGAAGGAGAGAACATAAATTTGAATCAGGTCAAATTATTGATATGGCCCCACGGAGCAGAGTTTTTTCTATTTAATGTCAGAACTCAAGAAGTTTAAAAGGCTTTGTTAGTTAAATGAGATATAGATCAAAAGATAGTCATTAGCAAGATGAAAATGCCCTATTTTTCTTGGTTTCATGTAAAAGAAGAGAGCAAAAGGTGAGTAATCTGCAAAGTAAGGGACCTTTAGGAAGATACTCCTCTAATTATATATCTTTAATTAAATAATTACAGGACATAGTCCTGTCATTTTTATATTTTAACAAAAATTTCCATAGGAAATAGCATGCGAGGAGATGTTCCTGTTTCACTTCTGTAACACAAACTGAATATGCCCAAACTGTTCTGGTCCACCATTCTATATTTTCAAATATGTACTCGATGAACATACACATGCCCCGAAATGCCTGCCACCTTTCTGTCCACCATTATGATCTCAAACAGAACATGCTCTGAAATGAATCTGCCCTTAAATTGTTTTTCTGTGTGAATATGTGCTGTCTCTGAATAATACCTCAGGTGTCCTTGGCTTGAGCAGAGAGAGCACTGCTTTGGAAATAATGCCCATGAGAATGTTAGTAAGAATATGCAGGTAAAATCATTCTCTATTCTCATCTCTTGGCCCTAATACTTGGTTTTGGATTATCTCTCTAGAAAAACTCCTTATTGCATTCATTGGAATGGACCTGTCATTTGACATCAGCAGTGAGAGGGTCTAGAAGATGCTGTTCACCAGTCTTTGGGAGCTAAATTTGTGAGAAGAGCCCCAGCATCCTTGAAATATTTTGAGGTAGCTTTTGTTCTGTAGGCCAAAACTTAGAGAGGGAACTATAGCTACTTAGTTGGAAAACTTAAATTCAATGTTTAGGTACTCATTACCTTGCTCATGTAATTATAAGCTCTCTGTATGGTATTTTCCACAACAAAAAAACTTATTAATAATAAAAAAGAAAGCCAAAAAAATTGATTTCAGCCAAACAGTTGATCATTTGACTCGGTTATTTTGTTAAGAGTTGCACTTCATACACAGGCCAATGGACCACAGTCTTTTTTTGTCATAGCTGGCATCCCAACACTTTTACCTACTGATTGAGATAGCTCTTAAAAAAATCTTTAACTAGGCTAGCCTGGAACTGTGATACTCCCAGTCACAACCTACTGGGTAGCTAAGATGAGAAATATGATCCACTACTCAGAAAATAGTTTCTTATATTTCAGAAGCCAAAAGACAGAATCAAGGCGATGGTAGTTACCATAATGTACAGCAGACTCAAGGAAAATATTCTGACTAATGCAACCCTATGTCAATAGTAAATTATAACACCAATACAAATAAAATAGTACACCCAATTAAAATTTTGCTTGATCTATAGGAACAGAAAAGTTTTAGCTTAAGTAAGCAAAAGTCTAAATTAGACCATAAAAGCTATGACAAAGTCAGTCAGCTGGCAGCATGCACCAGTTTATAGGATCAGAATGTCTCCTATGAAGTGAAATCTAGAAAGCCCCTAACATACTATGGAAGACTTCTTCGATAGAAGATTATAGAACCTTGCCCCAGGGTAATTATATATTTGGGGAGGGAAATAATGAGATCTTTTGGGGACTACTGGCATGTACTCTGAAGTGACTCAAAATATCACTCCAGCCCTCATTCAGAGTAAAATCGGATGGTGGTCACATAACAGAGATTGAGTGAGTTCCCTCACATATCTCGCTGGTTCTTTCCACAGTTCCAGAATTCATAACTGAACTTCATTGTGCTTTGCAGGTTGTAGAATCCTACTGATATTTCCTTGACTTGTCGAACCAAGATGGAGATGGTAACAAAGGGCAAGGGATAGGCCTAGAACTACCTTTATAGAGAGAAATAATAAATCAAAAGCAAAATCCATTTCTTGAGATATTGCATAGATGAGTAGCACTGTTGAAGACATGAAAGGTGCAGGAATATATTTGTATCACCTTCCTATTCAAATATCCCATTTGGCTTGTGTAGAAGACAGATGAATCTAAGAGAGTTATAATGGTTTATCTTCTGCTTAATCAAATGGTGATTCCAGTTGTACTTGCTATAGTAGACATAGTTTAATTGTTTGAGAAAATTAGTGCATAGTCTTGTATTTGATATGAAGCAATTGATGTGACAAATGTCTTTTATAATCCATGGCCATAAGATACATTCAAAGCAGGATGCTACCAGCTGTCATGCCCACTGATTCTACTCAGGGGAGTATCAACACATTGTAATACACAGGTTATCTCACAGGGGATCCTGATCACCTTTTCTTTCCATAAGATATCATACTAATTAATTACATGAAATGAAATTGTACTTATTCAGCCTAGTAATCAAGAAACACCAAGAAATGGGTACCTGAAAGGGGTGGAACCCATGTTCAAGGAGAAGGGGTAAATGAATGAAGAGGAGAAGAGGGGGAGAAGGCAGTCAAGAACTCAGTGTTTACTCTACAAAATTAAGAAGAGTGAGGGAAGTGGTACATAGGGGAGGGATGGGTGAAAATGTTGAAAATGGTGATATTGATTAAGATGCATTGTATTCATAAACTGTTGTGTTAAATGGCAACTTTGTACTGCTACTAAAAGGTAATAATAAAAGAAGAAATAGCAACTGCTCTAAACCTATTGGTAAAACAATTGCATACCAAGAGGTAAAAAGAAAATCCCAATGACCTTTTAATCTCAGTGAAATATAGGTGGGTCCACTGGTGTTGGAGTTGTCAAATATCACTTCTAGAGGTGAAAAAGTTGATTATATCTCTACAATCAAGAAAGAAGTAGAGTACCTACCAGGGCTATTTAGGCTTGGTAGCAACTATTTCTCATTTGTGTGTGTTATCCTACTTGAGTAGGATATCCACTTCAGTATCCACTTCAGTAACTACCCACTTGACTTCAAAAGCTGCAACTTTGGAGTAGGAATTGGAACAAGAGAATTTTCTGTAGGAGATCCAGGTTGCTACTTAAGTATTTGGCCATATGATACAGCCCTCCAATTGAAGTATAAGTGATATAGAAAAGTTGTTTGAATCTTAGGAAAGCCTACATAAGTGGAATACATCATGGGATTTTAAAATTTGGGGGCAAGGCATAGGCCCCAAATAGATAACAATTCTTTTTTTGAGAGAAAGAGCTTGACATGCTATCAAATTTAATAAACATTGGAGAACTGGCCATGGACCACCAGTTTATTGTGTGTTATCTGCTCGATATGGATAGACATTCATAAGACTCACAAAGCAGTCAGATTGTGTGTGTGTGTGTGTGTGTGTGTGTGTGTGTGTGTGTGTGTGTCTGTGTGTCTGTGTGTGTGCAGTAATACCCTCTCATCAAAGCAAGGCACATTTACATGTTTGGGGCTAAGCAAGCTTTGAAGGCACACATATGATATATGGAGAAGTGTTCAAATGCTCACAACCATAGCTCCCTTAACACTGCCATCTTTCTCCCAGATCATTCCTATGGTCTCATGGGGAAATATCTTATTTAATGATATTTTGTTTCTAGTAGACCTCTTATTGGTGCCAGAAGAATTGAATTCCTTTGAAAGTATGTTACGCTCTTCTGTACCTTTGCTTTGTTTCCAAAGCTAAATACCTAGTAGAAGGTAAGCACAATATTTCAAATAATATAAAAGTTAAAAACTTGGAAACTGTTTTTTACATTATTTGTATTTTCTTCTCAATTTTTTTGGTTAGAGGATGCAATATCATGAGTAATAAAACACAATATGTGTCCTTATTTTATGTAGCCTTATACCATAGCTACAGTGACTTATGCCTACTATACATATCAAATAAGTCTTGAAAATAATACAGAGGTGCTTAAGCAAATCAGAGTGAACATACATGAAAGTAATCAGGAGAAGATTCTGTTAAAATAAGTTTTCGACCTTTTCATGTTTTAATTTCCTTGTATCTGGAAATATCTTAGCTTTTTATAATATTTTGACACAAAAATAAGCTGCTTTGGCATGAACCAACAGTAGAAAGTAACACTACAGTTTGTGCTTAATGTCACATTTTCCTGGGAATCTCTTCTATCAGGAAAAGTTCTTTTCCCCTTCTGTAGTTCAGTTTCCTAGTAGCATGTTATCTACAAATGTTAAAGAACTGTATTCCATTTGTCACTGTACACAAAAAGCATAAAATAGTATAAAAGAGTAACACTCTCTGTCTGCCTTCTAGCTTGTGTGAGTAAATCAAGTCACTTCATAGGACAAAGCATTCTTTCAACATCACCACGTACATTCAGGGTCCCTTAGGAACATTTCATATAGATGTCACTGCTCAGCCTTCAGAACCTTAAACCTTCTTTAAATATGGGAAACAAGCCAAGACAGATAAAAGTGATCTCTAAAATGGCAAATTTGTAATTCAAATACAGACAGTTTCTCTACTACCACTCTGGTTATCATGACATCTTACAAGAAACCAAAGACACTGTTTCTAATAGAAGTAGCTGGTACAGTTCTGAAAAGTGCAGGTTAAAATGTAAATGGTTAAACCCAGCTTCCTGAATTAAATGGAAAAAACATTGATAAACTAGACCTTACAGCATATGCTTACTTACTTATTCTACTTACTGAAAAGGCTAAAATCTGAGAATCAAGATTCAAACTCAACCTGAGCAGGCAAATCAAGGAGACTTTTTTATTTATTTATTTTTTCATTTTTATTGTAAAGTTGATGTTCAGAAGGATTACAGTTACATAAGTCAGAGAGTGAGTTCATTTCTTTTTGAACAGTGTCACTTCCATTTTCTTTCATTTTTTCTACTCCTGACCCCTGCCTCCACAGCTTGTCTAGTTATTAACTAGACCATTTCTGTGCTCCCCTTCCCCTCCTCAAATCACATAAACTTACATATAAGACAAAGGTACCGAAATGAAAAACAATGACAAAAGGGAGAAAACAAAATAAAAGACACAAATTAAAATGAAAAACCTCTTGTTTCCATTTCTTGGAGTTCATTTCAATAAGGATCATTTTATACGATCGTATGCACATCACTGTTGAGCTCTGGTGATACTCTCCTAAGAATATCCTCCTTTGGTCTCACTGTGTGAACTTTTATGACCAATTAACCAGTTCATACAAAAACAGAAAGAAAAGAAAAGATGTTGAGGTGCAGCTAAGGAGGTAGAGAGCTAGTGCAGAGCTAAGGGGCAAAGTAAGAACATGAGGCTCTGAGCTCAAGCCCAATTATGAGCACAAACAAACAGATGTTTGGTAACTAGACAGTAAGGCAGACCTGTAATCTCAGCTTTTTGGGATGCCATGGCAGAAAGATACCATTTTTTTCTTGTTATTGTAAAGGTGATGTACAGAGGGGTTATAGTTACATGTCAGGTAATGAGTACATTTCTTTTTTTAAGTATATTTTTATTGTAAAATACTTTACAGAGGGGTCACAGTTACATGAGTAAGGTAATGAATACATTTCCTGTTCAGCCTTGTTACCTCCTCTTTGCTTTTCCCCTACTATCCCTTCCCTCCCCACCTCCCCAACTCCTGCTATCCCTCCCCCTTCACCTTCCCACCACTGTTGAAGTTGTAAAGTTCATTTTCAACACAGTGTCTTGTACATCTCATTGTTACAATGAGTCAATCTGTATCCTTATTTCAACATTTTGTTATTTCCCTTCCCCTGCCCAGCAGGGCACTGGAATCAAATACAGTGAAAACAGGGTTTATACTGTGGGGGGAAAAACATACCAAAGAAACAAAAAAAATCACATAGTACATTTAAATACATTAAAAACAATAGCAAGAAAGAAAAATCTACTTGTGTCCCTATTTTGTGGTTCATTTCACTTAATATCATCTTATATGGTCATATGTACATAGGTTTTGACCTTTTCTGCTTGTCCTAGACATATACTAGTTATTGCATGGGACCTATGATTCTTTGGGTCTGGCTTATTTCACTTATTGTTCACAGGTTTTCCCTCCTGACGCCCCCACCCCAAGTCAAGTAATTCATTTTCAGCATTGTGTCCAGTGAGTATCACTGTTGCATTGGTTCACCTTTTTGTCCCACCATTTCTGTGCTTCCCCTATGTTCCCCCAAACAGATAAACTCACATATAAGACCAAACGTATGGAAATCAAGAAGAGTGACTAAGTAGGAAAAACAAAAAGGCAAAATAACAAAACCTCTTGTTTTCTTTCCTTGGAGTTCATTTCAACAAACATTATTTTATATGATCATAGAACCATAGGCAATGAACATTTGTGATCCTCTCCTAAGAAGAGCCTACCCTGTGAATGTCTAAAGTCCTCTCTAATTTATCGTATCCAGTTGTATTTTTTGGTCTTTTACTATCCAATGCATTTGCTTGTAGATTTATAGACACTTTCTAGCTACAATAAATTAGGGACTCCATGTAGCCTATGTTTCTTTAGATCTGGCTTACTTTGCTTAATATAATTTTTTCCAAGTCTTTCCATTTACTTATGATATCATTTTTTTCTAATAGAAGCATAGAATTCCATCATATATTTATACTATATTTTGTTGTTCCATTCATCCACTGAGGGGCGCCTGGGTTGATTCCACATCTTAGCTATGGTAAACACTGCTGCAATGAACATGTGGTCTTGTTTATCATCTATGGGATAAATGCCCAGGAGTGGAATTGCTGAATCACAGGGAAGCTGTATGATTAGTCTCTTGAGGAATCTACATACTGCTTTCTAGAGAGATTGAACAAGTACTACCTTTTGGTCACATCCCCACCAACAACTGTTATTAGTTTTTTTTTCTTTTTTCTTTTATTGTGAAAATACCATACAGAGGGATTACAATTACATGGGAAAGGTAATGAGTGCATTTCTTATCAAGTATTGTAGCCTCCTCCTTTGTTTCCCCTTCCCATGCCTTTCCTCCCGCCCCCCTCACCAAAGTTGTAAAGTTCATTTTTCAACATAACATCTTGGGCATCTCATTGGTGCCATGGGTACACCTAGAAATGCAAATCAAAACAACAATACCATTTTACCCCAGTTAGAATGGCTATAATCAAGAACTCTAATAACAACAGATGCTGGAGGAGATGTAGACAGAAGGGAACCCTACTGCATTGTTGGTGGGAGTGTAAACTTGCTCAACCACTTTGGAAAGTAGTATGGAGGTTCCTCAAAAGACTCCACATAGAGCTCCCCTATGACCCAGCAATCCCAGTTTTGGGAATTAACCCAAATGATCACTAACAAGACTATACTAAAGCTACCAGCACAACTATGTTTATCACAGCATTATTTACCAAAGCTAAGATATGGAACCAACCCAGATGCCCCTCAGTAGATGAATGGATCAAGAAAATGTGGTATATATACACAATGGAATTCTATGCCTCCATCAGAAAGAATGACATCACCCCATTTGTTAGGAAATGGAAAAACTTGGAAAAAAATTATATTAAGTGAAGTAAACCAGGTCCAAAGAAACATAGGCTCCATCGTTTCCCTTATTTGCAATAATTAGTATATGTCTGAGTCAAGCAGAAATGGTCAGATAAGTTGATGTTAAGTGAAATGAACCCCAAGTTAAGGGCTCAAATGGTTTTTCTTTCTTGCTATTGTTTCTAACATAACATATTTATAAGATATTTCTTTGTTGCTTTGTATGTCCCTCGCTGACGGTATAACCCCTGCTTTCACTGTATTTGATGTTGGTATAATTTGTGGAGGAGAAGGGAAAAAACAAATTGTTTAAATAGGGATTCATTTTCTTGATAATGGACATTCTAACTTGGTGAGATGAAAGCTCAATATAGTGTTGATTTGCATTTCTTTTATGGCCAGAAATGCTGAATATTACTTTATGAGTCTGAGTCTGTTGGGCATTCTTACTTCTTCTGAGAAGTCTCTTTAAGTCTTTAGCCCATTTATTAATTGGGTTGTTGTTTCTTTGTGTTTGTTTTTCTGGGGTTTAATTTTTTGAGCTCTAAGTGTATTTTAGATATGAGGCCCTTGTCTGATGCATAGCTAGTAAAAACTCATCTCCCATCCTGTGGGCTTCTATTTATCTTGCCAGCTACGTCCTTTGCCAAGCAGTTTGATGCAATCCCATTTATCCTGTCTTTCTTTGATTTGTTGTTATTCTGGATATTTACTTAGGAAGATTTATCTGTGCCTAGGAGTGCCATTGTTTTCTCCAGTACTATTTTCATTGTATCTGCCCTGACACTGAGGTCTTTGACCCATTTAGGTGATAGCTTCAGGGCACAACTTCAAGGTATAGCTTCAGTTTTCTGAATATGTATAGCCAATTCTGCGGGCACCATTTGTTGAAGAGGCTGTCTTTCTTCCATCCAGTGTTTCTGACTTTCTTATCAAATCTTAAGTAGTTTCTGATTCTTCTATTCCATTGGTCCTCAGGTCTGTTCTTGTCCCAATACCAAGCTTTATTTCTTCTTTGTACTATGGCTTTCAAATAGAGTTTGAAGTTTGGTATTGATATTCCTCCAACACTGTTCTTCCTGCTATGAATTTTTGTTATTCAGGATCTTTTATTATTCCATATAAATTTTGGATGCTTTCTCTATATCATTAAATAGTGTTTTTGGAATTTTATTAAGTATTGCATTGGATTTGTAAAATTGCTTTGAACAGTATTTAAGTATTGCTTTGAGCACCATTGCCATTTTCACAATGTTAATCCATCCAGTCTACGGGCATGGAAAGTTTTTATATTTTCTTAAATCTGATTCAATTTCTCTTGTCAGATTTTTAGTTTTTTTCAATTTATTTTTATTGTAGATGACACACAAAGGGGTTACAGTAACATGAATCAGATAATGAGTATATATATACATATATATATATATATATATATATATATATATATAAGATCTAAACCATGTCTCCCCTTCTCTTGCTCTCTCCCAGTTTTTCCTTCCTGTCCCCAAGATGTACACTTCACTTTTCACATAGTGTCTAGTGAGTACCACTGTTGTGTTTGTTCATCCTTTGTTGTATCTTTTTGCCCCCCTTACCCTCTCAAATACAAACAAACTAACAAACAAGACATTAGGAAAAGAAAACAAAAACAGCTACACATACTAGGATATGATAACATATATAGCACTGAGGCCAAAGGAGGGTATGCATAGTAGTGGTTGATAACATTTTGATAACAGAGATCCTTCACATCTTTGGTTAAGTTAATATCTAGGCATTTTTGAGGCTATTACAAATGTATTTTAATCTCAATATTCTCATTGTTGGCATACAGAAAAGCTACTGATTTTTGTTGGTTCACAGATGAATTCTATGAGGCCTTCAAAGGAGAATACTACAATACTCCTCAAACTCTTCAATGAAACTGAAAGGGAAAAATCATGCTATGATTTCAGCATAACACTCTTACCAATACTAGATAGGGACTAGTCAAACAAAGAAAACTATAGACTCATTTCTTTGATGAACATCTGTGCAAAACTTCTCAATAAAATTCTGGCCAACTGAATTCAACAACTAACAAAAAAAATATACCCTATGTTCAAATGTGATTCATTCCAGGGATACAAAGCTGGTTCAATTTGGGTAAGTCAACTAGTGTAATTCAACATACAACAGAAACAAGGACATAAACCACATGATCATCCCACATGATCATTTCAATAAATGTAGAAAAATCATTTGACAAGATTCAACATCCTTGTATGTAGCAGATCTGGAGAACCTAGGAATCCATGGAACTCTCTTCAGTATAATAAGGCTGTATATGACACATCTACAGCAAGCATTATACTTAATGGGGAAAAGTTAAAAACATTTCCTCTAAAATCAGAAATGGAACAAGGATGTCCACTCTCTCCATTCCTCTTTAATATATTATTTGAAATCCTAGGTTAAAGCAATAAGACAATACACAAACATAAAGGGGATCCTAATAGGCAAAGACGAAGTAAAACTATCCCTCTGCCGATGACATGATCCTGTGTTTAAAGAACCATATAGATTTATCTCCCAAGTTACTTGAGCTGATCCAAAACTTTAGTAAAGTAACAGGATATAAAATTAACCCCCCCAAATCAGTAGCTTTTCTGTATGCTAACAATGAGAAAATTTAGAAGATTGAAAACCTAAGGCTAGGACAGAAAAGTTACCTAAATTCTATTACAACAAAACATGAACAAAACTACTTGAAACATGGATGAAGTGAGGGAGCATTTTGCCAATTCTTAAAAAAAATTAAATTTCCATTAGCCTAAAGAAAATGTCTGCTGTGTTGTCTATTCCAATATTTTACCTTCTAGCTACAATAATAGATTCATAAAGTTAAGTTTTATTCTTAGGTAGTCAAAAATGGTTTATGACCTCAGAATAGGGAAGCCAATATGAAGGTAATTTTATCATTTGATGTACCAAAAATAGTCAAAATAACCAAATAATTTTATTTATTTATTCACCAAATATGCTTAATTGGGATCTTTCTATGCATTCACAGTTGTAGCAATGAGGAAATTTATGAACAAAGAAGCAAAAATATTTACACGTTAAGGAAATATTACACTATTAGATAACTGAGTGAGAAAGCTTTGGTTTTCATTTTTTTAAAAAATGGCCAACAATTTTTTTAAAGGCACATTTTAAAAAATCAACAAGTTATTTGACTAATATGAAAAGTAAATAGGTCACTTTGTGAAGTTAAGTAGGAATAGTTTAAGTATTAACAAAATGAAAACAAAACTATTTTGGGGTAAATGCAAATTTTAGTAGGAAAGATCCTGTTTTGTTTTTTACTGTTGTATTAATTTTTTAGTTTATTTATTAATAAACAATTATTTGCAAAACATATTCTATCATAGTGATCAAGACGTGATCCAACTGGCCTGTAGCTACTGTGTCTAAATTCTAGCCTCCTCATAGAACTGCTACCTGACTTTAACCTCAGTAGATAAGTTACTTGCATCTTAGTTTTTAATCCATAAAATGAGTTAATTATAAAACTTATAGAATTATAGTTGCTGCAAAGACATTACATTTAAAATACAGGTGATACACTAAAACTAAAATCCTCATGATGACCACAATCTTGATATATGAGTTGCAAAAGAGCATATTTTTATTATAGCTTATGAAGAGCTTGCTTTAAATGCATATAAATGAGCCTATTAGTCTAGTAAATTACTCTTGTCAATGACATCATTCTAAAAGTGGCACATGTAGTTCTCACATTGCCTTTCCATGATTGGATGATCTGATAAACTGTGATGTAGGCTGTTTCCTAATTCTAATGTCTCTTACACCATTTTGAATTTCTTAACTCAAACATGCTGCCCAAATGCTTAGCATAATGCTGGACAGCAAGTGATACGCATCAATATCGTGGGCATTTCATGTGGCTGAGTCATATTCCTGGTGGTAACCAAGCCCAGGTGGACAGTGATTAGTTACAGGAGACAATTCCTGAGAGGTAGTGAAAGAAGATCAGGAGAACATGTTCAATCATAGAACAAAATCAGGAATTTCTCAGTCCTTTCAAGTTTATAATTGAAAATAAACAAATAAATATATTATGGTACATAAGGAAGTTTATATAGAAATAGTTTGGACTTCAGGGAAGAAAGGAAAATGGGCCATCTTTATAGAGAAACATACATTAGAAGATAAAGTTCAGTTTTCACAGTTCTACTGACTAAGTTATTCTTTAAATAATATCTGCAAAGCAAATCTTAATTTGAGACATTATTTCTATTGAGCAGGAGTTTTCAAGCTTATACATATCATAAAATGAAATCATGAGACATAACAAGTTTATGTTCATACAGCCTACATAAAGCAGTGAGTTTTAAGTAGCGATGAGTCCAGCTTGCTCACACAGTAAAAAGCTGTCTTTTATGTTCTTTTAATTAGAGTACAGGCTTCTCCCTTGGTACTTTATATTATAGATAACACTTCTAGTTGGAAAGCCATAATGAATTTGTGATGGTGGTTGAGAATATGGGATCATGTGAGAAGTTGCTTTCAGCAAGAAAGCCAAAATCTGATGTCTGTAAATAGATTAACATAATTTTATGGATTCTTCATGATTATTACTAGCCAACAATAAAAATCCTGTTAGAGATTCACAGCATATGAACATGTTAAAGATTTTATGATTCTGTATAACACAGTCGTATTTATGGTTTATTTACTTTGTACAAGTATTTTCCAAGAAAATCTTCATTATACATTTTAATTATAGATAAAATATTATTTTCTACTTAAAGAAATGACATTTAATTTCTGTTCTTTCTTATTTTTCTTTTTATATTTTTGGTGCCAGTAGTAAGGTAGGGCTTGAACTTAGTGCCTGGGAATTGTGCCTAAGCGTTTTTGCTGGAGGGTAGTACTCTAGTAGTTTAGTCACAGTTCCACTTTCTGCTGCTTGATGGTTAACTGGAGAGAAGAGGCCCCCAAACTTTGTTGCCCCGCCTGGATTTGAACTGTGATCCCAAGATCTCTGCTTCCTGAATAGCTAGGATTAGAAGTGTGAGCCACCCACTGGCACCTGGACATTTATGTTCTTTTTATTCTTTCTTGGTCAAAGAGTTGTTTGTTTGTTTGTTTGTCTGGTCAAGATAACAGAATAAGTCAAACATGTATATAATTTTGTTATATGTGATAGAAAAATTCTATGTGCTGTTACTAATATAAAATATAACTTCTCTGCAGCAACAATGATCACAAAACCCATCAGGGATTGAGGGTCACATGTGACTTGTTTCCTTACATAAAATTTAATTTCAGGGGCTTAATTCATGATTACAAGATTAAGTTAGGTATAATGAATTTATTTGCATTTTGTAAGATTATGAAGCAATAACTTATTCACTTTCCAATTAAAAATTTATAATTTTTCCCTGAATACTGTACATTTGTGGGGATCTTAATACACATATTTAGTATAGATGTGAAGAAATTTGTCTAAACAGATTGCAATTACAAACCAAAGTTCAGGGTCTGAGATTGCTCTTGAAATAGTTGTAATAGCTTTACAGATAACCTGTAGAGTTTTTTGTTGTTGCTGCTGCTGCTGTTTATTCACATTCTGACAAAACTTGATACTGTCATACATTATAATTGCACCAATAAAATTTAGGCATAGTATCACATTGTTGTTTTCTTAGCATTTTTCTAATCACTAATGAGTTAGAATTACATTTTAATCCTAAATTGTTTTACTTCATGTAGAAAATACAGACTTGCAATATTATCTGGTTACATATATTTTTAGGAAAAACTATATTCACTGTATTCTTCTATGCACTGGAAAATTTTCTTTGCCATTTAAATAATTTACTTTTCTCCTGGACTTCTATCATTGTCCACTCATATATATATTTAGAATCAATCAGGCCAGTTAGTTACAGAAGAAATTGAACCTAAACGAGTAAAATGGGGCAATAAACATAGTCGTGCTGGAACTTATTTGTGATCATTTGGGTAAATGCCCAAAAGTGGGATTGCTGGGTCATAGGGGAGCTCTATGTGGAGTCTTTTAAGGAACCTCCATACTGCTTTTCAAAGTGGTTAAACAAGTTTACACTCCCACCAACAATGCAATAAGGTTCCCTTCTGTCCACATCCCCTCCAGCATCTGTTGTTATTAGAGTTTTTGATTATAGCCATTCTAACTGGGGAGAGGTGGCATCTCAATGTTGTTTTGATTTGCATTTCTTTCATGGCTAGAGAGGTTGAGCATTTCTTCATGTGTCTAGTGGCCATCCTTCTTTCCTCTTCAGAGAAGTTTCTCTTTAAGTCTTTAGTCCACTAATTTATTGGGCAGTTGTTTCTTTGAAGATTTGCTTTTGGGGGATTTAATTTTTTAAGTTCCAGGTATATTTTAGAAATGAGACCCTTGCCTGTTGTATGGCTAGTGAAGATCTTTTCCCAATCCATGGGCTTTCTATTGATCTTCCTAGCTATGTCCTTTGCCATGCAGAAGCTCTGCAATTTCATGCAAGCCCATTTGTCCAACCTTTCTTTGATTTGTTGTGTTTCTTGGTCTCTATTAAGAAAATTTGGGACTGTGCCAAGGAGACCTAGGGTTTCTCCTATTCCATCCTGCACTATTTTCGGAGTGTCTGCTTTGACTCTGAGGTCTTTGATCCATTTGGAGTTGATTCTGGTGCAAGATATATAAGGATCTAGCTTTAGTTTTCTACAAGTAGTTAACCAATTTTGCCAGCACCATTTACTGAAGAGGCTGTCTTTCTTCCATTCTATTTTTTTAGCTCCCTTATTGAAGATTAGATGGCTATAGGTCTTTAGGTTCATTTACCATAGCTAACATATGGAACCAAACCAAATGTGCATCAGTAAATGAATGGATCAAGAAAATGTGATATATATACACAATGGAATTCTATGCCTCCATCAGAAAGACTGACATTGCCCCGTTTATTAGGAAATGGAAAAACTTGGAAAAATTATATCAAGTGAAGTAAGCCAGGCCCAAAGAAACATAGGTCCCATGGTTTCCCTTATTTGCAGTAACTAGTATATTTCTGAGTCAAGCAGAAATGGTCAGATAAGTTGATGTTAGATAACAATTCAAATTTTTTTCTTTCATGCAATTGTTTCTATCATATTTATAAGATTATTTCTATGTTGCTTTATATGTCCCTCCCCCACATTATAACCCATACTTTCACTCTACTTGATGTTAATATAATTTGTGGAGGGGAAGGGAAAAAAAACAAACCATTTAACTAGGGATACAGTTGGACCCATTGCAACAATGACATGTACAAGTTTTTATGTCAAAAAACGAACTTAACAACTTTGGTGGGGAGGTGGGGGGAGGATCGGGTGGGAGAAGGGGAGGAGTATGGGAAGGGATGGGAAGGAGGCAACAATGCTTGATAAGAAATGTACTCGTTATCTTGCCCATGTAATTGTATCTCCTCTTTACGGTATTCTCACAGTAAAAAATAATATTTAAAAAAGGAGTAAAATGGGGAAGACATGAAAGATTATTTTGGGTTCTATAAATCACAAAGAACATTTGGTACCATTCACACTGAAGATTATAAGACAAAATAGAGAAACACTTTCAAGTAAATATTTGTAAAAATCAGTCCATTTATCTAAATTGTATAGTCTAAGCAGAGATTGCAATTTTCCTTTATCCTAATATGGTATTAGATTGATATCATTACTTGAAAAACCTAAGACTAGGGAACACAATGCCATGCAAACAAGCTTCTAGAAAAGATGGTTTGTTCATATCTGTCATGTGCAGTTGACTCAGTATAATAAGCCCCAGGAGTGCAGATCTTATCACCTATGAGTTAGTGAAGCAGGACATGGAATATTCCAGGTGGTAATGTGAAGTGAAACCCTTTGGTAAAGCCAAGCTAGCCTTCAAAAAGGTTCTAGTGCTTCAAATGACAGCAGAATCTCACTCTGGAATCCTAGGGTAGGAAGTCAGACTGCTTAGCTTTTTTCCTACACACCTGACAGTGTGTTTAGTCCAGGTGTTGAACTCAATTATTATCTATTGTGTAACAGCAATACTTCATCTTTTAAAAATCTAACTGGCCTGTAATCCTAACTACTCAGGAGGCTGTTATCTTAGGATGGAGAATAGAAGCCAGTACAGGCAGAAAATTCCTATAAGATGCTAATCTTCAATTAACCAGTCAAAAAAATAACAAAAACAAAAACAAAAACAAAGCAAAACACCCTGAAGTGAAGCTGTGGCTCAAAGTGATAGAGCACTAGTATTGAGCAAAAGAGCTCAGGGACAGTACCCAGAGAGAGAGGATATATTTGTAACCAGTATGCTGAAGATTATTTTGGTCAGGGACCCTGTGTACTGTCATAGAAATACTGTTCAATTTTCCCAACTGAGAAAGACAAGAGTACTGGTGTGCAGGCTAGAATGTTTTCTGAATATGTACCCTAGCATGGGCTGCATTTTTTCAAAAGGAGTGCATTTTTTATGATTCTACAACATAGCATAGGACCTAAGGATAACCTCATTTAATGTTTCCCATCATCAACATGATGATAAAGTCTCTCTGTATTGTTAATAAAATACTAAAAGCCAATACCACAGGGAAATGATATGTGTGAAAAGTCTATGGTGCTTCTGCCTATCCTCCTGAATAGACAGAATACCAGGCATGAGCCATGCTGCTTGGCCCTTAACTCCCATTTTAAATGAATATAATTTGAGGAATAAAACCACTTGAAAGCAGATATATAATTAATCATATCTGATGTTATCTGGAATTTTTTACAAATTAATAGAGTGGCTCAAAATATTCAGTATTAAAAATTTGCTTTGTTAGTGGCATATATTCTATAAAATTTATTGTCTATCCAGTGTTTCATTTTTATGATGCTATTTAAAACATTTCTTGAAATAAGCATCTAGCAGTTTTATGTTTAAATTTTGAATATTTTACATTTAGACAAATGTATTTGATTTGCAATTTTATAGAATAGCTACACTTTTTATTTTAGCTATGAGAGTTTTTATTATTATGCTGGTGGTTTTGATATTTTAAGATATTCACTATATATTAGTTTCATTTTCTGGGTACAAATGCTTTTTCTTATAACTATAACATTTTTCAGTTTTTTGCTTTCACATATTTGTATTAATCTTACATACTTTTGTGAATTTTGTAGATTTAATCTTTTCCTTTCATAAACTGAATTTGCTATAATTCATTTGGTGTATCTTTTGAAAATAAATTTGAGTTTGCATTAGATGTGATGAAAATTACAATGTGCTCTGATATTTCCTAAGACATTAATGAATGTCACATCTGACATGAGGAGTAAGTGAACACACATTAAAATAATACTCTAATTCATGTTTATGCATGAGCATATGAACAGAATCATTATTTTAAAATGTGAAATAGTAGATGCCACATAGCATACAATGAATGGGAACTAGGAAAGTGATACTTTTTCTATATTATGGAATTAAAAAGTCACTAAGTTATATTAAATAAATATTTCATAACTTTTGGAATTTGTCCCTGTATTCATTACCTGATAAAGCATATTATGTACTTTCAATGGCTTCATTCTAAATATGAAAAAGGCATCTGAATATAACCAACACAAAGGAAAGTAAACATACTGCAGAGACCCACAAAGAGTGTCACATGATGTTGCAAAGTAGTAAAGATTTTGCTGAAAACGTTTCTCCAATCAGAAGTTATTATATTCAAAGCCATGAGTCATATAGTTCTAAGTTTTATCTCAGTCATGATCTTAATGAAATGTATTGAAAATTCACGCTCTGCTGTGTGTGATGATGGGCTTCACATTACAATCATTTTAGTCTCCATTTAACTATCATTATTATATTTTTAACCTAAGTTTGAGCAGTCAAGAACTAGCTTTGAGAGAAAAAGCTCAGAGACAGTGTCCAGACCCTGTGTTCAAGACCCACAGCCAACCCGGGCGCCTGTAGCTCATTCCTGTAATCCTAGCTACCCAGGAGGCTGAGATCTGAGAATCATGGTTCAAAGCCAGCCTGGGCAGGAATGTCTGTGAGACTCTTATCTCCAATAAACCACAGGAAACAGGAAGTGGTGCTGTGGCTCAAGTGGTAGAGTGTTCACCTTGAGCTGAAGGGTTCAGGGACAGCGCCCAGGCCCAGAGTTCAAGACCCACAACCGACAAAAAAAAAGTATGACCTATGATCAAATAAGTAAGTAAAATAAATAATTTATACTGTCATTTGGTTCTTATGTTTTCTACAATTTCATCATTTTCTGGATTTCTATGACATTAAACTATTCAGGATAAATAAATTTTATTTTTTAAGGAAAGTTAATAGGATCTAACTTGTTTTCTAGATAATTTATTTACATATGAATGTGACTGTACATTGAAATGAATGAAGATAGTGTGGCCCAGGGTGGTATATGAGGTGTTGTGCCCTGGTCCTAATATTTATAATTAATCTGGAATCTTATCTCTTGAAATGCAGCTTGTGCTCTTGAATTGACACTAATTAGCAACAACAACAACAACAAAGCTAAAGCTTATGCATTCAACTTCTCAGATTTCTCTCACTGGAAAGGATTTTACTCCATTATATTAAATGTTGACACAACACATAATGAAAATTACAAATGCAGTCCATCACTGTTAGCACCATTACTCTTCCATAGCAGTCTTTTATTCCTGTTATCCAGAATATTCTTTCATATTTTTTGCAGGCCAAGTATAAATGTAAAATGATTTATTATGATTGGAATCCTTATTAAGAATAGTTTTGTCTATGTATGTTTGAAATGGTTGAAATCACAGGGTGATATTTTAAAATGAGAAGAGTGAAGTGGGTATGAATGATGTTCCCTAAATAAACTTACACATATAAAATGTAAGTATCTCATTGGACTTAAAATTTAGTCAGCAACTTCCTGTATTTGGTTTTCTGGAATTAAATATTCTATCATCCTTTGGACTGATGGATCAGAACAACACAAATGGAGCACAAAAATGATCAATAAGAACCAAACACTGGAGTCTGCCATTAACAACCTGGTACCAATGGCTCCTACATGTAATCCTAGCTATTTAGGAGGTTGAGGACTGAAAAATTGTAGTTCTAAGCCACGAGTAAGAAGAAAAGTTCATAAGACTTTGTCTCAATGGAAGAAGCTGAGCATAGTAATCTGTGATGCTCCTCCCAACTACATGAATTCTAAAGTAGGCAGATCATGGTCAATGACTAGTCTGCACAGAAATAAGTCTGTCTCAAAAATAGTCATTGCAAAAAGGGAGTGAAGGTGTGGCTTAGTGCTAGAGCCTCTGCCTAGGATGAATTTGCCACAAAAAGAAAAAGGAAGATGGAAAGAAGCACTTCACCATTAGACAGAAGATATTAGCTTCGTAATTCATTTATTGGCTTAACCAAGTGTTGATACTCAGACCCATAGATAACTAATAAAATGCTTGAATATCAGTGTATGTAAGAATGGGGAGAAAACAAATATGACAGTATTATATTTATATTTATATTACAGTATCTTTGAGTAATATAATTTAACATAATTCACCTTATAAATGAAAAAAGCAAAGCATATTAAACCTCATAATGTGTAATATATTTCTGCATTTAGGGGACATAATGTGCACAATTAATAGCAATTTTGCCAGGCGCTGGTGGCTCACACCTATAATCCTAGCTACTAAGGAGGCTGAAATCTGAAGATCATGGTTCAAAGCCTGCCCAAGCAGGAACATCCTTGAGACTCTAATTTCTAATAAACCACCAGAAAACCAGAAGTGGCGCTGTAGGCTCAAATGGTAGGGCTGTCTGGGCCTTGAGCTGAAGAGCTCAGGGACAGCCCCCAGGCCCAGAGGTCAAGCCCCATGACTGACAAAAAAAAAATAAATAAATAGCAAATTTTTTTCAGACTAGAGAGAAAGACTTTTAGTTTGCATTTCTGCCTTCCATTTTACCTTTTTGATTAGAAAATAAGTATCATTTTATTACAACTCAATCTCCTCTATAAACCTTTAGAAAATTGGATGCATATAGCAGATATATATTTTTTTCAATTCCTATTATCAGTATAAACATATAGGTTTTTAATAAAACTTGCTATGTAAAATATTTTGGCCAAATGATGGAAGATTATTTTTCTCTTTCACCAAACTCATTTCTAAACTGTAATATTTCATTCAAATCTCAAGCATTCTCTGAAAATTCCTAAAATCTTGTCTAACTATTGCAAGTACAATAAAAGAGTAAAGAAAATATAATGTTTGGGTAACAGAAAAATTATTACTATAAATAGATATTCTTTTCAATAAACTTATCAAACATGAAAGATGTCATTCTCATTACATTTTATCAAAATACCCAGATACCAGTTGGGCACCAGTAGCCCCTAATCTACCTACTCAGGAGGCTGAGATCTGAAAATCCTGGTTCAAGGCTAGACTGGGCAGAAAAATATGGGAGACTCTTATTTCCAATAAACCACCAAAAAGTCAGAAATGGAGCTGAGGTTCAAGGGGTAGACCACTTGCCTTGAACTAAAGAAGCTTAGGATGAGTGCCTAGGCTCTGAGCTCAAGCCCCAGGACTGAAGTGCGCGCACGCACACACATACACACACACACACGCACACACATACACACACACACACACACACACACACACACACACACACACACACACACAAATCCACAATAATAACAACAAAAACAAACCCAAAAACTTCAGCTACTGAGGAGACTGATATCTGAGAATCTATTTGAAGCCAGCTTGAGCAGTTTGTGAGACTTGAATCTCCAAATAACTAGCTCAGCTGGTAGAACACCATCCTTGAGTAAAAAAGTTAAGAGACAGTACGTATTACCACAAGATCAACCCCCAGTTTTAAGTAGAATAATTTATATAGTCATTCTTGTCACTAACATTCTGATTATTGACCTGGGAATTTGCTTCCACTGAGTGAAATACACATACATGAATTCTCTAATACTTTTCTGTGAATCCTTTAATTTCTCTGGGGTGTACTTTTAGTTGGCACATATACTAGGTACTTGATTGAAGTGGGTGGTAGGCAGCATTGCAAAGCTATACTGCCTTAGACACAGAAATAGCTCTTGCTCCTGTGCTCTGTAGAAAAACCCCTTTATTTTCTCATTTTTTTCCCCTTTTGGGGCTGTCTACCTTTCTTATTAGTGCTTTCTTATGTCTGCTAAGGTACTTTGAGCCTGGTAGATTCATACAACTATGTAGTATAGTAATCCTTGCTCAATTATTGATGTTTAGAGGAATTTTGGTCACCAACATTTTCATATTCATAGTTAATTATGACAAAAATTAATAATGCAATAATTATTTAATATCTAGTAAGTTATACAATGTATTGCTGGCGAATGAATTTCAAAGCAAAAGTTGTGGCATTAAGGCATTATGTATACTAAATCAATACTGTAATTTATACTGGCAGGATATGTAAGGGGAACCATCTGTTATTCTTTATTTTCCAAATATGAATTTTACTTACTTTGTACACTAGTTTGGTGTCAGTTACTTAGGGAAAATAAGCAGGAGGATCACCTTGCAAATGGCTTATGCAATCCTTACCAAGTGCAGCAGAGTGAAAATGTGAAGTGACTTGAAGCACATTTTATCTTCGGACAAATAGGCATGAATGCTTGTGGATAATTCAAAATAAATGCCGCTCTTCCATGTTTTCTTGTGTGTTTATATCGAAGTTCAGATAAACACAGCTTCCTGAACAATGGAGGCAGTTTAGAAATGCATGAGTTCTACTGGGGGAGGAGGAATCATGTATTTCATCTCACCTGGAGAACGGAATGCAGGTCATCGGGAAGAATAGACTCTGGAGCCAAATGGCTTGTTCTGAATCCAGCTCTGCCATTTATCGTGTGGCCTTTGGCAAGTTAGTCCACTATTCTGAGCTGGGTCTCATTCCTTATTTTTAGAGGAGGATAATACATAGCACTTTTCTAAGGATCAGTAGAGAGAGAATTTTGTTAGGTTTAACATCTAACCAAGATTGCACAGTGTTTGTCTGGATTACTTCACTTAAATGTATTGTTCTGTTTTGCACATGTGGTCACGAATAACAAAATTTCTTTTTATAGTCTATAATATTTTATTGTTCAGACTACACATCCTATATCCCTGCATCTCTTTATGAACACTTAAATTGTTTCTACAATTTGTTTGGTATTGTCCATAGAAAGAATCTAGGTTAGGCAGCAAGAAAGAATATAGGATAAAGAAAAAAAAATCTACAGAGTGTAAGGATGTAAAGATACACAGGAGTGTGTAGAGATCATAGGATAGTGTCACCTGCTGTGGGTATTAGGTAGTAATTTTATACTAATAAATACTAATACTAATTTTGTACTATTTTGTCACAACTATTTTCATATGACTATTATCACATTTTGTGACAAAAATGAAGAGAAGAGCATATTATCAACATGTAAGCATATATTTTCCTGCTTATTAAAGAAGACCAATCAGATGTCCATAAATATTTTCTGACAACAAAATACAGTTTATCCTAGTGCCAAATTCGTAATGCAGAAATTTGAAAGCCTCAGACCCCCTTGAGGACAGCAGAAAACCAATATCCTAATAACATGTGAAATGGGATTACACCATTGGCTATGTAAAGAACCTTCTAGAAAAAAACCACATTATTTTTGTTAAAAATTTCTATTTGTTTAAATGAGTTAATTAGTAATCTAAGAGGCTTTCCAGCTCAAAAAAATCCCACTTGTTTTACAAATATAAATGTGCTCTGTTCTTCAGGTATTCAGAATAATGAAAATTAAAATGAGCCGAAAAGGCTTTCTCAGTGTAGGAGAGGGACTTAAATTGAGTATTCACACTGAAGTTCAAGAGGGAACTATTTTCTAGGAAATTGTGCTGCATAATTGAGTTTATTTTTATTGTGCTTGTTATTTGTTTTTATGTATTTGCCACTAAGGATGTGCTACATTTTACATTAAATCGCTTTATTTTTTATCTAATAACATTCTTCACCATACAATCACCACTTTAATAGCTAATTTTAATACAGGGTGCCATCTGTCTGACCTATTATGAACTATTAAAGATGCTCTTCTGCTTACTTGTTTTCCAAGTATTTCAATATTTTAACTGTCCTTATATTGGGTAATTCAAAAATACTGTAAGCTTATAACTTACATAAAAAGGAGATTTTTTTCAAACAAGGAGAACTAAGATCATCAAAGGTCTTGTATTTGTAATTCTGGGTATTAATATTTAGTTTACTATTTTCATGGCTACTGGTTATCCATGGTGGCTTCTCTACATTGTATATAGCATTTGTTCCTCTATGGAATTAATCATAAACCAAAATATATTGTTATAAATAGTAGAATCCAAAAAGTGGCCCTTACTACAAACTTAGATGAGCCATCCCCAAATCAATTAGAGAACAATTTGGGGAAAGAGGCTGAGTAGGCTCTATATCCTGGCAAATGGTTAAAATATAACCACTATCTGGCATTACTGAAACCATGAGAAAGTTCTGGTTATGAGGTCACAGGTTCTCTGTCTCTGCTGCCGAAATGGTGACGGGAAGCAGTCTAGTTCATGTTATAAAGGGGCTGAGGTGAACTGGAATTTACTCCTGCCTGTAAACTCTCCAGTCTGACTGTTTTTCCTAGGCAAATTGGAAACTCATATCTTTAAATTATTATTGTGCTCATACCAGCTAAAAGTCTCCAAGTTAAAAACTATATCATTAGATTGATGTTTTTAGATAATAAAATGTCAAAATTAGTGCAGAACAGGTGACTGTATAGAGTTTGTTTACAATGAATACTGAGTTTAAAAAATATCTGAAGATGTCACTTCCACCTGAGATGATGCCTCAAGCCAAGATGAATATGATAGCGTCCCAAGAGATTAATGGAAGGAACCATAGGTATAGTGAAATTAATATTAGAATTACTATTAATAATAAATGACTTTTGGAAACTAGAGAAGTGCATCACCCATGCATCATGAATGTTAAGATCTTTATTTTAGATAATACGTAATTCATAAATTCAAAATTCATAAAATTCAAAGTTGTAACTGATAGTATAAATATCTTTGAGACTAGGAAGTGAAAAAAAAACTTTTAGTTAAATACATTACCAGGAATTTCATGTTAAATTTGACAATTTAAAAGTAGACCTTTCTACCCCATAAATAGTTGAAAATAACAGGACATATTTTTATTTCATGTAAAAATTTACCTCCTTGACTTATATTTTTATTACCTATAAGTACTTGCACAAAGGAGTTGTCATTTAAAAGATCAGTCTGTAAGATCAATGCCATTTCTTTCAAGAGGGATCTCTTCCGATCCCTCCCTCAATATTCTGAATTTCGTAAAAATATGCATTGAGTATTATGTCTGCATCCTTTTTCCTTCCTCTCTTTATTAGTCTACCCTTTCCCTTAATCTTTCCCCAGCACTTTTCAAGTGCCAGTTTCCTAGCATTAGTTTTGTTGGACTGTGAGTTGGTTTTTCAGGAATTATACTGTTTGAATTCTTTGCTGCAAATACCATACTTCAGTTAATACATTTGTGTATACTATATACAACCCTATATTTGTGTACCAATTCATCAGTTTTAACTTCCACATATAGAAAAAAACATATGTCCTTTATCTCTCTGGCCCTGACTTACTTCACCTAACAAACTTTTTTCAGGAATTTACATTTTTAGAAAAGGAAAATGTTCAAACAGTGCCTCTGGGAAACAATTCAGTATGAGACTGACTTAGGCTCGAGTTCAGAATGCTACTATCAGAGACATTGCTCTTTTTTCTGAGCACAAAGCAAATATGCAATAACTGCTCCAATTTAGAAAATTAAATTTCAAATAACATAGTAGAAAAGTATTTTTTAATTGTGAACATTGCTGTTTAAAATTTTGTTATATCAATGGTGAATTTTAGTCCTCATCATTTTACATATACTTCTCCAAAAGAACAAATGTGTGCCCATAGCAAAACATCAAGCTGAACACTATCAATCGGCACAATGCTTACTTGTCACTTATACTTTCTTAAAAATGAGAGAAGAGGTTATGCTTTTGTGACATCATTTGAAAATTAGTAATCAGAGTTCAGCATGTCTAAAGAGATATTGAATCCAAACTCTACAAGCTATAATAAAAATCCATATGTATTTTTTGTTGCCAATTCCCAGTACAGAGTAATACCTATGAGACTGTGGCTCATGGTTTGCAATATGAACCGTGAAATAATAAAGCCAGGCAAATGGCTGGATTCTCTAGACATACAGATTTATCTTACTGCCTGCACATAAATTATTTTGGTCACATCCTATGTTCCCCCAGAGAAATGTGTCTAAAATTTTCTTGCTTTTTGAACATGTGATATTGTTAGTGAGATTTACCCTGACCAACTTTTTGAGAGTTTAATTCCTCCACATCTCTGACCTCCTCCCTTCAGGATAAATTTCAGATTATGATATGACAGCAGCTCTTGTCTGACAAGCTCCAACTGCATAGCATATGGAATCCTGCTTGGTCTCCCTTTGTTTCCATGTGTGTGAGTGTGGGTAGGAAGTTGGTCTGTCTCCTCTTGCTTGCTTCTTTCACTTGAGATTCCCCCAAGAAATAGCTTATAAAACTACTTTTAGCTGAGCATCTGCTCCTGAAGGAACAAACAGAACTACTGATGAAAAAATATGTGTTCTGTAAACACAGAAGAACATAAAGCACTTTTGAGTTAAAAAGGAATTCAGATGCTTATGAAATGTTCAGTTTGGGATTGATGAACACCTTTTGTTTGGCCCTGTATAAAGTTCCATAAGGTTTAAGTTTTACTTAGGCTCTAGTTCTTCAGTTCAGGTTTTTCTAATAGGCTTTACAGTTGTCCTTACTTTTGTATCCATTTTATCTAAAAGCAGAATTTTTTAATTTTACTAGGGATATATTATTTTGTTGTTGTGATTACATTAATCTTAGAGCATTTTTTCTGAAATATGTGTGGTGTCACAATACTTCATAGATTTTAACTCCTCAGCAACATTAACAATTGGTTTATTATTACAGCCATAATTCTTGTCATGCTATTCTACAGTTATTTCACTACACAGGTCAAAACTTAGTCCCTAACTGCAGTCTCTATAATTGGATCCATTTTTATTGCAAACTAAAAACATTAAAGATTTCCAAGCACAATTCACTTAACCTTCTAAGATCCACTGATTCTGGAGACCGAAACAAAGCAAATCAAGTTAGCTGTTGCCAAACAAAGTACTGACGAATATCTTTGCAAGTTCACTTTACATTTTGAATTACAGTAAATATTATTTTTTCACATTTTGTTCTTCCTTCTCTTCTTTGCTTTCTTGAAAATTTAGAACAATGCAAAGTAAGATGTCCACATGAAGAATGATGGAGCTAAGGTGGCCCGAGATGGCATACTGGAACTTAAGCAAAATGAGTAGCTGTGTGCTGGTGTACGACATGCTACTGACCTTTCAATACCCTGAGTTAGAACAATCCATGAGAAAGAAAATACAGGGAAAACAGAATGGTGTAATGTTGGCACTTATAATTGAGTTTGTTTTTCAGGGAGTGACCAAACCCAAGTGTATTAATGAATGTATCTACTGTATGTATGTGTGTTTGGGGAAGATGTTAGGAAAGGAGGTCAGTTTAATGTAAAAAGGTGTGTGTCTTTTTTTTTCTGTCAGTCATGTGGCCTGAACTCTGGACCTGAGCACTGTCCCTCAATTCTTCAGCTCAAGGCTAGCACTCTATCACTTGAGCCACAGCGCCACTTCCAGCTTTTTCTTTTTCTGCTTATGTGGTGCTGAGGAGTCGAACCCAGGGCCTCATGCATGCAAGGCAAGCACTCTACCACTGAGCCACCTTCCCAGCCCCCGTGTGTGTGTGTGTGTGTGTGTGTGTGTGTGTGTGTGTGTGTGTGTGTGTGTGTGTGTGTGTGTGTGTGTGTCTTATAATGGGAATTACATGTTTTCATTATCAGAGAAGTGAGTTACAAATTTGGAAAGGGAGAATATAAAATCTGTGGTTGGATATAGAATTAGAACACTAGTGAAATTCATAGCATTGTACAGGCAGGCTGATGATAGATTAGACAAATGATAAATAAGTGAAAATGGGTCTATGGACACAAATGAGTATATGTGAAAACAGAGAATTGTATACCCTTACTTTTCCTACTATGAGACCATGGAGGGTAGAAGAGAATGAGAGAGAGAGAGAGAGAGAGAGAGAGAGAGAGAGAGAGAGAGAGAGAGAGAGAGAGAGAGAGAGAAAGCTACAGTCACAAATGCAAATATGCAAATATGCATGCACATATGCCCTTGTTCTATCCACTATAAAGCTATGACAACCGAATAGCACCAAATAGTAGCTATACTGAGATCCTTCTTTTTAATTACCACTCTCCACTGGAACAGCTAATCCTCATTCATGTCAATGCAATTTTCAAGTCTATGCAGGATAAAATAGAAAATTAAAGTCATGACTTCCAGAAAATGAAGAATTATAACCTTTTATACAACTAGCAGAGAATTGACTGGCTTCCATCAGCATCACCAACAACTTGTAAGTAACGCATTATACTATGACATGATTATGGCTCCATGATGTTAACGCAACAGAAAGAAATAAATAGCTCAATTTTAGTCTCATGGATCCAATGCTAATCATGTGACAGACATTGGATGAAATTTCATTATTTGGCCTGTAGCTGTACATGGATTTTATTTGTTGTGTTGTAGAATGTCTTTTGTAATACAAAAACACACTTCAATTAAACCATCAACATTGTTATAAACAGTAACACGTAGATAGCAACCTAATATAGGAATAAATAAATAGGCTATGGTCCTAAGAGTGATAAAAGCCCACTGTTAGAATTTCAGATTTAATGAGTTTCCTTTTCAGTGTGGTTTCCATTTTTCTGAGTCCAGAGAAGTTAGGCAGTTGAAAAGGAAAGAAGCTATTTTTCCATGTTAGGATAACTGTGACTGTAGATTGAGGTATAAAAGTGTCCAGAGATGGAAAACTTTCAGAAGGCGGGAACCTCTGTGGAGGAGTATCAAATATGCATAGACAATATCCATCAGATATGTGGTGAGTTCTTAAAGTGATCACTGAAGATTTATATTTCAAGGAAGTCAATGGAAAACAAGGAATGAGAGTCTAAACTCCTGAGCCTCCACAAAATCAAAGTAAAATGGACAAATTGTGACTGTTTCTTAAAAATGGAGGAGGAAGGAGTAAAGAATGGATCACTTGGAAATTTCAGTAAAGAAATTATGGAATTATGAAAGACCAATATAAAGGTTTCTATAACTTGAATGCAATATAAAATGTTTGCAAAGAGAATAACAGATTCAGTTGTACATACAAAAATAGGGAATTTTCGAACACAAAGAAGTTCAATTTAAATATTTTTAATTGAACTGTAGCAAGAAGAATAAAAACACCAAAAGAAAAAGAACAAAACATTTGAGTAGTATGGATTATGCCAGCATATATAAACCACATACAGATACAGTTCTACAAACAGCAAAGATAATGGAAAGTAGAATGGTTTCAGAAGATTGAAGTTGCTTTTCCCCACCAAATAAATGAAAGACATGTAACCAGGGAGCCAATCTTAATAAACACAAAAAAGATCACTCATGGTGAAGAACATTATAGTCCACGTACTGAAAAATGTTTTGAAAAGCAAACATTAAAGTCAGTATCAAGAAAAGAAAAGATAGCATGCAAATGAATAAGAAAAAAAGGGATCACAAACATTGCTTCAGAAACCAACAAGGACAAAAGAAGATAGAGTGGTATAAAGTTGGCACCATGAAAGTTCAAGGCAAAGAGAAAAATGTGGTAAGCATAAAACTCTGTATATGGTTAAAATTTCTTTTAAAAATGAATAAAATATGGGCATTTTCATGCTAGAGGGTAACGAATGTATTGGCAATAAATCTGAACTATGGGATATGATGAAAAATTGTTATTCAGTCAGAATAAATATATCAGTGGGTGAAATTTGCATTTGTATAAAGGAATAAATACTGCTTAAAATAATAAAAAAAGCTTTTCTAATGAGTAGAAATCATTTTTCTTGTCACATTCTAACATAATAATGATATGTTGGGGGAGCTTAAAAATACAAATATTTTACAATGAGTAGATAATTCAGTTGGACAGAATCATTTAAAATAGATCCCCAAATACATACTCAATTGATTTGCCACAAAAAAAACCCTGAACAGTTCAATGAATAAAGTCTTTCAATGGATGGTGATGGAAAGCAATAACATTGACTCCTTCTATTACAACATATATAATAATTGAATCTTAGCTCTAGATTCAAATGCTGGCATCATTACTATTACAGAACATTTCCAGGATTATCAGATACATGAAAATATCCTGTGAATAATCAAATGTCCTCATTCTGAAACAAAGAGAAGGATAAATTAGACATATGAAAATAAAACAGGTCACCTAAAAATGAGCCAAAGATTTGAAGAGATTAGTATTCACAAAAGAAGGTGCATACTTCCATTAATTTATGCTAAACTGTGTTTGAACTATGGGAAATGACCAGCCTGGAACAATGACTTTATTACCTTTTATTCTCTAACTTTAGAGACCAGGAGATGTTATATATTAGAGACCAACAGAAAGCCAAAGGATTTCATAGAAACTTTTTTGAACCTATTCCCTTTAATTGTGTGTGTGTGTGTGTGTGTGTGTGTGTGTGTGTGTGTGTGTGTGTAAAAGTAAATATTTTTATTTCACCAATTTCTGATCTATGGATTTAGATGAGCTGTCCTTTATTTGATATTTTTTTATTTAGTCAACTTTATATATAAAAATATAGCCTGCCATCGATGGCTCTTCTTATGCCTGTAATTCTAGCTATTTAGAGGCAGACCTGACAATTATGGTTTGAAGTCACCTCACCTTAGCAAGAAAATCTATGAGACTCATCTCCAATTAACAACCAAAATGGAAACAATATGTATTTTTTCTCATTTGTTGCTATTTTTGTTTTGTTTTCCTTTTGTCTTGTTTGTTCCTTTATCTCTTTGGGAGGGTTCAGGGGCCACAGAAATTTAGGGACAAAGCCTAAGCAAATGCAGCAGTGGTACTCACTAGACACAATATTGAAAATGAACCATACAACTTGTGGGTGGGAAAGGGAGGGAAAAACTGTGAGAGAAGGGGTGACAATGTTCACAAAGAAATGTACTCATTAGCTGATTTACGTAATCATAACCGGTCTGAACATCACCTTTACAATAACAATAAAATTTAATAAATAAATAAAAAAGCCAGAAGTAGGGCTGTGGCTGAAGTGGTAGAGCAGTGGCCACACACACACACACACACACACACACACACACACACACACACACACACACGCACACACACACACACACACACTTGCTGGGAACTTTTTGATTCTCATTTTTGGTTTGCTTAAAATGTCAGGCGTATTTGCTTTTCACTAAATAGAATGAAAGCATTATTTTGACAAATATGTAGAAATAAACAGATAAACATAAAGTAGCAATTTGGATTAAGTGAAGTCAAATCTTTTTAATTTTATAACAACAGACTCCCTCAAAGAATCTCTGTTGCAGCTAATTGCACACTTCAATAAAATAAAGGATAATGTATTCGTACAATTATGTACAAAATACATTATGTGGTGAACAATTGGCATGCTAACTTTAAAAGAGAAAAATTTCATGTGTTAATTAAATTTATGTTCCATCTAGATTTTTGGGAAAATCTTAACATAGACATTTTCTATGTAATATTTGACTATATATAGATCCTCAGTTTTTCTTCTCTCCTATTTTCTCCCCCTCTCATTTTTTAATTTAAAATATTAATGGTTTATAAGCAAGTATATGGCAACGTACCTTTTCATTAATACCAGAAAATTTCATTTCTGTTTCCCGCATTTTTATTCTTGTTCTCCTTCTCCCTTTAAGATGTTCATTTCTCCATCATTGCTAGCAACTCTCTGAACATAGCACAGAGTTCAAAGGAGATTTTCTGGAACCTCTGGATATAATTTTGAGGACTGAATCAATGCTAATCTTTTAGATATACTCAGAAGTTCTTAATCAAAAGGTGATCATGATTTATTATTAAGGCATGACCTTTTCAATAAAAGGTTAATTTTAAGAAAATTTAAAGTTACTTTCCAATTCTAAATCATTTACCCTGACTGTGTTTTGAGAGAATTAAAGCTAGGTACAAGACAGTTGAATTAACCAATGCCCTAAATCAATAAAAAAAATTTTTTTAAAGTAGATCTATCTCCTGAAGACAGAAAAGAAGTACCATGAAAACTGGTTTGAATTTTTTTTCTAGACATAGTTACCTAAGTTTTTGTTTCTCAACTACATTTTAATGGGAAAATAATTAAATTAAAAATAATCAAATAAAATGCCTTTTAATTCAGGGAAAGTCAGTGCACATTGTACTTGAAACATGTTTCTACCAATAAAACAAAATAATTGGGACTCTAGGTTGTTTGTTCTGTCCTCCTTGAAGTAATGATATCATTATGCCTGGCATATTGTAAATTTTCTACTTTTTTGTTATCTAGATCGTGTTTATCATCACTATCCCTATCATCATCATCGTCGTCGTCATCATCATCATCATCCTTATCATCATCATCTCACTATCCTCTTCCTCTTCTTCATCAATGGAAGATATTCACTACATAAGAATGATTTGTCAAGTAGCAATAATAATAAAAGAAGAATTTATTTTTAGGAAGAATATAAGTTAATTAAAAGAATTTCAATTGACTACAAATTTCTGGGGGAACCTGTGAAGTTGATTCATCAGGAAATCATTGTGTTCACTACTACCATGGACTACTAAGTTTAACAAGACCTTGATTCCATAAAATTAATCAAAGCACTTTAAATTTCATTGCATTTTATAATTTTACCTAAAACTCACATATATTTTAATACCTTAACAACATTATTAGGGTTATTGCTCATAGTAGAGGCTCACTCTTATAAGGAATGTTGCCCCTTAGTACTCTGAGTTATAAGATCAGTCATTATAATGATTATATTTTACCGAGGTCACAAGAATCAAGAATGATTTTAGTAGTCATAGCATACATATAAATTTATTTAATCATCAGAAAACCATAAAATCTATTCATGCTCAAAAATTTCACTGCTAGATATTTGTCAATGAGAAATATAAAAAAGTGTGTGTGTGTGTGTGTGTGTGTGTGTGTGTGTGTGTGTGTGTGTGTGTGTGTGTGTGTGTGTGTGTGTATTTAATTGTAGCAAGGCATGGGGTGGCTCATACCCATAATCCCATCTACTCAGGAGGCTGAAATCTGAGGACCATGGTTCAAAGCTGACCTGGGCTGACCTGGGCAGGAAAGTCCATATGGAAACAAGGGAGTTTTTTGTTGTTTGTTTATAGGGTTTTATTTTGATGCACTTAGTGATGTTCTTTCTCTTTTCTTTCATTTTTCCCCCTTCAGTTTATCCTATGTTGTCACTGTTTTTGATCTTCGTACCATGTCTTGTATATACATTTATATGATTTGTGGAAGGGAAGGGGAATAACAAAATGGTGAGACAAAGGACAAAGGGTGAACCAATGCAACAGTGATACTCAAAAGACACTATGTTGGAAATAAACTCTACTACTTGGGGGGAAGAGAATGGAGGGGGAAAGTGGGAGAAAACAAGGGATGGGTAACACTGGTTGACAAGAAATGTACTCATTACTTATGTAACTGGAACCTCTCTGTACATCACCTTGACAATAAAATATTATTAAAAAAGAAAACCATAAAAAAGAAAACCATAAAGCTGAATGGGTTCTTTTTCTCTCTATCTTGATGAGAAAATCCAGTAAAGACACAGTAATTTGGCCAACATTACTCATTTAGTGAGAACCTTAGATTTCTACAAACCATGCAAACTGCTTCTCTATATCTATAGTATTAGATCCAAAAAGCCAATATTAAAAGAACAAGAGACTGTAGTAGAGACTGTAGTAGAGATCCAAAGAGCCAATATTAAAAGAACAAGAGACTGTAGTAGCTTTACTTATTTTTAGTTTAACTAAGAACCATAATTCTATTTGGAACATGTATTGTGTTTCTACTATAGTCACTGATGAGGGTTTCATAATGTGCTTTGGGTCGGCTTCAGGCTACCTGGGCAATGGTAAACTTATTCTGAACAAGTCAGTACTTTACTTTCAGAAAGATAACTGACTTGGTAGATTCAAGTACTGGTTCTAGAATAGATTGTTTTTTCTTGTGTCTTATATCTTATATCTTATCTATATGTTTTTTCTAACATCTTAAAGATGTTAGAGCCTGACCCGTAATCATAGATTAATGATAATATCTACCTTGGGATTCCTTTGAATCTTAAATGTGATATGGTATATGGAATACATGTGCCTAGTGTGTAGTGTGTAATCAATAAAATAATTTTCCTTAAGTCTTCAGTTATAATAACTGGGGTCTTAGTGAAACTGGGAAAAATTTAATAAGATTTATAGAAATGGTACACAAAATTGTGATGTCATCTGACTATATATCATCATCAATACCATCATCATCTTCACCATATAAATTCTTTATTAAGTTTAATACATCATGGTGTTCATATACTCACTATGATGGTTTTGATGTTCACTCTCATTGACTGTTCATGAGGGAATCATAGTCAATTGGAATGCCTTCCTCATAATTAACCATATATTACCTAGTAATGTTTGCTTTGTAGATAATATTTATAATATATATGATATGCACATATGTTTATATAGTATACATTATATACATTGGATATATATGTGTGTATGGAATATATATGTGTCACTCTGTATATATATATATATATATATGTATGTATGTGTATGTATCTTTTAGATATTTTAGCAATAGGAAAAATCTAACAAGAGTTTACAAGAAAAAGATTTCAATCAAATAATTAATAGCTACAAGGTAATGTTCCAAATAAAGAAAACAATTAAAATGAAATATACAATGAATGGACAAGAATATCACATTGTACTCACAAAGATAACCCTTAACAGAGACAAAATTATGCAAATGTCACACTTTAAAAACTAGATATTTTTACCTATGAACAACAGCTAAAAGCCCTTTCCTGATAGGAATAGTATTTTACATTGAGATCTCATGTTACTTTCTTTGTGTGGGGCTAGTGTATAACATTCCTTCACCTTACAGTGCTTGAGGTCCCAGGACTTCTGAGAATTCAAGCAGAGACTGCTATTTCTCTTGCCAGTGGACAAAACATGAGAACATTTTCAATTTAAAGGATAGAAACTTCAGGTTCTCTTCTTCTGAGACAGGAAGTAATTTCTGCAAAATAAACAGCAATATTTGGTATAAGGAGAAATCTGCAATCCAACAAATCATTACTGTGTTGAATGTGGAACTTTAGCTTAATGCTGTTTCCTAAGAATTGGGAGAGATCTTCCACATTGTGTTCTGAGGAGTAGCACTGAGGAAGGTCTACAAAAGATTCTGTTTTTCAAGATTCTGAGGTATAATAATAAGGTCAGAAACCAAACACATAAGAAATCAAATTATGAATCAAGAAACTGACTGAGAAATTTACTTAAAAAGAAGAGTCAAAGTCTTGTAAAAAAATGGGCTAGTTGATTGGACTACACACACACACACACAAACAGATCATGGCCAGAGCATAGTCAGGAGACCGATGAAGATTACTAGTCTTGAGAAACAACTGGGGGTTGTGCTTATTTATGATTTGGATTTACAAGTAGTAGTTTGACTTAAAACAAAAACCCATTAAATGACCAGAATAAGGATCACAACTGGAAGTGCTGGAAAATGACAGTGCTATGAAAATGTAATTTATACATAATGTCATTTCGTGGGCTGTGTTGAAATCCTATGTAAGTAATGCTATTTGGGAAACCATATGAAAAGAGTTGAACAGAACATGTACATAAATATAGACATTTTGTATCTAAGACATGCAAGTTGGTTTTATATGAAATCATATACACTGAAATTATTAATAAGAAATGCCTCATTTATCTATTATGTGTTTCAAACAATAGAGTGTGGTTAAGTTTTAATTTCTACTTAGTACTTTAATGAACCTTAAATAGTTAACTATTTTTTGATTTAACGTATTAATCCTAGGAATTAAGAATGAATGAAAATGTTATTCCCTTTTTATGTAATGAAATAATTGCAATTATTTTGAGGAGAAACTTGAACTATATTGAAACTTGTGGAATTCAGCCAGTATTTCACCAATGAAAGACATAGCTCCTTTAATTTGTTATAAATAAATAAAAATAAAGAACTACTTTTATGCTTGAAAACAAAACATAACCATAGAGAAAATATGAAACTCATTTATAACAAAGACACTAATTATATAACAATATTCACTTGATAAATGACAAATTTATTTCATTCATACTGAAACTATATAAAAGTCTAATCTCAAACTTTGTAAAGACTAAGAAATGAAATTTCTGAAAACTCACCATTCTACAATGTGTGTTATAGCAAATTTTTTAAGAGTGTTGAAACTCTTACACACTTGCACAAGTATGCTAGTTATAGCAATAGTCTGGAAAGTAGAGGAAGTCTATGAGCAAAACAGTATATTTATTAATGAAAATCTGTTGTAAATAGAAGACAAGCTAAAAATTCCTAGCCAAAGATCCTACTCTATGTATTCATGAACTGTGCAATTGATGTTTTACATTCTCATCTTGAAAGGTGTATTATTTTAAGGAGAGGTAAGATAATTCATATGTTATTATAAAGTTCATAATTTCTCTGCTTCATAATAGGGAAATAGCAGCTTCTCAAATTTAAAGAGAATTCAATTGGTGGGAGATAGAAAAAAGTCAAGGTCTTTAAGAAAATAAAAATTGTGAGAGAATAGTTATTTAGCAATAAAACAAAGACATGACAGAAAATTACAGACAGCCTTACTTGGGATTTAAAAAAAAATCTTCTAAAACATAGATGATGAATACCACTGAAAACAGAATTGAAAAGAAGAGAGAAGCAGAAGGTGAGCAGAATAATAGAGCACAAAGGAAACACTATTCTGATGCTCAGAATATGTGAAAATGCTACTATACATTGATTAAAATGTCTTTGACGATATTAAAATGAGAATACAGAAATAAGGATACTGATTTTTTATTCTGCCATTAGAAAAATAAGACCTTAAATTCAATTTTCCTAAAGGTAAGGATTACTACTAAGAATATGAAATGATGTCTGGTTCATGATCACACTTTCTTTCCACGTGAGTTCAGTGTGGCAACTGACAATCTGTCATCTCCCTGGTGACCTATTAGAAAAGACAAAGTTCTGAACCAAATGATTGATCATTAGGGGGAACTTCATTTTCTAATGATTCTGATACAAACTTTTGCTTGAGTGGATTAGGTCTCACCTGGTAGTAATCTTTGTTTTGGGAATGCCATGATTTATCTGTGTTTCTGTGTTTGAGCCTGGTTTTCAATCTTCTCGTGATAACTATTTCAAACTCTCATTGGGAACCTGATTGATGTCCTCAGCATATGTGCTAATTGCAACTTTTCTTTTTTCCAACTCTCACTGAAGTGATTTACTCTAAAGTTCATTAATCTCCTTTGCACTTTGACTTGGCCCAAATTAGCTATTGGAAGCATGTGATTGCCTTAACTTCTGTCACTATTGATTGGTCTATCCTATTTTTTACTAGATTGATATTCACTACTTTTAATTTGGCTGGTTTTTTTTCCTTCTCATTAAATTGATTCTTAGTTGTTCATTACAGTAAAGCATGTGGTAAACATAACTCCAATTTCCCTGCTCTACTTTATGTCTATTTTAGTCAGCTCTTACCCAGGAACAATTTTTAGTCTTAGTGAAGTGACTTGAAAAGTAATTTATGTAATAGCTGAAGTGAATACTGGTTTCAGAAATGGATCATTGATTGACATGGGTATGAAGAAAATCCTAAGTGACATGAGGTGGTAACAATTAAAAAAAGAAAGCCAAAGAAAAGGTGGGTACATAACATCTCTGGGAACAATTTACCAAACTTCCTGCGTGTACATCTCCCTTCAAATTACCATCTTAAGTCTGAGGACATTTTATTAAGTAAATCACTCTTCATGCATTCATTCATTATTCATTCATTCCATATATATATATATATATATATATATATATGTACTTTCCTCCTTCTTAGAAGAATGCCACTATTATGTACACCTCCATAACAGAATTGGTTAACATTAAAATGCATAAGACCAGAAATTTGAGACACTTGACTGCTTGGTAAAGCAGCCTGCCATCCTTTCCCTTTGGAGTTGTGCTCTCTCTTTATGATCAAGTCTGTTCAATGAACTATAGCTTCTGCTGAGATAAATCTGCTCTGTTAAAAGACTCCTCTAGGTGTTTGTCCCTGAATGCTTTCCTTGGTAACACCAAGGGTCTGATGTCTTCATTGACAATTATACCTGTAAATTCACTTAAAAAATATATTTCTTGGCCTCAGATGGCATAGAGCTGGATCTGCACTCCTGTCACTTAAAAATGAGATGCTATTAGTAAAGATAATACCTTGCTTGTCTTTCCCTGATTCTTCCTTCTTTCATTATTCAATGTAGCACATCAAGGATTTTTGCTTGCTCCTTTCATATATGTGCTTGTTTCTCCAAGTTAAACTTTCAGTTTAAATGTATTTATTACCACATAACACTCGAGAGAGTCAATGAATTTAATATTTTTTCTATTTTTTATTTTTTGGGTCCTGAACTCTGGGCCTAGGCGCTGTCCCTCAGCTCTTCAGCTCAAGGCTAGTGCTCTACCACTTAAGCCACAGCGCCACTTCTGGCTTTTTTCTTTTTTTGCTTATGTGGTGCTGAGGAATTGAACCCAGGGCCTCCTGCATGCAAGGCAAGCGCTCTACCACCGAGCACCTTCCCAGCCCAAATTTATTTTTAAATTTTCCATTCTTAGTCCCTCTTCTTATTGTCCTCTCCTTACTTTTTACTCTAAAATAGTTGCTTTTATCAGTTTTAATTGTCTGACCAAAAGTCATTTTGACTTCTAATTAGAATTTCAATCCTTATGCTTTTCATTACTTCTGCTTGATTGATAGAACACACATTAGGAGTCAAGGGAAAAGAAATAAAGTCATTAGATTCTGAGCTTATAAAAAATTTAAATATATTACTATTACATTATCTTTTTATAAATTTAATTTTAATCACTGAAATTTTCATTCTGAGATATTTACTTGATAGTACTTTTTTTTCTAAACCAGCTTCTTTTAGATGCATTTCACATAGCAAATTATAATCTTTTTAACTCTTTATTTATTTATTTTTGCCAGTCTTGGGTCTTCAACTCAGGGCCTGGGCACTGTCCCTGAGCTGCTTTTGCTCAAGGTAAGCACTCTACCACTTGAATCAAAGTGCTACTTCAGCTTTTTCAGTTTATATGGTACTGAGGAATCAAACCCAGGGCTTCATGCATACTAGGCAAGCACTCTACCACTAAGCTACATTCCCAGCCCTAAATTCTTTAAACAATTCAATCTAAAGTTTTTTTCCCAGCTTTATTTGTATACACGTAATGCATTGTTTTCACTGCTGAGTAATAAGTCACTGTTTGAATATAACACTATATATACATTTATATATATATATATAAGTTTATCAGTTGATTGATCCTTTGGATAATTACCCTTCTGCAATTATAATATTGCTATTACTTTTGTGTTCAAAATTTTTTGCAGTCATATGTTTTTGAAAGGTACACATTACATTTTATAAGTGTAATGACTGAATACTGCAACAATTTTAACATTATAAAGAAGTTACTATATACTTTTCAAAAATGGCTATTCAATATTACAGTCCCATAATTGATATGTGCTAACTTAAAGTCTCCACATTCTCTCCAAAACGTTATTCTCTACATTTAAATAAATTATCTGTTCGATCTGATATCTTTTCGTATGTATTTCTTTCATGGGTTATAATGAACATGTTTCACTTGTTTATGGGTGATTTGTATAGCTCCTTTGAAAACTATTCAAATATTTTTCCTTTGAGATCTTGTGCCCAGATAAGAACACCAAGGAACTGATTGTGAAGTAAGCACATGAGAGTCATTTATTTCAAGCTCCCGCCTGCACTCACAACCATCACCAACCCAGTGGGTCAGAGTTGAGAGCCCCAACCCTTTCTCTAGCAGGGTTTTAATAGGGTTTTTAGGGACTTCTATGCGTCATTGCAACACACACAAATATCACACCGCGAGGAAAATCATAAAATAATTCTAAAAGATGATTAGCATAGCCAGTGGTGGGAACCAACTAGGTACTGGGGATTGGCTAGTTCATGGGGTTGATGCTCTTCAAAATGATTGGCTAAAGCAGATGGTCTGAGCCATGACCTAGTGGTCTTTAATTTTCAGGAACATCTGGAACTGTGGGTTTTTTTCCTGTTATCTACTGATTAGCTGTAGTTAGTGGTATTTACTGGAGAGGGTTGTTCCTGGAATTTGGACCCAAAGGGATCAAGGGGAATTGCTGACACATTTCCCACACAAAATGGAATCCAAACCTAAAATTGCTATATTTTGTTCAGGCTTCATAGGTAAATGAATTATTATTCTTGATGGTTGAATTGTTACTGCTCTTTTCACTAAATATTTCTTATGATATATATTAATTTCAAATATTTTTTTCCATTGGCATGATTGCTGATTCATTTTAAATTAATACGAATTTTTTCTTAAAGTTTATAAAAATAATGTAAAAATGTACAGCTCTCCAACCTAAAGCATTGATGTAGTTTATGTAGTATATTTGTTGGTTTGGTATTCTAATACAGATGCATCATTATTACCTAAAATCAATCCACTAGAGTTTACTCTGTGTTGTATCATGCTCTGGGCTTTGCCAAATGCATTATTTCATGTTATTTAAAATTTTACTTGGGATTTTGGTTTTAGTCAGGTATGGCAAGGGCAAGGACACTTAGGGAGTGATTGTCATTAAAGAGAGAGGTCATTATTCACAGTTACTAAGAAGGTTCCTCAGAAAGAGACATAAGTGAGATCACCAAAGTCAGAGGCAGGAAAGAAAGAGAAGAGAGGAGAAGAGGAAATGACTCTTATGGCTTTGTGGGCAGGGATGAGGAAGCATTATAAACAACACAACTAGGTTTAATACAAAGCCGTTCCTTCTGGTTTCTTGGAATAACTACAGGTTGAAGGCTGTTTTCCCTAGTTTGTAGACTGGTCAATTAGGGAAGGGAGTTTGTGTCATTTTTTTTTGAAGTGTCTGAGCTTTGAATTGGGTATTTTGCATATAAATAGCAAAAGCTCAAAAAAATTTCTTAGGACCTCGAAGACTGCTCTGGGGAAGGGATTTTATACTCAGGGACAGTGAACTTACCTAACTTTCAGGACCAGAGATAGAGAAATTCATTTGCACAAAACACACTTTGAGTGGAGAATCAATCTTCAGACTGTAGGGACTCAATGTCAATATATTAGTTATAGAAAACTTGAATACATGGTCAGTACAAATGGAACTATTTACCATAAAGTTTCATACAAAGTATGCTTTTTCATTATCTGTACAGTTTTGCATTTTTCAGTGTTATAATAGTTAGAATTCAGTCCATAGCTGTAGTTTTTTTATATTGCGTCCTTCATATGGAAATATAAATTTAAGTTTTTCTATGTCTTTTCATGGCTTGATAGCTCATTTGCTTTTACCGTTTATATTCCATGGAAGGCATGTACCACAGTTTACTGATCCATTCACCTATTGAAAGGCCTCTTTTTCCCATCTATTTTTGGGCAATTAAATCCCTAGACACTTTTATGTGTAATTTTTGTGTGGACAAGATTTTAACTCATTTAGGTAAAAAAAACTGAAAATGAATTATGGATACCATGTAGTAAACATTTATTTAGCTTACAAAACACTTCCAGCTGTGGCAGTTTTCATTCCAACCAACAATATGCTGGAATTTCTGAAGCCTCAATCCTCCTCTGCATTTGGTGTTGATTTTATTTTAACTACCTTAACAGTATTAAAATACCTTATTGTGTTTTAAGTTTGTAATTTCACAAATGACATCTACTGCTGCTGACTTTTATTTTATTTTTCATTTCCTCTTTGACCTTGTTTTTATCTTTCTCTGGTGATTTGTCCAGATGTTTTGTCTATATTTTTAACAGAGATAAGAATCCTGGGTATAGACACAAGTCTGCACATGTGGGTAGCATTCTATATTCTCAGGACTATTCACAGAACTTTATAAAATTTCCTATTCTCCAAGTATCTTTGAAATGAGTAATTTAGTACTTTCTTAGCCCCAGTGGTGGTTAACATCTCCGTTTGAGTGAGGGTAGAACATTGGTATCACTAGTTTACTGTAGACAGAGTTGTACAACTGAGCATTCTAAAAACAGCCCATAGCCCAATGAGAGTTATCTGGAGATGTTCTTTGTGCAACCTAAATGACATCTAGAGCTAGAAGGGAGGTGATTAACCAGACTGGGCTAAAACTCACATTGTTGTCTTCATCTCCCAAATGTTAGCATTACAAGCATCTATCCCCCACGAAGAGCTGCAACTAGATTTTTCTTGTCTTTTTTTGATTGGTACTCTCTTTCCTCCCTTTCTCAACCCTGTAATTTTTATTTATTTATTTATTTTGGGTCTGGTCTTGGGGCCTGAACTCTGGGCCTGGGCGCTGTCCCTCAGCACTTCAGCTCAAGGCTAGCGTTCTACCACTTGAGCCACAGTGCCATTTCCGGCTTTTTTCTTTTTGCTTATGTGGTGCTGAGGAATCGAACCCAGGGCCTAAGACATGCAAGGCAAGAGCTCTACCACTGAGCCACCTTCCCAGCCCCAACCCTGTAATTTTTGATGAACATCATATTATGTAACAAAATTATATGTCCATGGTTCCTTGTTTCCTAGTGTACCTACTATCACATCAAAGCACATAAATATCCAGTGCAAAACTGTGCAAATGTTTTATAACTTCTTTATCAAAATAATTTGTAGGATATAGCAATAACTACACACACTCACACACACACAGACACACACCTCACAAATATTGGCAAAACTGCTATATGTGTGACTATGATTTAAAACTATATCATTTGGTGAGGACACACCAGAAAATTTAGGTGGTGATCAAAATATAACTGAGTTATGTTCTGACTGAAACTGCAGTGATTTAATAATAGTAAATTAAGAGCTTGGTGACAACTTTTGAAAAAATAATTTAAAATTATCTGTCATAAAGTCTGTTCAACTTCATCACCTAATTTAATATTCATTGATTTGCTTGCCTTATCTATGTACTTGCCTGAAAGATCCTCAACAAGAAATTCTAAGGAAAATTGTCTACTCAGCAGCTGTTCTATCCACTGGCAAAAATCTATCAAGAAAATATTCTCAAGGAAAAAAATCAGAATTTGTCATGATTTTAATAAACAAAACATGTTAGATTCATGGGGTGTTTTACCTATATTATTTAGTTTAATATTAATAGTAGATATTGTTATCATTTTATAGTCTGGAAATGTTAATACATAGTATTTCTTTTTCCTAATTTCAAAAAATGCAAAAAAATAAAGCTTATGAAGAACTATGAAAAGATAACATCATAAACTGTAAATCTTGTAGTATTAATACAAATATGAACAGCAGTACTTAATTTTTAATGGCTGACTATATTTGATCAACATTCTGTCCACTTAAGATAAATGGTTTTCTGAATTTCAGGGTATTAGCATATCTGATATTTTTGATTTGGCTTGCTTAAAATTGTATATAATGGCATACAACAATGATAATTACTAAAATAAAAATATACAATGAAAATGACCATTGGCCATGTACTATTACTATATGTTTTATGTACATAATACATTCTCATAATAACCCACAAGTACAGTATCACTGTATAAAGATAACTGAGTTTCAGGTAATTTGGTAACTTCTTGTATAAGTAAACTTCCTTTCACTGTGATAAACTACATGGCATAAACAATTTAACCTCATAGTCTCAGAGATTTCAGACTCTGCTGTTTCTGGGCCTATGGGAAAGCAGAATATCACACGTTGAGGAATTTGACAAAGCAGTATTGTTCATCTTATGGAGACCAGGAAGAAGACAAAGAGTGAAGAAAGAATCACCTCTCTATGTAACTTTCAAATGCATGCACCTAATGACCTACTTTCTCCAGCTAGGCCCACCACCACATTCCAATAGGGTTATTGGAAAAAGTCAGGTCCTCAGTACATAGACTTGGGGAGACATTACACATCCAAACTATAACATTTATCTAAATGTTTAGTCAGAAAAATAAAGTAGAAAAAATATATTTGCAAGACAAATCCTTGCTCTAGAATAATGGTCATTCTGACTTTTATGTATTATGATCAAGTATTATGACATTAAATTTTATTATGTTTAATTTATAAATTACCAATTTTAAAATAATCAAGATTATAGCTTATTTTACCATTTGGTTTATTTACATAGGTGTGATAATCATTATCTGATTTACTGTTGACGTTGGGACCAGATTAATGAATTAATTTATCTATTAATATGTCTAATTAATGTGTCTACTGTGAGCTGGAAGGGTTGCTCTGTGTGTTTGTAAACATTTAACACCACTTATAGTTTTTACTCAATACATGTCGTTTAAACCCCTCTGTCAAGTTGTGACAATAATATTGCAACATATTACTAAATATCTCTTGAAGACTAAAATCATCTCTGATATCTACTAGGCAATATCTATTGCAGAAAAGATAGGGAAAATTAAACACTGTTGGCTAACAAATAGAGAGCAGAGTAAAGTGAAAGAAAACTAATAAAAGCTTATTATATTAGGGTAATAATATGATCAGAAGTAAAAAAATAATTTTAGTAAAAATTAATAGTATTATATTCATAAATTTATTTATTAAATCATTTGATTCTGTGCCAGCAGAAGTCAAAGGTTTGAAGTAGATAGAAATAAGTAATGGAAATTATTGGTAAAATAAAATCCCATATCACTTTAAATTCTGAACTGCAGAAAACCAGGATGAAAATAAAACATGCAAGAAACTTTGATGAGGAAAACTGGATGATTAATAAAAGAGGATGAAGCATGCAGCAACAAGAACCTATAGTCAGGAAGGAAGGAAGGAAGGAAGGAAGGAAGGAAGGAAGGAAGGAAGGAAGGAAGGAAGGAAGGAAGGAAGGAAGGAAGGAAGGAAGGAAGGAAGGAAGGAAGGAAGGAAGGAAGGAAAGAAGGAAGGAAGGAAGGAAGACTTATACTTCTGACTGAAAATTAGTTCTAATTGTTTCACTTGTGCCTTATCCCACATCCTGAAACCTAAATTGCAATTACAACCTCCCATACACACCAGAAAAATAAGCCAGTCTTTGATGTGAATAGCCAGGAGATGCATATCTCCTGTGGACTCAGGCAATCATGTCTTTACAGCTGAGGAAGATAAGATTGCTAATCACTAGAGTAGGTTTTTTTTTAAGGAAATCAGAAAAGTCTGTTTTCATGTTTTTCACACACATGTTTCTCACACTGGGGAAAATTTTTTCTGCCATTCTAGTAAATATTTTAACAGTGATCAGTGTTTCAAATAATTCACAATTCATAAATATGCATAAACATTGTATTTAAAATTAAATATTAATAATATTTAAATAGTCAATTATTAAGTGCATATAAAAGGTGCTAAATGTTATTTTAAGCTCAAAAGCACTGAAAACACACTATGAGGTAAATTTTTCCCTGTTCCATGCACAGATTTATTTAAAAAACTGTTTGCCTAATATTCCAAAACAAAATATATTTGTCATGTGTGACTACTGTAAAATTGGTATTGTTTTACATTTTAAAAGTAGCTGTTTTCTAGAATAATAAAAATAAAGTCAATGGAAACATGCATCTAGATACATTTATTTGTATTTTTCACATACCTATTAGAGGTTTTACTTGGCATTATCTGTCTGGGCATAATAGCTTATTTTATTTTAATAAAGAACTGAATTATTTCTCTGGTTAAACCAAAAATACAACCATATATACATAATTTATATATGTATATACATGTTACAATAGATATAATTGGGAGATCATTGCTATTTTCAAACTTTATAATAGAAGTAGCTCACTCTTTTAGAACACTTTTAAATGTCTTATTTTGAAATTTACTTACAAATACATTCCAAAAACCCATAAGATATAATCATATTTAATTATTAGTTTACTAAAAAGTAATGAGCACTGACTATTTGGGATTTTTAATTTTCCTGTTCATCTGGCAAATATTTTGCTACTGTTAGGAAATTTGTCATTGTGTATAACTATGGAAACTTTGACACATTCAAATATGTTTTTTTTCTTAATACTTGCTAAGAGAGGCCCACAGTTCTACTAATTATCCCTTCAGAGGGCAAGAATATAAACTAGGCATGGCCAGTCCAATGCAGCTACCTGGACCCTTGAAGATTAAATGATAGAATTTACTCTTGTTAATGACAGAGACATTGGAATGTTCCTGTAGCTTTCCTTTAATTAAGGTGGGTGTTTAATTAATTAATTAAGATGGGTAGTTCATTCCCAATGAACCATTCAATAATCTTGCAATTTGTTTACAGTAAGTTTCCATGCCATGCCCACGAGATCCAGGGGAATGCCCAAGATGCATAAGGAAAACACACCCTCCTGGAAAGAAGGGGAAGCAAGGGTTGGTTGTCAAATCAGAGTGATGAAGAACACATAAAAATTCTTAGATGGAAATCTAGTGGTCCATAAAAAAGCTGTTGAAACCTTAAAATTATTACTTGTGGTAATTGAGAATCAAATGTTTCTGGAAGTCAAAGTATTAGGGGATTATATTTATGACATAATATGTCAGGGTAAAAAATATGAAAGACTCAAAGATTATGGGAATATGTGCATCTCTAGTGGTATTCAATAAGGAAAAGATTAGAGGAAATACCTCAGGTAAGACTCAAGGAATTCCTATGAATGTACTTAAGAATTACCTAATTTCTTTCCATATCAAACCTTAGTTAGATAGAATAAACTTCATAATTTGCTCAAGACCTGGTTAAATTGCAAAAAAGAAAAAAGAAAAAGAAAAAGGAAATGCTTAGCTGTTCCATAACCAAAGATAAAGTAAGGAAAATTGGAGTGGAGGTATGTGATGGAATTTGAATCACTTGTATTCCCTGATACTTTACTAAATTGTTTTTGTCCCATGAAGTCATTTATTTTTTTTATTGAGACTCTTCTCAGGGGTGTGTGTGTGTGTGTGTGTGTGTGTGTGTGTGTGTGTGTGTGTGTGTGTGTGTGTGTGTGTGTGTGTGTGTGTGTGTGTGTGTGTGTGTGTGTGTGTGTGTGTGTGTGTGTGTGTGTGTGTGTGTGTGTGTGTGTTGTGTGCTGGTTGAACTTTAGATCTCATGCCCTTGTTCAGGTTTTCTGTCATGACTGGCATGTTACCATGTAAGCTATACCTCCAGTTACGGATTTGGGCTGGTTACCTAGAGATAAGACTATCTTGAATTTGAATGCCTGAGCAGAGTCAAGCCTGCTTCCTCAGAAATCAGCCTCTTGAGTAGCTGAGATTGTAGGCATGGTGTTGAGCAAGATAGTTTTATATTTTTTCTGATTGAGGAAATATATTTTTAACAAAAATAGCACAGTTCTACCCACACTTCATTTATTCCCTTTAGAACTATAAATGGCTCTAAATTATTTTTTGTTTGTTTTTGTTCATGCATGGGTCCTGGAGCTTGAACTGAGTACTGTCCCTGAGTTTTTGTGCTCAAGTCTAGGGCTCTACTATTTGAGCCATGACTCCACTTCTGGCTTTTTGGTGTTTCAATGAAGATAAAGAGTCTCACACTTTCCTACCTTGGATGGCTTCATAATGCTATGATCCTCAGATTTCAGCCTTCTGTGTAGTTAGGATTACAAGTTTGAGCCACAGCACCCAGATTCTCATTTATCTTAAAGAAAACAAAGAAAATAAAAATGTGAATCAGTAAAATGAAGAACATAATAGTTTTTATTTAAAAGATAGGTCTCCTCTGTACATTACCTTTACAATAAAATTCTTCAAAAAATAAGTTCCAGACACATGTAAAATATTGAATTATCTGAGGATAATTGTGCGAATTATAGATTTCACTGTGCGATTAGTGGAGTATTTCTAGTTATAAGTATGTAAACAGAGCATTATCCCAAGGACAACTCACACTAGAAAAGGCCAGGTCCTTTCATTTCTTTGCACACTGTAGGAAGAGAAGTGCACATATATTTAGAGTTAAAAAGCTAAAATAAATTTAACTTGTGTGTAAGCTAAATCAAACCTGTACTAAAAATATGTAAGAAAAGATGACCGGAACTTGAGGGCACTGTCAACATCTTTGGAAATTAATTCCACCAAAATAGGAAATGTTATTGCTGAATTCAGAGAGTACTCTAATTCCAATTGGATTTTCATAGTGATAGGGTGGGACAAGTAAGCAGTGCTACTTTGTTGTGGAAACTATGTGACTGAAATTACTATGTGAAAGTGGAGATGTTATTTAAAGCATGACTTGACTTAAAGAGACCATAGATGGTGAAAAGTTATCAGATTAATTTTTACAACATTCAATTATACACTTTTGTCCAAAGATGAGCAAAACTGGGTAGTCCTAATTTTTACTCTTTCCAAAGCAATGGGAGCCATCTTGCCTCTGCCATTGCTGCATTTGTTGGCTAAAGCATCCATTGACAACAGCCTTTGTCTGTCTTATTACTGCTGCTATGCCCTAAAGAACTTTACTGCCTGCCCTGGGTCCTACACGCTGGCTAAAAGTTTGTCCCTTTGATATCGGTATATAAGATACCATAGAGCCTGACTAGAACTGATCTGGGAAACACTAAATAATGATATGAGTCATTATTTGGTCAAAGGGACCTATGTCAGTAGATTAATTCTCTTCTTTCCCAGTAGACTGTTCTTGTGATTCACCTGATAGGATTTCTTGAAAGACATACTTTGTTGTTAAATATTCACTTGACATCTCAGCTGCCAAATGTAACATAATCTTACACTGGCTCACCTGCCTTTTTCATTTCATTCTCTTTGTCCTTACACCTGCTCCATAAAAATTATACTTGCTAATAAGTACTAACATACAAACCTCCTGTGTCAGGCTTTGCTTTATGAAGCTAGATTAAGAGAATTGTATTTAAAGTTAGTAGGGGACTTGAAAGGTCAGTGTCAACCTATAGTACTAAGCTCCCCAGCGGTGGAAGGAAGGAGTAGAAAACACTATTGCATCTTTCATGCAGTGGCATCTACTTGTTCAAGTTGTTTCCTTATGATAACCAAGCATAAGCTCTAAGAATATGTTGTATTTATAAAAATGAAAGATGTGTTAGTAATTGTATTAGTATATAATTAGTAGTTTTTATAAAAAGTGAAAGATGTATTAGTAATTAGATGAATTAGTAATTGCTTGATTGGTGGTCATATTAAAAAAAAAATCTGTTGACAACCTGGAAAACTATAATATGGTCAGGAAACCAATAACCAATATATGGCACCAAAAAAAATCCTACAAAAACAGAGAAAGGATTAAAAGGAAGAGTAGCACATTCAATTTTGGTACCCTGGGTATTGTATAGATATTTATTTGAACTAGGGAAGAAAAGGGGAACAACAAAATGGTGAGACAAAGGATAAAAAGGGAACCTATGCAACAGCAATTTTCACAAGACAGTATGCTGGAAATGATTTATACAACTTGAGAGAGTGGATGGAGGGAGGAAAAGAGGGAGAAAAATGAGGGAAGGGGTAACAAGTTAGTCAAGAAATGTACTCACTACCTTACTTATGCAACTGTAACCCCTCTGTACATCACCATGACGATGATTTTGTTTTTTTAAAGCAAGAGTAGCTTAGAATTTTCATAGTGGTGAATCTACAGCAAAATAGTAAAATAAGACAGGGATCTGAGAAATAAGATAGAAACATTTAGATGGATGAACTCGATCTTATGGAGATTCAAATTTCCTTGTGAAACTTCTAGAAGTTAAGAAGCAGTGATTTTCTCATTCCAGACGGAGATTAGCCACTGTTAACTGGGAAATAAGCAATGAACCTCATGAGTCAATCATTTAATCTGATTCTCATTAGGATTTTCTCTCACTACCCTCATGCCTGGAGATTAGAATTTGCATATGCTTTCAGGAAAATAAATGTGAAAATTCTGCACTTCTTGGGAAAATATTGAAGAAGACACAACAAAACATAGAAAAAGTAGAAATTACAATGTATTGACATGGTAAGCCCTGAGAATACCCAACACATTGTGGTTTCCATATGACTCAGAGATTTGTTTCATTAAGTTAGTCAGGTGAACTGGAGAAGGAGGAATAAAACTTTGTAAACTTTGGTGGAAAATGTCCTCCACAATCCCACATCTGGTCTTTTGGGGAGGTTGTCCACCCAAGCCTTTTGACTTACTATATAACTTGCCAAAATTAGTAAGATAAAAGACCTTGATCCAGCCACTTCTGAGAAGACCAAAATTTAAATGTACTTCCTTGACTGTTTGTTTGTTTTTCCTTAATGAGCCCAAGGTTGTTTTCTATCTATATTGAAATGGGAAGAAAGGAATAGATGGACATTTAGAGAATTATTAGAGATGATACCCAAGTTCACACTTGAGTTTAATAACATAAAAACTCATTATGTTTCTGTTGTTAGAATACAGCATATAGAGAATGACAAAAGGAGAGAAAAGGAGCTTGGCCCAAGTATGCTTCTTACTGATTTGAACAAATGCAAAATTTTACACTTACACAACAAAAACTGAGAAAGTAATTGGGATAGATTTAATAGAAGCATAACTTTTCATTACTTTTCCTTTTATAGCCTCTTTGAAGTTATAATTGGATGAATATCAGCCTCATAATAACTATTTTTACTCTATGAATTCTATTCAGCAGGTGGGATAACAGGTAGGTTCTTCAGCTTTTCATCAGAACTCTCAGTTAGGTATTACTGTTTTCTACCCTAGGATGAGGAAAGTGTGATTTAGAGAAACCAAATGACTTCACTTGAAATACCACCACTGTAAGCTATGGGGCCAAGTTCAGTTTCTTGAATTCAAAATTTTGTGTCTTTCTTATTTTAATTTTGGAGACACACTTTGCCCATTTTATGTTGAAATATTATTTTAATTCACTTGTTATTCAATACATTGTTTATAATGGAAAATAAGGAGAATAGAGAACAACAAAACAAGATAAACATTTTCTATTGATGATACACAGCCTAATAACTTTTCCATAACCTCTAGTATTATAGAGTCAGGAATCTCATATGAAAAAGCAACAATATCAACAGACGTAACAAATTCATAGAGAAGTTCAAGAATACCATTGGAGTATTTATTTCTCATGGGTCATAACATATTTGCCTAGAGCAAACTATCCAATATACTCTGAAATGTCAAGGAAAATTTAGCAATATGAATGCAGGACCTAAGACATGGTACCAGTGTTACAATCTCACTGTCACAGTGAGAGTTGAAAACAAGTTTTTGGTTTAGTAAGGACTTGTCTAGTGACCTTCTCCAAAATGAAAGGAAGCAGCTTTTCCACACATGCCATGAATTCTGGTATCTGCATTGCAAAATAAATCTTTGCTTTGCCAATTCACATAACATGTATGTCATTACTGAGTCAAAGTTTTAGGTCAGTAAGATTCCTCATCTCTGTCTCTATTAGTATTCTTCAAGTTACATATCCATATATATATATATATATATATATATATTTATCACATATATGGATATACAAAGTTATTGTTGACTTTGTTCAGACTTTCTAATCTTTCCATGTTGAAACAGTTTTGGGTACAATGATTTAAATGTTGATTAATATAATTACAAATTCCATACGAAATCAAATTAGTTGACCAACATATGCCAATATGAAAATGGGAAATAACACAAACTATTCTAACTTGAACAAATCATGAATAAACATAGGACATGCATTTTTTGTATATCATTGAAATTAGAATGGTACAGTAATGGATTCCATGAAATAATGTGATACTGAAAGCTGTAATGTGTTGTGAAGACCCAGAAAGATAATTCTAATAATATTTTAGACCAAAATATCCAATTTATAGTTCTTAGAAAATACATCATCTCATCAAGTTGCAGTGTTAATTTTTTGTGCTATGTGATTGTCATTCAACAATGCTAATAATTGTTATTATTATTTTAGATAAATGATCTCATATATTTTTCATTATTTGCTTTTTGCTTTCACTCTGTCTTTTTGTAATAGGGTTGTAGGAAAATTTTAACTTTCAAAATCAAATCTCAATTCACCAGTTTGTATCAAACAACTTGAACATATCCAAATATTTCCCTTTTGTAAGTTTGCATAGATTTCTTGTTATTGGTTGGGCAGACATCATATTTGTCTTTGTTTTTTTATGGGGGGGGCAGGTTATGGGACCTGAACTTTGGGCCTGGGTGCTGTCCCTCAGCTCTTAAGCTCAAGGTTAGTGCTCTACCACTTGAGTCACAGCTCCATTTCCGGCCTTTTCTGCTTATGTGGTGCTGAGGAATCGAACTCAGGGCCTCATGCATGCAAGGCAAGCACTCTACCACTGAGCCATCTTCCCAGCCTCATTGTCCTTGTTTTTTTTTATAGACAACAAGTATCTTTTAATTAAAGTTAAACAGGTTCAGAAGGATGGAAATGTTAACTACCTTTATTTGGTAATTATATATTTTATGCATGTATCACATCATAATATAGTACTGCATAAATATAATTAACATAATAATTAAAAATCTTTTAAATCAAGCATGATGACACACTCTTATCTCCCCCAGCATTCAGGCACCTGAGGTATAGGACTGGGAGCTGGAGGCCAGCATGAGCATAGAGCAAGATCTTGTCTTTTAAAAAGTGAAACAAATGAAGAAATAATCTTGAAACCTGTAAAATCATATGCCAGAAGGTTATTCTGCAGCACTGATTGTAATATTTTCAATGAGAAGCATTTAAGTAGGACTTCAAGAAAAGAAAAGATACACACTTCAGCCTACAATAATTACCTATAGTAATTGAAATATATGTAGATTATGAAAATTTTTAATTGCCAAAATTAAGGAAAGTAAGAAAAATTGTCAAATATTTATAAAGACCCACATTATAGGAGATGTTTAAAATTTATTCTATCACCACCATTTTTCCTATTAGTAAAAGGTTAGGAAAGTTAGTAAGTAATGTATGCAACATGACCAGGCAAAAGAACATTTTTAAAGCCAGTAACTTGCCATAGCCAACATTGAATGTCATCATTAACTGAATAAGATTTATAGTAGTCACAATCTTTTGTATTAAATAGGTTATATTTTTCTAAATTTTCCACATTAGCAAAGAATGTTCTGAAATATTTACTTTTATTCTCATTATTGTATTATATTATTTTCACCAAATATCTGGATAGGCTTTACTGTACTTTATCATTTATGGTCATCCAGTTCCAAATTATACTCTGAGTCATCTAGTCCAAAGATTCAGAGGCAGGATGTCTATTCCCTTGTTCTATACTTGTTTTCTGTATGCTAAAGCTTCTTTTTTCCCTTGGATTTTTTTCCTTGTTATTTTGGACCATGAATTAATTTGTTACTTGATGTTTTTACCATGTAGGAAAAGTGAAAAGGTTGTTTTTTTTTTGGTGTGTGTGGGGGCTTTGATAAATAATTCTCTTTAAATCACCTTTTGCTTTTTTTGTTTTTGTTTGTTCGTTTGTGCTGGTCCTGTGGATTGAACTCTGGATCTGAGTTCTGTCTTTGAACATTTTTGCTCAAGGGTATCACTCTGTGACTTTAAACACAGCTTCACTTACAGATTTTGGTGGTTAATTGGAGATTGGGGTCTCACAGACTTTCCTCCTAAGGATGAGTTTGTACTGGGATCCTCATATCTCAGACTCCTGAGAAACTAGGATTATAGGTGTGAGCCACTGATACTCAGCTCCCCACTTACATTTTGCATCTCTCCCAAATCATCAATAATTCTTTTTCATTAATGGTACTTAGTATGATTTCTTCTACTTCTAGTTCTTTACCAAACAGCTCACATCTATATCTTAATTTGTATAAATATTTGAAAAAATGTGTTTATCAGATATGCAAACGTTAATATATGAGGATATGTGAATGTAATTGCAGCAATAAACATTTGCAAAAACTACATTTATATACAACTTCATACATAAATACTTACTTATATGAGCAAGAACATATGGGAACACAAACACATATTCATGGATGTATATTCATAAACACAGAAGTACATCAATGGATATTGCATGCATATATATTTGAATATACCATGAAATGTGGATCCATATAATTACATGTTCTACACAATTACATACAGAGAATATGTAAGTATACATACATAGTTATGTGTAGTCAGAGTCATGTATATGTTTACCTCCATAAATATATGTGCTTAATTATAGTCTAGAACTTAAACAACTAGGCATTATACATGTGTAATACACATACATTTGTATGATTATTTGTGTATATAAATGGTCATTTAGACATGCGCATAGATGTATAGTCATCCACACATAAATATAGATAAATAATATACATGTATTCATATATGCACAGTGCATTCATTCACCCAAATACACTAAATTTGCCTATATATAATTTTTTTAATATACATATATATATAATCACAATGAAATGAAATTCCATGCACAACTTTATAATAGCTGTCTTATTAGAAAACATAATGTGAACATGTTTCCAGGGCTATAAATTTATCTCTTTAATATCATTTAAATTACACTTGCTATTACATTTTATGATTGTCTAATAATTTAAATATTCAAGTTTGTAACTTTTAGCTTGCACTTTTCCTCTAATTTTCATGATATATGATTCCATTAAAAGGCTGGGTCTGGCAGTCACATTACTTGATATGCCAGTGGAGTTGTGGTCTTGTAATAACAATATCCTGAGGATTTAATGAGTAAGATAATAAAGTGTCAAACAGATGTGAATAAATTTAGCTTACTTTATACTATAAGCTATTGCTGTCAGTCTATTATCTTTCTCTCTCTCTCTCTAACATCTATCATCTGTCTTCTATTGAACTACCTTCTTACCTAATCTCCTGAAAACTTAATGCTTTCCCCAGTATATAGTTCTAAAATTATAGTTCACATCCTAATATAAGATTTTGAGAGATCTTCCAGAAATATTGTATTAGTTTAAAGTATGTTAGTCAGTGTATTGGAATAATTACCTATTCAGTCCCCAACATCATTTTTCCTTGTTTCTTTATCATTCTGTTTTTGCCTTAAGTGGAAACAGGCCATGTTTTGTTCTGAAATGATTTAAGAGTAGAGACATTTTAATTTTTCTCAAATGCAAAATTGTTTCAATTGAAATGCCAGGAAGACATCAGGCCAGCCAGGTTTTCTTTTCTTTTTATTAAACAATAAGATCTTATAATTCATTCATTTTTTTGTGTTGTTTACTTTTCCATACATAATTTCATTTTTGTATTATTTTACTTCTTTAGAATAAATTGCCAAACTATTGCATTACTGGGCTTCTGTAAAACAACTTTAGTATTTTTCCCCAAAATCATTCTAACTTTCAACATGTTCAATTTAAAGTCTCAGTGAGGGATGTGTGCAACATGGTTGTTTTCATGCTGATTCTGTTTCTGTTTCTGTTCTCTCCTAAGATGAATGGCAGCAAAGTTCATGGTACATTAGAGTACTCATAGATAATAAATTATAGTCTATGTGAAAAATCTGTATGTTTCCTCTTTGGTCTTCTATAGAAGAAAGAGACAAAAAGCAGTTGTGTTAGCTTTTACATCACTATAACAATAATCCCAGCTTTCCATCTTCAAGACATCCAAATTAATTACCGAATTTTTTAACTAATAACTACAAGAAATATTCCCATTACCCCACTACATATACACATTAAAGTCATAGAAAAATGTTTGAAAATGACAGGTATATTGGTTTTCTTGATTATGGTGATGTATCATTGCTGAATGCATATATATGAACTTATTAAAAGAAACATTTGATGTATGTGATTTTTGTGTACCAGCTATGTCACAGTAACTTGAAAATTGAATGTTCATTTGTTACCTCGAAACTAAGATCACATAGCTAGATTATAAATATCCCTTGAGAAAATAATGCATAAACATAGCTTACTGGATTCAATAGTGAATTTTATAAGTATAAATACTCTTATTATTATTATTAACTTATTTTAACATGCTAAGTATTTTAATTAGAAATTTCCATCTGAAAAATTAAAATCTAATAGCCTTGATATTTCAAAAAGATTCAATGAAATAAACTAAAGTATCTAATAAAGAAAGTATCTAATAAAGAAAACAAAAGCTGTTTCCTTCAAAAATATATTCCATTTCTTCTCAATTTTGAATAAAAACTAAAATCCTTGTGAGCTATTATTGTTTTTCTTTGGGCAAGGTGGAGTGTTGAAAGTATTTGATCGATATTTTATAGACTGCTTCAGTAGATCATTTTCTAAGAAGTATTTTCTACCAGGTAGCAATATCAACTCACACAATTCTAATATTGCCTTTAAGCTCCAATTGCTTAAAAATGAGCTAGTGTTATAATTAATGATTGACTTGGTAAATTTCACTATGTAAATTAGTCTTAAGTATTCTAGTGGCTCATGCCTATAATCCTAGCTATTTGGGAAGCTAAGAACCTGAAGATCTAATTTTTAGGTCAGCTCAGTCAGAAGACTCTGGAAAGGGAAGGGAAGTTGAAGGTAGGATCAAAGAGAAAGGAGTAGACAAATGAGGAGGAGGAGAGAGGAAAATTGCAGTCCAAAATATAATGTATTTCCTACAAAATGAAGAAGAGTAAGGGGCATAGGGGATAAGGGTTGGATGGGTGAGAATGTCAAAAGAGGTGACATTGATCAAGAGATAATGAATTTAAAAAACTGCATTGCTAAATGGCAACTCCTTAGTACAACTACTGAAAGATAAAAATAATAATAAGTAATGAAACAAAATAACCAATAAAAAGTAAGGCGGTGGGTGTGGTGCAAGTGGTAGAGTTCGAACATATCCATCAAGCCAAAGGAAGATGGTACTCTGAGTCCAATCTGATTTGACCAAAAGATGACAAGGAATTCTGTTACATTTGGGCAGTTTGGAGAACTGGATTCAAGATCTAAGCATGTGCTCTGACACCAGAGCTACCACATCACTAAGTCTCTTCTTTTGTTTTTAAGGTTTTATAATTATCTTTAAGTAGTTGTAGAAAGAGATGTCCATTCAACATGCCAATGTATAAGTGCAATCATCTTGATCAATTTTGCCCATTCCAGCCTCTTTCTTTTCACCTCTAGTTATTTTTGAGGTAGGGTCTCGAACTATACACCTGGGCCACTGTGAACTGCAAACAATCATGCTTTCCCCATAGCTCGGATAATCCGTATATCCCACTGTGCCCAACCATTGGCTGAGAGGGAATCCCCTGAGCATTTTAGTGCCTGGTCTGCCCTCACACTTCCATCACCCAGTTTCTGCCTGCCATATAACTAGGATCAATAGGTTTGAGCTTCAGTGTATGGCTAAAATTCTACTATGTTTCTTAACATTTTTTGTTCTTTACACAGCATCTAGAGCTGTTTTATGTAATTCTCAGCTTTCTATTAAATGTTAATCTGGATCAATTTTACATCAGTCCTGTTATGTATATACTATTTCTAATGATTTCCATTTGACATGTAAACATGAGAATCTTAAATTATTGATATAAAGCACAGGGTTCCAGAGCAAGTAAGAAGAAGAACTCAAATGTATGTCTGTCAAATATATTACTGGTACTGGTGGTTCAAGCCTGTACTTCTAGCTACTAGAAGGCTGAGATAGAGGATCCCCATTCAAAGCCAGCTGGGGCAGGAAAGTCCTTGAGACTCTTATCTCCAATTAACCAACAGAAAACCAGAAGTGGCACTTTGGCTCAAAGTGGTAGACCACTAGCCTTGAGCAAAAGAGCTCAGGGACAACACTCAGGCCCCAGCAATCAAACAACAAAAATCCTATATAAGCAAACATGTTTCCTTTTCATAAACATACAAGGTCCTTCATGATCTACAACTGTGCCCCTCTACATTCTTCTCAAACAACTCAGAACAGTTTATTTATTGTATTGACTTTTTTTTTTTGTTTTTGGTGCCAAACCTGGGGCTTGAACTCAGGGCTTAGATGCTGCCTCTGAGCTTTTTTGCCCCAGGATAGCTCTCTACAACGTGTAGCCACAGATCCACTTCTGGCTTTATTCATGGTAGTTAATTGAAGATAAGAGTATTAAGGACTTTTCATCCAGGCTTGTCTTTGAACCACAATCCACAAATCTCAGCCTCCTGAGCAGCTAGGATTACAAGTGCCAGTCACTGGTGCAGGGCTGACTACATACTTATTTGAATTTGAATTTTATTTTGTTGTAAAGGTGATATACAGAGGGGTCACAGATACATAAGTAAGGTAATGAGTACATTCATTGTTGAACATGGTTAACCCCTCTCTTGTTTTTCTCCTCCTTTCCAATCCTCCCCCCACCAAACTGTAAAGTTTATTTCCAACATAGTATGTCCTATGAATATTGTTGTTGTATTGGTTCTGCCTTTGTCCTTTGTTTCACCATTTTGTTATTTCCCTTCTCTTCCCCAAATCAGATAAAGGTATATACAAGACACAGGGTACCAAAATAATAAAAAAAAAAAAAAGTGATAACAAGTGATAAACCAAAAGGGCGGGGCAGGACACCAAAAGAAAAAAAGAAAGTAATTCACACAGTACTTTAGGGGATAATCTTCTTATTCGTGCCAAAAAATAAGTTTTTCTTAGTAACTTTGCCATAGTTTGGATCTGGGATTTCCTTTCAGACCTGTCTTTTATTTATTTCATCTCATTTTCTTTTTGTTTTTCTTCAATGTTTTCATTTATCATTAAGTAGTTGTACAAAGCAATTTCAATTCCACATGTCACGTTTTGAGTACAATACATCTTCATCAATGTCACCCCTTTCATAATTCTTCTCCATCTCTACCAACCCGAACCATTCTCTCCATTTCTAGTACTATTCTTATATGTACACACATTTTCCCTTGTCTACTCCTATTCCACTTGACTCAACTCCCCCCCACAAGTTCCTGCTTCCTGGTATTCAGGTTCTTATATTTTATAGGATGCTATTAGTTGGAAGCATTGGTGGAGCCTAGTATTTAGGTCATTGGGGTGTGCCCTTAAAAAGGCCTGAGAGGCTGGGAGCTGATGGCTTATGCCCCCTCACTCTGTCTCTGTCTCTGTCTCTGTCTCTGTCTCTGTCTCTGTCGCTCTCTCTCTCTCTCTCTCTCTCTCTGTCTTACACACACACACACACACACACACAAACACACACACATAATAGGAGACTGAGATATAACTGCTTTCTCACTTTCTTCACTTACCTGATTTTGATAAGAGCAGTTTGCTTCATCATGCATTCTGGTGATGAGAGGTTGCTTTGCCACAGGTCCAACACGATGGGGCCAATCAATCATGGATGACTTTCTAAAGCCATGAGCTAAAATAAACCTTATTTTCTCATGAGAGAATGATCTCCTATATTTTGTTATAGTGAAGGAAAGTTAGGTTCTGAGACCCTTATTCGTGTCACACAGAGGAAAACCTGAGCATCTCAGACTACTGGATAGCTTCTTTAACAATCATATCCTTAAAAAGCAATGTCATGGTGCAGTTTACACAGTAGACAAACTTGGTTCAATATTTTAAAGTCTAGAGTGTTTAATAAAAAAACTGAAGTTGAACTTAGGCTTCTTGTTGATCTTGTTTTTGTGTTGGATTGTGGAAATTGGTTTATCAATAGAACCCTGTAGTCAAGTACTGAATTGTACTTTCAAATTTAAGAGGATGGAAAATCTCTCCCACCTCTTTATAAATAACATTTCTTTTATTACATTGGTGGTTTGAAATCTTACAAATGATCAGCAATAGTGCTGAATTTTGTTGCAGAGTAAAGTTCACAATCTTTGAAAATGAATAGTTGAATCTTTTCATTCATAAATGAACCCTGAGCAAGTTCACCTTCTCCTTCATTCTTTCTCATCCTGGTATCTTGGTCCCTCCCTCTCTGTTTTTGCCTCCACATCATAAGTTGAGTATTCTCCTCTACCAGCAGGTTTCTCCACTCTGGGACAACTTCCACAATCCCAAATGCAATATGAGTATGGAACCATGGACTGAAACTTCAGAATCTATAAGCTGAGGTAAAGCTTTCCTTCTTCTGAGTTGATTTTCTGAAGCATTTAGTCACCCTATCATAACGCTAACACCATGAATGATGAATGTATTTGGCAGATGTGATTCATCCCTGACAAAATTCTTTGTAGAACAGATTTTCCTTACTATTAGAATTTCAAGTCTGTGAGATCTGAAACACATAACCATCAGTTCATAATCTAAAAGGCTGGGATTCCATTACATGAATATGAAGGATTTGACCTTATTTCTTTAGGAAGACTGACATTTCAAATCTTTGCTCAGATCCCACATCCTCAGCTTGGTGGCTTAGAGTTTTCTCTGTAGAGTCATAGTTCCCATTTCAGTGAACAGCTAGACAGAATTCTTGCATTGTTGCTGAGATCCTTCTCTGGACGTTTTCTTTTCTGCAGTTTGTTGTTGTGCTTTCTGCCAGCTCTGCCTCTGGATTTTCAAGCCATTGAAATCATAGTTCTTCTGGTCTTTAATGACCAGGAAGGTCTTCATGGTTCTGAGGCTGATTGTATTGGACATCTATTCATTGTGTCTTTTTCATTCCAACAACCCACTCCAGCTTCTGTTTGCTTTTCTTTATGCTTCAGTCTTTCCAGTAGGTTGAGATTTTATAATTACCCATGAGAGGCTGATAAAATCATTTAGCATATTTTATATTAAAGCCTGCTTATTATTCTATTGTACATGAGAACAAATCTACTTTTGGTACACTTCAGCTGAGAAATTAAAAAAGGTTAAAACTGAGATTGACAAGGTTAAAATTACTTTGATGCTATTAATGCTTATCTATTTAAATAATTTGAAAAGAGTATGCATAGGGTAGTTTCTTCAGATATAAAAATGAATCTGGCACTTGGTAGGTGTCTTAACATAACATATAAAATATTAAGTTAACTGATGTCCTGAGTCTGTACAATAAAATAAAATAAAATTTATTCAAGTGGTTATTGCCTTCATCTTCACTGTTTTTATGATTCTTAATGATTTTAATAAAAAGGGAATGGGCAGTAGGAAAGTGGCCATTTTTTTCAGAATATGGCCTTAGTAGAATAAAACTGCTATTTTTAGTGTACTAAGAATCAAGCTCAAAGATTTTTCTTCTTGACTTATTAAGTTTTGTCTTACCACAAAATAAAAATTATTTTAACTCTACGCATATTTCATTATAGTTATACTTACATTTTAAGTAGCATTCAGATTCTGTTGAATCTTTTAACTTATTTTGTGACTGCATGTAGTGAACAATTAATATTTGGGTAGTTTCCATTGCAAGCACATTATATAGGATATTAGTGTAAACCCATACCATGTTTATCCCTATCTAAATAATAATAATAATAGTAGTAGTAGTTTTTTGGTTATTTCAACAGAAATAATTGAAGTATAACTATAAAATCTGAATAGCCCATCAAATATTTTCAGGCTACCTGGAAAGTTTTCCAGTGTCACAGTATTTCTATAAATTCCTTTGTCTAAGAAACAAAAAGTCAAAATCATTGGAGTGAGAGAGATAGATTAATTGAGAACATAGTTTGCATAGTTTTTTCATTAGCCAGATTTCAGTGATCTTGAAATTATAATCTCTCTGAAGGGAATAGCTCTAATGCTCAGGCTGGGCTGGCCCTAATTCTACCATATTTGAAATCAAAACAACTATGTACACTCTTCTAAGGTTTGCACAGGCATAGTTAACTGAGCATAAGAGTAGTTGACAGATATGCCCTAATGTGTAAATGCCATACATACATCATGAAGATCACCTTCATTTTACTGATTTCTTTAGAAAATAAACTTCTATAAATGTTTATATTTGCTTCCAGAGTTTTTGCTGCTTTACATAAAATGGAGGGGGAAGGGAGCAATTACAGTCATAGAAGGTAACTGAAATTTAAAACAAGTGTATTATGAAAATATGAAAGCTTCCCAAGTGATTTTAGGTGCTTATTAAATATGTTGGTGATGACTTTCTACATTGCCTTATATCATCAAATAAAAGATTATAGTGAAATTTTATGGGATGAAGGAAAATAACTAGGAAGAATGTCACACTAGATTCCCACAGAAGCATTCTTTCATTTTGACGAATCTTAAAATGAATCAGGAGTATATAGGAAAATACATATTCTACTTGAATCAGTACATAGTAAAATTAGAAATATAATGTATATAATATTTTATATATAATTATTAGTAATGAAAAATCAAAACAGCCTGGAAATTAAAGCAATATTTTTTTTGTGTCAGTCATTGGGTCAGACTCAGGTCCTAGGCACTGTCTCTCAACATTTTAGCTCAAGGCTAGGACTCTGCTACTTGAGTCACAGCTCCACTTCTGTCTGACTTTTCTGAAATTCACTGAAAGCAAAAGTCTTGGACTTTCCCACCTGGGCTGGCTTTGAACTGTGATCCTCAGATCCGTCTCCTGAGTAGGTAGAATTCCAGGCATGAGCCACTGGCACCCGGCTGAGGCAATATTTCTTGGTTTGGGGTTTTCCCCCCTTTTGAGGCATTATTTTTGAAGGTTACTCTTTGTTGTTACAAATAATGTTTTTAGTCCACATATAATAAAATAAATCTGTTATAGTAAAACGAATGCTTTCTGAGACTTCTAAGATTATTGTAAATAAATTGTTATCACTTGCATTATCATAGCTATCATTGTTATTGTCACATTTTCAGTGTTTTGGCTCAGTGCTGTTTCCCTCAGAGTCATGCTTCCCTTCCACCCTACGGGAAATCCCTAGATCTAAGCTCAGAAGTGGGGTTTTAGGTAGAGCGGTGGGCCAAAGCACATAGAAAAATAGAGGCACAATCATAACAAACCAGGAGCATTCCCCTCTCCAAACTTGGGCATAATACACAGACATGTGTCACTTTCCTTAGGCCTCTTTCCTAACCCTGCCTTCTTCTCACTTCTGCATGTAACCATTGTCTACACCGCCACCACTGTAGGCTAAACTGAGCTTTAAAAAAAAAAATCACCTAAACAGAGTCATAATGCATGCTCTGTAAGAGGTTTTCTTGACTTAACACTATGTTTAAAATTGTATTACAAATTGGTTTATTTTTTGCTTTGACCCACAGCCTTACTGAATGATTTTTTATTTGCTATGGATGAAAAATTGGTTTGCTATCAGCTTTTGTCTATTAGATAGGGTCTGTTTACAATGTTTTCAATCTTGTCTTTTGCTAAACATTTGAGCACTTTTGTTATTGTGGAGTATATTACTAACAGTGGTTTTTTTTATTATTTTTTTATTTTTTATTGTGAAAATACTGTAGAGAGGGGTTACAATTACATGGGCAAGATGAGTACATTTCTTATCAAGCATTGCAGCCTCCTCCTTTGTTTCCCCTTCCCATCCCTTCCCAGCCTCTTCCCGCCCCCCAACCGAATACTCCCCCCCCCACCACCAAAGTTGTAAAGTTCGTTTTCAACATGACAACTTGTACTTATTGTTGCAGTGGGTACACCTGTATCCTTATTTAAACGACTTGTTTTTCCCCTTCCCCTCCACAAATTATACCAACATCAAATACAGTGAAAACAGGGATTATACTGTGGGGGAGGGACATACAAAGCAACAAAGAAATAATCTTATAAATGTGTTAGAAACAAATGCATGAAAGAAAAAAACATTTAAATACATATCTTAGGGTTCATTATCCTAACATCACCTTATCTGACCTTTTCTGCTTGACTCAGACATATACTAGATATTGCAAATAAGGAAAACCATGGGACTATGTTTCTTTGGGCTTGGCTTACTTCACTTAATATAATTTTTTCCAAGCCTTTCCATTTCCTAACAAATGGGGCAATGTCATTCTTTCTGATGGAGGCATAGAATTCCATTGCGTATATATACCACATTTTCTTGATCCATTCATCTACTAAGGGGTATCTGGGTTGGTTCCATATCTTAGCTATAGTAAATAATGCTGCAATAAACATAGTTGTGCTGGAGCTTTAGTGTGGTCTTGTCTGTAAACATTTGGGTAAATGCCCAAAAGTGGGATTGCTGGGTCATAGGGGAGCTCTATGTGGAGTCTTTTGAGGAACCTCGATCTTCACTAGCCACACAACGGACAAGGGTCTCATATCTAAAATATACTTGGAACTCAAAAAATTAAATCCCCTAACAACAAATCCTCAAAGAAACACCTGCCCAATAAATAAGTGGGCTAAAGACTTAAAGAGAAACTTCTCTGAAGAGGAAAGAAGGATGGCCAATAGACACATGAAGAAATGCTCAACCTCCCTAGCCATCAAAGAAATGCAAATCAAAACAACATTAAGATACCACTTCACCCCAGTTAGAATGGCTATAATCAAGAACTCTAATAACAACAGATGCTGGAGGGGATGTGGACAGAAGGGATCCTTACTTCATTGTTGGTGGGAGTGTAAACTTGTTCAACAGTGTTTTTTTTTTAATGAGAGAAATTATTTCTAACATTCTTCTCTTTTGCAATTACATATTGAAATGCAGATAGATTATATTTCCAGAACAGGTTAAGTCTACAACATCTCTGAAGGGTGGCTTCCAAAAATGGTCAGAATTACCAATTTCTGTTATGCAGATGATGAAATGTATTTGCAGTGGTTTATAAGAACAGGTGTTCGGTTTTTATTCATAGTTGTGTGGTTTGGTTGGCAATGCTGTGCTTCCTTGGGAGCTTTTGCTTGCCTTATGTGCTTCGTTCTCCTTTGACTGGGATATGAATCAAATCATCATTAGAAGAGTAAGTAAAAGGCTTGCAATGCTCCTAAGGTTTCTATCCAGGGCTGGCACATTGCCACATCTGCCCATATTCTGTTGGCAAAAGCAAGCACTCTGAGCAAGCCAAAAATCAATTGCCTTTAGCACTCACTGTTCTACCTACAATAATAGAAAATATGATCATGAATCATGGCAAAGAATAGGCATGTGTCCTTCTAATATAGAGAGGACAGAAAATCATGGAACACTTTTTCATCTTAATCAGGTAGAACATGCTTTAAGATCTCTAAATGAAATCTGTACTTTAAAGGGATGAGCTGTAATCAAGAGATGGGCAGCAGATAAATGAAGAGAAGAAGCAAGGCGAATGCAGGAAATAAATCAGTATATAAGACATTAAATTAAGAAATGTGAAGGAGTAGGTTGGGAGAGATGAATGAAAATGTTGAAAGGTATGACAATGATCAGGACATATTGTATTCATAAACTACTTTGCAAAACAGCAACTTCTTTGTACAACTTAAAGATTAAATACATTCTTGTATATACATACATATATGTACATATATGTATGCATATGCATACACATATGCATATATTTATACATATGTATACACATATATATGTACACACACACACACACACATATATATATATATATATATATATATATATATGATCACAATGTGGATTTCAGTTGAATTTTCCTCAAGGAATGGATGTGGTTGTTTCAAAACGCTTATTTGACATTTGGATATCTTTCTATGTGAAGTTACCATTAATTTTTTTTCTGATATAAAATGATTAAGATTATATTGTCTATTATTTCTTCACTAAGTTATACAAATTATATTTTCTGGTAATGAGTCCTTCATCAATTACAAAATCCAGTCATTTTCTTCCATTTTATAGTCTACATCTGTATTCTGTCAATAGAATTTTTTATGCTCTTAACTATAATTTGGAACATATTTCCTCCTTTTGTTTGCTTTTAAACTACATTTAGCTTATTGAAAAAATGTTTTATTTTCTTTCACAAATATATATTTGTTGTTATAATGTTCACATGTAGATCTGAAATCCATTTGAAATTGATTTTTGTGTATGCTGTTAGAGACTCAGATACATTACAAGAAGAAATCAAATTGTACCGCCACCATTTATTCATAACATAAGCTGTTTTATTTTCCAATGAATTATATTGATAATTATGTCAAATATGAAAGATTCATAGATTAGTAAAAATAATTTTGTTCTTCATTGTTGCTCCATTTGTCTACACCTGCTCAAATAACACAGTCATAATTTTAATTGCTTGATAATATATCTTGATATCTGTACTACAAATACTACTGCTATATAATCTTCATAATATTTCATCTTCAGATAGAAAATTTAAAATCAAGCCCGGCACTGGTGGCTCACACCTGTAATCCTTACTACTCAGGAGGCTGAGATCTGAGGATTGTGGTTCCAAGCCAGCCTGGGCAGGAGAAGCCCATGAGAATCTTATCTCCAATAAACCACTGAGAAAACCGGAAGTGGCTCTGTGGTCAAATGGGAGAGCTTCACTCGCCTTAAGCTGAAGAGATGAGGGACAGTGTCCAGGCCCAGAGTTCAAGCCCCACAAAAAAAAATAAAATAAAATCAGCTTTCCAATGAACAATTTACTGGGGGTTTCTGATTCTAATGTAACTACAGCTCATATTGGAGGAAATTGTTCTCTTTGTGACATTGTTTTTCCATGAAGAACACTAGAATAATGAAGAATCTGTAAAATATTAAAATTTATTAAAATTATATTCATGACATTAAATTTAAAGTCTGAACCAAATGTTTCTCTATTTCTGAAATTTTCAATATTTTCAGTATTTTCCTAATAATATTTGAAGTGTCTTCTTTTTTCTTTTCACCAAGCATCCTAAAGCTTTTAAATTGCTTGATTGCATTATATCAATTTCTGTAAATGCAATGTAATATATCTATGGTGTACGTAAGAAAAATCAGCTAACTATGGAAAACAGATAAAATATGTAAGAAAAAAGCATATTCTTAAGTTTTCTTTGACAAATGACTAAGCTAGATTTTAAATTTTTAACTTTTTAAAACTATATTTTTATGATCCTTAAATAGTTGTACAAGTAGGTTACCATTGAACATATCAGTATACAAGTACAATGCTTCTTGATCTGTGTCCCTTCTCACCATTCTGTCCCATCTTACCCAATATATCTCCTCTCCACAAATTTCCTACTTTTACAGAATATCATTGAATATCATGACCGCACTCTCCCCTTTCCTCTCTTCATTCCTCTATCCCTTTGACCCACGACTACAATCTTTCAAGTGCTAGTTTCCTGGTATTCATTCTGTTGGACTGCAAATACAATGTGTATAGTTACATCCAACCTCATGTTTATTTATATATTTATAAATTAGTTCTAGCTTCAACTTATGAGAGGAAAATATGAGTCTTTTGTCTCTTTGCAAGTGATGTAATATCATTCTTTCTAATCAATAAGTAAAATTTCATTGTGTGTGTTTACATCACATTTTCTGGATGCAGTCATCCATTGAGGGTCATGTGGGCTATTTCCATACCTTGGCTATAGTGAATAGGCAGCAATGAACATAGTTCTGTTAGTAGCTTTACTTAATCCTGATTTGTAATGTTTTGGATAAATGCCCAAAATGTTATTGCTGGATCTATGTTTAGTTTTAACAAGTTTACATTTCCAAATAGTGTATTATGGTTCCTTTTCCCCTACATCCACACCCCACACCAGCATCTGTTTGTATTTTTGATGAAGGTCATTCTAACTGGGGTCCATGTTGGTTTGATCTGCATTTTCTTTATGGCCAGAAATTTTGAGCATATCTTGATATATCTATTGGTGTTTATTTGGCCTTTGTCTGATGTATAGCTGGCAAAGATATTCTCCCATTCTTATTCTGTCCTTTTAGCTTTCTATCTCTATCCTTTGCCATGCAAAAGCTTCTAAATTTTATGCCATCCCATTTGTTACTTCTCTTTTTGATTTGCTGATGGGAAATTAATTCAGCTATTTCCTTCCTGTGCTGAGATGTTCTAATGTTTCTCCTACTTCTTCCTGTGTTAGTTTCAAGGTTTCACTTCTTATATTGAGCTTTTTGAGTTATTTTGAAGTAATGTTTTTGCAGGGTGACAGATAGGGATCCAGTTTTAGTTTGCTTGCATGAAAAATTCCAAATGCTTCTTTCTTTTAAACTCAAATAAATACAAAATTATCTTTCTGCTTTAATGGTATTACTCCTTGGATTCCTGGATATATGTGTACTTTTCTAGAGATTTATTCTACTGAAATTTTCTACTTGATAATTAATTGTTAAAATTATTATTTCACATGAATATGTACATTCATATAGATATATATGCACATAGAAGTTTTACGTGTTTTACTTCAGTGATTTAGCATCATATGAACATATATCAATGAGGTAAACACACATACATACGTGTGGTATTTCAATAAAATGTTAAAAAATCGTCTCTATTATCTACTATGTATGGCTCATAGGACTCAATGATCTTTTGTTATTTTTTATGGTAATGCTGATTACACAAGTGAATTATTTTGCTATGGATATCTTGAAAATACCACACACTTGATGACACAAGGAATAGAAATTTACTTTCTCACAATTATGTTGCCAGGCCAAGAGCAAACATTAGAAGGTTAATTTTCCTATGAGAACATTCTACTTGGCTTGGAGGTGGTAATCTTTTATTTTAAGACCAGTCCAATGACCTCATTTTAACTTTATTACTGCTCCCCTAGACCTTGTCTCTAAACCCAGTTACATCCTATGGGACCATAGATTAAGACCTTTAGTTACTAATCTACGGTACTTAAGTAACTTACTCAGAGTGACTTGGATCAATTTGGATTTGAATCCCACTTTAAGTGATGTGTAAGAAAATTCAAAAATAGAGCCTGTTAAAAAAAACTTATCCGTCGTGATCATTGTATTTGATTTTGGTACCCTGGGTGTTGTATATACGTTTATCTGAATTAGGAATGGGAAGGGGAACAGCAAAATGCTAAGACAAAGGACAAAGGGGAACCAATGAAACAGCGACACAAGACGCTATGGTGGAAATGATCTGCGCAACTAAGTGAGGAAGTTAGGAGGAGGGAAACTGGGAGAAAAATGAGGAGGGGGTTAACAAGATCGACAAGAAATGTACTCCCTACCTTACTTAAGTAACTGTAAACCCTCTATACATCACCTGGACAATAAAATTCAAAAAACCCCAACAACATAGGTCTCATTCTAAAATTTTCATCAAAGCTATACTATTAAGAAATTTGATCTCCAGGTAAATATATAAATGCATACACATATATGTGCATAATTCAAAGAACATTATTCAATCTTAAAAAAGGAAAATTGGTGAAACTTGGAAGACTTTTTCAGAGGAAGTAAAACAGAAGAGAAAGAAATAGCTTTGTGTAATTTCTTATGTAAAGAATCTAAAGTAAAAGAAAAAAGAATTAAATGTGTGGAAGCAAAAAGTACAGAAGTTGATATGTAATTTAATACACAGATGTAATTATCTTAGATGAATACAGTTCTTAAGAAAAACATGACTGCAGTAAATAGTAATGGTATTGAAGTATTTTTGTATGTATTATTATTGTTACATTTGTGTGTTTTGATGTAGCTTATTTTGATTAGCTTTGTCACTGTTCCCTACTTAGCACTGAATCAGTAAAATGAAATTCCACCTGTAGGGAGAAATTGATCATCTATTAAAGAAATAATAAAAAAAAGAATCAAATGTCTTGTGTGTTTATAACAATGGATACATTTATATCATATTTAGAAATTGGTCAACACACTAGAGGTAACAATTTGAAACTGATTCTTCAAAATTCTGAATAATTACTAACACCACATCATGTAAATTATAAGAACTAGTTTGTCTAATATATCCCTATGATAAATTCATGAATGAAGATTGCAAAAGTATAAGGTCTTCATGAATGAAACTTAAGAAAATGACATGGAAAAACAAACCATTTATGTAATGAGCAGCTAATTAATAAATATAGAGTGAAAACACATTTATAGTCAGTGCCCAATATGAACTTACATAGACATATTAGTATTACTTATAGTGAGAAGAAAAATATAATATATTTGAGAATAGATATTGTTACTCAACTACACTGAAAAACAAAGACAAACATATTATAATCTTAAATAAAAAGAATAACTGTTGTAATGTTATTAGCTAAACATATATATTTGTATATACTTATATAAACAAATAAGGTATACTGAAAAAAATTAAACATATTTGTGGAGCTTTATTGTATCATAAAGACTAAAAAAATCACACGGTTAGATGTTTTGTACCCACAAACTGACATGTTGAATTGAAAGCTTTTGTACAATTAAAGATAATAGAAATTAAAATTAAATGACATATAGGTTAAAATAATATTTAGGGATAACATCTTATTATTTCTCTGGCCATCATGGGACTTGAATTCTGGGGCTGAGCGGTATCCTTAAGCTTTCAGCTCAAGGACAGCACTCAACCACTTGACCCACAGAACCACTTCCAGTTTTCTGGTGGTTTTTGGAGATAAGAGTCTCACAGACTTTCCTGGCAGGGCTGGCTTTGAACCACGATCCTCAGGATCCTCAGATCTCAGCCTCCCCAGTAGCTAGGATTACAGCATGAGCCACTGATGCCTGGCTAGGGATAACATTTTTTACTGATCAATAGTTAAAAATACATATATCTTGAAGCACTTTAAAATCCTAAATTGGGCTCTACTGGTGCAGTAGATCAATTAGAGTAAATAAAATTGAAAAAGTAAGTCTGTGTATATCTTTTCATAAGTGCATATGTGTCTGCTCCCTTACTTACTTATGTATGTTTGTGAGTCTTGGAGAATATCAGGTTATACAGCAACAGTTATGCAATTAGGAAAAATGCAGGCAAATAATTCCAAGTAATTGTGTTTGAGAAAATGATGCTAGGTAATATCTAACCATTTAAAATTTAAAAGGTATAATGTAGTATTTAGAATATAATGATATTTCAAACAAGTGCTGGAAAGACAATAATATTAAAATTATTTAAGGAAATTAAGAAAGAAAAAAAAGCAAAGCATCTCAGGTTTTCCTATTTGGAATTTGAGGACATACATTTTGCTCATCCAGGGGCTTGAATTAGGGCCTGGGCTATCTCTGAGCTTGATTTCCTCAAGGCTAGTGCTCTACTACTGAATCACAGCTTCACTTTCAACTTTTGGGTCGATAAGAGTCTTATGGACTTCCCTTCCCAGGATGCTTCAAACCAGCTTCAAACCAGATAAGGCTTCAAAGCAAATATCAGCCTCCTGAATAGTTAGGATTACAGGCGTGAACCACTAGAACTGGCTCTATTATTTTTAAGTATGATAGATGTTACCTATTGTTGAGAAAGTACATGGGTATTTTTGTTCACCTACACAATGCTAGGAAGGATTTTAAAATTCCCTCCCCCCCCCCAAATAAGAATACCACCCACCCTTGATGTGTATTGCAGTTCCTCTATCCTGTCCATCATTTCTGCAAAGGAAATCAGTCACTTTCTAGAACATCCAATAGCACCAGGTGGTTGGGCAGCCTGACAATAAAATAGCAGTAATTGACATTATCCATAACTCAACCTGCTGACAAGGACTGGTTGATCAATAAAAGCAGTCTTTTGACACAAATCACAAGTCATTCTTCATTGATTGTCAAATGATGAGTAATTTCCTGCATCTATGATTGTTGCTTCTGATGCATTATCCTCTGGCTCTGTTTCTGTTGCTAACTGATTCTTGACTCTGATTACTGATATCCTGCCTTGTTCCTTATAGGCAGAACAGCATTTTTATCCCCACTCTGTACAAACGTTAACGCTTGGAATTTGATTTTTAGCTCTAGGTTCAGTTTGCCTTTCACAGATTTTCCAGAATTCACTCCTTGTAATGAAATTATGAATTACAAATTGATTACCTGCCTGTGCCTGTAGCATTTGGGATGATAGTTCCAATTGCACTGCAATTAAGGTTGTCATTGTTCCTTGGAGACTCCAGGAGGCATTTCAGGGTGGCCTTGCCAAACATCTTCTTTTTTCTTCTTTTTCTATCTTTTGTATTACAGTCTACCTGCCCACATGGGGCCTTCAGGATTTCCTTGTCATTCTTCCTGTTGATTTCCTATGCTGGTAACATCGGGTCATAGGAGATGACATTAAAATCATTGTCTGCAAAGAATGTGTTTTGTTTCCCCCCAAAGTGATATCTGAGCTTCCTGCATTCTCTGGTAGGGAGATGGCCTGCCCTTACTGATGACTTCTGCTTCTATTGTTCAGTCCTCACTTACACAAACATGTCAACCTTTTGGCTAGCATTATCTCTCAGAGCTTTTACATCTCTCTCTTTCTTCATTCCCATTCATCTCCCTTAAGGATTATGGTTTCATTGTGGATAAAAACTTAGTGACACATGTGACTTTGTCAAAATTATTCTATAAATGCCAGAGAAGATTTTCCAGGTTTGTAAGGTACAGAGAAGTGTTACTCACACAGGAATAAGTAAAATCCCTGCCATTTTCTATCAGGAAGCACATCAGGATCTAGCAGGAGCCTCTCTACCTTCTGGCTTGTAGAAGTGCTATATGAGTGTTATCCTCCTGACTGACAAGGCCAAGGCTCAGCCTTAATGTAAATGGCTACAGGGTTATCACACAGGTACTGAAAATTGTGGTTGATAAACCTTAACAAAAATCCATTGGATAACTATCTGATTAAAGTTTCTTAGGATTGGCTATATGGACAAATTCGTAAGCTTTCCATCTCTGAAGGAGTCAATGAAAAAAGTATTTTCTGTGATAAGAAAAGAGATACCTAGTATTTTCCTTTTAATACCCAGTATAAAAGGAATTATTTAATTACTTATCTAATTGAATGTGGCAGTTATCTTTTAACGAGTCTTAGCTCCTCTTGCATGCATGTTTATAACATTTATGATCACAGTTGGGAGGAGATGTGGTGCAGAACAAAGCCAAGTGATTTCTTTTTCCACCTGAAGAATTCACATTAAACCATAATTTGAATATCTTTAATCATTATAAAGGCATTTGTTTACCTGCTTGAAGAAGAGAAAGAACTCAGGCATTTAAAATATGAAACTGTTATTTTTTGCACAAAAAATATTAAAATTGAACTACTCATCATCTATATTTAAAAGTTCAAATAACTTCATGATTTGTCTTCAAATGTATTTAAGCCAATGTGCGAATCAGTGAATAATCTTTGATTTAAAAATTAATAACAAGCTGGGCGCTGGTGGCTCTCGCCTGTAATCCTAGCTACTCAGGAGGCTGAGATCTGAGGATCGTGGTTCAAAGCCAGCCCAGGCAGGAGAGACCATGAGACTCCTATCTCCAATAAAACCACCAGAAAGCCGGAAGTGGCACTGTACTCAAGTGGTAGAGCGCTTGCCTTGAGCTGAAGAGCTGAGGGACAGTGCCTAGGCCCAGAGTTCAAGCCCCACAGCCGAGCAAAAAAAATAAATAAATAAATAAAATTGATAACAACAAGCTGGGTTCTGATGGTTCATGTCTACTTAGCTTACTTAGGAGGCTGAAAGCTGAAGATCCATGTTTGAAGCCAGCTGAAGCCTGGAAGTCCGTCCCCTCGTTTCTCCAATTAATCTCCAAAACAGCCAGAAGTGGAGCTATGACCCTAGTGATAGAGCATGCACTTAAAGCAAAAAAGCTCAGGGACAGTACTCAGGCCCTGAGTTCAAGTCCCAGGACTGGCATACAAAAAAAAAGAAAACATGATTATAAAATAAATGAATACTAAAATTATACTAATGGTCACATCTATAGAAAAATATTTAAAAGAACTGCCAATTTAAATGTTATTTTATTCTATTCATTACTGTCATACTTTCTGGCTTCTATAAGCAGTCAGAATTCTTAGAGCCACATTATCAAGAGTATCCAAGACATTCAGTTATCACTTTTCACCTTGAACCTCTGTTAGTAATTTCAAATCACAAACAATAAATCAAATCCTACGAGAAGTAATGCTTCCTAGTTATCCACCTTCTCAGCAGATTTTCCCTTTATCAAAACAGTCAAAAATTGCAGAAATTATTTTAATTGAGAATATGATTTACATATGTAGCATTTCAATGACCGTGCTTGTACAAAACAAAGTATGAGTTCTCTATTCCTTTTCATGCAGCTGTCTTCCACTAAAGCCTCCCAGGTATGATTGTGCTGGTCTAGATATCAGCCAAATTCCGGTGCAAGTGTCTTACTCAATTCTGCATTAGACTTGGTGGAAAAGTCAGAGAGTTTATTTCCAGGGTTGCAAAGAGGAGATTTTGAAGGCGCTGACTTTGACAATGAGAATAGAATATGACAAAGAATGATTTCATTTTGAGTTCACCAAGAAAGTGTTCATTAAAAAATTCACCATATTTATTTTTTGTTTTAGATTTTGTTTTATACCATATAAAATATGCAATGAAAATATATGTAGTTTCAGTTCTACATAATATAAAATTAATACTATTAGTTTGCCTATATGTTCCAATACTTTATATGAAGATATATATATGTATATATATATATATATATATATATATATATATATATATATTTGGTTTTCTTAAATCTATTTGACTTTCTTTTATTTTTGAGTGAACAAAATTTTTTTTCTTTGCAGGGGTTGCACTGTGATATTTCAATCCATTGATTCCTAATACTCCTAAAATAAGCCACCCAATTCTTTACAAAGTTACTTATGCCTATCTTTGTGTTACAGGTCAGATATATTTTTAGCAAACAAACATTTTGCATCTATGGTCTGTGGACAGATATATAGTTAATATGAATGAGTGAATATTTATAATTTCCTACATTTCTACCATTTATTGAATAGTGGTCACACTATTATGCTTGTACTATTTTCAGTTTTCTTGTTAATCTTGCTAGGAATGAATCTCTATGAATTTTAATCACAGGACAATGCTTTTCCTTCTCAGCACTTCCAGCCGGCACCTAGTCACTCCTAAATGCCGCTCTACCCAATCAAGACACAGGACTTTTCCTGTGTCAGCTTCTAGCCACAGGCACCCATGCAAAATCTGAAATGTCATTAGTGAGACTGAGTTTAACAGTTTTGAACGAATGCAATTGCAAATGTTAATAATTGCCCTTGCTATAAGTCTACTTAATGTGCTTTAGGCTACACATAATGCTAAATAGTATCTGGATGGCTTTCTGAAAACAAAATGTAAAACAAAACAGGTGAATATATATTTTTGAAAAGTGTTAAGTATTTTCAATGATTGTTTTGATAGGCATGCTTGTTTCTACTAGTTTTCATCTAAGATCTTAGGGACACTCCTGGAGTGGTATTTCAGCTCTAGTTTGAGGAACATATTTACAGATTTAGCAGCCATGGGGAAACAGCTGATGAAATTGTAATGAATTCAAAGTAAGTTTATAGAGTTAATATGGCACAATAGGCATGTATTATTCTTCCACATGTAAGTTCCATATGTAAGCTTACAGTGTTCCATAATTTGTCTTTCTACTTGCAGTGATTAGAATGCAGGAAAAAAGATAACAATAAAAACAGAACAACCTATATTCCTATGACAAGCACAAGTCCTCAAAAATTTTGATTTGTAATTTCTGTAACAAATACAATAGAGAACACAATACATTTTGTTTTGTTTCTTTTGTTTCTCACAATACAGTTTGAGTATTTATCATTTTACAAAATCAATGACTCCTCACAACTCACAAACACTTAGCTATGATAGCTTTGTTGATTAGTCAAGGTTCATGGAAAGAATAGAAAATGGTCAAGTTTAGATAAACAAAAGGATTTTATCAGAGATTCTAAAACTGCTTAAGGATTCATAAAAAGATGGAGGAAATAAATGTTTAGCTGTGTTTTCACACAAACTTCTGAAGAACTAAATCACAAAATTAGGTCACACTAAAAAAAAATAGGTTACCAGTTTTCAATCCTTCCTACACTTGAAACACCATCTGCACCCCTTCTGCAATCATACCAATGTGCCACGTGTGCCAGGGCCCTGTTCCCACTTACTCTTCAAAATACAGTTCCCAAGAAAGATACCAGGTAGAGCTACATATTCAGGAATATAGAACAAAATAGTCAAGAAAATAAAGTGGTAGAGTGACAATTGTGCAGAGTCAGGAAATTAGATAACACTAATATTCAGGGAGGTTGTAAACATTTCTTATTTCAGTATACATCCTGGCTCTAAAGCTGGAAGGTCTAGAATAATCAGAGTCTAGAAACCCAAAATGATTTATGGACTATTTTAATTTTATAATGAAGTTTTGTTTCCATACACAAGTTTATTTTGTAGTACATAAACCTCTTTTTTGATCCCTTTGATTATTTTATAGTGCACATAAAAATAAAAAAGAAAAAATCTTTCTATATTTTGCTATCTATATATGGGTTAAATATACATATATGTTTGCATATAATCATATATATATAGTATATATGATCAAGCAGGATGAAGTATAATATACATAGGGATGAGTTTCCATGCTATTCTTTTGAACATTTAATCATTTAACAAGACGAATACTAGGAATCACATATGTCTTATCTGAAAGGTTAGTTGTTAATAAGAGAATATATGGACAAAATGAGAAGGCAAGGTAGGTTAAAACAGTCATAATAATTTTAATATATAATAATTTTAATACATAATGCATATATACATATATATATATTGTTGGTGGTGGTGGTGGTTGTGAGGACTGAATTCTGGGCCTGGGCACTGTCCCTCAGCTCTTCAGCTCAAGGCTAGTGTCCTACCACTAGAGCCACAGCACCACTTCTGGCTTTTTCTGCTTATGTGGTGCTAAGGAATTGAACCCAGGGCTTCAAGCTCGCAAAGCAAACACTCTACCACTCTACCACCTTCCCAGCCCAATACATAATATTTTTATAAATGAAAATGGAACTAGAAAAGTTGAGGCAGATGAGGATGGAATAGATTGGGAGAGATGGTAAGAAAAGATAATGCTAGGCAAGATGTATTTTGCATATAAATTGGCATGTACAAATATTTGAATAAATAGTAATAAAAGTCATGGCACCTAAAGGCAATCAGTGATTCTGATTGGACTATTTTGCTATAAATGTTGCTACTGAGAGATTTCATGGAAATCACTGGAATTGAGTTTGATAATATGTACTAGTAAGATTTTTTATTGTTTTTCGTTATCTCTGTCTTTGCCTCTCTGTGTCTCTGGCTCTCTCTCTCTCTTTCTCTCTCTTCCTGCACCTCATACCCACATTTATTAATAGGAACAGAAAAACATCATAATGTTTGGAAATGATATGTGTCAAGTCAGCTATTTATTCTTAAATAGTTCAAGTAAACTATTTCTATAGTGTAATAATTTTTCTGTAGGCTCTGAGATTTTTAAAATGACATGTTTAAGCAAAGACAAAAATATACCATGTTCAGTGAAGTAGAAAAACAACATCTAGAATAAAGTTAACTATATTATATTTTGAATAAATGTTAATAAAAAGTAAACATTAAACATTGCTACCATTTTGAGTTGAATAAATGATTTAAGGCAATTTAATTAGTCATAATTATATGCTTTAACAGCTAATGTAACAATTTGCTGATATATATTTAAATTAATTACATAGCCAATGAGTTTCACTCATATATACTAAATAATTCTTTTAATTTTTCCTCAATGAATAAGTGATGCTTAAATTACTTACACAAGTACTTTAACAGTTTTAAATTAATTCAGACTATACACTTCATATTTACTGTAAATTACATTTCAGAAAATGGATCATAGTATTCTTAGTCAAGGAAAATAACTTGAAATTTTCCTGTTATTAGTATGCTAAATATAATTACTTCCTTCATCCTATGGCATTGTATCTATTCTTTAGCAACCTTCTGAAAATCCATGATAAAAACCAGCCTGTCAGAAAATGTTAAGTATGCAGAATTGTTGCCATTTATTTATTTACTTCCTTACTTATTTAGACAGGATCATGCTGTGTAGCCCGAGCTGCTTTGACCTCATGCTCCCTCCTCAACCTCACAAATTCTTGTATTATAGGTGTGAGAGAAAACAGCTTTGAATGGAAGCTGATCCTCCTCCTTCACATCCATCAACTGATCAGGAACACAGGTGGATTTCGTGTGTATCTTTTATTTTCTCATAGATTATTGAACCTATTGTTTTTCATTATTTTCCAAGAGAGTAGAAGTCATTTCCCTTTGAGGAGCTGGGGAACTAGGATTGTTGCCTTGAAAGTAGTTCAATGTTTGGAAGGAAAGGGGGGATTTAGTCAACTGAAATTAGTGACCACAATTTTAGGGGAACTCTTGATATTTTCAGTCTTCAGGAAAAGAACATTAGATCATTTGATAGCGACAGGCATGTCGTGGAAGTCTAGGCATGCTCCAGGGAGCATCCTTTTGCCTAGGGAAAGCCACAACTCTTAGAGATGTGGAATTATATGGCAGCACCTGCCAGCTGCAAGAGTGGCTACAGGTTGCAGGAGTTATACTTCCTTTTCGCTATTGGTCAAGCCTTGATGCCATTTTATTTTGTGTTCTGTTTTGCTCTCAACATGTACTTTAGTAAAGTCATCATTGAGACTATGTTTGAAATGAAATTGCTCTTTGGAAACCAACAGCAATGTAGAAAATGATCCGGATAAAGAAGCTAAAGGGGTTGTCAACATTTAGAAGAGATGATGATAATCTGGATACAAATATTCAGCCACATCTAGAAGAAACTTGTAGTGAAAAATTATATATTTTCCAGATAATCATAATAAAGTATGCACCAGGTCTTAATAAAATACTGTACATTTTATTAGAAGAAGATGAGTTTAGTTATATATTTTGTAGATTTCATGATACTCAACATTTAACAAGCTTGTGAACCCTGAGTTAAAGGGCAGGCAGAATTTTTAAAGCAGGAAATAATTCTAAATGCTTGTTAAAATCAGGGCATTCAATGAGCTGCAGGTATTTGATATTTGTTTGACACAGAGTCTTGCTACATAATTCCTATTGGCCTTGAATTCTAGATTCTCCTGCCTTTGCACAAGGGTTAATGCCCGTCAGATGCCACAACACCCAGGGTGGGGGTGGTGGAAGGTCTATTGATACATCATAATCTAAAATGTGTCTTAAGGTTTCCTTTAATGGAATGGCAAGGGGAAGTAGTATGGGAATTCACAGTCATATAGAGCTCTAGATCGATGACTTTTAATGTTTTTTTTCTTGAGTAAAGTAAAGTAGAACTTGCCTTCCAAGTCCAGTTAGAGACACACCTCAAAAGGTGTTGCTCTGAGGGCCCAAACCTGCTTTGCAGTTGTACTCCAGTCCACTCTATGTGGAATCATGGGTAAAATATCCTTCATCATGAAAGTCATGAAGCTTAACGTTCATATTTTGCATGGTCCTAAAAATATCACCAGAACCTTTGGTTGAAATTTATATTTCCTCCAGATCATGCTCAAAGATTTTTTAAGACATGGCGTAAAGAGTCAAATCTCCGTTTTTAAAATTATCATCTTGAAGTAGTTGAACAAAGAAGTTGCCATTTAGCAAAACAGTTTATGGATACAATCCATCTTGATCAATGAATGTACCAAAAACCTTTCTCTGTTACTATTTTCACAAATATTGCCTGTTTACATTGACAAAGTACTAAGGCAATTCTAAGTTTTCTCATCTGTCAGAGACTATAATAAAGCAGATCCAGCTCATGGTGTAGATTAGCTCTAGGCGAGTCAAAGTTATCAGTATTTATATTGATCCTCAGCCTGCCTTTTAGAAGATGCAATGCTTCAACCAGTGAGTGAGGTTGGCAGGCTGCACTCAGAGCTCAGGCTTCCTGATTATATCTTCTTTTGACAGAATACAGAAGGACCATATTGATTTTGTTTCCTAATTTTCTTGACACCTTCCAATGAAAAAGGTCACATCCAATGCGCCATGTAATGTCTAAACCAACAATCTGGAAACAGACATGAAGAAAGATATAGCATGCTCTATTGCAAATATTCTTAAGGGGTCTAGTCAGGGTACTATACCCACAGTAAGATGTAACATAATGTGAATACTATCAACAGCACCTTTTTAAATTCTGAAAATTAGTGAAAGGTATGCATGTCTACGTGTGTGTGTGTGTGTGTGTGTGTGTGTGTGTGTGTGTGTGTGTGTGTGTGTGTGTGAGTTATGGGGCTTGAACTCTGGGGTTGCGTGCTGTCCCTGGGCTCTTCAGCTTAGGGCAAGCACTCTATCACAGTGCCACTTCCAGTTTTCTGGTGGTTAATGGGAGATAAGAGTCTCATGGACTTTCCTGCCCAAGCTGGCATTGAACCGCAATCCTCAGATCTCAGCTCCTGAGGAGCTAGGATGACAGGCGTGAGCCACCGGAGCCCAGACATGCATGTCTACTATGTTCACATATGACATGTGCATAAACTTCCAACTCTTTGGAATAATAACCCACAGGATTAAACATAGTGGCAATTATATATCACATTCCAATTCAAAGACTTCCTAACTGCAAATATATATATTTAGTGTCTAATCAGGATTGGTACATTCACAATAATAAGTTAAAAATATTTCCAGGAAATGGAGATATGGCTCGAGTAGTAGTTCTAGACTTGAGCAACGAAGCTCATGGACAACACTCAGGCACTGAGTTCAAACCCCAGGATCTACACACACACAAATATATCCTACACAATAGTCACTTAATGTAATAGATCAACAAATCGTGACCACCAGGGTTTGTTCTAGAATTAAATATAATGTGGCTACTCAAGAAATTTTCACTTGAAGTTTTAAAAATTATCTTTATATATTTATCTGAGATATGTTTGATGGCTTCAGAAGTTGAAAAAAACAAGTAACAACTTATTTCAGTTGCAATTTTATCATGTTATCAGAGATAAATATTTGGAAATAAATTTTGACACAATACTGCCTTGGTGGTGTGGTTGTAGTGGTGGTGGTAGTTGTAGTGGTGGTGTGGTTGTTGTAGTGGTGGTGTGGTTGTAGTGGTGGTGGTAGTTGTAGGGGTGGTGTGGTTGTAGTGGTGGTGGTAGTTGTAGGTAGTTGTAGTGGTGGTGGTAGTTGTGGTGGTATGGTTGTAGTGGTGGTGGTGGTTGTAGTGGTGGTGTGATTGTAGTGGTGGTGTGGTTGTAGTGATGGTGGCTGTTATAGTGGTGGTGTGGTTTTAGTGGTGGTGGTAGTTGTGGTGGTGAGGTTGTAGTGGTGGTGGTAGTTGTAGTGGTGGTGGTTGTATTGGTGGTGGTAGTTGTAGTGATGGTGTAGTTGTGGTGGTGGTAGTTGCAGTGCTGGTGTGGTTGTAGTGGTGGTGGTAGTTGTAGTGGTGGTGTGGTTGTAGGGGTGGTGTGGTTGTAGTGGTGGTGGTAGTTGTAGTGGTGGTGTGGTTGTAGTGGTGGTGGTAGTATTTAAGTTTGTGTCTGTGCAAGATGGAGGCCTACTATGAGGCACATTTTAGATATTCAAACACAGAACAAAATCTTATTCTAGAGTGGTCATTTGCAGATAATGTCTAGCAAACATTCTCCTAATGATGAAAAAACAAAAAAACAAACTTTACCATAACTGGAGACACAAGTCATTACCAAGGACAATGAATATTGGCTTCCTTTGAGAAGCCAGTACAAAGTAAATGGTCTTGACAATTGCGAGACTTACAAAGACAGGGGCAAAAGCCTAATGCAGAAGTCAAACTATGAGAATATCTTCACAAATTAGATACAAAATTGACTTTCTATGTGGTATTTTCTGCTGTATTGTTCTTGTATGCAATTATCCCCACACATAAATAGTATTTATTTAATAAACTTGTATTATTATTTTTTTAGCAAGAGATAGATGTTACCTTCTGTATCTAGAGTGAAGCATGATGGAAAGAAATGTATTTTATATCACTTAGGCAAGATTTGCTAAACAACCAGGCCTACCCAAGCCTCAGCGAACATGTTAGTCATGACATTGTTTCTAATGATTACCTTATTTTGTTTTCTTTAGAACCAATTGACATGATTTCATGGTAAATCCAAGCCTATCACTTGCCATAAACAGTATAGTAAATAAAATGTCTTATCCATATGTAAAGGCTATAAAAATTCTCATTTTTATATTCTTTTATAGTACACACTGACTTGTGTTCACATTTTTCATGTTACTATAATTCGAAATAAACCAAAATGTTGAAAAAAAAAGTTCAAGGAGGTTCCGGGAAGATGGCGGAGGAGAAGCTGGAATCTGAACAAGCTCTGGCATTGAAAGCAGTTTTAGAGTTCCAGTGAACAGTCCTAAGCCAGAGAATCACACCAAGTGTGCCATCACAGGACAGAGAGTTAGACAAGAGAGGGGAAGCCAAGACAAGGAGACACATCTGAGCGCCTGCCAGCAGCCGCGGCGGTGGCGGCAGGGTCGCAGCGGCGACCGCAGCCCCGGCCATACCTGAGCGCTCACACAGAGAGTCCGGGACGAAGGAGCCAGACGCAGTGGGCGAGAGGATTCTACTCAACACCAGCAAGAACCAACAAGGAGCGAACATCTTCATCCTGCAGTTTGCAGACCAGAGACGACCCAGGATCCAAGACTCGGCGTGAGTACAAGCCCGACGTCCTCACTCCTTCTCAGGGAGCAGAGGAGGGAAGGCCACCCCTCACCCCAGCACCGGTGATCTCCATCTTGGATACCGACAAAGCTCGGAGGAGCTGCCAGCTCCAACTCAGGCCTTGGAATAAAACGAGTCATTTAGCAGGTCACAAGAACTTAACGGCGAAGTGACCTGCCAGACTCAGCTCCATCCAGGGAAAAGTCACCCAGCTCAGGCACCAGCCATTGGAGTGGCTTTCCCCACTGGGTAACCAGAGCCAGAGGCTGCCCCTCCCTCTAGCAGCCTCCACAATCAATTGAAAAACAGAAACCCTGAGAATGGCTCCAGGCTGGGCTCTGTGAGTTTTTCACAAAATAGCCCCAGGGAAAAGCTACAGTTTGTTGAAAGGCCTCAACTCTACCCAGAACCTAGCCTCATCACCCCTCTTTTGTGATTCTCAAAGCAGATCACCCTCCCATTAAACTAACCTGGGAGGGGGATCTCAAAATCTTGGGTAAAGCAGAGCATTTTTCTGACTGTTCGAACAAACTGACTTAAGAAACCAATCAAGCCACAGGACCTCAAGCTGACCAGAGACTCCAAGAAGAGGCTGGTTACAGACAAAAGGGAGATACATGATTCTTCCCACCCCTCCCCAAAAAAATCAAAAATAAAAATCAAAGAACTTTTTTTTTTTCTTCTTCTTCTTTTCTTTTTTCTTTTTTTTTTTGGTACCTTATATATATATAAAATTTTTTTTTTCCTTTTCTAAAACTTTTATTAATCTTTAATTTTTGCCTTTTTTGAAAAAATAATTGTTTTCCAGTAACTTTTTTTTCCCCTCTTATAATTTTTATTTTAGGAATACGTGACTGTGCTTTTTCCTTTCTTTTCTTGTCTTCTTTCTCTTTTTCTTTCTTTCTTAATTATCTTTTTGTTTTTTGTCTAGCTCTACTGAACTTCTGATCTTTTTTTTCTCCTTTTCTTATCCTTTTCACCTTTTCCTCTCTTTTGTTCTTCTGTATGTGACTTAACTCTTGTCCTGCACATCCTCAGATAAACCCATAGTTAACTAGTAGACCCTATCCCCCATTGTGTACACACTTAATCCACAAATTTATTACTCAATCCAAAACCTCTGAGACTTAAATTCCTTAATAGCAGTACTACCTCTTTATACCTATATAATATTTTAAGCATTTTTAAGTTTTTCACATCTCCTCTATCTCCCTCCTGTTTTCTCAATATATTCACATTCCTCTCTAAATAGATGGTCATTCAATCTCCATAACTATATTAATTTTTACGTTTCTATTTTTTTTTCTCGTCTCTTTTCATTTCCCTTTCCCTTTCTTCTTTCTCTCTCTCTCTCTACTTGCATCCTACCCAACCTATTTCCTGCATTGAGATTAGGACATAGTTAACTCTCCCTGTGCCTCCCCACACCAATCTATTCCTATTTTTTACCCACATCTCTCCCTAACCCTAAAAATTTCTGGTTTTCCAAATTCTTCTCTGCGGTTCAAAGCCCATTAACATATAGTTGTTTGATGTTGAATAGATGTATCTGTTGAACTAGAGTGTATCTGTAGACTATTGATTGTATAAATGCAAACGTTGGTTGATGGTTGCCTTAAGATAGTATTCTAGAACAAAACTGGTGCTATTTTCATCTCAAATGGGCAGAGTAAGCCGGAAAAACACAAGAAAAATGGCAAATCCGGGTATCTCAATTCCCAATCTTGATAATCAGGGGTCAGATCAGATAATGAACAATCCAGAGGAGAGTTCCCAAATAGCTCTACAAACACTGGTGGCAAACATGATAAATGAGAAGTTTGACAACTTACAAAGGACTCTGTATGAGCATGATAGGGAGAGAGAGGAGGCATCCCAAAAGTTTATACAGGAATATCATAAGCGTGAGGAAGCTACACAAAAACTGATACAGGATTTGCGTGAACAACTTGAGAATACTCAAAGAGAAAGGGAGGAATGGCGTGAGCAGGCAGAGAACACTCAAAGAGAACTGCAGGAATCCCACGAACGGGAAGAAAGAGAACTGCAGGAATCCCACAAATGGGAGGAAGCTAATCAAAGAGTAATTCAGGAATTGAGAGACCAGGTAGAGAATACACAAAGATCACTAAAGGCATTCATGGAATCCATTAACAAAGAGCTGAAGGAAGTCAGGGAGACCACAAAGGGAATGCTGAATGGGACCCAACAGAAGGAATGGGAGTCCAAAGAAACCATAACCAATCAACTAAGTGATTAGAGAACAAACACTGAACACCAAATTAAGGAAGTAAAGAAATTCATACAAGACCTAAAACAGAGCTTCAACAAAGAACTTGAAGCCATCAAAGCTGACCAATTAGAAGGAACCAATCAGAAGGAAAAGAGATAAAAAACAAAGTAGAGAGTCTTGAAAGCAGGTTAGACCATGCAGAAGATCGAATCTCAGGGATTGAAGACAGCCTAGATATTATAGAGAAAGAACATACAACCATCCAAGACAAGTCCAAGAAATATGATAGGTCTATCCAACACCTGGAAGACACCATCAGAAGGCCTAATCTAAGGATAATGGTTGTAGAGGAGCACCTAGAAACAGAAGTTAATGGTCTAGGAAATTTGTTTAACAGGATCCTAGCAGAGAACTTCCCAAACATACAAAAAGATAGGCCTATTCAGATACAAGAAGCTATTAGAACCCCAAAAAAACCAGACCAGAATAGGACATCCCACCATCACATTATAATCCACACAGGATCAACTCAGACCAAGGAAAAGATCCTTAAAACTGTCAAGGAGAAAAGGGTAATCACCTATAAAGGGAAACGAATTAGAATCACCTCAGATTTCTCAGCAGAGACAATCAAAGCAAGAAGAGCCTGGAATGATGTATGCCATGCTCTAAAAACAAACAACTATCAACCAAGAATACTGTACCCAGCTAAACTCTCCTTCATAACTGAAGGCCAAATAAAAACCTTCCATAGCAAAGAAAAATTGAAACAATACATCTCCATCAAACCAGCCCTACAAAAGATTCTTAAAGATGTCCTACACATAGAAAACCAACAAGACCGCAACAAATGCCAAGAAACTGCACCCAAACTGAGAATCCAAGAACCATAGGAAGAACCCAGTTTTCGCAGCCCCCAAGAAGGTGGATAACATGGCAGGAACTCCCAAATACCTCTCAGTCCTCTCTCTTAACGTTAACGGACTGAACTCTCCAATTAAGCGACATAGACTGTCTAGTTGGATTAAAAAACAAGACCCGTCTATCTGCTGCCTGCAGGAGTCACATCTTGCCTGTAAAAACAAACTCATTTTCAATGTTAAAGGCTGAAACAAAATCTACCAACAAACAGCCCCCATAAACAGGCAGGAGTTGCAATCCTAATATCAGATAAAATAGACTTCAAATTAAAATTCGTGAGAAGAGATAAAGAAGGTCGCTACATACTAATTAAAGGATCTCTCCTTCAGGAGGATATTACAATTCTAAATATCTATTCTTCAAACAATGGAGCACCGAAATTTATCAAAGAAACACTACTTTCCCTCAAATCCCATATAGATCCAAAGACATTAATTGTTGGGGATTTTAACACACCACTCTCCCCAGTAGATAGATCAACTCGGCAAAAACTCAACAGAGAAACTGCAGATCTAAACAGCTGCATAGATCAACTAGACTTAACAGACATCTACCGAACATTTCACCCAGCAGCATCAGAATACACGTTTTTCTCAGCAGCACATGGAACGTTTTCTAAAATAGACCACATTTTAGGCCACAAAGCAAACTTGTCTAAATTCAGAAACATTGAAGTTATACCTTGCATTCTCTCTGACCACAAGGGAATAAAATTAGAACTCAACACCAAAAGCCACCAAAGAAAGTCCGGTATCACATGGACACTGAACAACACACTGCTGAATCAAGAGTGGGTCATGGAAGAGATTAGAAAGGAAATTCAAATGTTCATGCTTTTCAACAAAAATGAACACACAAATTACCAGCTCCTCTGGGACACAGCAAAGGCAGTACTCAGAGGCAAGTTTATAGCTCTGAGCTCCTACAATAACAAATTGGAGAGATCTGAAACTAGCAATTTAATGACACATCTAAACCTCCTTGAAAAAGAGCAGCAAGATAAACCCCAATCCAGTAGACGGAAAGAAATAATCAAAATTAAATCAGAATTAAATGAATTAGAATCCAAAAAAACTATAGAAAGAATCAACAAAACAAAGAGTTGGTTCTTCGAAAAACTTAACAAAATTGACAGACCCTTAGCAAATCTTATCAGAAAAAGAAGAGCACACACCCAAATTAATAAACTCAGAGATGAGAATGGAAACATCACCACGGAAACAACCAAGATTCAGAGCATTATAAGGGAATACTTCTCAAAACTTTATGCTAATAAGTTTGAGAACTTGACAGAAATGGACCTTTTCCTAGCAATTATTGACATGCCAAAACTAAACCAAGATGAGTTAAACCAGCTTAACAGGCCCATATCAAGCATTGAAATAGAAACAGCAATAAGAGACCTCCCAGCTAAGAAAAGTCCAGGACCAGATGGTTTTACAGCGGAATTTTACAAGGCCTTCAAAGCAGAGCTCACACCAATACTCCTCCAACTCTTCAATGAAATTGAAAGAGAAAGCTCACTACCGAACACATTCTATGAAGCCATCATAACCCTCATCCCAAAACCAGGCAGGGAGTCATGAAAGAAAGAGAACTATAGACCCATTTCTTTGATGAACATTGATGCTAAACTTCTCAACAAAATTTGGCCAATCGACTTCAACAATTCATCCAAAAAATCATACACCATGATCAAACAGGATTCATTTCAGGGATGCAAAGCTGGTTCAATATATGCAAATCAATTAATATTATTCATCACATCAACAGTAGCAAGAATAAGAACCACATGGTTATCTCAATAGATGCAGAAAAAGCATTCGACAAGACCCAACACCCCTTTATAATGAAGATTTTGGAAAAATTAGGAATCCATGGAACATTCCTCAATACAATAAAGGCTGTATATGACAAACCTACAGCCAGCATTATACTCAATGGTGAAAAACTAAAACCATTTCCTCTTAACTCAGGAATAAGACAAGGATGCCCACTCTCTCCACTTCTCTTCAATCTAGTATTCGAATGCCTAGCTACAGCAATAAGACAAGATGCAGACATAAAGGGGATCCAAATAGGGAAAGAAGAAATAAAACTCTCCCTCTTTGCAGATGACATGATCTTGTATTTAAAGAATCCCATAGACTCTAGTCCCAAATTACTCAAGCTGATTCAAAACTTTGACAAAGTAGCAGGTTATAAAATTAACCCCCAAAAATCAATGGCTTTTCTGTATGCCAACAATGAGAAAAGTGTGGCTGAAATTAGGAAAGCAACTCCATTTGTAATAGCCCCACAAATAATAAAATACCTAGGAATTAACTTAACTAAAGAAGTGAAGGACCTCTATGATGAAAACTTTAAAATCTTCAAAAAGGAAATTAACACAGAACTTAAAAAATGGCAAAGCCTCCCATGCTCCTGGATTGGAAAGATTAACATCGTGAAAATGGCAATACTTCCCAAGGCTATCTACAAATTCAACGCAATACCTATCAAAATTCCAACCTCATTCTTCAAGGAAATAGAAGAGGCAATCCAAAAATTCATATTGAATAATAAAAGACCCCGAATAGCAAAAACGCTCCTCAATGGAAAGAACACTGCTGGAGGAATATCAATACCAAACTTCAAACTCTACTATAAAGCCATATTAATCAAAACAGCTTGGTATTGGCATAAGAACAGACCTCAGGACCAATGGAATAGAATTGAAAACCCAGAAATGAACCTACAGACCTATAGCCATCTAATCTTCGATAAGGAAGCTAAAACAATAGAATGGAAGAAAGACAACCTCTTCAGTAAATGGTGCTGGCAAAATTGGTTAACTACATGTAGAAAACTTAAGCTAGATCCTTATATATCACCCTGCACCAGAATCAACTCCAAATGGATCAAAGACCTTGAACTCAAAGCAGACACTCTGAAAACATTACAGGACGGAATAGGAGAAACCCTAGGTCTCCTTGGCTCAGGCCGAAATTTTCTGAATAGAGACCCGGAAACACAACAAATCAAAGAAAGGTTGGACAAATGGGATTGCATAAGGTTGCAGAGCTTCTTCAGGGCAAATGACATAGCTAGCAAGATCAATAGAAAGCGCACCGATTGGGAGAAGTTCTTTACTAGCCATACAACAGACAAGGGTCTCATATCTAAAATATACTTGGAACTCAAAAAATTAAACCACCCAACAACAAATCCTCAAAGAAACAACTGCCCAATAAATAAGTGGGCGAAAGACTTAAAGACAAACTTCTCTGAAGAAGAAAGAAAGATGGCCAGTAGACACATGAAGAAATGTTCAACAGCCCTAGCCATAAAAGAAATGCAAATCAAAACAACATTGAGATATCACCTCACTCCAGTTAGAACGGCAAAAATCAAGAACTCTAACAACAACAGATGCTGGAGGGGATGTGGACAGAAAGGAACCTTACTTCATTGTTGGTGGGAATGTAAACTTGTTCAACCACTTTGGAAAGCAATATGGAGGTTCCTCAAAAGACTTCACATAGAACTCCCCTATGACCCAGCAATCCCACTTTTGGGCATTTACCCAAATGTTTACAAACAAGACCACACTAAAGCTACCAGCACAACTATGTTTATTGCAGCATTATTTACCATAGCTAAGATATGGAACCAACCCAGATGCCCCTCAGTAGATGAATGGATCAAGAAAATGTGGTATATATACACAATGGAATTCTATGCCTCCATCAGAAAGAATGACATTGCACCATTTGTTAGGAAATGGAAAAACTTGGAAAAAATTATATTAAGTATAGTAAGCCAGGCCCAAAGAAACATAGGTCCCATGGTTTCCCTTATTTGTAATATCTAGTATATGTATGAGTCAAGCGGAAAAGGTCAGATAATGTGATGTCAGGAAAATGAACCCTTAGATATATATTTTAATGTTTTTTTCTTTCATGCATGTGTTTCTAATGCATTTATAAGATTATCTCTTTGTTGCTTTGTATGTCCCTCCCCCACAGTATAACCCCTGCTTTCACTATATTTGATGTCAGTATAACTTGTGGAGGAGATGGGGAAAAACCAGTTGTTTAAGGATACAGGTGGACCTGTGGCAACAACGAGAAGTACAAGTTGTCATGTCCAAAACGAGCTTTACAACGTCGGTGCAGGACGGGGTGGGGGGGAGTGGGGAAGTGGGGGAAGGAGAAGGATTGGGATTGGGGGGGAGGGGGGAGGCTGGGAAGGGATGTGAAGGGTAAACAAAGGAGGAGGCTGCAATGCTTGGTAAGAAATGAACGCATTATCCTGCCTGTGTAATTGTAACTCCTCTGTACAGTATGTTCACAAATAAAATTAAATTAAATTTAAAAAAAAGTTCAAGGAGATTCATACATGTTCTTTACTCTGATTCAATAATCGTTTGCCTCATGTACCTGTGTTTTTGCATTACCTTTCTATATCATTATCCCATTCCAGTTAATCAATTTTATCATTATGCTTATCCATAAAATAAAAAATAAGAAATTTGATATTAACACCATTCTTATAAAATATAGCACTGATAGTTTAATTTGTAAAAATTTACACAATAATCTCCAAGTTTGTTAAATGCCCTGCAGGGTCTAATTCTGAATCATTCATTTTCTCATCTTGTCTGTTGAGTCTTTTTTTTTTTTTTTTTGAGGCAAACAGAGTAAGTTTATTTGAAGGTGAAACAAAAGCCATGAAAAAATGCAGCAAACTCCCCAAAAGAACAGCAGCCCGAAGAGGAGTCCCTTGAATAACTTTTTTAAGATTATAGAAATTTATTTTCACAGTTCCTTTGTTTACTGTTGTTGATTATTTGTAATCCATGTTCTTAGGACGGAAATGCAGTACAGAGATAATCATTGGCTCCAAAGTCTCTGCATTGTTTTGCCACATGTCCATTGCATAACCTATGTTATGCTTCAATGTCATCACGTGTGATGGGAAAGGAGAATGGTAGCGTTCATTTTTTAAAGTCTGTTGTATTATTTGAGTTTAATACATAACTGTTCTGAGTTGGCTGTTTTACAGAGTAGTAGTTATGCATCATTTAATAAAATCCAGTGTCTATCATTGTAGTAAGTAGGTAAAAATGTATTTAACAAATAAACCAATTTGGGGACATATTATATTAGTATAGGTTGCATGAAAGGCTCACTTGCTTATAAAGAAATTTTAAAATTATGATCTTGGTCCCCAATTTGAAGGTTATTTACCCCATAAGGCTAATGACATTATGGACAGAAAACTTCTCGATAGAAATAAATGCTAGAGGAACTGTTTGAAGAGATTTAAAGAGTAAAAAAGGTGGTAAAAGTCTTTGTGTGCAGAATGCCCCCTACAGCCTAATTAATGAGGTCATGAGCCCATTTATCTATGCTAATTATGTTTCTTTTTCATTTTCTACTTTCTCATACACAGTAATTTGGAACAGTGCCTCTCTTTTGTGTTCTCAGTGTGTCTTTTGTTTCCTATCATTAAAAAGCAATGAAATTTCTTATAGCAGAAATTGAAAGACATGAAGCATAAGTAATTACATAATGCAGGTATTATACAATCATTTTAACTTATCTGTAAGCTGATCAAATACCATTTGAATGTTCACACACACACACATATTTACCTCCTACACTTTCTTTGTTCATCTCCTCAACTGGCAGTAGTACATCCAAACAGCACATGTTTCAACTTCCTAATTCATTTTTGGTAAAGTGCATGCTAATTTCTAAAGAGGGTCTTTCACAGATGAATATACCACACTTTAATCAGTGTGGTGGATCCTGTTTGTATATTAAAATATGATTATCCTTTAGATCTAGCATCCATATATTAAAGAAAATGTGATATTTGTCCTTGTGAATCTGGCTTACTTTCCTTAATATGATAGTCTCCAGATCCATTCAATTCTCTGCAAACAACATATTTTTTATACTTTTTTTAGAACTTAATAGCATTCCATTGTGTGTATGTATTCCCTATTTTCTTCATTCATTCATCAGTTATAAGGTATCTGCAGTGTTATCATCGCTTGAGTATTGTGAATAGTGTTGCAAGGAGCATCGATGTATAAGTATTTCTCTCTTGCTTAACTTAAAGATTAAGATCATTTTATTTTTAGTTGAAGAATAATAATATTGATTTCCATTGTTGCTGCACAAAATTAATAGTCTCAACTACAGTGTACTAAAGTTCATTTTCCCTCACATTCTTGCCAGAATGTGTTGTTATGTGTGTCCTTGATGATAAATGCTCTGACCAGAATCAGCTAATTTCTCTATGTCACTTGATTTGATGCTTTGCTAAGCATTGCTTCTTGTGGGTGATTCTTAGAAGGGAAGGGAAGGGGCAAGCAGAAACAAAGGGATTAGCAGCACTAGAATGGTGAAGGAAGGGAGCAAGTTTCATCTTGGTGCTGCACGGTAGAATCTTGCTCTAAGAGAGCAAGGTTTTCTTTCTTCTTTTAGTACTGGGGTTGGTCTGTGGAGACTTGGGAAAGTTGTCTGTCAGCAATCTGCCATCTTCACTCTCCAATGAATTGACAATTTTAAATCTTAAGTTTGACAGATTTATTGTTCTAAAATCTGGCTTAATGTTTATAACTGATAAACTGTAGAAGAGAAAGTTTTGTCATGTTTCTATTGTTAGGTCCTCAAGAGATAAAATGGTGCTCTCTAATCCATGACAAAACACATGGATGCCTTTCCCACAGTGGCTTTGACCTTGCAAATGATTATAAAACATTTCCCTCTATTTATTGTATGTATATAAAGCAACAATAAACCAATGACTAAATATAATTCCTTCTAAGAAATTTATATTTCCATTTGTTATGTTCAATTCATGGACTCAAAATATTTTTAATGAAATGCAGTCTAATTAAATTACAATTGTAATTCTCAAAGCACACTATGCAGTAATATTCTTCTAGGCAATCTTCATTAATTCAATGGTCACTATCACTGAGGCTGACATTTCAGCATTAGTACTTTCCTCCTCCCTCTTTTTTTTCCCATTAATTTGGAAACACCTGCATAGAAATTTTCCTCTATTAACTATATCGTATCTATACTGCTCCTTCTTAATTTAGAAAGTATTCTCAGCTTTAGACTATTTGAGTCCTGATCATGTCTGCTTTGATAATATAAGTTTATCCAAGTCTCATTTACTTTATAAATAAAATAGAAAAGGCAGGATTTTTCATTGGACTATAATAGAAAATAAATAAAATAATTTAACATTTTTTATTCAATCCCTATATTTTTATGTAATCATTGCCTATGTAACAGTTACTTAAAAAAACCATTTTTGTTAACAAGCACTGTCCTTACTTGAGCCCAAGACTTATCTGAGATCAAGATAAAAGCTAGATATGCCATCTCCCTTTTGTAACTGTGTCCTTGGCTCTGAGCCATTCTCTTCAACAGGAACTTGTCAATCATGAAATTAAAGGAGGACAGGATAGGAAACAAAGATTACCTTCTAGGTAACAAGGCCCTACATGACCAATCCTGAGAAAATTAGCTGCCAGACCTCTCATGGTTTTCTCCTATGATTTATGATCGTTAGAATAAATCTATTACTGGCACTAATAATAACATATAATTCTTCCCCTGTACTTATTTCTTGCTTCTATTTGAACCTATAGTAAATATATATAAAGGGAAAATAGATTGAATCCTACCTAAAATAGATTGAATCCTATCTTTCTTCTTTCTGAATTTTGCCCATACTATATAATCAACATTCTTTCTCTGCCATTTACTGTTTTTTTTTGTTTGTTTTTAGTTTCTCATATAGGAACAAGGGTTGAACTTGATCTCTACAACTGAGGAGTTTAGCCCTGAACTCTTATATCTCCTTTAATGCTGTTTACAGAGTTTGTGATTGCTGGGTATCTATTAAAAATCTTAACTAATTTAATCCTAAAACTATCTTGTTATTATTCTCATTATTTCTGCCAAGGGATTCAGATAAGCTACTTGGTCCAAAGTCTGACAGCTACAGAATATATAGAGGCATCCTCTTCCCAGGCTCTGTACATAACCAGTTACTTATTTGATAAATGATTAAGACAGGCTGAACATTGCCATTAACTTGAGTGAATTTTAAAAAAGCTTTCTTCCTGATAAAAGGCTACTGTCCTCTTTTTTGTGTGTGTCTTTGATTTTTTTAACTTTTATTTTATTTTGTTGTAAAGGTGCTGTACAGAGGGGTTACAGTGACATAGTAATGAGTACATTTCTTATTGAAAATTGTTACCCACTCCTTTGTGTTTCCTCCCATTATTCCTCTCTCTCCCATTGCTCCCTTCCAAGTTGTAAAATGATACTCATTTCCTACATATGAGTATCACTGTTACATCAGTTCACCTCTTGTCCTTGTTTCTCCATTTTGTTATTCCCCTCCTTTCTCAAAATCAGATAAACTTATATACAACACTCAGGGTACCAGAATAAAAAACAATGACTACAGGGGATAAAACAAAGGGAAAAGGGAAAGAAAGAATTTAATACAGTACATTGATGACAACAGGATCACAACAACAACAAAAATCCCCTCTTGTTTTCCTGTCTTGGAGTTCATTTCCATTAGCTTCATTTTACATTGTACATAGCTGTTGAGCTATTGTGATCCTCTGCTAGGACTATTCTAGACATGTACTAATTATTACAAGTGAGGGAAACCCTATCATTTCTTTTCTTATGGAAGTTCTACCCCCTTTGATCTGCAAATATGTTTCCAGTCTCTTGTTCATTTTACAACTCAGGATTCTTTTTCAAAGACCACAGAGTGCTCTCCCAATGAAATGCAATCACCAAGAAAGACAGTACTATTCTATGGAGGTTTGTGTGGGTGAGGAGAAGACTCACTTTGATCAGTGTCAATTTTAAAAGACAGATGGTATAACAAAGTTGATCAATACCCCTGAAAGTCACCCAGCACTTTTCTACTAGTTTACCTCATGAAAACCTTACCAGTCTTTGAATATAGTCAAATTGAGTTCTAACTCTTATCTGTATTTAACCTTTACTGCAACTTGTGTTAGAACCTGTGGGTCTCCAGTTTATACACAAGATTATTCCCCACAAAATTATTTACAACAGGACAAGTAGAACTAAAAAAAAATGCAATAGGGCTAAACATATCCACAAGATGGAACCTTATAGTCACCAAAATGTGTTCTTTGGACAAATTCAAGCCATTGAAATTATATCAACTCTACATTGAGTATGATCGAAATTATGTAAATATATCTTTATATAAGCCCACACTCAGATCACAAGTTCAGCTTGCTTGATCAACTTCTACTGTTAATAATTTTCCATGTCATAGGTACTTAATGATTATTTGACCTGCTCTGTTTCTTCCAATCCATCAATTTCTTACTACATTTACTTTACTATCAATCTTAGATTCCGCTAATTAGACTTGACTAAGTCCCAATACCCCAAACTATAAATCAAAACATTTTCTTTCTTCATTCCATAAGAAAACAGCTGGTCAGTCCTAAATAGTCATCATGATAGTATCAGCTGGGTCCCTAATCCAAGACATCTTTCATGCTTTGCTACTTTTCTAATTTCTAATATACCTCTTATTTCTTTTATTCACTGTTTATAATTTTAAATTATTGAGGAAATATAATTTCTTTCATAGAAGGCCATTTTCCAACCTCCTTTCAATACACATACCCTTCAAATTTAACGGTCCATCACCTCTTTTTGCTTATGAATCATTTTCTGCACCACTGAAAGTTCTTCTTGTTGTCCTAGATATATTTTTTGGTATCTACCATTCATGTCTCAATTCACTCATTTGTTCCTTGATTCCCCAAGCATTCCATTATAGCAGATCTTGACATCTTTACTCACATTTTACTCTACAAATTCATGTTTTATTTTTCCTTTCTCCCAACTGATGTTAAAACAGCTGCCTATTCCGTCTTTTGAATTAGCATCCCCCTCATTGTCTAAGACACCACCATATTCCACTAGTTTTGTTCTGGGCTTTGTCAGCTTTGCTTTGACCTCAAGCATGTACTACATCAGAGCTCAGTCTCATGTCTTTTCATCATTTTTAACCTTTTTTTTTTACATGATTTGACTAATGACAATGGTTTTAAGTCACAGAACTGGCCAATTTTAAGTTGTTATCATTTACCCAGACTTTATGTCTCTGTTTCAGGCTGTGTATATAAATGCTTAGCAAATATGTGCATTTAGTTGGATTAAATGTTATTAAAAGTTTACTTCCTTGATTAAATTCTTCTGGTAAATATTTTTGTACCATAGTTCATAGCTATGTATAATGTTAACTATCATAATTATTTGATTCTACATTAAAATACTATTATGCTTGCTTTTTGAAAATATTTTGTGAGATATATTTGTTCTAACCACAAAATAAATAAGTGGAAATAGATTTCATGAATCTTTATTTGTAGAAAATAAATTCTTTGGTAGCACAGATCAAAATGGTTTGTTAGGTACCATGATGTGTGAAATGTTGAGTAGGGCTGCAGTACACATGGGAATACAGGTATATATTCAATTTGTTGATTCATTTTCTTTTTGCCTACTAGGTGGTAAGATTGTTGGCATATACAGTCATTCTGTACTTTAGATTTTATGAAATTTCTATACTTATTTTCATAATCACTGTTCTAATTTGCATCATCAGCAACAATGTCAAGTATAGAAACAGAGTATTATAAGTTATTATTTGATCCATTCTGTGTCTCTGTCTTTCCTGAGAAACAGTTATGAAAGCCTTTACTCTGATCAAGACAGCTCTTGTCTCTGTCAAGTTTTATGGCTTCCAGAAGTTAAAGAAAAAATTTAAAGCGAATGATAACTTGTCTCGTGCTTTTAAGAAAAACAGCTGCAGTAATGACTTCTTAAACATTGAGTTATTTCAGCTGGAGTTAAATTCTGAATGATCCTGCAGTGACCATTTACATAGTGTCTAGCCAGGCAGAACAGGACTTAGCCTGAAATGATGTGCTTTATATTCATTAATTGTATCATAGTAGGTAAGGATAATAAAAGTCAAGCCGTTTTTGTTTCCAGAGCTTAGCCTGGATGGAGTTGGATCCAAGGGTAGATAATGAAAGAACATAGTACATATTTTTAAGAATCATAATTATAATTTTATATGCTAGATATAATTTATGAAGTTTTATTTTTTCAGCTTCAGCCTAAAATATTTCTGGGTTAACTTAGAACAAGATGTTCATTCAAGAGTGTATAACATGCACCAGATATTGAGTAAGAACTTTACATGTATCAAATTTGTTTACATTCATATTTGACTCTATCTCATAATCCATCTAGACAGGTTAAGCAAATGGCAGAGTTTAACAAATACTCTACATTTGGATGACTTTTATAACAAATTGACTATTCTAACAAACTAAAACCCTCAATTTTAAGTTAGAATTGCATTTAAGGAAATGAAAAAAAATAATAGAACTTTAGAAATAATAGAATTTTAGTCACTAATCTCTTAGCCTTTCCCATTTAGAAATTTCAATATTCAATTCATATTAGCTAAATGTGAGTATTACACTGAATTTCATTGTTCTAATAAATGTAGTCAATGAAATGGTTTGTTTATAAACCTGTGCCAATGCCTACCCAAGCCAACATTATATTCAAGCCATCTAATTGTTCACATTGAGTAAGCCAGTCAAATTAATCCTATTAACACCAGATAGATATTATCTAGATGAATGCCCAATTCACCTATATGCACATCAAATCAATAATTTAATGCAAACACAAGATGGATATTCATTATCTAAGGTAACAGACATGCTAGCACAAAACCCTCTCCTACTTAAACACAAATCTATATTTGTATTTGAAATATGTATTTGAAACAGACATTAATCCCTTTGCTCATGACAGGTTTTCAAATACTAAAGAGATACATCTAATTCCCCTAAGAGAGCACCGTTTGCTATTTTAAAATGCAATTACACCCTCCATCATTGTCATGAAAGAAACAGTTTAAAGTCCCTCCAGTTCTTTACTTTTATTTGAATTCCATTTTGATATATCGGATATAAGGAGAAAACATGTAAGGAAATGTCATACTTTTTTAAATCTCTCAGTCAGCAAATCATCTCATTTGTCATGCACAATTATAGACCTTTTGAAGGAATTGTCATTTTGTAGTATCTAGTAGAAGAGAAGTAGGATTTTGTAGAATCTAGCTATGTAGATATATCTACACATACATACATATGTAGATATGTATATATATTCATTGTTTTAAAAGCTGAAATGGAAGGTTATGCAGCTCAAAATATTATTTATTATGTTTTGCTTAGAGTTAATTGTATGAAAGTATAAATAAAGATGTTAATAAACGTTCTCTCTGGCAGTTATATGAACCATGAACGTATGTGTTTACTTATATAATCATTGCTCTATGGCTGAGTTAGGTAAGCAAGTAATTTCTAGTTTTCCTTCCATATATTCATCTGAGAGATTCAATATACTGTTCACCAATAATGATAAAATGATTACGCAGTTCAATAGAGAACCATTAGGTCAAACCCCATATAATAAAGATACTTAAATTGTTCATTTTAAGATTCTTCTCCTTTTCAGATTTTTATTTGTGCTAGGAGTTTTAAATCAAAAACCAATTAGAATAAAATAAAATCCAATTTTATGGGCCTTGGAAACCATGCAATTTCATTTATCATTACATCGGCTTTCCCACTTAGATGTCTCCTGCACATTTTATTCCTATGGGATATTTTTTTTCCTGCCAGCAGTATCAGCAAACTAGAGCAATGTAACATTGCTCAGGTTTTCTTGTATGTACTTTGTTCTCACCTAACATCAGCCAGTCACTTGTCAATCTCTCAAAAGCCATCAGTCTTTTGATACAGAATAAATTGGCACAGTTCTTTCAGTGTCAAGGGAAGGTTTCTCTTGAGAACATTTTCCTGATATCCTGCAAATGTAATCTTAATTTTTTTAAATTTACATGAATATCTTTATAAAATATTCACATGTACTTATCCAAAAGCAAAAATGCATAGTTTTAAGCTTCTTTAACAATAATATGTGATATATACACATAAATCAACGTGATCTGAATTAAGTATCAGATGAAGTGTAAGGTTAATTAAAGAGGTGGCCGATGAATGAGACCACCACAGGGTATGCAGGCAGAAAGAGAAGTGTATTTCCAAACTGCTGCCTTGACATGCAAGGTTGAGGTACCTGTGGCCAATTGGGCCAGCCAATATTGGGAAGGGGCGGGGGGGGGGGGGGACGTTGAGGGGAGGAAGAAGATGCAGCCAGGTGAGGCCAGGTCGGGGAGGGAGGTGTGGCCAAACTGGATGCAGATGTGACCTCAGAGCCTGGGACCCTCCCACAGTCCCATGGGAGGCGTGACCAGGGGCATTCCAGGATGTGACCTCAGAGAAGGGGGAGGTAACTGTCTCCAGATGTGCTAGTTACCTAGGTAATAGAGCTAGTGGGCGGGGACTTTACCAAGAGGAGAAAGGATATCTGCATGGGGCCTGCACTTCCGGGGTATTTTATATTTGATTCTAAATTAGGCTTAGGTGTCAAAAATAGAAAATGAAAATATGTTCGATTTTATTATAAAATTACATAAGAACCTGTGCTAAGTAAAGTAAACCGAATTATTATTATTTACTTATATATCCATATATATACATACATATGTATAATAGCCCAAATACATACATAGTATAACAATCGCATAATTTTAGTTAGGTGCTGATGGCTCATGTCTGTAATCCTAGCTACTCATGAGGCTGAGATGTCATGGTTCAAATCCAGTCCTCATCAGACTCTAATCTCCAATTAACCACTCAAAAACTGGAAGTAGAGCTATGGCTCCAAGTGGTAGGGCTCTTGTTTGAGCAACAGAGCTGAGGGACAGCACCAAGGCCCTGAGTTCAAGCACCACAACTGAAAAAGTAATAATAGCCTATTTTAATGAGAACTTTACAATAATTAATGAAAATATATATGTTCTTCTCCCTAGTAAAAAGCATTATTTCCAGTATGTAATATTTCAGATACTGAATCACAGAATAGGCACCTGTCATAATTGTGACAACTTAGTGGCTATACTGTTACTGAATATTCTATGACAAAAGGATAGAGAGGGTTAGAGTTCGTGACAGTTAATTTGGTTTTTAAAGAGATAATGTCTCTGAGAAGAAACATAAAGCTACACAAAAAGAAAGGAGGGAGGGGAAATGATATTAAATAGAGTGATATCATCTTACTCTGCAAAATATTACCATAGTGGATATGTTAATGGTTTATAATTACATCCACATGACTCTATTCACACACATTTTTATCTTTTTTCAAACATTTTCCCTGCTGCCTATGTGAAACAGCAATGTTTGAAGACTTTAATGCATCCTTCCGGCTTTTTTCTTTTTGCTTATGTGGTACTGAGGAATCGAACCCAGGGCCTCATGCATGCAAGGCAAGAGTTCTACCACTGAGCCACCTTCCCAGCCCTTTTGGCTTATTTCTTGAGGTGAAAATCTTGCTTTTTGCTTAGGTTGGCCTGGAATTGAGATGATCAGGATCCTCAAATTTCCTGTTGTCTCCCTTCCAAGTAGCTGGGATCATAGGCATAAGCTGCCCTATGATCAATTCTATTTTTTGTTATTTTTAGAGAAATGTCACTTTGTATGATGACATATATATAAAACATATTATGTATATTAGCTTTATTTGCACTGTCAAGTGTAATTCTTCTAATATTTAACAATCCCTATATCTTTCTATGAATGTATAGCTAGTTTTTCCTATAGCTTTTATATATTTTCTTATACTTTTATGTACTTTCTACCAATTAGATTATAAATTCCAGGAAATAATGAAATTGGAATAAATTGTCATTTGAATTATAGAAGATAATAGAAGTAAAAAGGGATATTATATGAAAAAAATAGATACACACATACCTTGATTAAAGATTACCCAATACAAGGCCTTGTCATTCACAATAAAATGTGTAAACAAGCTGGGAAGGTGGCTCAGTGGTAGAGCGCTTGCCTTGCATGCCTGAGGTCCTGGGTTCGATTCCTCAGCACCACATAAGCAAAAAGAGAAAAGCCCGAAGTGGCTCTGTGGCTCAAGTGGTAGAGCACTAGCCTTGAGCTGAAGAGCTGAGGGACAGAGCCCAGGCCCAGAGTTCAGGCCCCATGACCGGACCCAAAAAAAAAGTTTAAATTAAACTATGAATGAGATATCATTTGTTACCAGATTTCTAAAGCATAGAAACACTGGTAGATCTCAAGATTTTCAGCTTGTAGAAAATTTCAGCATGTGTATAATTAATTCATTTATTATTGAATTGTTTGTACAGTCAATTTTAAATTAATAGTTACAAATTTTAGGCAGCCTTCTTGGGTTGGTGAATGATAAATTTTAAATATTAACCAAGAGATTTTGATTATTAATTTATCTTGGCAGAAGCAAATATAAACTGTACAAAAAGGTCGAATTTAGCTGTCAGGTAAGACTACCATATTCTCTAGATAATATATCATCTAGCTAAGATTATCTTTAAACCATTTCAAATCTTGTGAAAAGAATTTTCTTTTCAGGATTTCTACATATAATCTATAATCAGATGGCCACCTGTGGCTCCATTTCTTTCAACTAATAAGTTTCTTACTTTCTGTTCTCTCCTCTTTCACAACAGTTTAAATATTAATCATAACACCCTTTGCCTCAAGGAATTTCAGCCTCTAAAACACATCAAAAACTACCTGTATGAGATCTTAATGACTGTTTTTTAATTATTGAAGTCAGTCAGAGGGATACCAGTCATGAAAGAAGAATTATGTCGATGAGCCATTTTCTACTATTTATCATTTACATATCTCTCTGAGATAGTATTCATTACCTCTAGTCATATTAACATTTATCTTGTTCCTGTCTCTCTTAACACAGACTACTTCAATCATATATTCTTATTTTCCAAATGTATTCTAACATTCTAGGTCCTTAATCCTTCTCCATTGTGGGTTATATAACTAAGTAGTTAAGATTTTGTAATCTCTTGAAATAAGACAGTTTTCCCTAGTCTATTCATTATAGAAGATAAAAATATTTCAAAAACATGACATGTTTCAAATAACTTTTAGTGTAGTAGGAATAGAAACAACATGAGAATAACAAGTGTGATACTTCTGGGCACCAGTGGCTCACACCTGTAATCCTAGCTTCTCAGGAGCCTGAGAAGCCAGCCCAGTTCAAAGCCAGCCCAGGCAGAAAAGTCCCTGTGAGACATCTCCAATTAATCACTTAAAAACTGTAACTGGCACTGCAGAGCACTACCTGGAAGCAAAAGAGCTCGGGGACAACACCCAGACCCTGAGTTCAAGCCTCATGCTTGAAAAAGAAAAGAAAAGAAAAAAAAAAGAACTCTGATACTTTTCTTCTCAGTCAGTCCTGATATTTGCTAGCAATTGAGCTGTAGGAAAGCTGTGTCAGGTACACTAAAGAACCCCCAAATATGATATGTCCTAGTACATGTAACTGTGGATATGATGTTACTTTATGTGGAAGGAGGGGCTGTGCAATTATAATGAAAGATTTTGCAATGGAAAGATTGTAAGGTGCGCTCCTGGATGGCCAGCAGACTCCACCCTCCTCGCAGCAAAGTCTCTACCCAGTACCTGCCGTTACCTAGGCAACTGGGACACCTGGAAGAGGTCACATCTACATCTGTTGAGGTCACATCTGAATTTGATGTGGCCACACCTTTCTCTGCCCATACCCTAGATAAGGCCTATAGTCGAGGCCCAGAGGCTCTCTCTCTGCTCTTTTCTAGCTCTCTCTGTTCTCTCTCTCTGCTGTCTCTGCTCTCTCTCTGCTCTCTCTGCTCTTTTCTAGCTCTTTCCTCTCTCTTTCCTCTCTTTCCCAGCTCTCTCTCATTCTCAGGCCTTTCCCAGCCGCGTGGAGTGCCAACCTTGCCTGGTTCCAGCAGGTCTACTGAATAAACCTACCCCTTACCTGAATACCACGTGTGTGGTGCTGTTCTTACTCGGCCACATCTTTTTAAAAACCTAACATAAATGGTAAGATTTTGCTGTATAATCGGGTAAGAAGAAACAAATCACAATACTGGAAAGACCTTTCCTGGCTGAAGTCAAAGGTATACCAGATGACAGAATGACACAAAAATGTTATATCACTTAAAGACAGAAAAAATAACCACAAGCCACAGAATCTTGGTGGCTTCCAGAAGCTGGCGAAGCAAAAACATTTTCCACCAAGAATCTCTTAAGAAGAACACAGCACCTCTGTTGCCTTGATTTTAGCCCATACAGATGTTAGACTTCTAATATAGGACTATAAAGGACTAACTATAGGACTACAAAATAATGAAACTGTACTGTGTAAAGATGTTACATTTATAAGACATTATATAATATCAATAGAAAATTAACAGATGTCACATTTCTTATTTATTTCTTGGGAAAATAAAAGAATAAGATCTCTAGATCTCAGTTGTCTGATAAGCACACATACAACGGTAATTTTGAAAGATGAATATTTATTATTTTCCTAAGGTGCCACCTGTTTAAAAAAACTCATATTTATTGGCTTTCTGTATTCAGAGGCGACTGGTATCTAAAAGCATTGCCAAATTTCACATAATGGAAACTTAATACACCATGTAATTTTGTGAAAAGTGGAATTTTTCTGAAAGGTCATAAGGGTTCCACTCTGATGACAGATTTAATATTGTAATTTCTGCCTATCACATATCATCAGTCTGTTTTCTAAAGGATACTGTGCCTAATTCTTCTTGTAGTAGAATTGTTGAAGCCATTATATTTTCAATGTTTTCTAACTTGAGGTCACACTGTTTATATCTCTGAGTGTGGTCCTTTTGAGGTTTTCTAGTGCTAAATTTGACCCTGACCACTGTACTCCTGAACAATCTCACAATCGCTCCACATTATTGTCTAGTAATAGAATTTAATATAGAGGACACAGGTAACACATTTTAACTGTTATAATTTAGTTTCACAGCCCAATGGGGATAGTCTACTGGACCCAGACTTACCATGCTTGCAAGAGATCTTCATTTTTTGTTATTTGTTATTATTAACATACAACCAAAAAAGAATATTCATTCATCAGTCTGGCTAACAATTCACTTGCCATTCTGAGTTAATCCTTAGGTTATTTACAATACCCATCTCTCTTACTTTTGTAGTTCTCTGGAGAAGTTGATTTTCAAACATCCTTTACCCACTATGAAAGTATGCATTTATAGCTTTTAAAACTACAAGTGTGGCATCTTTGCTTCCTAGCCTGATGCAGATGCATGCATTTTCAATATAAGCATTGTAATTCAAATGCCTTGTGTACTTCAGAATGTGGTTTTCATGATATTTAACATACCTAATGGGCATGCTAATAACTTTGCAAGTTAAAAACTTTGTCAAGGTGCAATGGAAGGTAAATAACAAACAGGCTTTCCATCCTTCATTTCATAAACAGCTGTGCTCAGCAGTCTAGGTTCAATTCAGGTAAATCATAAAAAGCAAATGAATTGCTCTACTTTCAACCCACAAAGAGCATTTAAACTTACAATTAGAGCATGGATTGCACTAAACTGGAAGACAATCTCCATTTTTGTACTTTTTATTCACTGATTCTATTAGCATGCCTAAGATTGCATTCTTCCCTTTAACGTTATTAAGTGTTAAGCACCAGAGAAGGAGCATGCATAAACAAAGCAGAAACAAATAATACTGTGGTGGAATTAGTGTCTAGATATGGTTTCTTCTATCATTCTACTCAGTTGTTAGGCATATTTAATTTAGGTACCTGCATTAAGAGGATTAAGTCTGACCTAATGCAACATCTGTTACCTATTTTCAAATCAGCTTTCTAAGTACTCACATAACATGGATATTCCTTCCCTGCTTTTTTCTTGGCATAGTGTAGGGTAGTGGCTTACTGGATTTTTTTTCATTATAACTAGTCCACATTCAGTTCAGGGGTTGTTTTATCTCACTGTCCCCCACCTCCAAGTAGTAACATTTCACAACTCTTTCCTCTTGCCTGTGTTCAACCACTGAACTCTTCCTACCTTTACTTATGGCTTCCTGGTCTAGATTGGGGAGTTTCTTTCTAGCAAACTCAGTTTAGGTCAAGAGAATCAGTAATGTTTTCTGCTGTTTGTTTATTTGTTTGTTGTGAGAATTCCAATTACCTAATGGTAAAAGAAGTTCAATGATTTGAGACGAAGAAGATTATGTCTTAACCCTGCCATAGTTAGAAATGGGTATTTATCCATTACCTCAGTCTAGCAAAATCTGTTCCATTTCTTCAAGAGGACTTTAGCCTCTTTCTTCTCCTCTTAAGTCAAACCAGAAAGGAAGAACTTTTCTGGTCTCCTATCCCACTCACAGTTTTTTTTTTCTTGACCGCATCCAGTAAAATATCAGAAAAGGAGTCTCTTTCTTATCTCTTACATGTCCATCCTTTTACATTAATGTATGTACAAACATTAGCATTATTTTGCAAATATTTATAAGGTACCATATGATTTTTTTGTTGCTTTGTATGCCCCTCCCCCATGGCATAACCTCTATTTTCACTGTATTTGCTGTTGTTACAATTTGGAGAGGGGAAGGGAAAAAACAAAATGTTTAAGTGGTGATACAGATTGACCCATTGTAACAATGAGATGTACAAGACGCTATGTCGAAAACGAACTTTACAATTTAGGCAACAGAGGGGGGCAGGAGATAGGGCTAGGGGAGGTGTAGCTGAGGAGGTGGGAGGGATGCTAGGGAAAAAACAAAGGAGGAGGCAACAATGCTGGGTAAAAATGTACTCATTACCTTGCTCATGTAATTGCAACCCCTCTGTACAGTATTTTCACAATAAAAAACTTATTTAAGAAAAAAGAAAAAAAGACACAGACATTCATTCATGATTCACTGTAAACTTTTATCCTCTCAATAGACAATTTTGTTTACAGCTTGGCTTTCTCATAAAAAAAAAAAGAGGAAAATTATTTTGCTAATTTTTGCTGAACTTTACTCAAGGTAAGTCAGTTAAATCAGAATGGGTGACTTTGCTGGAAACCATAGCATTTTGTCACTGAAGATTATTTGTTGTTTTTTTGACCTAAATTCTCAGATGTACTGAACATATTATTTTAAAGATTATCTCTAGTTGCATTGAAATAAACACTCTTGAAAGCTTTCTATATCTTAAAGATCAGCCATGCATCACCTTGAGTTCTTCCTTATATAGGCACAGGCCGAAATTTTCTCAATAGGGACCCAGAAACACAACAAATCAAAGAAAGATTGGACAAATGGGATTGCGTGAAGCTGCAGAGCTTCTGCATGGCAAAGGACATTGCTAGCAAGATCAATAGAAAGCCCACGGATTGGGAGGAAATCGTCACTAGCCATACAACGGACAAGGGTCTCATATCTAACATATACCTGGAACTCAAAAACTTAACTCCCCCAACACCAAATCCTCAAAAAAACAACTGCCTGATAAAAAAGTGGGCTGAAGACTTAAAGAGAAACTTCTCTGAAGAGGAAATAAGAGTGGCCACTAGACACCTAAAGAAATGCTCAACTTCTCTAGCCATAAAAGAAATGCAAATCAAAACAACATGGAGATTCCACCTCACCCCAGATAGAATGGCTAGAATCAAGATCTCTAATAACAAAGATGCTGGAGGGGATGTGGACAGAAGGGAACCCTACTGCATTGTTGGTGGGAGTGTAAACTTGCTCAACCACTTTGGAAAGCAGTATGGAGCTTCCTCAAAAGACTCCACATAGAGCTCCCCTATGACCCAGCAATCCTACTTTTGAGCATTTACCCAAATGATCACAAGACCACACTAAAGCTACCAGCACATCTATGTTGATTGCAGCATTATTTACCATAGCTAAGATATGGAACCAACCCAGATGCCCCTCAGTAGATGAATGGATCAAGAAAATGTGATATATATGTATGTATGTATGTATGTATGTATGTATGTATATATAAAATGACATTGCCCCACTTGTTAGGAAATGGAAAGACAAATTATATTAAATGATGTAAGCCAGGCCCAAAGAAACATAGGTTCTATGGTTTCCCTTATTTGCAATAACTAGTATATGTCTGGGGACAAGCAGAAAAGGTCAAAAGCTATGTACATATGACCAGATAAGATGATGTTAAGCTAAATGAACCCCAAGATAGGCACACAAGTTTTTTTTCTTTTTTCTTGCTATTGTTTCTAACGTATTTATAATGTACCATATGATTTTTTTGTTTCTTTGATATGTTCCTCCTCCACGGTATAACCCATGTTTTCATCATATTTGATGTCGGTTCCCTGCATCCTGAATATACACTTCTTTAGCTTGGGAAGGGGAAGAGCAAAAACAAAATGTTTCAATAGGGATACAGGCTGACCCATTGTAACAATGAGATGTATAAGATACTATTTTTGAAAACCGAACTTTACAGTTTAAGCGGAGAGGGCTGGGGAATGGGGGGTGGGTGTAGTTGTGGAGGTGGGAGGGAAGGGATGGAGGGGAAAAACAAAGGAGGAGGTAACAATGCTTGATTAAAATGTACTCATTACATTGCTCATGTAACTGTAACCCCTCTGTACAGTATTTTTACAATAAAAACATTAAAAATCGACAAATGTACATCGAATGTAGCACAAATAGTGTATTAAATGTTAACTTTCTTCTGTGGAAAATATTTCCAAAAGTTTGATTAAAAAATAGTCTACATATTTTTTATTCCTACTCAGTCACCCAAATCCAAGTAAAGTAATTATAAGACATTTATTAATATAATATTCAGTGGTGAATGATGGAAACAGATCAAATGTTCATCTATAGAACATTAAAACATTTTGGTATATTCACATTATAGAGTACTAGGTAGCCATAAAATTTTCAGTAAGATCCTAAGATATAAAACTAAGAGAAGTATTTAAAAATATAAAAATAGGTATATAATAAAGTATGATATATTTTATCTCTTAGATTAAATTAAAAATATCAATGTGTAGCTATATTCAAAAGAAAAGGGAAATAAATTTGAAGTACAAATAATTACTTATAAGAAGTAGCAGATGGGCTAGGAAGGTGGCTCAGTGGTAGAGCGCTTGCCTTGCATGCCTGAGGCCCTGGGTTCGATTCCTCAGCACCACATAAGCAAAAAGATAAAAAGCCAGAAGTGGCGCTGTGGCTCTAGTGGTAGAGTGCTAGCCTTGAGCTGAAGAGCTGAGGGACAGTGCCCAGGCCCAGAGTTCAGCCCCCACAACCGGACCCCCCCCCCCAAAAAAAAAGAAGTAGCAGAAAAGAAGAAAAACCTAAGACATTTGTAAGAATGTCATGTATACATTTAGAGTTTCCAAATATAAAATAGATTGAAAGAAGCAATGTCATTATTCAATCCAAACATAAATATAAGCTTATAAACAAATTCTCACTAAAGCTCTAAGTCAAATTTGAACTGACCATGAAATATAATCAAGAAAAAAACAAAGTACTCTGCGATTCTTCATAATAGAATACTATATAGCAATAAAAAGAAAGGGCCAATCTCTAATGCATAGAACATATTGAATTTTCCTCACCTATATCATAATGAGAATAAGAAGCCTGACAAAATGACACCTTCTATATTATAGGACTAATATAACCCTAATTGTTAAATTGAGTCTACTATGCAGCAAGATTAAGTCCTATTGATCCAGCATCATTGAGATTTTCTAAATATGGTTTTGTGTTTTTCTTATCCTGAAATGGATTGCTTTCAGTGATAAAATCAGCAACAAAAATCACTGAACTCTACACTTTTATTTTGTGGAGATTATTGCATGTAATATCTTCATTTATTGATTAAAAAGAGAAGCAGAAACAATGATAAGTAACATAATAGTGAATTCCTAGCTATCAGTTTTTTCTTTAGAGAAGGTAGACTTCTGTAAGATTGCAGCTCCTTAAAGATTATGAAATAAAGCAATGAGTATACCATGCTCCAAAAGGCACAGTAACTTTGTTTACTATCTGTATTATAGAAATATTTTATATCAACCAATAGAATACAAATTTGAGATTGTTCATGGAATGCAATTAATATTTATGTGGTTGTGTAAGTTTTCATAGTCCATATTCTATAGTGACAATGAAAGCAATTTTTGTAACAAAGGAAAAGTGAAGTAATTGGAATTTTTATAAATTCTATGGTTTTATATAAACTGTTTTCATCTAATGTGTTTTTTGTATTGACTTGGTTGCAAGCTAAATTAGTTTGAATCAATATATGTACAATATTTTTATAACAACTTAAAAAAGCAATATCATGAGATAACGCCAGAGCAAGTAAGAGAAATCAAGAAAAATTTATCCAGATATAAATCTTTAGCATGTACTGCATAAAGTTTATGCTGTTCATGGACAATTTTAATATTTAAAAGGTAAAATAGAGCTAAACTCTTCCAGGAGCCTTTGTCCTTCATTTCTATAAAAATCATTACTGAATAATACATAGCTTCTTTTATTATTTATATTTTTCATCTGCTCATGTTTTGTAACTTAAACTTTTAGGAACCCAATTCTGTGTCTAAATTTTGTTGATTTTATTTATAGTACTCTGGGAATCTCTGAAAGAACAAGCATGTTCCAGAAGGACAATATTACTATATTCTCTTTAATCATGGAGAGATTCTTTCTGTTGTTACATGGTTTTTTCCCTTCTTCTGAAACTACTGGTAAAATACACTTTAGTTGCTAGACAACACAAGAGAGATTAACCAATTAACAACACATCTAATTTTTAAATTTCAACAGTTGTGTGCTATCTTGTGAATTGACATTTTATTCTAAGTCAGTGACTATATCTCCAATATTATCATTTTTTCTCATTTAAAATCTTACAATCCACTTTTTTTGTTGTTGTTGTTATGTGGTCCTATTGCTACTGCTACAGGTCAGGGAGAGGAATAAAGACTTATGACAGTAATTGGCTCTGGAGAGATACTGAATGTGTCGAAAAAAATAGAGTTCCTGGAGAGCTTATATATTATCTAAGATGTAATGATAATGATAACTGAAATGTGTTAAGACTGAATTTCTGCCTATGCAGATCCTTCCTAAAATACTTATCAGAAGCACTATCGCTTGTTATGCTACATGAACTGGAAAAAAAATATGCACAATAGCACCAGTTTATAATCTCGGCTAGCTAGGAAGCAAGAGATGAAGAAGATCATGGCGTGCAACCAGGTCCAGGTAAAAATGTTGTTTTATCCAAAAAATAAAGCAAAAAAGGGCTGGTTCTGCGGTAGTAGAGTGCACTGTATACTCAAGTGTTAAGCCTTGAAGATAAACTGCTAGTATAACCTAGAGTGAAATTGTATTTTCTCTTCTGTGTACTCTTCATACGAATTTAAATATTTTAATTTAGACACTTGCAGACTAGAAAGTTTATATATTTGTAATTTCTAAATGTATTTTCCCCCACTGGGAGTTAAATAGTTAAGGAACAATCTTAGATAAATATAAAATAATGGGAGAATTTTGAATGGATGTAATTATAATCAAGCCATAGTTCTTCTTTATTCTCATATTTCAGATTCATCTAATGTAGAGACAAACCATGGAATATTAATAATATTTAAATGTGCAGAGTATAGAATAGATTAGCCTTCTATCTTGCTGTATATAATTGTAGCATGCTTAAGCTTACCATTGACATTTAAAGTCAAAAGTGAATTAAAATACAGGACAATTGGTGGGAAATAATTTTCCTCCAGATTACAATAAGTGCCCAGTACATAGATGATTGATTTCATGAAAATAATCATCAAGGCATAATCTGCCTCTCAGCATCTCCCAGCATCTAAGAAACTTTTTCCTCCTCATCCATCAGAATGGTGACAGACTTCATGCCCATCTGTCATAATCAATTGAATCTCTTCATTTGACAGACTAAAACACATGAGGGAATTCCTAAATGATATGAAGGCCACATTCCCTTCTGTCAGAAAGCTGCATGATAATCTGAGTGAGGATTCATTCTACCTATAACAAGAGATTACATTTTTGCTTCTCAAGATGGCAAAATAAAATTTCTCTAACCATACTATTGTCCTGTCATGTTAAGAAAATTTTCACAATGTACTCATGAATCTTATGGCATTTGTGTTTGTTTGTGTGATAAGAATCTATCCATAATTTAAGGTGTCTCTTTGAACACAGATTAACCAGAAAACCGACTCCAGAACCAGGAAGGAAAAATTATGCATTGTGTTTCTTCAGCTTAATGACAATTAACTGAGGTACTTCAGAGGTATAATTTTCTCCTTTTAATGAGACCACCATCTGATAATAAAGATAAACATATAGAGCATTAACATGTAGTACATTATGTGTAAAAAGAGGGCCAAGGAACAATTAACATTTAATAAATAGGTAGTGAGTGACTAACTCTCTCAAGGCTAAGAAAAGTCTTCATAGGAAGACTTCATAACATATACACACATTTTGGAAGCAATTAGTTTTAATTTGAAAATTATTTATCATATGAGAGAAAAAATGTTTTAAAATTTTTTATAGAGCCTTAATAAAATTGTATGTGCAGATCAGCCTCAGTTTCTGTAAAAATGTCTAGACACTTGACATTAGAATTTGCCCCACATCTGCAATTGCTTTGGCTGAAAAAGGTTAGAAACTCCAAGAGAGTAATATGCAAATCAACTTTTTAATTATCACTGAAAAACAACCACTATTTTATCTGTCCCAAAAGCAATTCATATGTGTGTGGGGTGTCTATGTGTGTATGTGTTTGTGTGCACAAAATGAAATTAAGATACCGCAAATCCCCATTCCATTTTGTTCCAATTTATTCTTTGCTCACTTTGAATTCCAAAGTCCAAGGGTAATATATTTGCGCTGATTCTACAATCAACAAGACATTGAAAGTTGTAAGGAAATAGAAATAACTATATAAAATATATACACAGAATATGCATATTCAGAATAGATGTATTATGTATTTACATTATATACCATATTAGTGATATATTGCATGTATCATCACCACTTACCAAATCTCATGATTTCTAAAGGTAAATAAGAGAAATGTTTTACATTAGCCAGTTTAGATTGGTTATAAGGATAATTTTACTCAAACAAGATATTAATGCCAATCTAATTCTAAATGAGCAATTTTGGTGAAAAATATATCTTGATTGTTCTCCTATCACTGTGAAAAGGGCACATCTCATCTATAGACACAAAAGTCAAGCAATTGCAGGAGGCCCAGCAAGGCAGCGGTTAATGGTGGCAAACTTCCTTTGGGGCATGCAAAAGCCAAGCTTTAAAGAATTACTAAGGAAGCCAGGTGCTGGTGGCTCATGCCTGTAATCCTAGCTACTCAGGAGGCTGAGATCTGAAAATGGCGGTTTAAAGCCAGCCTGGGCAGGAAAGTCCATGAAACTCTTATATCCAATTAACCACCAGAAAACCAGAAATGGTAGTGTGTATCAAGCAGTAGAGCACTTGCACTGAGCTGAAGAGCAAAGGGACAGAGTTCAAGCCCCACAACTGACCAAAAAAAATTACTAAGGAAAGCTATATAATTAGAGAATATTTTTTCCTTCATATTTGTATAAAAAATAAATTTCAAGCCTGGTGCCAGTGACTCACACCTGTAATGCTACTCAGGAGGCTGAAATCTGAGGATCACAGTTCAAAGCCACGCCAGGAAGGAAAGTCTGTGAGACTCTTATCTCCAATAAACCACTAGAAAACCGGAAGTGGCACTGTAGCTCAAGTGGATCCTGGAGTTTACTGGTTGAATTATTTGACCTGTTAGGAAGAACAGTGCTTCATGGTGCACATGGTGGTATGATTCTGACATCTTCAACAAGCTCCTATCTCTTTTCTCTCTCTCTCTCTCTCTCTCTCTCTCTCTCTCTCTCTCTCTCTCTCTCTCTCTCTCTCTCTCACTGTCCCTGAACTTTCTTTGTACAAGGCTAGTCCTCTACCACTTGAACCACAGTGCCATTTCTGGCCTTTTCTGTTTATGTGGTACTGAGGAATCGAACCCAGTGCCTCATGCATGCTAGGCAAGCACTCTACCACTAAGCCACATTCACAGTCCCAAGCTCCCATCTTGGTGAGACTGTCACTATCTCTAGCTAATCAGAACAGTTTCCAGCCTGAAAAGTTTGCCTCAAGGACCAGCAAGTGTTTAATTATGTGTTTTTAATAATCTAATAGGCCTCAAGGATTTGTTTCAATTTATTATATGAAGAAATCATTCAGTTATTTTATAAAATAAAATTATCACAATTGTTTCCATCCCACTCCTGCCTGGATTTTCCATTTTGGGTTCTCATTTGTTCATCTAATGATCTGTGCTAACATGCTCTGGTTTGATAATGCTAACTAAATACTTTCACATGTGGCTAAGCAATTATATTTTTTAAGTTTTAAATAGTATGGACAATTTTACTGGTGTTTTCTGAAGTGAAATTTGCAATAATTTTCAATACCAAAACAAAAATGCATCAGCATTATCTTGACTCAAGTAAGAATACCTTTAGGTGTATGTGTTATTCTGGTGGAGGCAATATTATATGACATTAAAGGACTTAATTCAAGAAAAAGAATGAGATACTTTTATCTGAAATTGATTCAACTTGTACATATGTGTGTAACATGTGGTGTGCCCTTGATGCAGGCAATAATAGGATAGACTTTCAAAAGTTAAAAAGAATGCAGAATAAAACTAATTATGTCAAGGTGATTTTTGTAACCAACAGGTCTGTAATCAATAGAGGTGATAAAATGTCTCTCTACTATGCATATTTCTTTCTGTACACATGTCATCTTATATCTTACATTCTGAAGTAAATTTATTATGTTCTCTTTCTTTAAATTTATTTTAATTGACCAATAAAGTTGTATATATTTATGGTGTAGAACATTGTTTTCATACATGTATACTGTTTAAATCCAGTTCCCCAACACATATGTTATCTCAGAGACTCATCATTTTAATGTAACAGTTTACAATAGTCAAACCATGGACTCAGACAAGATGTCCAATAACTGATGAATGGATAAAGAAAATCACGTGTGTTTATTTGTATGTACATATAAATATACCATCACCAAGAAAAAAGTTTATTTGCAAGAAAAATCAATGGAATTGGTAATCATCAAATCAAGCAACATAAGCCAAAGTCTGAAAGCCACATACTGAATTTTTCACTCATTTTTGGCACCAACACCTAAAAGGATTATGATGATACTTTTCAAACATGAATATAAAAAGATCAGTGGGTGAAGGAGGGAGGAAGATGGTATTCTGGGGTGTGTGAAGAGAACTGAAATATTTTATACGTATATATAATGTGGAGAGAATGTTTTATATAATATTTTATCATAATTTATATTTATAATATATGTGAATAAAATTTAAGGATCCATCAAATGCTTTGAAGAAGGGACAAGGGAATGAGAGAGAAATAAAGATCTAATAGAGAATATAATCATGTTCAGAGTACACCACATTCATGTATGGAATTATCAGTATTAACCCCCTTGATTATTAATGAATGTTAATTAAAAATAAAAGAAAATTTTAGAAGCATACACACATTCTTCTTTGCTATTTTATGGAATATGATAAAAGTGTCAAGGAAAAATGTTGATAGTGGAAATGAAAGGTTAAATACATTTTCATATAGCACTTTTTAAAATTGCTTTCCTAGGAAAATGAAACTCCTATAATTTCAGGAATGTTCATGAGAAACTATATAAGACAAACTGGGAAAGAAAATTCGGCCATTGAAAATGCTTGTCACAAACTAGGGCCTTTGCCTAAACACAGGCCTAAGTGCTACAGAAGGAAAGGTTTGTTCAGAGAGTAGGTGAGTGTTAGAATTCTTGTAAGAAAAGTTGATATGAAGATAAATAGCTTTAGATGCCAGCCCATTGTTTCCACAATGGGTTGCTGCTCACACTTGTTTTTGTACACATGTTCTTTGTTGACTTATTTTGCTATTTTCTCTCATGTGAAGGGACAGAGCTGCTACAAATGATTTCTACCAGTCATTTCAACATTGTTTTGTAAACAGAATTACAAATACCAAATAAGGAACTGCTGTGATAGAGTGCAAAGAAAATTAATAGGCATTTGTATAAATGCATTCAGTAAAACTGAAAAGGACAAATCATGTTCAGTGAGGTAAGCCAAGATCAGAGAGGCAAACATTGCATGTTCTCTCTGACATGCAGAAGTTAGATCTATAATGCACTGGGATATCACAAATTACACAGGATTCTAGATACTCACATACAGTGAGACCGAAAGAGGATAGTCTGAGGAGAGATTCACAAAGGTGCAATACCCAAGAACCCAAAGGTGCAATGTTCTTCATATATATATATATATATATATATATATATATATATATATAATGTTATACATACTGAAATGAACTCCAAAGATATGGAAACAAAGGACTTCTTTTCTTAATTTTTTTTCTTTGGCTGACCATTCTGTATTCTTTGCCTTATATGCAGCATATTCTATGTAGCATACTCACACTGAATATCTGTAAGAGGAAGGTGGGAGGAGGGTACAGAATCAGAGGAAAAGGGGTGAGAAAGTGGAGCAGTGGAGCACACTGGATATTGATGAAAGTGAACTATACAACCCACGGGTGGAGATGGTAGGGAGGGAATGGGAGAGAATGAGGGAACAGATGACACTGTATGAAAAGAAATGTACTTATTACCTGACACATGTAAATGCAGCTCCTCTGTATATCACCTCTATAATAATAAAATAAATGAATGATAAAAAAATCTGTTTGTTGCTACAAGTGTCTTATTACTACTACTCATAATACTCAGAAAAAAGTATCCTTTGAGAAATGCAGAAATAAATTTTATATAATCCAAGAATTATTTCAACATACCAGAAAACTGCCAATGAGGTTTGATATCTAGAGCTGCCTAATCCAGCATTGTTCCACAAATACCAGAGAATGTAGACTTTGCAGTAAATAAAGAACAATTAAACCTGGTGCCAGTGGCTCACACCTGTAATCCTTGCTACTACATAGGAGATCTGGTCAGATCTGATCAGATCTGGACAGCCTGGTCAGGAAAGTTCATGAAACTCGATGAACTACCAAAAGTGCCTAGAAGTAGAACCTTAGCTGAAGTGGTAGAGCATCAGCCCTGAGCAAAAAAGCTAAGCAATAGAGAGACACCCTGCATTCAAGACCCGGCACTGGCAGGCACACACATACAACACACACACACACACACACACACACACACACACACACACACACACACACACACACACACACACACACAAAGAAACAACACAAGAACAATTTAGGGTTAAATGTAGTGTTAAGGGAGAATAAAATATTTAATTTATGAGGAAGAGAACTAGTCTTTACAATGAGTAATATTTCTTCATACTAAAAATAAAATTAGAGAATGAAAACTTTATTCTTTATTGCTGTTATAAAAGGTGTTATACAAAGGTAGAATAAAAACTTTAAAAATCCTAAATGTTATCTACTTTTCCTTTATCATCCATCCTCATTCATATTGGCTTTTTGAACACTATTTAGCATATAAATTAACTTAACCTTTATGTCTATCTGGCATCTTCAGCAAATGGTACTTATTTTTAATTCTATCAAAACTTTTGGGCCCCAATACCATTTTTCAGTCTTTATTTATTTATTTTTTTTGAATTTTATTTTTTTATTTTTTTTATTTTTTTTGTTTTAATATTATTTTATTTTATTTGAGAACATACTGTACAGAGGGGCTACAATTACATGGGCAGGATAATGCATACATTTCTTACCAAGCATTGCAGCCTCCTCCTTTGTTTGCCCTTCACCTCCCTTCCCAGCCTCCCCCCTCCCCCCACCCAATTATACCCCCCTCCCCCCCCCCCACCGACATTGTAAAGCTGGTTTTGACATGACATTTTGTACAGTCTTTCTTCATTAAAATTAACCGAGGAACACAGGAAAAGGTAAATATATGATTCAACACCATCCTTTGAGAATCCTTTCATTTTTCTGTTGTAAAGGTTTGGGGCTTTCTTTGCACATCTTTTATTTTATTTCATTTTATTTGTCGGTCATGGGGCCTGAACTCTGGGCCTGGGTACTGTCCCTCAGCTCTTCACCACAAGGAGAACATTCTACCACTTGAGCCACACTTCTGGCTTTTTCTGCTTACATGGTGCTGAGGAATCGAACCCAGGGCCTCATGAATGCGAGGCAAGCACTCTACCACTAAGCCACCTTCCCAGTCCTCTTTGCACATCTTTTAACTACACCCCTCAGTATATGTAAAAATGAGCAGGAAGTATAACATATAAGTATAATGAGCAGGAACTATAATGTGAGTTACAAAACGAATGGCTTTAGAAGAAACACCATTCATTGAGTAGTTGTTATGATGTCACCACTAAAATAGATTTCTGCATATTAGCTTAAATATCAACATATTATTATTACTTTTCATTGCTCAACAAATAATGAAAGTTTCCAAAATTGTACAAAGTGTTCATTAACAGAGTTAAGGATCCCTCTATAGTATTTCCTATGTCTATTGTTCTCAGAATTTTCAGGAAGTTCTCCCTCTCTCTCTCCCTCTTCTCTCTCTCTCTCTCTCTCTCTCTCTCTCTCTCTCTCTCTCTCTCTCATACACACACACACACACACACACACACACACACACACACACACACACACACATACACAGGACTTAGAGATATTTTGTTGTTTACAATTGCTTAATTCCCATATCTTAAAAGAAATCAATTCAAGTTTTATTTTCCCCTGATTCCCAGTTATGCTGTAAAATTTTCTTTTATTATCCTTGCCTCTTGTAAACTTCAGGTACAAAATATGACAAATGGCATGTGAATTAACTGTCCTTATCTGAGGGTTTCTCTTTTTAAATAAAGTTAGTTACAATATGTAGAGATGAGCAAAACACAACAGCAGCTACAAAGGACACAAAGAACAAGCTTTTTAAAAATTTATGTGTGAGGATTAGTCTATGCAGTTTTCATGCATTAATTCATAAAATGTTCCAATAAAATAAGTATCAAATTTGTCAGTATTCATCATCATTGCTATTGTTGTCCTTGTATCTATATGCAAATTGAGGGAAAGAGAGGAAGTATGCAACTAAACTTCAAACAGCTGGAGAGGTGGGGACATTTTGCCTCTCAACTGAGCCAATTAACCAACATGCTTTGCAACTCTATAAGGTACAAAAAGGTCAAGTAATTAATATTTTAAACATAAGAACAAAATATGGAGTCAATATTATCACAGTATATTATATGCACATATGGAAATATCATGGTAAAGCCTCTTACTATGAACATTTAATGTACATCTTTATAAAGCTTTAACATGTAGACAAGAATTGATTGTTTCCTTCTCTTTGTACCCTTATTTTCTTTGTGGTAATAGGGCTATAGTGCCTTGACTGAGTAATCTGGATTGAGGGATTTTATGATATCTTTTGCTCTTATGACAGTGTTTTCCCAGGAGTAGACAAAATGAAATTCTAAGCACTGGGGCCAAAGTAATGTTGTATAAAACTCTTACAATGCAAACTCTTCTCCCATGCAGAATTTGTTATAGATGGCTATAGAAAGCAAGAATCGTAAAATTATACTATCTTATGAACTTATTTTCCATGTAGAAGACAGCACAGGAGAAATTTCTTTGGAAATGTGAATCATGATCCACCCTTCGTGGTCTGATTGTGTCATTTTCATCTTCTTGCCGCATCCTCTGATATTAGAGCTAGAAAGATTCACAAGTCACCAGTGATGTGGAACAAGTTTCTCTCTAGAGGGAGATTTAAGTTTTCTCTCCTCACAGTGTACTTTTCATTCATCCATGCATCAAAGAGAAGAGATTTCTTCCTCAGTTGTCATATATTTTTTTCTACTAATTCCATGCTACGTTTTTATGAAAAAAAATTGCAAACTGTGCAGAGATCTCTAATTAAAAACATCTTGAAAAATATTCAGAGAAAGAAAAGCGTTCAAGATATGCTGCACCCTGGAACTCTGACACTTGCTGAGATTGTTTTCTATATTAATAAAAATATTATCTTCTGGGACCTGGTCTTAAGACCTCATATTGCTGTTGGTATTAAAATGTAGGGAAGAAGCAAGAACAGTAATCTTTAAAAAAAAGTAATTTCACCAGAAAATTGTCATTACCTAAAGTAGGTGAAGCAATTCTCATCTCCTTCCTCTTTAAGATATGAAGGAGATAAATCATTGCCTTATACCCAGCACTCAGGAGCTTTCGGGGAGAGAATAAAGGTTGCATAAGTCTGGATATTAATACTAGGACACATAAATTCCTAGGACATACAGTTTTAGCCTCAACTGTACTAACATATTATTTGCAGAGTTATGACTATGGCTAGGAATCTGATAAAGCAAACTTGAGATAATAAATATGAGACTGTTTCCCTAGTCCCCTCTGTTAGCTAATCCATCTCAGTGAGAAATTACCAACCAGGCTTTCCCCTACAGAGCTATGAAGAATTCCGAAAGTGCTACTGATTTCTAATTTGGAGTTTGGCTTCTTGCTCATAATCATTCTTGATAATGAGTTATTTCAATGGTCTCAGTTACCTCTCAGACAAATAGTCAAAGCTCATGACGAAGTATAGGCATCATCAAATGAATATTATTTCAGGACTCAAAATTACGGTGCAAACTTGAATTAAAATATTTTTAAAATCTATTTCTCTTTCAGCTATCAGGAGTTTAGAAAATTATAGTAGATGGCTTAGGCTTCATTGAACGATGAGGATTAAACACATTACAATTCATCTCAGGCTGTATGTATACTAACAAAGCATATAAACCAATGGAATTACATGATGGAAATTGGCCTCAGGTCCTAACATTGAGTTCTAACAAATGTCTGAGGCTGTTTGATTCCCAGACTCTTCCTGCATCCCTTTTCTTCTTATACTTTGTTCTCTAGTTCTCTTTATATATGCAGACCTGAAATGGATGGTATGCATACAGCATAGATTTTCATTAAGTGAGGATTGCCAGGTTTGTTACAAATACAATGAAAATAAAAAGAAAAGACAGGGCTGGGAATGTGGCCTAGTGGTTGAGTGTTTGTCTAGCATGCATGAAGTCCCAGGTTCAATTCCTCAGTACCACATACACAGAAAAAGCCAGAAGTGGTGCTGTGGCTCAAATGGTAGAATGCTGGCCTTGAGCTGAAGAGCTCAGGGACAGCACCCAGGAAGAGAGTTCAAGCCCTATGACCAACAACAACAAAAAAGACAATGAAAAATTCAAATTCATACAAAGTGTGTTTCAGTATCGATTGTACTAAATATTGCAATTATTCAATTCATATAAGAATTCATATTCATTTTAATATACTTTTTATTATCTCTAAATAATTATACAAGAGTTGACATTCAAAAGGTAATTTATGAATACAATGAATTTTGATCAGTATTATTATTGTTAATATTGTTATTATTCAATATTATCACCAACCCTTCTCAACCCTAGCCCTTCCCTTCACTTTCTTAAAATTGTAGGATATGCACTGAATTTAATGACTGCATTCTTCTCCCTTTCATCTCTTAGTTCATCTGTTCCCCTCCATTTCCATACCCTCCTCATTTCATAGTTTTTAAATTTCTTGGGCTGTGAGATAGCATTTCTAGGGAATATACCATTTGAATTCTCTCCTGCATCTCCCATATTTCTGTTAATACATGAGTATATATTCACATATCACCCAACATATTTACTTTTTGTTTATGAACTAATTTTAGCTCCCACATATGAGAGAAAATATCCATGCTGTCTTTCTGGTCTTGATTTCACTTAACATTTTTTTCTGTCTTGCCTTTTCTTTGCAAATGACGCAATATCATTGTTTCTAATGTGTGAATGAAATTCACTTGTGTATATAGACAACATATTTCTTGATCCATTCATCCATTGTGGGTCATCTGGGCTGATTCTACACTTTAGTATAGAATACAATAGTATTGCAATGAACATTGTTATGCAGGTGGCCTTACTGTATGCTTGTAATATTTTGTATAAATACCCAACAGTGGAACTGCTGGATCATAGATAGGGTAGTTCTATAGTTCTGTGTTTAATTAATTACTCAATTAACTTTTGTCAGTCATAGAGCTTGAACTCAGGGCCTCGGTGCTGTCCTTGAGGTTTTTTACACTCAAAGGTAGCCCTCTACCAATTTAAGCCACAGTGCCATTCCCAGTTTTCTGGTGGTTAGTTGGAAAAGTCTCATGGACTTTTCTGCCCAGAATGACTTTGAACCGCAATCCTCAGGTCTCAGACTCCTGGGAAGCTAGGATTATAGGCATAAGCCACTGGTACCCAGTTTATATGTTTAATTCTTTTGAGGAACATATCCAGAGAGGTCAAACAAATTTACATCCCCTCCATCAGTGTACTAAGGTTCATTTTAGTCCACATCTCTGCAAGCATCTGCTATTTGTATTCTTGATCCTAACTAGGGTGAGATGGAATCCCTGTGTTGCTTAGAGATGTTGAGCATTTGTTCATTTGTAGGTTGGCTACTTTTACTTTTTCTTCTGAAAAGTCTCTTTTTAGTTCGTTTGTTCATTGATAAATTGGGTTGTTGATAGTTTGAGGGTTTAGTTGGAGGTAACAATGCTTAATAAGAAATGTACTCATTACCTTACTCATGTAACTGTAACCCCTCTGTACAGTATTTTTACAATAAAAATATATACAAAAGAGCTTCTGTATGAGTATCCTATATCTCATAACCCTAATCTAAGTAGCTATTATTCTATACTTAGTTCATCCTTTTGTTTGTGCCAAATGGCTTTTTTTTTATAAAAAATACTTACATGATTTTTATTTATAAGTGGATTTATTTATTGGTTGACTTAGTTATTTATACTAACCTAGATAATCTAGGTATTCTGCTTGCTTCTTAACTGCTTCATTGCCAGATTTCCTACTATTCTTTCAAGTAATCAATTGTTTTCTATGACTTCACTCAGTTCCCTGAAATTGTCTGTTTACTGGTAGAATCCTAAATGTGGTTGGCTTTCTACTAATCTACCTTACATGGTGTTTTTCTGTGTTCTGTCTTCACATTCTAACATGGGTCCTACTTCATGATCTATAGCATATGCATATATGCCCATAGTAGGAGTTTGTCTATAACATTGTGTACTTACTACATTCCCCACAGAATAGTTGTTGTCCCTTCCTTCTCTGATCCTAGCATTGCAGAGGATTGCCAGTTCTGCATTCATTTTTCCTTTCCCTTTTAAATGCATTCTGCGCAATATCATTTTAATGTCTCTCCAGATATTCATTCAATAGATAGAATGACCTCTCAGTCATGTTCTTTCCATCATATTTGATTCCCTCATGCCCAACACTAAAACACCAAAAACTATTTTAAAAAATCCCATGGACTAAAGATTGGAGTTCCAAGACCCCCTTTAAGCAATATAACACAGTAAGAAAGAATTCTACAATGTGATGAGCAAAGATTAAAAGGAACATGAGAGAAATAAAAGTGGATGGCTGAAGACAGAAAGAAATGATTATTACATTTCAATGCACCCAGTGGAGCCAACTGTGCCTTGACCTCACATGTTTCTCCAAGCCTTCCAAATTTTATTAGCTGGTACACATTACTAGACTAAATGTTTTTCAGAATGTTCCAGAAGGTTCTCACTGTTGTATACAGAATGCATGTTTCCATAGGCCAGAGAGAACCTGAAAAATAACCATCAGCACATTTTGTGGGTGCTTATCAGCAGAAATCTTTCTGTTCACAATAAAATATCACTTTCTAGAAATATAAGAAGTTTATTTCTAAGTTCATTTACTGTTTGTCTTTGAGGAAATAAGCTTTTTGATGATTAACCCACTTTAGGGCCAAGATAATATGTATTGCATGAAACAATGTCAAACTATAATGTAAGGTATGATTTCAAAGACATTTGAATAAATTGGCAATGTTGAATGCACAGATGAGACTTACCTAAAGGCTGTTCTGAGAAAACCCAGTTTGAATAAGACCATGAAGTAAGTTAAATTTTTGACTAGGAAATAAGAAGATACTCTCTTTATTTTTAAAATATAAGGAAAAAAGCACAGGAGAGGAATTGCTGGGTCTTAGGGAAGAATGGAGTGTAATCAACTGAAGTAATATATAATTTCCTCCAAAGTCCTATATTGTTTTTTAACACTTCTTACCTTGAATCTTAGACTTCTTGGTCTGCCCACATACTAAATCTTTTGCTTATTTTTGGCTTCATAAAAGTTCCTAAAGATATTTTAAAATTAAAATAAACAAAAATAAGTAGTATGTTATATATTTTTATCCCCATATAGAGTTTTGATTTGATTTCATCTACATAACCATAAGAAACCAAAGTATGGAGAAGTATGAAAAACTTTATCTTTATGCAGAAGATATGTAGTTTCAGAAATGTAACTATTTTTTAACCTTCTATGGCAAATAATTTTAAAGTCTTATAGTCTTTATAATAGTTTTTTAATCTTTGTGAAATCACAAAACAAGCACAAATTTCAAGGAGAAATGAATTCTTATTTAAGTATTAGATATTCATTAATATTCAGCACAATTCATAAATTCTGAGCAAAGTTTATCTCACATATGTGCTCTTCCTTTCTTTTTTCCACTTTCTTGCAGCAGTCCTGAGGTAGAAATGTAACATGATAAGTACATTTCTAGCCCTTCCAGAAGATCTTGACACACTATGCCCCAATTCTTGTTTTCATGAATCTAAATGTAGGATATTTGTGATTATGCATAAATTTAGACTGCATTATTTAAAAATATTCTCTACTTGCACTTAAATTTCAGTACTGTATTGGATGAGAAAGTTGGTGATAATCTTAAAAATATATTATATTGTGTATATTTGCAGCTTATAGCATGGTGCTATGAGATGTACAATGAAGATTAATTTTACACAAATTCTTCATATTTATTTTCACCCATCTGTCTTCCACTCTTGTTTCTGCTGAGTTGTTTGCATTTTTATAAACCTATAAAAATTTGTCCAAATTAAGGGATCTAGAGTTTACCGATGATTAATTAGAAAAGTCCATTGATAGATATAAATCTAATACAGACTCCATTAGACCTATAAATGAATAAATTATCAAACTCTAGCTAACAAGAAGTAAGGGCCTTGCCAAAGAATAGGTTGTGGTGCATCAAATTTATTTGAGAAAGGCTGTTTTTATCATCTATTTTTAGAATCTCAATTCTAAATTCAGGAAAGCACACAGTGCCTCTCATCCAATGTCTGTTGGTGAGTTCAACATATTTATCTAAGTGCAATTTCTATTTTCCCAGCTTACAGATAATGAAGACAAATAGATTTTATATGCTCAACTCTATAACTGCATGCAGAAAACTTAAAAATCTATCACCCATTGTCTAGATTCTTCATTTAAAATGAGCATGGACTTCTTAATCCATTAATTCACATAAACAAGAGGGAAAAAAGGAGTCCTCAGGTTTTAATACAAACAAATTTGTCACCCTATCACATTTACATGTACTTTTGGAATTAATTCAAGTTGACAAATTTTTCTTCAGAATTGCATTTCCTTTGTTCAAGCCACTACCCATTCTCTGGCATTTCTACCTAGCAGATATGGAAAGCTTATAGGCTGACCAATCCAAATCTTGAAGTAACAGTTTATTTCCACATCCTTTACCCCCTCCCCAACAATAATCACTGTGTCACAGAAGTATTAACTATTCTCTGTCAAGTTCAGAGATGGATTGACCTTTCAATTCACCTTGGCTCAGTTTTACCAAGTTCTGTGCATCAATCTTCAGGTCATGTTTAAGGAAGACAATGGGAGGAGACAATGATATAAGTAGTACAATTTGGTACCACAGAGGAACTCTAAAAGAAGCATACAGCTATATGATAGAAAGGGTTAAAAAGAAGAGGAATCTATATCAAGGGAGAGGAACATCCAAATTTACCATACATAAGTTTGGCAGACAAAACAAGAGGAAATGACAGACTAAAAAAGAGAAAAGTATGAAAAAGTCATTGTTTTCAATTCTTTGACTTGGCTATTTTGAAGTCATTGAAGGGCCTTTGAGACACAGATTCCTCATTTACCTACATTTTTTTACCTAAAATGATATACATCCCATGTGTAGGTATGGCTTGCTGTACCACATTCATACCAGTAGTATTGAAATGAGCCAAAGAGCACCAGGTATTATTAATTCAGCTCTATCTCCTTCATCCCTGCCCTATAGAAAGGATTCTACCAGGATGAAGCTGTTGACATCTCCTACTTCTGTCCCTGTCTCTGTCTCTGTGTCTGTCTCTGCCTCTCCTAAATCATAGAAGCCATAATTATAGCTTGACATATGGAACATACAATCCCATTCCCCAGTGGAATCAAGCCAATAAACAATGGATTCAAAGCCTAAAGCTAGCTTTCAAGTGAAGTGACTCCTCTTTATATATCTGAAGTACAACTCCCCACTTTGTATATTATTTCTATTTGTATATTATGTTCTATTTGTGATATTAACAAGGGACATAAAACATTTTATTAGAAGACTCACAAATGTCTTCATTCAACATGATCAACTGTTCAACTATTTTATTGGTCATCAAAAGTAATCACTAAATTCAGTCAATTATAAGGACAAGTATAGTTTCTTAAGTCATTAATATATGCCTTGCAAAAGAAAGAAAATAACTTTGCTTTAAAATGGAAAAATAGCTGGCAAATTATATAACAAAAAGTAATCTGTATTAACAACTCTAACTCCCATTGATCTTATATATGCTATTTGATTTGCATGCAAGCTAACCCTTTCTTTTTGTTTGTTGTTTGTTGTTTGTTTTGGCAGGAAGTGTCTACCTCTTGAGCCAGGCTCTCAGCCACCTCATTTTGATTATTTTTGAGATGAGATCTCAAATTTATTCTTTATCTGGTCTGGACCAGAATCCTTTTACTTAAATCTCCTGCCCAATTAGATAGGCACATTTTTTTTCATTGCTCATGTACTTTTTGCCTAAATTGACCTCAAATCTTGATCTTCTCAATTACACTTTTTGAGTATCTAGGATCACAAATTTGACTAACAAAAAGAAGATGTTTTCCTCCCCAGCCTCCTGAAAACTAATCTTGTTCTTGGAATTATGTTCCTCACTAACAACGAAACTAGATCTTTAGGAATCATCATTGAGTAATGGCTCTGTTAGGTTTTTAAAAAGAGGTAGCCAAGTAAGAACTGCACCACCCACGTGGTATTCAGGTAAGGGGTAGGTTTTTTCAGTAGACCTGCTGGGACCAGGCAAGGTTGGCACTCCATGCGGCTGGCAAAAGAGAGGCCATCTGGCCCGGGGTTAGGCCTTATATAGGGTAGGGGGCGGGGAAGGGTGTGTCCAGGTAAAGGGAATTGGGATCAGGTGGGAGAAAGGTGTGGCCACATCAGATTAAGAAGTTACCTCAGCGATGTGGATGTGACCTCTTCCAGGTGTCCCAGTTGCCTAGGTAACGCAGGTACTGGGCAAGGTCTGTTTGCCGTCTGTCCAGGAATGGACCTTACAGGCGCAAAGTGAAAAACAATTACAAGTATATTGATGAGTTCACAAGTTGGGGCATGGTTTAAGCGTGACAGGCTCTCCCTGACCATTTGTTTTTGAATGATTATAGAATATCTATTGCTATATGAACTTTCTCCCTATTAGTACTTTAATAACAAAAATATTATGAAATGAAACAGTTTTACGCAATTTCATGTGCAAGAAGGTTCAAGAATATTAAAGCTAGGATAAATAGAACTTGTCTAAGGAGTCTAAGGAAAAGAGCTGGTAGGGGAAAAGTGAGGATATTCAGAAGAATAAGGGAGGGGAGGGGAAAGAGAGAGAGAGAGACAGAGAGAAGAAGAAGGAGCATGAGGAAGGGGAAAGAAAAGAGGGGAGGGGAGGCAAAGGATATAAAGGGAGCAAGAAAGAGAAAGGGAAGACAACTGATGGGGGAGAGAATGAGACAAAAAGAAAGAAGGAAGAATAGAGTAGAAGGAGAAGAAAGAAAAAATATTCAGACCAATGTATCATTGGGACCTATTTCTAAGTATTTCAAATATAGACTCAGGTTCCTGAGCTTGGAAGACCATGCAATCTACTGACAACTGTACTTTCGGTAAACATTTGTATAATTATTATCATGTACTGTTGAGAATGTTATGTGTCATGTGAGCACACATACAGATGAATTTGCTCAGTGAGTTTTCTTTTTTAAAAAAATGTTTTTTATTGTGAGAATACTGAACAGAGGAGGGGTTACAGTTACATGAGCAAGATAATGAGTACATTTCTTATCAAGCATTGTTGTCTCCTTCTTTGTTTTTCCCCTACCATCCCTTCCCTCCCATCTCTACAACTATACTCCCCCCCCCTCCTTCAGCCTCCCCCCATCTCTGCCTAAATTGTAAATGACCCAGCAATCCTATTTTTGGGCATTTACCCAAATGATCACAAACAAGACCATACTAAAGCTACCAGCACAACTATGTTGATTGCAGCATTATTTACCATAGCTAAGATATGGAACCAATCCAGATGCCCCTCAGTAGATGAATGGATCAAGAAAATGTGGTATAAATACACAATGGAATTCTATGCCTCCATCAGAAAGAATGACATTGCTTCATTTGTTAGGAAATGGAAAGACTTGGAAAAATTATATTAAATGAAGTAAGCCAGGCACAAAGAAACATAGGCCCCATGGTTTCCCTTATTTGCAATAACTAGTATATGTCTGAGTCAAGCAGAAATGGTCAGATAAGATGATGTTAAATGAAATGAACCCAAGACAGGGACACAAGAATTTTTTTTCTTTCTTGCTATTGCTTCTAACGTATTTATAAGGCACCATGTGATTTTTTTGTTGCTTTGTATGTCCCTCCCCCACAGTATAACTCCTGTTTTCACTGTATTTGATGTTGGTATAGTTTGGGGAGGGGAAGGGAAAAAATAAATTGTTTAAACAGGGATACAGGTTGACCCAGTGCAACCATGAGATATACAAGATGCTATGTTGAAAAATGAATTTTACAGCTCAGTGAGTTTTCATTTGTGAAAAATCATGAATACAGTTCAGATGCAGAAGATATGTAGTCTATGAATATAATCCATGAATGCACGTTCTAATACAAAGGCTGCTAATGCCATGTTGCTTCCTTCTTCTCCTTTTCCTTCTCCTCTTCTTGCTCCTCCTCTTTCTTTTTCTTCCCTCCTCAGTGCTCTACCAATTGAGCTACACCTCTAGCCCAGCTTTCTTTCTGATTGTTTTGGACGTGGAATCTCAAGGACTTCATCACAGGCTGGCTTCAAACTGAATTTCTCCTTCTTTCAACTTTCTAAGTGTCTAAGATTATCAATATGAACCACTAGTGCCTAGTGCCAGATTTCTTTCTAAACTAGTTTTGATTATAATTCCTTAGCTCTGGCATTTACAGAGTTAGACTGTTGCTCAACATCACCTTGAATACAAGAATTTCAAAAAATAGTTTAAAAGATATAGTACCCATTTTATTGTGTACCTATTTGCCATTCAAAGAACCATGTATTTATCCACAGATAGTATATTTGTAGAACAGTAGTTGTTAATAAGCATGCATAAAATACTTAGCATGATTTTTTAAAAAATACATAGAAGGTATTTTCTGGGGATCGTTGCTAAATTGGTAAAGTCAGTACACTCCAAAACTGAAAGGGACATTTGAGACACTGTATGAGTATTAGTGGAAAACTTTCTGATTCATTTGTTCTTCATGCAAAAAAAAAAAAAAACTCTGACATGTATGGCATGATGTTAACCTCTCCATAGCTAGCTTACCTGTGTAAGCAAAATATGATAGAGAAATTTCTTCTCAGCAAACACACAGCCCAATGAGCCATTACTCTGTTAACAATGTCTTCTTTCATGTATTTAGCTCTGTCTCAGCATCTGACAGTTTGAATGTGTCTGACTGAGATTTACTGTGTGAGAGGGTGTTGTCCCATGTCTGTTGCCTCATCAAGGATTTTGTTTTCATTTTCTTTCCTAAAGGGAATATAAATCAAAAGCTTAGTGCCATAAAACTTCATTGTACATCCTGCAATTCAGCATCATTCTAAAAGTGTTACCCATGAACAATGTTTTATGTATTTGAGTAGTTTATTTGCCTCTTCTGGAAGATAATACAGATGACAATCAGTTTAGGAACCCACATACGGAAGATTTTCATGCTATTATTATATCAGTTTAGGTGCCATATCTGAAGTCTGATGAGTCTAGTAACGCAACGGAGTGCCGATTTCAGCAGGAAAGAGAATCATCCACAACTGGCAATCTCCGTAGACACCAAATTACCCAAAATCCTATTCTGCAAAGCTGTAATCTTTAATGTTCCAATAAAAAGTAACTCTTTTCAGAATAGCTATTGTGCTTGTAATTGCACACTCAGAAAACAATTTGCATAATATTGCAAAAGACCACAGAAAACATACCGATAAAAAAGGCATTTAAGATGACTGGAAAGATGTCTGTTCATATGTTGTTTTCACTTTAGTTATTCTTCATTCAATTATGAAGAACCTACTATGTTCCTGACACATAGGACCCACAGATAGTGAAGAGTTAGAAGGAATACCGCATATTCAAAATGAATCCATATTGTAGTTCTAAGTCTGGGGCAATAAAATAATGTATGATACTTCTTGTTATAGAGATGTAGATCAAGGATATTTTGAGACAGGTTGTGCGGAGGGAGAGCTTAGGAATCATGAACCAATTAAGCCACTCCAATGAAATGATGTCTAATGAGTTAGAAACAAAGATTGGGAACTGAGGAGAGAAGATATTCTAGGTAAAAAGAATGTCATGGGAAATGTACAGAAAATGAAAGAGCTGTATATGTTGTGGACCTAAAAATAGCTTAAGCTGATGAAGTATGAGATAAAATTGGAAAGTAAGGACACTTAACAAATTTGTATGCCCTGTCACATACTTGAAAAGTTAATGCTGAAGGCAATTAGGATCTAGTGAAATATTTATGCTCGAACATGTTCTAATCTGATTTGCACTTTCAAAAGATCATGGCGGAGGGTGTTTTACAGAGACGTAAGAACCAAGATCTCTGAGAAGGCTCTTGAAGTATTTGAAATGAGTGCCCATGTGGGTGGAATTAAGGGAGTAGGAGGATGGAGGGGAAGAAATGAATTATGAACTATGAAGAAAACAGAATTGACATGACTTAATGGAAGAAAAAGAAGAATATGGAGCTAATACCCATCAAGTTCATAGTTCAATGCCTGGCACATGTTGTTGTTTTTGTTAATTCATCTTTTATGCATGTGTCTTTTTATTGTGTATATTTCCAGGATACAGCAGCCTACCTCTCCCTGCAGCCACACACCTGTTGTTTTGTTTCAGCCTCATAGAGCTGCAAGATTGTGTTTTATGAATCTAATGTGGCATCTTCCTTCTTCTATTTACTAGATACAGTCTGCTCATACTAGTGTTTGGTTTCTGTTATGTTTGTTTTAATTTTGTTTCTTTGAGCCAGAGTCTTACACTGCAGCCCAAGAGGGCCTCAGAGTTAACATATAATCCTCCTACCTCAGCTTCCCAAATACTGGGATTACATATGTGTGAACCATTGTGCCTGGCTCTCATACTACTCTCCCAGACTTTTATTTTACAAGAACAAATGCAAATCAGAAAACACCAGTTATTCATTCACACATTTTGTCTGACCACATATAGGTAAAAGGTAAAGTTTGTAAGTAGGTAAATAGGTAAAATTTATAAGTAGTTCCCAAAATGCATCTTTCTGAGAAAGAGCAGAAGGGGCCAAGACATATGGCCTTAAAAGTGTCCAAGTGTAATTTTGTTCTGTCTTTTACCATCCATTGTGTTTACTTGTAGATTTATAGGTACAAAAAATTACACTTGGACATGATAAACAGGACTCTGAACGTTGACACAGTGAGACCAAAGGAGAAAGTTCTTGGGACAGATCACAAACCCTCAAGAGCTATCATCATACAAAATGACATTTATGGAAATGGACTTTAAGAAATGGAAATCAGAGGTTTTCTATTTTACTTTTTGTGTCTCTGTTTTTGTTTCTGTTTTTCCCCCTTTTGTTGCTGGTTTTGATTAGTGTACTTTCTGTCTTGTATGTAAGTTTATCTCTTTGGCAGAATTCAAGGGGAAGCACAGAAATAGTGGGACAAAGACTGAACAAATGCAGCAGTGGTACTCACTCGACACTATATTGAAAATGAACTATACAATTCATAAAGGAGGGTGTCCAGGAGGGAAAAACTAGGATAAAACAAAGGAAGAGGTGACACTGTTCAAACAGAAATGTATTACCTGACCTATGAAACTCTAACCCCTAGGTATATCACCTTTACAATAAACATAAATTACAAAACAACAACTCCTGCCCTGATACAACCTGCTAGATTGCTGATATGGCAATCACCAATTAACTGAGGCTTAAAGAATAGGCATTTAGAGCCATCATACCCAAGTTTCTCTCTTCTGTCCCATAGCAGAGCTAGGACTTTCTCTAAGCTATAACAGATAACACAAAGAAACCCATGCCTCAAAGTAACCATGGTTAATTACCACAGTAAACTTAATATTCCAAGCTGAAGACTTCAGATGCTAATGAGACACAAGATGAATGTTTACAGAAGATGCTACTGCCAGACTTTCCTTTTCCTCTTCCTCTCTGGCTGAGGGAGAGGATTGTAAAGAGAGAGGGCCTGCATTTCGGGGCTGTGGGAAATTCCATTCCACCTTTCATGTTGCTTCCTTCATGTCATATTGATGGGAAAGTAGCGTACATCCCAGCATTCATCAAGTTTAATGAAAAGTAACCTGACACTTCCATTCTATGAGTTTATGGTTCCAATAACTTGTCAATTTCTCAACATACTAATTTATAGGATCTTCAGAAGTAGTACTGTGTGTGTGTGTGTGTGTGTGTATGTGTATGTGTGTCAGTCTCATTCAAACTTCTCATGAAAAATATTCAAAGTAGTGCTTCCCAAATGACATACTATTTAAAAGCAGTTTTAGTAATTTATGATTTATTCCAAATGAAGTACTCAGAAAAAAATAATAAACTGCTCTTATGTTTTGGTCAGCATTTAGGTAATAGATTTCTTACAAAAAATATTTTGGAGGTAATCATTGGTGGTTCATGCTTGTAATCCTAGATACTCAGGAGGCTGAGTTCTGAGGATCACATCTCAAAGCCAGAAGAAAAGTCTATGAGATTCTTACATTCAATTAAGCACCAAAAAGCTAGTAGTAGAGCTATGGGTCAAGTGGTAGAACACTGGCTTTGAGCAAAAATGCTCAAGCATAGTTCCCAGGCCCTGACTTCAAGCGTGCATGCACATGCACGTGAACACACACACACACACACACACACACACACACACACACACACACACACACATAATAATAATAGCAACAACAACAATAATAATGTTTTGGATCTGTGCCTATATTTTGATATCTTTGGTAACTTTTGATTTTGCTTTTGATGTTTGAATGCTTTAACCTATATGATAAAAACAGCACTGTGGTTTTCACATTTAAAATTTTACACTGGATTCCAAATGAAACTCAATATGATGAATTGTATATCTACAAATTAGTGCAATCCTTTGGTCGTTAATTAAAAACTGTTCTGGTATCACTGTCACATTCAGAAAATATATATCTTTCCTTTACCAAAAGAAAAAAAGTATAAATTGATAACATTCAAATAAGTAATATCAATTATACAGAATATCAGCCCTGGTTTATTTTTTAATATTGCTAGATTTTATTTCATTTTTTAATTTTAAATTTTGTTAAAAGTAAAGAAAAGTCATAGAAGATTCTTGTTTATTCTGAGCTTTACATTCACATTTAGTTTACAAATAGCAAATACTGACTCTTAAGTTGCCACAATCCAAAATATGATCTTACTATGCATTTCTAAGCATCACATTTGGCATTTCATCATCAAGTAAATGTACAAATAAATTTTTTGTACATTTCTTTACATGTGCTTAATTATAGAAGTAAAAAAAGCAATTACAATTTTGTTCTTTCCACTTTCTTTCTGATGGAGGCATATAATTCATATATATATATATATATATATATATATATATATATATATATATATATATATATATACACACACACACACTACATTTTCTTGATCCATTCATCTACTGAGGGGCATCTGGGTTGGTTCCATATCTTAGCTATAATGAACAATGCTGCGATAAACATAGTCATGCTGGTAGCTTTAGTATGGCTTTGTTTGTGATCCTATGGGTAAACGCCCAAAAGTAGGATTGCTGGATCATGGGGGAGCTCTATTAAGTGAAGTAAGCCAGGCCCAAAGAAACATAGGTCACATGGTTTCCCTTATTTGCAATAACTAGTATACGTCTAGGACAAGCAGACAAGGTCAAAAGCTATATACATATGACCATATAAGATGATGCTAAGAGTAATGAACCCCAAGATAGGGATACAAGAGGTTTTATCTTTCTTGCTGCTGTTTTACTTATAATGTATTTTTTTTGTTTCTTTTGTATGTTCTTTCCTATGGTATTACCCCTGTTTTCACTGTATTTGATTCTAGTGCCCTGCATCTTGTATATACATTTTTCTAATTTGGGGAGGGGAAGGGAAATACCAAAATGCTAAAATAAGGATACAGGTTGACCCATTGTAACAATGAGATGTATAAGATACTATGTTGAAAACAAACTTTACAGCTTTGGAGCCAGGGGAGAGAGAATTTGGGGAGGTAGGGAGGGAAGGGATGGTAGGGGAAAAACAAGGGAGGAGGTAACAATGCTCCATAGGAAATGTAGTCATTACCTTCCTCATATAACTGTAACCTCTTTGTACAGTATCTTTACAATAAAACTATATATTAAAACATCCTTACAAAATTTCCTAAATGAATACTTTGGATTTCTATAATTATTTCAGGCTGGTAACAAACAGTTCAAGACCATCATGGTTAACAATTCAGTACAGAGATGACACTGTAAGTGACAGTGCTTGTTAGAAAACGGATATATCTGTAACTACATTGCTGTTCTGTTCATTCCTAGATACATAGCCTACGGTGATTATGAGGCTTCTTCCTTAATTGTATGCATACTTAATTCAGACTATATTTTGAAAGAAAATTATATGAGCCTGTGAAGATTTATAATAAAATTCTAATGTGAGCTGTACTAGGATTGGACTAGCGTCATCAAGTTGGACTATTAATTCTTTCAAATGAAGCCTTATTTGCCAATATTAGAACACTGTTACATAAAGCAAGTTCAAGATGGATGCTGGTGTTTCTTGTTATGCTCTCATTTTTATAGACCATTTATGTTAACACACAGAAAACTCTGAGATGGAAAGTTCAAGAAAAGTTAGAAAATCATCATTTTGTTCAAGGCAGAGGTCAATCTAGTTGTTGTATTTTTTTAACAAAAAAAAGCTCATAGATTATCTATTTGGGTTGGTAGATGGCTTCAAGATGAAAATGCCAAAATGATTCAGAATAAGTGGTTTTTCAAAAAAGGTTGAGATCCTTGCAGAAAGACAGATTTCCCTCATCATTGTTTAACAATCTCTTTTCAAGCACAGATAAATCTGGGCTAATGATTCCTTTGGGCTTTTTTTGGGGGGGGCGGTGGGAAGGGATGACAGAGTTGATATGGAGAGCCATTGTGAACCTGAACAAGCCACTTAGACACCAGAATCTGGGCTCTGTCTTCAGAAAGCATAATTCTAAACTACAGAACATGAAGCAGTCAGACTCAAAGTTTCCACCCATGTCTTCAGCAGAATTCCAACTGAAAAATCAATTAATCCAAAAGAACTAATATTTGTTGCATTTTTTCAAAGAAGGAACAACAGAAAATATTTCATGTACTTTAAAAATAAACAGCAATGAAAGAAAGCCCTTTTAAACATACTATAGAAAGTCATAATTCTCTGTATGCATTACGAATGGCCATCATCCCCTGCTTTCACTGTGTTTGATGTTGCTATAATTGTGGAGGGAAAGGGAAAAAACAAATCATTTAAACAGGGATACAGGTGGACCCATTGCAACAATGAGATGTACAAGTCGCTATGTCAAAATACGAACTTCACAACTTTGGCTGGGTTGCAGGGGTAGGGGAGGGAGATGGGAAGGGATGGGAAGGGGAAACAAAGGAGGAGGCTGCAATGCTTGATAAGAAATGTACTCATTACCTTGCCCATGTAATTGTAACCCCTCTGTACAGTATTTTCACAATTTAAAAAATAAATAAATAAATAAATAAAAATAAAAAAAGAAAGGGTGAAAATAGATTGCCAGTGCTTCATTCCTTTCTACTATCTCAGTACTAAAATGAGAGAAAAAAGAATAAATATGGAATATTAAAAGATAAGTTCCTGCTACTTACTGTTGATTCCCAAGAATTAGCCTTTATGTAATTTTCACTGGATTCCTACATTCACAATCATTGAGAATTCTATTGCTACATCAGAAAACAAAACTAAGAAGAAAATAGTTCTGAATATTTATAAATTATAGATAAGTCATAGATATGTGATAAGAAGCTAGGTAGATAGATAAGAAGATAGAGATAAATTCATAGATCATAGATCATAGATAAATCATAGATAGATGGATAATCTTTGATGGGCAATTGGTTCCAAAATCTCTCATCAACAGATAATTTAGTTCCTGGATGCTCAATTCTTTTAATTAAAAGACACAATGTTTGTATATAACCTAGGCACATCCTATAATATTATTTTGAATATGTCTAGACTACTTACACCTAATACTATGTAAATACTATGTATTTTTGTATTGTATGTGGAATAATGACAAGAAAAACACGACTGTGTATAACCAGTACAAGTGTGCTTTTTTAAAAATTTACTTTGATCAGCAGTTGGTTGAATCTGTGTATGAAGAATCCATAGATTCCCATGTAAACTATAGATGATTATAGATTATAGATAAATCTAGAAAGATACTGCTTTAGACATATATATTTATATGTATATATGAGTATTCTAAACATATACACATACAGATAAAAACTAGATAGAGAATACATATTTTCTCTCTGATTCTAAGATTCCTAGCTCTCTAGTTTTCCTCTCTGGGCTGCATATTTTACTTCCTATTCACTATTGTCATTTAAATGTATGTATCAACTGCAAATTTTCTTTCTCAGGAGAAGTCTTAGTTAAAAAATCAACCTCTCATCCTCCGTCTAAGAAATACTATACACCATTTCAATTATTTTCTTTTTTCACATATGTTGCCCTCTAATGTTCTTCCAATCTAGTTTATATATGAGTACATACATTTTGATTATTATTTTGATTATTATGCATATATATACATAGATGATTATATATTATGCATATGATAAATAATAAATGAATACTATTCCTTTCTTTTTTATTTACCTATAGGGTTTTGGGGGGGAGGAAGGAAGGGAAGGGCTGCTTTGTGTCTGGAGACAATAGTTGTTAAGGGTAATGTAGTTCGACATGGAAATAATGAAGCATATTCAGCCCCCCTTGCTCCAGCAGAATGACTTCTGTGAGGTTCTGAGGTACATTTGCACATGTACTCACTTTGTTTTTCACCTTAAAGCAGATTAGTTGTTTTATGACTTTTGTCTCCATGTGGGTCACAGGAAAATTAACAGAATGTGTACTTGCCTTTTTATTGTAGAGTTCTTCCATGGGTCTCATTCTTTAAGTTAATTATAGTTTGGAAAACTATCCCATCCAGAAACTCCAAATTGTCACATTAAACCAAGCATCCCTCCTAATTTTGTTAGATTCCACACACTGAGGAGTATTTTTATCGATTGCCAATCTGTTTAACATCTAGGGGATTTAGTCCATCAGTTATTTTTAAAATTCCCTGATACTGTTACAGTAATTGTGTCCACCTTCATTTTAGGAATTTATGGTTTTCATCTCTCTTTGATTTGGGATTCTAAATTTTTCATTCTTATAAGTAGGTACAAATCTGTAATAGCATTTCCCTTTATGTTTTATATAATCAATCTACCATACAATACTCATAACTGAAAAGGATGTCCCTCTTAGAAACATATTTTTTTTGTTTCAGAGAAAAGGTTATATCACATGATGTAAAATTTTCTGGTGAGTTTTCTCCCTTTTTGCAATGTATCACACAAACACCACATCTTCAAGACATCAGAAAATTACTCCTTAGCAGCTTGTTATTCACTCATTTGTGTAGTCAGTTGTTTTTTATGTGACTAGGAATTATTATTACAGCAGATTTATTTCATCACCTGAGTATTTTTTTAATCAATGTGTTAAGTTCTATGTTCCTGGAAAATAATGCCATGTTTGGTAGACTAGAGCATTTTGCCTTTATTGGATCCAAACACTCAGTATTTAGGCTTATGTGCATAGTGCTGTAAAGCTAGCTACTATCTAGTTTCTTCAAATTATAGTGTTGTTACTTTACTAATACTCCTGGCACATTTTGACTATATTGTAACTTTATCCTCATATTAAGCCCAAATGGCCAGGAAACATCCTGAAGAGGTGCACACAACATGGCAGGAGAACATTTTCTTTAACTATTAGGGGACTTCTAATCTTAATATGGGGAAAAATGGATTACTTCTAAATGCTCAGTGAGATGACTAGATTTTGGAGAGTTAAAATGTCCACACAAATAAATTGATAAACCCCATATCTTGTGTCAAGTCCCTTTCTTACCAACCAATCAGAATGCATTAGAACCTGGTTTGTTCTTTAAAGTCTATATATTCTAAGTCATAGGTATGACTTTTAACTATCACTATGATCTTGATGAAGGAAGTTTAGCAGCTTTATAGAGTATCCTTGGCTTTTACATTCAACATTTAATTACTGATTGATTTTTATTGTTTCCCAAATATCAATTAGCAACTGATATTCCTTCTTCCTGGCTAAAGCCTGTACAATTATCATCATTGCCAGCCAAGTACTAAGTTACAAAACTGCCAATACCAACTTCTGTTCAACTTTGTCAGACCTTTGCAGTAACTGGCCTTGCATGTTACAGTCTTTGGAAAGTAGATCTGAGCCCTCCATGAGTAGGTTGTTATTTTGGAATGCTTTAGGTAACAATTCCTCTTAAAAGGGAATAGAAAAATACTATTAAGAAAAAGATGCTGGCCCTGATGTGCAAAGGAGGGAAAGAGAAGAGAGAGGAGAGAGAGGAGAAAGAGAAGAGAAAGAAGGAAGGAAGGAAGGAAGGAAGGAAGGAAGGAAGGAAGGAAGGAAGGAAGGAAGGAAGGAACAAAGGAAGGAAGGAACAAAGGAAGGAAGGAAAAAAAAGCAAGCAAACCTCTGGTCTCAATTGACCTACTGAGATTTCTGAGGATGGCCTTTAGAAAATTTACAAACATTCTCTTAGCATCATCTTATATGGTCATTTGTACATAGATTTTGATCTTTTTTGCTTGTTCTAGACATGTACTAGTTATTGCAATAAGGGGACACAAGTTTTTTTCTTTCTTGCTATTGTTTTTAATGTACTTATAATGCACTATGTTTCGTCCCCCATGATATTACCCCTGTTTTCACTGTATTTGATTCCTGTGTCCTGCATCTTGTGTATACATTTTTATAATTTGGGGAGGGGAAGGGATATACAAAATGCTTAGTAAGGATACAGGTTGACCCATTGTAACAATGAGATGTACAAGACACTATGTTGAAAACAAACTTTACAATTTCGAGGTGGGAGAGGGAGAAGTTGGGGAGGTTGGGAGGGAAGGGATAGTAGGGGAAAAATAAAGGAGGAGGTACCAATATTCGATAGGAAATGTACTCATTACCCTACTCCTGTAATTGTAACCCCTCTGTAAAGTATATATGGAAAAAAGAAAATTTACAAAAATTGTTTAGAATATTCTCCAGTTGGAGAAAAAGAATACTCTTACTTGATCAGATGTAAGCTGTCCATGAAAACAAGTGCAATTTTGAATCTCACTCTTTTTATTAGCTGAGCAGAGGTCCAAACCATCATCTAGCAGCAATTCTAGCAGCTGAGAAATATTCTCCATTGCTTAAGGGATGGCATGTTAGAGCACTATAACGTCAAACATCAGTTCTAGCTAATTAGTCATATCAGATGGGCATATATTTTTGGAAATTAATATTGATTTGATCACTTGATCCCTTTTCAAATGTGTTCTTCTATATTTTACCCTTACCCCAATTATTGAACACATTGAGTAGATGTTTGTTTCCTTCAGTAGATAGTCCTGAAATAGGGACTGCATTTTTTTTTCTGTGCAGAATATAACTGAGAGAATTAACTACACTGATACCGAACATTGGAAAGAGTATTATTTTTCTCAAACACATTTATGCTTTTATGACACGTTGATTCATTTATTAATAAGTCCCTATTCTGTTCTTACTAACATTTGTAGTCCCTTAATAAAGAGAAGTTTATAAAATAAATAAATTCCTTTCCTTAATGAAATGTGGGAAAAAGAAATATATATTGATGTATTTATTTATATATTTGTGATATCTATCATATACATGTATTCACAATTTCTGAATATTTACATTATCTATATATGCTGAGGATTCTACAGAAAGCTCTAACTCAAAAGCACAAACCTAACACTTTTCAAGAATCCTCCTTGAGCTCATTTTTATGCAAATCCTTTTGATATGCTGAAAGCAACCAAGAAACACATAAAAGGATACCATGGATATTTGCCAACTGAAAAGCTCAGCAAAAAATCCCAAATATATAATAGAAACTCAGAGACAATTTAAGTTATTAAAGTAATATAATGCCTGGGTATTGCAGATTTTCTGTCCAGAACAAAAATTAACTCTTGGAAAGTTAAATTTGCAAGGCAGAGTGGTTGTTACATAAAACTTAAGCAAAATAGAAAGCAGATTTTGATGTGTGTGTGTGTTTGTGCCAATAAAATTTATAACAATTTTGTTTAAACCCTATCCTTTACTCTGTCCTTTTTAGAAAACAAAGCAATATAAAAACCAAAAAGTAACCACTTTTAAATTTTCTGTGAACTATTACACGTTTTTCTTTCTTTCTTTTTTTGTTTTTTGTTTTTTTTGGTTAGTCATTTGGCTTGAACTCTGGGCCTGGGCACTGTCCCTGAGCTCTTCAGCTCAAGGTAAACATTCTACCATTTGAGCATAGCACCCCTTATGATTTTCTTGTGGTTAATTGAAGAGTCTCATGGACTTTTCTGCCCAGCTGGCTTTGAACCATGATCCTCAGATCTCAGCCTCCTGAGTAGCTAGGATTACAGGCATGAGCCACCAGCACCTGGCTGTTTTTATTATTTATAACGTTTATTCCCTGGTAAACATATTAAATATCATTCATTATGTATGTAAGTGTGACCTCATTTCTTTTCTTCTGAATACACAAATTTCCTGAGGTTAATTGGTTTTTAAAGCAGCTTCCTTTAAAATCCTTACTTATCTGTTATCTCTAAAATTTTCTTATTCTGATTACGTTCTTAAGGAAGTATTTCACCACTTCTTTTTGAACTTTTTTTAAGATTGCACATTTATATGAGACTATGAAATATTTGTTTCTGTGTCTGGCTAGTTTCACTTTGCTTAATGGTTTTCAATCTTATCCAGTGTGGCAAACAGCAAATTCTCTTTCTTATTAAGGCTAAGTAATATGTGCACAAATTATATATGTATATGACTCTATTGTTGAAAGACACTTAGGCTCCTTCTGTTTCTTGGCTATTATGAATAATGTTGAAATCAACATGAGTGCACATTATATTACAAAGTTGATAATGTCATTTGTTAGATCTGCTTTTGATTTCCATTTTTTGTTGTTGTGGGAGAGCTTTTGGTGCTATTGAAACCAGGGCCATATACTTTATTACTGAGTTATAAGAAGCTCAACTTTAAGTTCTTTAGGAACTTCCATAATGTTTGCAAGAAAAGGATCAACCCATCTAAGTCATGCCAGTTAAGTACAAGGGTTTCATATTCTCCATACCTTCCTCAGGACATCATTTGACTTTTGAGTCTCCTATTTAAGGGATATGAAGTGTTAGCTAATTAGGGTTTTGTTTTTTTCACTGATCACTAGTGATGACTGGTACCATTTCATAAACCTGTTCGCTTGTTTTATATCTTCTTATTAGAAAACTCAATTCAAAACCTTTGTCCAATCTGTTAAAAACAACCTGTTTAACCCTGTTTTTCTGCTATTGAATTGTGTGTGTTCTTAGGAAATTTTGCATATCACACTTTATCAGATGGATATTTCCGTAATATTTTACCAATATATAAGTTGCCTTTACATTTTACTGTTTGAATCCTTTGTTATTCAGTTTTTTAAGTAGAGATAGTTTAACTTGTTGATGTAGTTTTATTAGTTTGAACCTTTGATGTTACCTTTATTTATTCTATTTATGAGTGTACTGCTCTCTACAAAATATAATCCTTTATTAATTGCCCACAACATTGTGAATATTTCATTAACTGGAATTGACACTCTTCCTGACTTAGGAAGGTTTTTTTTAATGTCAAAAGATATTTTCTACCTACAGGAAAAAAACTGGATGTAACTATGGCTCTTCATATCTGCATTCACATTATGGCCTGATGTAATTCAAATTGTTGTACAATATGTTAAGTACCTTTCTAAACTCCTCAAAATTATCAGGGTATTTTTGTTGTTTATAATACAAATTGAGTCTCAGTAAAGTACTCCTGAAACTCAAAGTCACACCATAGTGTTCATATTTTACTTTTGGCTTTTTAGCTAATGATACGTATGCCTTGTAAGCCAATACTGATTGAGTTTCCTTGACCTCACTTTGTCAATCAAAGTTCCATGAGTTATTTTCTACTTCTGTATCATTTCCCTTCTATAAAGTATCCATACTTTGGATACTTACTCTCTGAGATATGTTTTGTGGCTTTGCTTTTCTGCCATGAGTCTAATTGTAGAGTGATAAGCTTAGAGAGAAAATCAAAACACATGGCCTATGGTTTGTATTTTCCTTCACTTAAAAAATAAATATAAGTTCTCTATATATTTGTGAGGGGTGTTACCATAATCTAAGAATAATGAGGACACAAGGGGAACTTAGGGAAACAGGGCTAAGGCAATATTCTTGCCTATTTATGCATTGAACAAAACTAAATCAAACATTACACATAGTTTATCTTTCCAGAACATGCAGCTTATAGCCTAGGAAATCTCATAATTTTATGTCCTTCCCACTAACTTCAATCTCTATTTCTATATCACCCTCAATGTGGTCCTCCATTTTTCTTTTTCATATTTTCCTGGTATTCTCACTTATTCTTCTGGCTTCGTTTTGCTCTGCCCTTGAAAGCATTTTGCCCTAGAGAAAGGACAAAGGGTGAAAATAGTCTTTGAAGTATCCACTCTCAGTTTATTGATTTCATTTGTCTTTAAGCTGTACCTTCCTGCTGCTTGTCTCTGGCTTAGCCAGTACCCACCTTTCATATGTGTGAAGAAGTTGAAATGAACAAGTGTGATATGTGGACTCTGAAAAGAACCACATAGAACAGAATGTTACACTTCAAAATGCTTTTCATAAGTCATCCAGCCTGAGTGCACCCTTTTAATGACGAATGAATTGAAGGCTGATGGGAAAAGAAATTTGCCCAGAGTCAAATATATTTCATAGATTTAATCAGATACAATACTTCAAATGTTTCACTCTGGGGGATTTGTCATACCACGGCAAGAAAATATTTACTGGAGAAGTTTCTATTATCCATATTCTCCTATGCCACTATAGGCCAACCTCACATTCCAAAACATTTTCTACAATTAGGTGTTTAAGGAACATTGTGGAGAATTGTCAAAGTCTTTCTGCTGTGTTCTAAATTTAGTACATTTTCTGAATTATTTTTCCATGTTCCTTGCTTAATCTCTGAGTTATACTTCTGAACATGCCTTTTTTCCTCCCTCCCTCCCTCCCTTCCTTCCTTCCTTCCTTCCTTCCTTCCTTCCTTCCTTCCTTCCTTCCTTCCTTCCTTCCTTCCTTCCTTCCTTCCTTCCTTCCTTCCTTCCTTCCTTCCTTTCCTCTTCCCTTTTATTTGGTATTATGGTTTGAACTCAGGGCCTCAAGTTCATTCACATTCAATGTGCTTGTTGGGTTAATGCTCTAACCTGGAGCCATGCCTCCAGATTGCTTTTAGTTTATTTTGGAGACAGAGTCATTGGGACATTTCTGTCTGGGCTATGTCCAAGCTGTTTGAATCTCAACTTCTGGAGTGCATAGGATTGTAGACATGAGCCATCACACTCAGCTGAATTTGTTTCCTCTTACATCTCTTTACTTTCTTTGAATTTTAATATCATGCAGGAGCTTATGATTTCCATAAAGGATGTTCCTTATCCTCACTTTATCTATTGCCTTTAATGTTTTCTTGTTCAGTTTATCATCTGTTCAGCTGTCCTAGAGTTTGCTTTGTATCTTCTCTTCTATGTAAATCACATATTCTTGAAATCCTTTGAGAATTAACAAGGATTAAATGACACTGAGTCTGTTCAATAGAGTGATTTTATTTTATTTGTGTGCATAAGATTTTTCTTTACCTCTAGATGATCATCTTCCCCATTACAGATATGGTAATTTTGAATAAAATATAATTGAAACCATGTATTAAATTTGCACATGTTAATATCAAAATGAAGACTTATTCATGATTATTACATTCTGAGATTTTAGAGTATTAAGCCCTATTTTTCATTAAACTTTCATTTTGCTCTTTCTAACATTCCTATTGGGAATGTATCTTAGTATTTTTTATCTTAAATTTTATTGTAAAGATGATGTACAGAGGAGTTTACAGTTACATAAGTAAGGTAATGAGTACATTGATTTCTGAACAATGTTACCCCCTTTCTCATTTTCTTCCACTTTCTCCCCTCAACTTCCCTCCTCCAGGAATTGTAAATGGCATAGTGTCATTGTTGAATTGGCTCAACCTTTGTTTCACCATTTCTGTGATTTCCCTTCCCTTCCCCAAATCATATAAACGTATACACAAGACAACAGGAAATAAAACAAAGGGGGTAAAAAGAAAGAAGAAATAATTGCAAACAGTGCACTACAAAAAAACCCTCTTGTTTCCATTTTTAGGAGTTCATTTTGCTAAGAATCATTTTATATAGTCATAGGCACATAGCTATTGAGCTACTGTGATCCTTAGCTAAGAATATCCTGGACCTATTCTAGTTATTACAAATGAGGGAAACCATGAAGCCTATGTTTCTTTGGGTCTGGCTTGACATTGCTTAATATAAATTTTTCCAAGTCTTTCCATTTCCTTAAAAAATCTGGCAATGCCATTCTTTCTGATGGAAGTAGGCAGTTCCAGGGGCTAAAAGGAAGGTCTCAGAAGCTAGGCCTTTCAGGGAGAGCCAACGACTCTAGACACACTGCTGAAGGGATTCCAAGCTGCATTCAACAGCCACCTCCTTCCTGCTGCAGCACACAAAGCAAATCTCCCCTCTCACTAGTTAGGCTGGAAGGAGGTGTACAACGACTTCAAGTGTGTAAGGCACAACTTTTTTCTTCCCTCTTAAACAAACTGATTTGAGAATTCATCTGTTTACTTGGAGTCATGAGTAAGGTTCACACAGGCCTGAGTGTAGGTAATAGCCACGCCCCTGTATCAAAATGGCTTCTGAATCTAACTAAGGAAAGCTGACCACCCAAGAAAATCAAAGACTACACCAAGGGATGAATAGTGGAAATTGGGGAGACACAAAGGCCACCAAGCAAATTGAAGGACAAGTTTTTTAATCTTGATCTTTTTATATATATTTTATATACTTCGTTTAAACACTTATGAAAATAGAAAGTCTAATGCATGTATAGAAATAACACTGTGAAATTCCTTTTTAAAAATTAATATATGCTTACTCAGGAGGCTGAGAGCTGAAGATCATGTTTCAAAGCCAGCCTGGGAGGGAAAGTCTGTGAGACTTTTACCTCCAACTAGCCACCAGAAAACTGGTAGTGGTGTTGTGGCTCAAGTGGTAGAGCACTAGCCTTGAACTGAAGAGCGCAGGGACAGCGCCCAAGCAGAGTTCAAGTCCCATGACTGACAAAAAATAATATGCTAATAAAGATATATTTCTGATATTTGGTCTGCTGCTCAGATTAGTTTTTTACTCTTCTATGAATTTATCTTTGTTAATTATCTTTGGTTTATTTGTTCTCTGTTCATGAAGTATCTAATTTGATTATTTAAAATATTTATAATCAAACTTTATCAGTTATCAATCTGAAAATATTTGTGTAGTACTCATTTCTGTAGTTATTTTTTTACAATTCATCTAGTTTAGATATCTTGGCATTGCTGTAACGACAGGCGTATGCCATCTGTTCAGATGAACGATGACGGATTTTTCAGCCTGGACTGGTCTGAAACCATGAGTCTCCCAATCTCAGCTTTAGTAGTAGGAGTCCACTACATACAGCTATGGGCGGAGAAAAGATCTCACAAACTTTACTGATCAGGATGGCTTTAAACTAGGCCTCAAATTCTCAGCCTACCAAATAGCTAGGATTACAGGTGTCAACCACCAGTACTTGGCTCCTTTCATTCTCAGAGTGAGAGATTTTAAATAAAGTTACAGTGTTAGATTATCCATACTGGCAAAGCTTAATTAGTCTAATGTCTCTCAAAACTGCCACAATAGAAACTCTGGCTCTTTTAGTTTTTTTAGAAGACCTAAAATAATTTCCAAGCATTGTAGTTCTTACCTCCCAGTTTTCTAGATTCCTTAGCTTTGTGCCAGATATTTCAGAAATATCTGCTTAGCTTATTATTTGTTTCTGGTTTTACTTTTTTTGGTTTCATAAACTTAATTCTAGTGTATCCATGAAAATAGTGTCATCATGGTAATTTCCAGGAGATAATGTAACCAATCGTGCAGCAAATTAAGTTAAAATAGAAATATAATAATTTAGCAGTTGCAACAGGAGTGAATATTGTAGCAAAAGCACTTGGTTGTGGATTTAGAATGTATATTTGAACAGAGACCTATACATCTGTGTGTCTATATGCATATTTACAATATGCATTAGACTGAAAAATGAGTGGGAAATGTCAAATTATAGCAGTTTTAATTCAGTGGTAATTGTGAATATATTCTTCAGTAATTTGCATAGTTCATGGAAAGAATAAAAGCATTTGAGGACCTACTAGATTGATTTAAAAATTAATCTACAATGATAGGATTTATGGATATTTTCAGCCCCTTAGTCAGTGAAGAACTGAAACTGGCAGAGTGTACACAAAGTCTATGTAGAAACTATTTGGAGCAAAGGATTTAAAGGAATGTAAAGAAATTGCATATTGTGTTGTTTATATATGAATCTTATTTGTCTTTGTGTTTTGTATGGGCAGTGCTAAATCTATTCTTATCACCTATTTCATATCAAGCAAACTGCTGATTGGGATTTTACTTTTGAAAGTCTAAGGTTTTGCAAATTCTATAGAGAAGCAGTGATTCTAACACTGCTGTTTCTCTTTCTTTCTTTTAACAGATTAGGTATTCTTTTTTATTTATTTTATTTTAATTTTAAAGTTGATGTACAGAAGTTTAGGTAATAAGTATATTTGTTTTTGATCAGTATCACTTCTTCCCTTTTTCCTTGTTTACTCCCAATTCCTTCCCTCCCAAACTTCCTCTCCACCAAAGTTGTATAGTTCATTTTCAAAATAATTTCTAGTATCACTGCTGAATTAGTTCACCCCTTACCCACTTTATCTGTGCTTCCCCTTACCTTCCCCAAACAGATAAACATACCAGACAAAAAGTACAGAAATCCAAAACAGCAAAGAAGTGGGTAAACAAAAACAAAACAAAATAAAATCACAAAAAGTAAAATAAGAAAGCTTCTTGTTTCCATTTCTTGGCATTCATTTTGAAGAACAACATTTTACAAATCAAAACAACATTAAGATACCACCTCACCCCAGTTAGAATGGCTATAATCAAGAACTTTAATAACAACAGATGCTGGAGGGGATGTGGACAGAAAGGGAACCTTACTGCATTGTTGGTAAGAGTGTAAACTTGTTCAACCACTTTGGAAAATAGTATAGAGGTTTCTCAAAAGACTCCACATAGAGCTCCCCTATGACCCAGCAATCCCACTTTTGGGCATTTATCCAAATGTTCACAAACAAGACCACACTAAAGCTACCAGCAGGGCTATGTTTACTGCAGCCTTATTTACCATAGCTAAGATATGGAACCAACCCAGATGCCCCTCAGTAGATGAATGGATCAAGAAAGTGTGGTATAAATACACAATGGAATTCTATGCCTCCATCAGAAAGAATGACATTGCCCCATTTGTTAGGAAATAGAAAGACTTGGAAAAAATTCTATTAAGTGAAGTAAGCGAGGCCCAAAGAAACATAGGTCCCATGGTTTCCCTTATTTGCAATAACAAGTATATGTCTGAGTCAAGCAGAAAAGGTCAGATAAGTTGATGTTAGGGAAATGAACCCTAAGATATGTATTCAAATGTTTTTTTTTCTTTCATGTGATTGTTTCTAACACATTTATAAGATTATTTCTTTGTTGCTTTGTATGTCCCTCCCCCACAGTATAACCCCTGCTTTTACTGTATTTGATGTTGGTATAATTTGTGGAGGTGAAGGAAAAAACAAATTGTTTAAATAGGGATACAGGTAGAACCATTGCAACAATGAGATGTACAAGTCGTTATGTCGAAAACGAACTTTACAACCTTGGTTGGCGGGGGGGGGGGGGGGGGGGGGGGGGGGGGGGGGGGGGGGGGAGGGTTGGGAGGGCAGGGGGAGAATGGGATGGGAAGGGGAAACAAAGGAGGAGGCTACAATGCTTGATAAGAAATGTACTCATTATCTTGCCCATGTAATTGTAACCCCTCTGTACAACATTTTCACAATTAAAAAAAGAACAACATTTTTATAGGGTCATATGTAAATAACTATTGAGCCTTTATGATCCTCTCCTAAAAATATCCTATTTTGATCTCATTATGTGAATGTTTATAGAGTCCTATTTAACTTATCACTGTTGGTGGGAATGTAAACTTGTTCAACCACTCTGGAAAGCAGTATAGAGTTTCCTCAAAAGACTAAACAAGAGCTTCCCTATGATCCAGGAATTACACTCCTGGGCATTTGTCCAACTGACCACAAATCAGGCCACACTAAAGCTACCAGCACAACCATGTTCACTAAATATGTTCACTAAACCATGTTCATTAAACAAAGTAAGCCAGACCCAAAGAAAAACAGGCTGCATGGTTTCCCTCATTTGCAGTAATTAGAATGTGCCTATTCATTTATGAGTAAACACAAAGCATGGAACAGAACAAAAACTTATTCTTGGACTAAATTGGGTATTTTCCAAAGATAACTAATTATAATTTCCTTAAATATTTCCTTCTATGTTGCTTCAGATTTTTTCAGTAAATATCTAAATCTCTCTATATATTTTTAAGTTACTAACTTCATACATGTCTGTATATGTATTACTGTTTTTATTATGACTTTCAATTTCATCACAGACATAGTTAATTGCTCAATAAGATTGTACCTTCAAAGGCTCATAATCAGATGTTAAAAAGCCAGTGATTAGGTTGTATTTTTATTCACATGCACTTTATTTTTGAAGACTAGCTATAATAGTGGTACTGTTTATCAGTTCAATTGGTTCACCAGATAGCTTTAGTACACATTTTAAGTTGCATTCTTAGGAAGTTGTCTTATACAAGAAAGGTAGCATCTGTAGCTTAAAAGAATTTATACTCTACTTGTGGAAATGAATACTTAAGCAGTTCAGTGAAAGCATATAAATGCTGTGCTCTGGTAAATAATAAGATTTGAAAGATGTGACATACAGAGAGACAATTTCCCAATCTTTGAGGATTTTTCAAGCAAAACAAACAAACATTACTAATGCCAAAAAGAGAAGAAGCACAAATGGAGGAAAAAAAGGTCAGGTTTATTGTATTATATTGGGTTCATCAAACTGCAGATAAAATACAGTCAATTATATTGTTTTCACCATGAATAATTAGTAAGTGACCCTAGTCATTCACTACATATCATACAGAGTGGTTTCAGTGGAAACAGACCTTTTAAATTTACTTCAATTTTCTGTGCATGTTAGGAAGAGTTGATGAAAGAAAATAATGACTTACTTTGATTTGTACCTGAATCATATTTGAAGAAAATCTTTTGGTAACAGATGTACTGTAAAAATATATCAAGATTCACTGAAATCACTCATATCCTTCCTTTTATGACATGATTTCTCAGTTCATTATATACATCCTAAACACATAAAAAAAAGAACAGATGGTAGAGGCTTAGTTTTCAAAAGAGACAAATTCATGAAAATAATGTGATTCATCATAACGAATTTCCTTATACAGATCATTTTGTTCTATGCAGCAGAAAATGCTAACACTACTGAAAATGTTAAAAGATGGATTCAAGAACATAATTCAGATTTCAAAGTCACTAATATGTGCCAACAAATGTCACATCAGTCTATTGCCACTAAGGAATAAGCACAAGGAATATTGGTAAATGCTCATATCCAACACAATTTTGTTTGAAAGAAAATAGTAAATGTCAGGGTTGAGCAGAAAGCAATTTAATTTTGAGTCTTTTATCATTCACATATTATGGAAATAAAATTATAAATCCAATAAACCTTCCCTGTATTTGGTCATGTATTTAGAATAGGGCTCCACAAATACCTCACCAAACAAAATTCTTTAAGTGAATTAAAGTTCATTTTCACGCTTCTATTTGTTCATTGAAGGATGTAGTACTTTGGTTTTGGTTTTGTTTTCCTTTTTTTCCTCTTGCATAGTATCTGGCTGGGAGATGAAACTTCCCAATCACATTGTCTTTTCAAGAGTAGCCTCTAGTCAGTCTTCATGAGTCTATTCTTACCGAACAATATTGCAATATTTTCATAGTTTGAGGAAAAATTTTCAAAAATGTTAATCAGACTTTGCCATGCCTATAATTGAAGCATTTCAATGGCTTTTTGTCTTAGGAAAACCAAAATATTAAGAAATTGTTATACTTCCCACTAAATGAGTTTTTCTAAGATTACTCCTGATACTTTAGGCTCTGATCATAGTATGGAATAAATGTATTGTAAATTCTTTTAGGAGTGAAGTTGAACTCTATAGGCTTAATGACTTAATTCAGTCGAAAGCCTCTTTTGTTTTCTTTTTCTTTTTTATATTTTTTATTGTAAAAATACTGTACAGAGGGGTTATAGTTATATAAGCAAGGTAATGAGTACATTTACTATCAAGCATTGTTACCTCCTCCTTTATTTTTCCCTAACATCCCTCTATCTTTTGTTTTCTGATGGAATATTTCCAGTATACAATCTATGGATTCCTAATACTGGAATCATGAATTTGTACATAGCAATTCTATTAAATATATATTTTTGTGATCATTTGCCTCTAGGACTATACATTTTATTAGCAATTGATTTAAGATGTTTTATTCTCTCACTCATAAGCGACAGCAAAAAATATTGAATGACATGAGTAGGGGCTCCTAATACACATGACAGTAATGGATTCTAAACCTGTCCTCAATTTACAATGTCTTCTTTTAGGATAGATATTTCTTTAGTCTCATAATGTTTGAAAAAATACACAAAATGAAAAACAAAAACTTTTGGTTTCTCAGACTTATAGCTGACTGAAATCACTGGTAGTTTTCCCTTTTCTACTACAAAGAAGCAAAATTTTCCTATTTCTTTCTTTTAACTCTCAGTACCACCTGCATTAACAGCTTTATTTATGAGTGAACCTGCTATGCCTAACACAGAGTAAGCTCCAGGTTTGTGCTAAATCTGGAATATGGCAGAAAGCGATCCCATGAGTGGTCTGACCTTCCTGTCCATCCCTCATGCCATGCTTCAAATTTATCAGAGATCCTGAGTCCTTCTGTAAAGTAAGGATTGGGCATGAAAGCACACCTTTCCTTCTGCTTTAGATAGTGTTGCTTTTTATCATGAAACTGCAACAGAAATATATCTCACAGAGGAACTCAGTGTTCATGAAAATCATTGTTCTGATACCATCAAAAGGCCTCTAACAAGTGCAAACACATTCGGGTCACCTCGAAGATGTGGTTTTGATGGTATCAGATCTCCCCAAAAGGACAATTAAGGGATCTTGAGGACAGACTTACTTTATTTCCCACTAGGAAGGAGAAACCAATCATATCCAATATTTATTTTCAAATTTGGGGTGAAAGAAACATATTTTGAACTGTAACCATCCTGAAAGAAAAGGGAATATTTCTTCATTGGGCACAACATTTTTATGTTTCTGAGTTCCTGCACCTTCATTCCTTTTTATCCTTTCTACTTCATTGGAGAGTATCTGCTACTGACTTGTTTATTTTGTGAGCCTTCCTACTCCTTGCTTTCTTTTTCTGGGTCCAAAACTATTGGGAAACAACTTCTTATACTTTTTCCTTTTAGAACAAACCTGTATGCTCTGTGGGAGGACTGTCAGAAATCTTTTTGTCTTAAAGAGTCTAAATGTACATTTCAACTATGTGATATCTTCACTGAATTCTTCTATACTACATTTTCTATCATTAAATATGTACTCTTGTAAGGGTCTAAGTTCTTGATTTCTGCCATTCCCCCACCAGAACACCTGAGATGGTTGTAAGAAGATGAAACTAGCTAGATGAGACTTTTTGCAGTGAATCTCAGTGCTTGTTGAGTTGATTGAATAGTGAAATTGGAGGCTGACAGAATATAGAATGTTGTTTTGTAGGAGGACAAGCAAATAAATCAATTGAGCTGTAAAGCCTGACTTTGATTGGCTGGATATTGTGTCATGAAAAAAAGTGTATTCTGGTAAATAGGACTCAAACCATAAGGAGATTTGAATGTAGAAGGTATTTAGATTCTGATTGTGTTTTGATGGGAATGAAGCAAAAAAAATGGTAGAGGTGAAAGTTCCATTTATGTACATATGTATGTGTTTACATCTGTCTATGTATTTAGTGCTGGCCTAGCACTTAATCTCAGTGCCTGGTCACTGTCTGAGCTTTTGTTCAAGGCATGTGCGCCAACCATTTGAACCACAGCTCCACTTTCTCCTTTTTATTGGTTAATTGAAGATAACAGTCTCACAAATTTTCCTGCCTGGGCTGGCTTTGGAAACCAATGGTCAGATCTCAGCCTTCTGAGAAGCTAGGAGTCACTGTGGCTAGCTTCAAAGTTCCTTTTAAATACAGTAATGAAAATCAGCCTCCTGCAAGAGAGGTGCTCTCTGCATTAAGAGTGAGAGCTAGGGAAGTAATTGGATTGGGAGGCCAGAAACAAAAAATATCTTCAGGTGACAGAGGGGACCCCAGAGCTGAATGTGAGAAAGGGGAAATGAAGATTCAGAACTGGATGTCTGCAATAACTCTTGACAAGACAAGACAGTAAGTGGACAGGACAGTAAGATAACTGAAAAGCTGAAAAGGTCTGCATGATAAAGAGTAGCCTGTGTTAGAAAAGGTGCTGTGGAAAATGTACAGGGAGCCTTTGAGGATAGAAACCATTCATATAATAAGGGTAGAATAAAAACAGGGTTACAAAAAGAAGAGAGAATAACTAGGAACAATGAGCTTCTTCAGGCACTACTTACCTAGCCATTGCTACAGTGTAAATAGGGCTACATCTGAGGAAGAGGTAATTCCTATATGAAACTGAATAGCTGGAGAACAGAACTGGCTGAAGGCAGTCATAGCACTTCTAAAAGCAAGAGCAGGCCACCAAGGTCAGCATCTTCCACAGAGTCCCACAGCACAGTATCGTCTTTGACACTTGGACATGCATACAACTCGTGGACGGGTTGCGAGTGTATTGGGAATTGTATTTGGGAAGCTTTGATAACTCTAGTAGGGGTGGTGGTACTTGGTACATATTTTCTACATCCCTGGTACAACAAAAGGTAGCCTCTCTTAATTCTATGGCTCTTCCCCCACCCAGCCCCATGGCTTTCTTAAACCTTAAATCGATTTCCATATGTAGCTTCCACGCTTACTTACCCAAGACAGCTCTGCAATCCTGGAATAACACAGACCATAATCAAAAGTATAAAGAAGAATAAAAGGAGATGAAATATAATCACATTTTCTGAAGAATTGTCATTAAAACTTGTTACTAGTAGGTGTTTATCCTGGGAGACTAGTTAGCATATAATAAAAGAAGCAGAGAAAAAAAATACCTATCCTGAGGTGTGGTACTAGGGCTTAAAATAGGCCTCTCTTTTTTTCCTCCTTTCTCTTTTTTGACAAGTGAAATTGAACCTGGTATCTTCTGGAGTAGCTAAGATGGTATTATTGGCATCACTATCATGTACCGTCTAATTGAAATATCATTTTTTTCAAATTTACTTTATTGTTGTTTTATAGGTAATATATATCAGGGCTATCTTTACAGAGGTCAGGTATTAAGTACATTCCCTTTTGCATGATGTCATCTGTTCACTTACTGTTTCATTCCCTCCCTCCCATTTCACCCACAAGTTGTAAAGTTCACTTTCATCCATGTCCAGTGCACTCCACTGCTGGACTTTTCACCCTTTTCCCTCTGATTATGGAGATAATTATAATGGTTCCATAGTGACCTTTAAGGATTTATAATAAAATAACTCTAGACTCAAATACATTATATGGTTATTAATAGAAATAATGAAGAGATACATTATGTTCAATGCCTAGCTATTGCTCAAAGGTTTGCACAAATTATCTTCATTTACATCCTGTAAATACCATGTGGATTAGACAATGAAGATATTAATTCAAAATATATTCAACACATCTGCTTCAGGTTTGGTGCAGTAAAATTCCTTGAACTATTAACTATCTGTTCATAGTAGGGAGTAGGATCCATACTGACCTAATCATCAATTCTCCCACCAAATCCCACACATGCGGCATCTGCAACTTCACTGTTCATTTTTAACTGTTGATGTTTGTTATTTTGAGAGTGGTATTTTTAAGTAGTCAGAGCTTGCCTTGAACTCACAGTTTTCCTGCCTCACCCTTCCCAGGGCTGAGATAACATGGTAGGCCACCAGGCCAAGTGTCTCTCTCCCTCCCCTCCCTCCTTCTCTCCTTCCCTCCTTCCCTCCTTCCCTCCCTCCCTTACCTTCCTTCCTTCCTCCCTCCCTTGCCTTCCTTCCTTCCTTCCTTCCTTCTTTCCTTCCTTCCTTCCTTCCTTCTTTCCTTCTTTCCTTCCTCCCCCTCTGTCTCCCTCCTTCTGTCCCTTCCTCCACTCTTCCTTCCTCCTTCATTGATTTCTTTTTCATTTCCTTTCTCCCTCCTTCCCATGCTATTTCTTGACTTTTGCCTTTAAACAAAAGCATTACATATTTTTTCCTGAGTAAGGTCTTTCAAATATACAAGCTTCAATAATACTAAGGTTTTATTTTTCCCCTTACTAATTCTCTTTTTCTTTACTTTTTTTCTTTTTATGCATGAAGGTGTGTACATACATGTGTGCATATATGTATGTATATAGATAAAATCTCATTACAGGTCCAAAACTCACTGTGAAATAGTGATTCTCCTTTCTCTGCCTCACTGGTATTCTAGATGACTACCAACACATCAGAATCTCTCCTATACAACCTTGATCTCTGCCAGCTTGGATTTTTTTTAGCTTCAGTAGAGAAGTTTTTAAAGATTGATTTCAGATCTTTATTCTTTCTTTTAACAAAAATATTTTGTATTTTCTTTTATTTCTAGTGAGTATCACTGTTATATTTGTTCATCTTGTTTCACCTCCCCTACTCCCCCCCAAAAAAAACCCAAAAAGAAAACAGAAACAGCAACAATGGCAATTAAAAATGCCTTTTGTTTCCTTTTCTTAAAGTTCATTTCATAGAATATTATTTTATATGATCATCTGTGCATAGCTATTGAGCCTTGTCCACCACTCCTGTGTGTATCCTCCTTTGGCCACTGTATGTGACTGACCAGAGTCATATATAATTTATCTTCTTCCAGTGTGTTCACATATATTTTTTTATTTTAGTTATTCAGTATACTTACTTGTAGATTTATAGACACATTCTAGTTACCACAAATGAAGAAAATCATGAGTCCTATGTTCCTTTGGCTCTGACTTATTTTGCATATTATAATTTTTCCAAGTCTTTCTATTTCTTTATGAATGGTACAATGTGCTTCTTTCTGATGGATGAGTAGGATTCCACTATATATATATGTATATATAGTATATATACATATATACATATATACATATATACATATATACATATATATATATATATATATATACATACACACACAACAAATCAAAGAAAGGTTGGACAAATGGGATTGCATGAAATTGCAGAGCTTCTGCATGGCAAAGGATATAGCTAACAAGATCAAGAGAAAGCCCACGGATAGGGAGAAGATCTTCACTAGCCATACAATGGACAAGGGTCTCACACCTAAAATATACTTGGAAATCAAAAAATTAAATCCCCCAACAACAAATCCTCAAACAACTGTCCAATAAATAAGTGGGCTAAAGACTTAAAGAGAAAATTCTCTGAAGAGGAAAGAAGGATGGCCAATAGACACATGAAGAAATGCTTAATCTCTCTAGCCATAAAAGAAATGCAAATCAAAACAACATTGAGATACCACCTCACCCCAGTTAGAATGGCTATAATCAAGAACTCTAACAACAACAGATGCTGGAGGGGATGTGGACAGAAGGAACCTTACTGCATTGTTGGTGGGAGTGTAAACTTGTTCAACCACTTTGGAAAGTAGTATGGAGGTTCCTCAAAAAACTCCACATAGAGCTCCCCTATCACCCAGCAATCCCACTTTTGGGCATTTACCCAAATGTTTACAAACAAGACCACACTAAAGCTACCAGCACAACTATGTTTATTGCAGCATTATTTACCATAGCTAAGATATGGAACCAACCCAGATGCCCCTCAGTAGATGAATGGATCAAGAAAATGTGGTATTTATACACAATAGAATTCTATGCCTCTATCAGAAAGAATGACATTGCCCCATTTGTTAGAAGAACTCTAACAACAACAGATGCTGGAGGGGATGTGGACAGAAAGGAACCTTACTTCATTGTTGGTGGGAATGTAAACTTGTTCAACCACTTTGGAAAGCAGTATGGAGGTTCCTCAGAAGACTTCACATAGATCTCCCCTATGATCCAGCAATCCCACTTTTGGGCATTTACCCAAATGTTTACAAACAAGACCACACTAAAGCTACCAGCACAACTATGTTTATTGCAGCATTATTTACCATAGCTAAGATATGGAACCAATCCAGATGCCCCTCAGTAGATGAATGGATCAAGAAAATGTGGTATATATACACAATGGAATTCTATGCCTCCATCAGAAAGAATGACATTTCCCCATTTGTTAGGAAATGGAAAGGTTTGGAAAAAATTATATTAAGTGAAGTCAGCCAGGCCCAAAGAAGCATAGGTCCCATGGTTTCCCTTATTTGCAATATCTAGTATAGGTATGAGTCAAGCGGAAAAGGTCAGTTAATGTGATGTTAGGAAAATGAACCCTTAAATATGTATTTTAATGTTTTCGTTTCTTTCATGCATGTGTTTCTAACGCATTTATAAGATTATTTCTTTGTTGCTTTGTATGTCCCTCCCCCACAGTGTAACCCCCGCTTTCACTATATTTGATGTCAGTATAACATGTGGAGGAGATGGGGACAAACAAGTCGTTTAAGGATTCAGGTGGACCTGTTGCAACAATGAGAAGTACAAAATGTCATGTCAAAACCAGCTTTACAATGTCGGTGTGGGGAGGGGAGGGGGGTATAATTGGGTGGGGGGAGGGGGGTAAAATTGGGTGGGGGGAGGGGGGAGGCGGGGAAGGGAAGTGAAGGGTAAACAAAGGAGGAGGCTGCAATGCTTGGTAAGAAATGTATGCATTATCCTGCCCATGTAATTGTAGCCCCCCTGTACAGTATGTTCTCAAATAAAATAAAATACAATTAAAAAAAAAAATTCTATTAAGTGAAGTAAGCCAGGCCCAAAGAAACATAGGTCCCATGGTTTCCCTTATTTGCAATATCTAGTATATGTCTGAGTCAAGCAGAAAAGGTCAGATAAGGTGATGTTAGGGAAATGAACCTAAGATATGTATTCAAATGTTTTTTTTTCTTTCATGTGATTGTTTCTAACACATTTATAAGATTATTTCTTTGTTGCTTTGTATGTCCCTCCCCCACAGCATAATCCCTGCTTTCACTGTATTTGATGTCAGTATAATTTGTGGAGGGGAAGGGGAAAAACAAATCGTTTAACTAGGGATACAGGTGGACCCATTGCAACAATGAGATGTTCAAATTGTTATGTCGAAAACGAACTTTACAACTTTCATGGGAGATGGGGGGCTGGGAGGATTGGGTGGGGGGGGCGGGGGGAGGATGGAAAGGGATGGGAAGGGGAAACAAAGGAGGAGGCTACAATGCTTGATAAGAAATGTACTCATTATCTTGCCCATGTAATTGTAACTCCTCTGTACAGTATTTTTACAATAAATACACACACACACACACACACACACACACACACACACACACACACACATATATATACACACACATATATCACATTTTCTTGATCCATTTATCCACTGAGGGATATCCAAGTTGATTCCAAATTTTGGTTATGGTAAGCAATGCTGCACATGGTGGTTCTGTTGGCTTTAGTGTGTCCTTGTTTTTGGTCCATTAAATAAATGTCCTGGAGAGGGATTACTTGGCCACATGGAAGCTCTATGCTTAGTCTTTAAAGGAATGTCCAGAGTGCTTTCTAGAGTGGTTAAACTATTTTACATTTCTACCAGCAGTGTAATGGAGTTCCCTTTTGGCCACATTTCTTCCAGCCAGCAGTTGTTATTGTTACTTTTCTTAATAATGGCCATTCTAACTGGAGTTAGAATGGAGTTATTCTCAATGTTGTTTTGATGTGCATTTCTTTTATGACCAGATATATTGAATACTTCTTCCTGTGTCTTTTGGCCATTCTCTTTTTCTTCCTCTGCGAATTCTCTCTTTAACTCTTTAACCCATTTATTGATGGGTTGTTGAGTTTTTGAGGATTTATATTTTGGGTGTTTTAATTTTTTGAGCTCTAAGTATATTTTAGATATGATGTTATTGTCTAATGTATGGCTAATAAATGTATAGCCCATTCTGTGGGTCTTCTATTTATTTGCTAGCTATATCCTTTGCAACACAAGACTCTTCAGTTTTACCCAATCTCATTTATCTAGTCTTTCTTTGATTTGTTGTGATTCAGGATCTTTGGTTAGGAAGTCTATGGTAGGTCTATGGTTTCCCCTGCTCTTTCTTACAATATTTTCAGAGTATCTGGCCTTACATTGAGGTCTTTGAGGAGATCTTTATTCTTAGTATACATCTTCAGTACTATGAATTTTCCTCTGAGTAATAAATTATGTCCCACAAATTTTAATATCTAATATCTATTCATATTTGCCTGAATTAGTTGGCAGTTTTCCTTGTTTTTCTTTCTTTGATCTATGTGTTTTATTTAGAAGAATGTCAAATACTGGGTGGTTTTCCTGGCTGTGTTTTAATTATTTGCTTGTTTGTTGATTCTCTTTAGCATATTCTTTGTGAAATTGCAGTAACTTAAAATCTGTTATTACTTTATTCCTAGAATATGGCATATATATTTATAAATATTTTCTGTTGAAATGTATGCATACATTATAATAGGTATAAATCTGTAAACATTTCAATGATTGAACTGTAGATACATGAAATTTAAATGATTTGCACTGAAATTTTCTTAGTGATAATTATTTGAGTGCATTATAAAATACATGAATGGTCTTTGAACTGGAAAGGAACAAAGAAGGATTGGAACTGGAGATTTTTATGGACACAATGAGTGCATTATTATGATTTGGTTATGTAATTAAACATATTTTAGCAATCTTGCAGAATGTATAGTTTCTTAATTACTGTTTAAAGTATCACTAAGCCATTCTCATGGAAAGAAAAGCTAAATAAAATCGATGCAATATAAAATTAATTACTCTTGCTACTAAAATTTTATATGTAGGTTTTTAAAAAATTATTACGAATCAGAAAAGATCTAGATTCATGGCACTGAATCACTCTGAGCAACTTATATGGAATTTAAACCTATATAAACTAATCAAAATACTTTAACTTTCTACTAACATCTTTATTCTAACATTTTGTCAGCTAATTTATGATAAAGTTAACTTCCCATGTTGAAATTTACAGATATAGAAATAGAAATTTTAAAGTGCCCCATTAATTAAAGTTTTCTGTTCCCTGTGATCTTCTAGCATAGCTGCTGTATTAGAATGAAATATCATGTGCTGTGGTGAGATCTCTGGCTGTAAGCAAGATTTGACTGTTTCACTGTTAGGGAAGCAATGGAAAAAATGCATTTTAGTCTATATAAATACAAGTGACCCTTTCTTGAGGAAAAATTTTTATTACTCCCATAACTGTATCTATGAGATGAAATAACTAAAGCAAGTTAACTGAACTTTAACATATTTGTATCTAAAATCCTGGAGTTCCTGGAGTTCCTTTTGATTTGGAAGATGAGATTCCAAAGGAAGGGAGACTCACACAAAATTTTGGTACTAATGTCATCAAAACTTCATCATCTGGGCTGGGAAGTTGGCTCAGTGGTAGAGTGCTTGCCTTGCTTGCATGAGACCTTGGGTTTGATTCCTCAGCACCACATAAGCAGAAAAGGCAGTAAGTGGCTCTGTGTCTCAAGTGGCAGAGTACTAGCCTGAGCTGAAGAGCTGAGGGACAGTGCCCAGGTCCAAAGTTCAGGCCCCACAACAGACAAAAAACAAAACAAAACAACAACAACAACAACAAAAAAGCCAAAAATGTCATCATCTCAGAATCTCTCATGCTTTTGAAAAGTGTCATATAATCACAGTTGAGGGACTTCTCTAGAGATTTTTCAGGCCCCACATCCTTTCTTTCCTGTAGTGGATTCTTTATACTTTGCATTGTAAATGCAACATCTCTTGGTTTAGCATATAAAGGGATTCATTGAGGGATCCCAGGTAACACCCAAATAACTACTGTAAACAACAAGAGGTATTAAAATGAGTGCTGAGAAATGTAGAGTTGTAGGAGAAAAATATTAACTCTATCTCAAGAACCAAAGAATTAGGAAATAATTTTGAATTAATATGACCCTTCATTGAAGATACATAGCTAAGTCAGTATTCTAGGAAGAAAGTAGCGATCGGTGGGGACATACATTAATAATAAATTTTTTCCATCCTACACCTGGATATGTAGGAAGTATATTTGCAAAATCTTTTGAACATGTTATCCTTTCAAACACCTCTTTTTGTGTAGACGTGAGAATAACATTTCTTGAAGCATTCCAAGGTTTAAATCTCAACTAACGGAGGGAAAACTGCGCTCATATCACAACAAAGGGCCCTGCTTGCCTGTTATAGCCTTCATTTTGTTTTCAGAGTGCTGCCTTTCTGTCCCTTTGATTTAATTCCCATTATGTTGTGAATATGAATGCCTCCCACAGGTTCATACATGAAACTTTGGTCTCTAGCAGGTGGCGCTATTTTAGGAGATTCTGGAAATGTAGGGAGACAGGAGCTAGGTAGAGACAAACAGGTCACTTCTTCATTCAGAAGAAGGTCTACATCTTACACTGGCCTCCTTCTGTTTCTTTTTTGCTTCCTGGCTGTATTGCTATGAGCCCTTTTCCTTTACTCCATGTGTTTCCACCTTGCTATCTGCCTAAAAGCAATGGAGTCAGTCAATCAGGAACTAAAACCTCTAAAACTGTGGGGTGAAATAAATCTTCACTTTATTTCCCTAGATATTGGTTATAGCAACAACATTTTAGCTCAGCCTCTCCTTTCTGCCTAAATGAAATAATAATTAAATGCCGTCAAAGGGCCCAGCTATGCAAAATGCATACTAACGCTCAGATGTTTTACCTCTTCCTTGGATGGGCTTTTCATTTCCTCCTCTTGGCGTCCTCTTTATCTGTGGGTCCATATTTCATTACTTCAAATGTTAGAGGACTACTATGGTCCTGTCCAGGTTTTGACAGATTAACAGATTTTATGAAAACTTTCTAGCTTTACTGTTGCAAACAGGACATATCCTAAAATTATAACCATTTTCAACTTGAAATTGAAATTGCTACGATTGTAACTCTTTCTGGTTACGTACTCAGTTCATGCTTCAGAAGTGTGAACTGGGTAACCGTTAAGCTTCCCCATAACTTCCATATTAATTATAGAGGATATTTTTCTGAGAAGCATGTACATGATAAGATAGGATTTTTTTTACTTTAACTTTTTCACAATTTTCTCTGTCCAGTGACAAAGGAAATGATAGATAAGATAACCTGTATCCTAGAGGAGAAAAAAGATAATCATGTTCTCACATGTCAGTGGAAAATTTTATAGCTGAGTTCTTAGGAAAATAAAGTATGTTATGAAGTAATTATACTCTTTGTATCTGAATAACATAACATAAAATTGAAGATAGACCAAGATGAACTATATAAAAATCTCCTTGAATGCTTCCTAAATATTTATTCCTGGAAGAAAGTGTAAAAATTTAGGATTTAACCTTCTTTTAGTATATGAGTACAACATTTAGAGAGAATGCAGTTTTAGTATTGATTTGGAAATTTCTGAGAGCTGAGGAAAAGTGTTTCTTCTTACTGTGACCCCTTTGATTTCCTTATCTTTTAAAAAAAGGACAGTAATTGATGCCACCTATAAAGTTAAATTCCACCTATAAAGATTTGGTTAGTCAGATAAAAAAAAACTTTTATTACTTCAAACACATCTTATTCCATACACGCCTGCACACACATACACTTCTAAAATGGGAGTTTGTGAACAATTACAGGAAATGCTTGAAATTAGCAAATAAAAGTTTTACTTTTTTTCAGGCAAATGAAAATATACATAAACATTAGGTTGTCCAAACTAGTTGGGTAAGTCATTTCACATCATTTTGACAAAAATCAACTTGAGAGAGGAACAACCTATTTATTTATTTATTTATTTATTTATTTATTTATTTATTTGGTCTGGTCATGGGGCCTGAACTCTGGGCCTGGGCACTGTCCCTCAGCTCTTCAGCTCAAGGCTAGCGCTCTACCACTGAGCCACCTTCCCCAGAACAACTTATTTTAGGTCACAGTTCATAGGATTCAGTTTATCATTGGTTTTAGACGTGTGGCAAGGCAAAAACAATACGGTAGAAGTACATAGCAGAAGAAAGCTGCTCACATCATGGTGGTCAGGAGACAGACAGAGACACGGAGACCAGAAACAAGTCATGCAGCTATGCTTCAAGACCAGGTCCACAGTGATTTTAGTTCTTGCAACTAGATCCGTGCCCAGTTTCCACTAACTCACCCAAATGGCTTTGTATTATGAATCTGTCCATGGTTTAATACATTGAGAATGTCAGAGTGTTCATGGACCAATTACTTCCCAAAAGCCTTACCTCTGAATATTGTGTTTAGGACTTATCAACTAAACCACAGCAATTTTCATTTTAAAATAAGGAATAGCAATAAATAGTATATATTATAAATGTTGTGATTGTTGAATAAAATAACTCAAGAAATCCATTCTGCCCTCCCCCACAATATAATCCCCTGCTTTCACTGTATTTGATGTTGGAATAATTTGTGGAGGGAAAGGGAAAAAACAAATTGTTTAAACAGGGATACAGGTGGACTCATTGCAACAATGAGACGTACAAGACGCTATATTGAAAAACGAACTTTACAACGTTGGTGAGGGGCAGGGAGCAGAGGGGCGCCGAAGGGAAGCAGAGATGGGAAGGGATGGGAAGGGGAAACAAAGGAGGCTACAATGCTTGATAAGAAATGTACTCCTTACCTTGTCCATCTAATTGTAACCCCTCTGTATGGTATTTTCACAATTAAAAAATATGTAAAATAAAAACAAATAAAAATAATAATAATAAAGAAATCCATTCTGTAAATGGATTCTCTGTGTATACAGTCAAACCATTTGCTTATCTAGTGTCTTCATAACAGATGAAGGCATGGAAAGAGTTGCATGGTTGCAACTGAGATCTTCTGGCCAATAAGCCAATAGGCCTTCACAGAAAAAAAGTTTTCAGCACTGTGATTAAAAAGACAGGTGATGGTGGCTCATGCCTGTAATCCTAGCTGCTCAGGAGGCTAAGATCTGAGGATTGTGGTTCAAAGCCAGCCCAGGCAGGAAAGTCTGTGACTCTTATCTCCAATAAACCACCACAAAACCAGAGGTGGGACTGTGGCTCAAGTGGTAGAGTGCTTGAGCTGAAGAGCTGAGGGACAGCACCCAGGCCCAGAATTCAAGCCCCACAACTGACAAAAAATAAATAAGACAGGGACTGATAGTGTGATATGTATTTTCTATAACAGCACTGTAGTAAGATGCTGTCTAGCTTGTAGTAGTTTTGCATCAGTCAACCTTCAACTGCGCATATACTTAGGGATGGATTTTGAGTGATGGGTGTAAATATTTTTCACCCAATAGTTTCATTGAACTAGTCTATTTGAGGCCTATGGTATACATCTACCAAAGGCTGATATAGATTACAATTTCAATCAAAGGCCTTGGAACAAGGATAATAGATTTGCCAATACTATTCTTAAGTCATGGTCTATGAGTTACTATTTTCGGTTTAAAAGGTAGCCTATATATAATCGCTTTCCAAAGTACTGTAAGATCTTTCTCATGGGATACCATCTACCTACCATCATGTATTAGGAAACTGCAGCTTAGAAATCAATCTCCCAATTGAACTGATTTTCTAAAAGACATAGAAATCAATTATTCAAATAAAATAACAGGGAATTTTTTTTAAAAAAAAATCCATCTCCCTTTTAGAAAGAAGAGGATTTGATTTGGAGAAAACCTATTTATCTTTATTAGAATGCTGCCCATGTTTTCTATGTACCTGTTCACTCTTATTTCAGAACTTTCCAGGGTGACTAATGGATGTCTATCAAGCAATGGCATAGTTTGCTGTCTTTTCCTTCTCTTCCCACTCCCCTCCACCCCCTCCTCAACACCCCACCTCTTCCATCTTTTTCAGAGTCTGAACTCAGTCTTGCATTCTTGCTTGGTTTTTGCTGCTCATGGCTGGCATGCTACCACTGGAACTGTCCCCAATCTCACTCCCCCCACCACCCAATCAATTGGACACAAAATCGTACAGACTTTTCTGACTTCAAACCTCAATCCTTAGATCTCAATGACAGGAATAAGTCACTGTTGCCTGACTTGCCAAAATATTTTTAAGCTAGAGACAGACTTTGCTTCTCAAAAAGGAAAAAAAAAATGAATTGTTTAAATAGGGATACAGGTGGACCCATTGCAACAATGAGATGTACAAGTCATTATGTTGAAAAATGAATTTTACAACTTTGGCCGGGGAGTGGGGGGGAGGGAGATGGGAAGGGGAAACAAAGGAGGAGGCAACAACCTTTGATAAGAAATGTACTCATTTCCTTGATCATGTAATTGTAATCCCTCTGTACGGTATTTTCACAATAAAAAAAAAGAAGCATACTCTGCAACTCAATAGTCAGAGTGAAGTTTTAAGCCCAACTTTACTCAACCTGTAACTATTAACAGTAAAGACAGGTAAATGTGAAGAATTTAAATCTGTCTGTCTTGAGAATTTAACATGGTTATGCTTTACTATAGGATGAGATTTTCCACATAGCTTTTATATAATTCATGAATTTTGTGTAGAAGTTTGAGAAATACTTTACTTCCTTCAAAATTGTTTTGTCCCCTTTATGACAAAATACTCTGTCTTTTGCAGATGTTCTTTTAAATTCTACATAGTAACTTCATGTTAGCTAATGTTGGTCATGGTGTTATGATTATACAAACTCTCTGGGAAGCAAGGGAGTTTGGAGACAGTGGTTTTAAACATCGACTAACCATGTCCATTTCTATATTACTGTCAGTGGAATATTGAAATAGGAAACAAGACATATTTGTTTTGCAGGGAGGAAGGTAGAAGGGTTTATAAAAGAATGCAAACAAATAGCTTATTATTATGCTTAAATAATGATGCAGAAAACATGTGTTGAATAGATGTTCAATTCATTTTGAAATGTGCACTTTATCTTAGGTCTAAGTGTCAGTCATTTTTAATGGAAAGCCACAGAATAATCATAGTTTAATTGCAACAAGAGAGGCAACATATTAAGCATCAGTGTGATAGGATACTGTGTTTCCCAGAGTGACTTATTTTATGTCAATTTATAAATGGAAATCATGGACACACATGTGTGAACACACATGTAAACATACATGTATATGAGTATGTGTGCAAATGTGCACTGTATGAACACACACATAGGCAAACACATCCAAACACACATAGGTGAACACACATGTAACCATGTTCACACATGCATGAACACAAATATGCACAAGTGCGTGAATATACATGTAAACACATGCACAAAGACACATGTAGACATATGCACACACAGGCAAACATGTGTAAATATGCACAAGTGAATATAGGTGTGGACACACATGTTAGCATGTGCACACATAGGTGAATGTGCACCTGAGCATATGCACACATGGGTGAACATGTGTGTGAACATATGAATACATTATTGAACAAGCATTGAAAATATGCACACATAAGTGAACACATACATGTAGCAGTGTCCTTCAAAACCTTCTCCAACATGACTACCCCTATCTTCTTCTTTGTCTCTGCCACTTTTTAAAATTTAAGTATTTCCCAATCAGTAATTGTCACTGAGTCCTTTATGGCTTGACAAGCATGCTATACAGCAAAGGGTATCTATAATTTTTCCTGAATAACTTTGGGAGAAAGAAAGAACATTGCAGTTAGAAAGAAGAGGAGTTGACAATTTCTGCAGCTGTGGCAAAATTTGAACTGGGTTTGGCCATTTGTTTGGTTACCACTTGGAGTAGCTTTCCACTACAATGACAAAATATTTGAGGTATCCAGATTAGAAACAAGAAAAACATGTCCAGGCTTGGAGTTGGGTCAGTTGGCCCATTGCATTTGAGCATGTGGCGGCACAGGTGTTAGATGCTGCCTTCATTACTGCAGCCAGGAACCAGTAAGAAAGGAAAAGGGGAGGTTTGGGTCCGAATATTCATTCCCGATATTCCCTTAGAGGACACAACTCCAGTGACATAGCCTGCTCCCACAATCCTCTTATTTTCTACAAGTGTAGACCAAACCTGTACCTCATGGACAACATGAAGCAACATTTAAGATCCAAACTATAACACAATCACAGGAAAGGATTCCTCTCGAAGGGCAGTCACTTTTCATTTCTTATCTCCCTGTCGTGATGATCTGTAAACTATCACAAATATTTTTTAAAGCTGAAGGACTGGTGTGACTACTTTGCTATAACCTAAGGAACAGGAAAGAAAATTGAAAGTGTGCTTGTCACTCTGCCGCAAAGTTTACAAGTAACAGACCCCAGGGGCTTGAATTCTGATTGGCATTCTAAGCTTGCACTGTTCAAGAGACACTCCATTTTGTAAGAAAGTGAAGTTAGTTGATGGAGCTACAGAATTCCCAGCTCACCTTTTGAAAAGCTAAGTTTCAATGTCATTAGAGTGGAGTAGACATAGATAATGGCACGTGAATTTTGGGAAGATTTGGGGTTAAATCTTGTTCTTTCTCTATCTCCAGGTATGGAACCTAGGACAGTTCATTGAACATTTTCTGGTGCTATTAGATGAGATAATTTTCAAAAGCCGTTCCTACACTGGGATAACCTTCAGTGCAAGGAAATGGATTGTTACACTCCACAGAGAAAAAAAAAACAAAATCTCAATTAAGATGTAAACAAACTAAAACACTTAAAGATGTGAGAGTTTCAAAAGAATTCCCAGTCCTCTGGCAATGAGACTAATGAGCAGTGAAAAGACCAATTGTGAGCAACAGATGGAAAAGTTCATCACCTATGAAATCAGCCCCTGCATCCTTCCGTGATGACTGCTTCCTTTTCTCATTGCCTACATATTTATCAAAACTCATGGATGTGACTTCTGTGACTCTCCTGAGATGACTTTTTATCAAAACAAATGCACTTCCTAATGAGCCACTGCTAAGTAAGAAAAGAACTGCAAAGAACATTCTTCCATTTGTCAGTCACTGGTGCTTTTTGCATTCAGCCAGGTTTTCCCAACCCCCTGCTTTCTGAATCCATTTTATCCTACAGGCCTCCACATCTAGTCCTTACTCCATGCCACAGTACCTTTCCCTAGGTTTTTCCCTCAGACATCCTAGTGGCTCAATCAGACTAAAGGATTCTTAAAAGTAAAAGTCTTCTGAGGCCCAGACTTATTTTAAAATGTCTACTTATTATAATTAGCAATGTACTCCAAAGTACATGGCTTTAAACCTCCCTCTAACAAAATTCACATTTCTTCTGAATCCTCCCTTTTATATTGCAATGAGAAAGAGCTAGTCTAGTCTGCTCTTACCAAAATTTTAAATCATTTTTCTTATATAGGTCTATATGTTCTCTATTCAATTTAAAAAGCAGGAAGACAACACTGAAATAAAGAAACACTTCAATAATACCCTGGATTAAATTGATTTACCTAGACTTGAACTCTAGATATTGGAATATCTGAATAAGATGTTATATTGAATTTTCATTTTAGACTGAAAAAAATTGAATCAAAATAATTGTATATCAATGGATCAAGAAAATGTGGTATATATACACAATGGAATTCTATGCCCCCATCAGAAAGAATGACATTGCCCCATTTGTTAGGAAATGGAAAAACTTGGAAAAAATTATATTAAGTGAAGTAAGCCAGGCCCAAAGAAACGTAGGTCCCATGGTTTCCCTTATTTGTAATATCTAGTATATGTATGAGTCAAGCGGAAAAGGTCAGATAATGTGATGTCAGGAAAATGAACCCTTAGATGTGTATTTTAATGTTTTTCTTTCATGCATGTGTTTATAACACATTTATAAGATTATCTCTTTGTTGCTTTGTATGTCCCTCCCCCACAGTATAACCACTGCTTTCACTATATTTGATGTCAGTATAACTTGTGGAGGAGATGGGGAAAAACCAGTTGTTTAAGGATACAGGTGGACCTGTTGCAACAATGAGAAGTACAAGTTGTCATGTCCAAAACGAGCTTTACAATGTCGGTGCGGGGTGGGGGGGGGAGGGGGGTACGAAGGGGGAGGAAGGAGAAGGATTGGGATTGGGGGGGAGGGGGGAGGCTGGGAAGGGATGTGAAGGGTAAACAAAGGAGGAGGCTGCAATGCTTGGTAAGAAATGTACGCATTATCCTGTCCATGTAACTGTAACTCCTCTGTACAGTATGTTCACAAATAAAATAAAATTAAATAAAAAAATAATTGTATATTTACACTTAATGGAGGGTTGAATGGTTGACCCATGCAGGAAAGAGAAGAAGCGATGCAATGTTTCATTCTGATCTATTGTACTCAGACCTTAAAATTTTGTTTCGGCTGGGTGCTTTTGGCTCATGCCTATAACCTTAGCTACTCAGGAGGCTGGGATCTGAGGATCATGGCTGAGAGCCAGCGGACAGTCTGTGAGACTCTTCTCTGTGATTAACCACCAGAAAACCAAAAGTAGAACTCTGTGGCCCAAAGTGGTAAAGCACTAGCCTTGTGCAAAAATGCTCAAGAACAACACCTAGGCCCTGAGTTCAAGCCCATTGAGTAACAAAAAATGTTTCAGTTATCATGTAATCTCAGTTTACAAGGCTGTGAAGTGTTGGCTCCGATACACAGGGGTTTCAGAAAGTTGTCTGTCTATTCATTGTTCCCCTATGCTTTGCTTTCAAAGAACAAAAACAGAAAAAATGTGGAGAACTTTCCTTTTGCCTTCTTTTCCAAATTGCTTTATTCTAACACTCTAAATATAGTCTAACTGTTCAGATACTATGACCTCCTTCGATGAGAAAATGTCCATTCATTTTATTGAAATTGATGGACCCGCACCCACAAAATATTTGCATCCATTCTTCATTCTTTAATAGAGACCAAACAGAGGAATGACCATGAGGAGGTCTTCAGGATAGGGAGGAAAATTGAATTTGTGGAGTTTGTTGTTGCTGTTGTTTTGTGCTGAACTGAATTTGTGGAGTTTGTTGCTGTTTTGTACTGAGGATTCAGCCCAGGGCTTATGCAAAGCAGGCACAAGTGCTCTACCTCTAAGCTACATCCCAATCCTTTCTAATAATTTATTTTTGAGACAGGATCTTCCTAAATTTCCTAGGCTGGTCTCAAACGTCCAGTCCTCCTGCTTCAAACTTTTCTGGGAAGTGGATATTTTAACCTCTCTTATAACCATTGAAATGTTACGAGTGTCAATATAACAATGTACAGCAAATGAAAAAAATAGTAAGGTGTTTTCTAATTATGTTTTGTTTTTTGATATTCCCTTTTTGAACTCATTAGTTAGCAGTCATATCTATTGTTCCCACATTCCTTCATTTGTTGTAATTAACCTTAATAAATTTGTGGCTGAGCTGGATTTTTCCAGTGCTGTCATCAGTGGCTGACACATAATTATTCTGTGTTTATGGAATGAACTCTGAATTTGTTTTGAAGGGTTGATGAAACAAATTGTCACAAATTTGGTAGTTTACAATGATAGAAACCTATTCTCTTTAAGCTCTGGCAAGCAGAAGTCCCAAATCAAAATGTTGAATGAGTTCTTCCCAGAGGCTCTAAGGGAAAACCGGGTCTAGAGGCCTTTCTGCTACTTCAATTCTCTTCCCAGTCCCTACTGGCTTCCCTTGGCTTGGAAATGCAGCATTCCATTCACTGTCTCTATCTTTACCTCATCCTCTCCCTTGCATCTCCATGTGTCCTGTGCTTCTCACAATGATATATACTAATCCTCTATGATCGCATTCTGAAAGGTCTATTAACTACATTTTCAAAACCCCTATTTCCAAATGCACCCATTTCTTTCTGAGAATCTAGGTGGAAAAATTTTTCTGGAGCTGACTCAACCTACTGCAAATTTCATAATGACTTATTCTGACGAAAAAGAGGGAGACTTGTTTCTCTACCCTTCATTTACAGAGATTTCTGCTAGCCTCAACTCCCCATCTGTGGTTCTAAGAAAGTTTTTCAGTCCAGATATGAGAAAGGCATCTTTACCATAGGAATTTTGTCTCCTATTTCAGGAGTAAGGAGGGTCCCCTTCTTGTCTTCTGTGTATGAAATGCCTTAGACTGAAAATACTCAATAAGCCCAGAAAGCAAATATAAAGTTGATCTGAACACCATTATTCCCTCATTCTTTTTAACTTGTGGGATTTTTAAAAAACTTGTTTCTTTGAAAGGAGACTGATTAACAGTACAAAATTCTGGAAGAACTCAGAATATCTAAAGACAAAGAAGCACAAATTACACTGAATAACCAGGTAATGGAACATTTTTTTTTCAGAATAATTGAGAAAGCGTATGAAATGTGCCCACAGACATAAATTGAGTATAAAATGAGATGAAGTATGAGGGTTATGTAAGCTAAGACAATTTATTAACGATTTTTATTTTATTTAAAAGGAATAGGAAAAAATAGGAGTGGTGATAAGAATATATTAAAAGATTCCATGGGAAAATGAGTCCCATTAATGGATCTAACATATTTAAATGATAAGAATAAAAAAGGCATTGAAAGATAGGTTTAGGAAATAATTATTTAAAAATTCTTCATATAGTATTCTGTTTCTATGATTACTATGAGCTGATTAAGGGAAAGAACCATCTAAGCACATGCTTAGTATTTATAGCATGATATTTAGCAGGTGTGCAGCACCTTCTACCTAATACAGCAGGCGTATAACAATGTATCCTTTTATTTTTTGTCAGTCCTCTGTTTGAAGCCAGAAATTCCACTTCAGCCACACTTTTAGCTAGTTTTACTTTAGGTATATTTTTTTCTGATGCGGTCTCAGATTTTTGGGAACAGGCATATGCAGTAGCATTCCTATCGGTACCTCCTGCACAGCTAGGATTACAGGCTAGAGCATCAGATTTAGAGAGGGGATTTTCCTGACAGAAAGATACATGCTAAATTCTATTGTCTAGTATGAGGTAGTACAGGTTTTGAAGACAAACTTAGTTATGTCTCAAGCCATTACTTTAGTATTAATTTAGAGGTGGAATTTTGGACCTACATTATCAGTTATATGAGACTGGTAAAGTATGGCTCACTGATGTGAGTTACAAACTTGTCTTTCTGCATAGCTTACATGGAGGTCAAACTTAAGCAATATAATACTTTATTGAAATAAATGTAAAAAGACGGATGTATTTTGAATATGATTCAATTGCTACTGAGAATTCCCTATAGATACATGGCAACTGTGAATAAAATGCATAGATATTTTAGTAGCGTTATTTGAAGAGTTTTAATCAACATTAAGATAAAAGAAAATGGAACAGAGAATACAAGGCCTGTCTGTTGATCTTGTGCTAGCATGTCTATTTTGCATTTGCACTATAAAATTTCCTCATTTCAAGGCCCATCAACACGGGAAGGAAGGAGCTTTTCAAAAATAAATCACAGCACAGATACGGCAAAATAAAAGAGCATTTTTTGAATCCTACAGAAAAGAAGAAAATGAAAGTAGGAAAACTTTGTTTAGAATTCAATAGAACCTCAGAAAGTTCTATTTTCAGGACAAAAAAGTAAAACCTGTGAAATGAAAACAAATTTCCATAGCTGTAGTTGCAATAAAATCTGACACTAGATAGCTCAGCTAGCAAAATAAATGTAACTTTATGAATGATTCAAAAGTTGATGACAGAGAAGCTCTAGGGCTGCTGCAAAACCATTTACCACATGTTTCTGACATGGAATATGGCATCATTAAAATCAGAGACATACCGAGTAGTGACAGAGTTATTTTTTAATGTGTCTTTTCATAGGATGAGTACATTGAGAAGACATGTTGCCAATTGAGATTTTTTAAAAAGTGATTTAAGAATAGATTTAATTAATTCCAAACCATGAATTGATTTAATTTACTAGAATAAAGTAAATTCCCAAGAATTCTGAAAAGGGGATCTCTAAAATGCATCGTAGGCTTAATATTGTGGTGTGATATATTACAATCGGTGAAATGACAGAAATAAATAAAGTGCATGTTGAAATATTTTGAGGAGAAGCTTTCACGCTGTGATTCCTGAAAAAGATTTATATCTTCCTTTTAATAAAAAGTGTCAAATGATATTAAAAAACATAAGGGTAATAAGCATGATAGAATTATTTTTGCTAAATGCTTTTTCCCCTAGACTGTCTATGTCTCCTTTTAACTTTTTCATACTTTTATCAGCATATATTACTTGTGCAAAGGAGCCTCCCTGTGACAGGAATGGCATCCAAATGCTCCAATATATTTTCTGAACATGTTCTATTGTTTCTCCCACATCAGTTAGAAATGCTACCATAGATAAATACACAGAGAACTTGCTTAGATGTTTATCCACCAACAACTTCAAGAGTAGATATAATTACAAAATGTTTCAGTTGCCGGTTGCCAGTGGCTCCCACCTGTAATCCTAGCTACTCAGGAGGCTGAGATCTGAGGATTGCAGTTCAAAGCCAGCCCAGGAAGGAAAGTCCATGAGACTCTTATCTCCAATTAACCACCAGAAGTGGTGCTGTGGCTTAAGTGGTAGAGCACTTGCCTTGAGCTGAAGAGCTCAGGAACAGTGCCTAGGCCAGAGTTCAAGCTCCACAACCAACAACAACAAAAAGTTTCAATCTAGATATCCCTTGAGTTTTACATCATATTGTGTCTTTTCAAGATTTCCATTTTCAATTTCAGATTAAGGAAAATCCTACTAATTCTGTTAATAGTGAGATCTTATCCAGTGAAAATTTGTGAGTGATCATTTTATATGTAGTAATCAAATAATTAAGCAATACATGTGATATATATCTTGGTGTATTTGAGATAATCATCACATAACATAGAATAGCAAATTTAAATTTATAATGCAAATGTGTCACTGATTTACTATATTTTGAAACCCTCAAATATAACCAGTTGAAAATTATTTTCATCAAACTGCTGTCATGTCAATTTCTATGTTTCAAAGTGGCCTGTGTCTTTTTAAATTCAGGTCTAGTCTCTCCCAAACTAAAAATGGAAACTATTTCTAATCCATCACCCCCCCCCTTCTATCCAATCTCTGGAAACATTTTGATAAAAATTATTCAGTAAAAACAAATTAAGATCTACCAAAGCAAATTAATGCTTTATTTTTATTATATAACATCTATTACTCAGCTTTAAACAGGAAATAATATTTGACACATGTAACAACATTACAACAATCTTGAAGATACCATACTTAGTGAAAATATCAATTGAAGCTATATGAGATGCAACCTTGAAAATACCTTACTTAGTGACAATATCAAACAATTGACGCTATATGTTGTTAGCTTCTTTGTGGCCTCTCAGTTTTTACTACTAGTAGGTAGTTTATTAGAACACCAACCCCTCCTCTAATATCCCTTTCATCTCCCAATAAAAAGGATAAAATTTCTTCCCTATAGGGTATGACATGATTGTTCTTTTGAGGGAATGATGGTCAGGAAAGAGCTAAAATGAGCAGTAACTGGGTGGCACTAAGGTCTCCTTCAATACCATCTTAGAGTCTTAGCACCTTCTTCCCTCTATCAGTGGAACTATGCTACTGGCTTCTCAGACCTGCTTTGTGATGTCTCTGTGTCTTCCTGGTCCAAGTGCTGTGGGTGAGGTATGGTCCTCCTCTCAGCTCCCGTGAACATTTATGCACAGGAACTTTAGAGTAGACCCCAACAACAGACCATTGCAGGTCCCAAAGGAGCTAAAATGCACAGCCTCAGGCTCTCCAATTCCCTATTCTTTCCTTCCCCCACAGAGCCAGCTCCCCACTCCCCACCTGTACCTCTCAGTTTCTTTTTTTTTTCTCACCCTGAGACTTGAACCCAGGGCAGGGGCACTGTCCCTGAGTTTCTTTCTATTCAAGGCTAATGCTCTACACTTGAGCCATAGCACCACTTTCAGCTTTTTTTTTGTTTTTATTTGAGTAGTTTGTTGGAGACAAGAGTCTCTCGGGGACTTTTCTGCCCAGACTGGCTACAAACTATGACTCTCATATCTTAGCCTCCTGAGTAGCTAGGATTTCAGGTGTGAGCCACTGGTGCGGTTTAGTACCAGCTTTTTGAAGGACAGAGACAGGAGCACAAGTTCAGAAATCAGCCTGGACAAAATTAGATGAGCATTCTTAGAAAAAAATCTAAAACAAAACTGTTGCCCAGATAGCTCAATTGAGAGAAGATTGCATAGTATTTGCAAGTCCCGAGTGCAATCCTGAGTACTACAAAATGAAACAAAATTATATGAAATAGTTATCAAATTTATACCCACAGAAAGTAGTGCAGACATTTCTAAGCTAAGGGAAAGAGATAATTGTGAATTATTATTTAATCATAACATGTGCATGCTATTTAATATGCAAGGAATTCTTACTTAATGGATGTGGGCAACATAAACGTTTGGAGGATAATGCAAAGAATTGTGAATTTACATACTACCACTGTACTTCACATTTTAAAATGGTGAAAATTATACATCCTACGTTAGATATATTTTATAACAACAAGAAGAGACATGAAGCATCATATTCCAGAGTGAAGGTAGGACTCTCATGATTTTTTATGAATTTGACAAGATTAAAAGAAATGATAAGTCCTGCTCTCGTTTATGTATAACTTGTAGCCAATCTGCTTCAAATAGCTGGGATAGATGAAAGCTTTACTATGGATCTGTAGAAATCTCAGATGCAGAAATTCTTTGTGGTCTTGTCCCTGTGGACGACTCACTTTTGGCGTTTGCCATGAATCCTAGGTAATACTCAAGCTTTATCTGAGGCGGGAGCAGACAAAGGGATGACATTGTTGGGATAGCTGCAGGTGGAGTTTGCTTTGCTTCCCCAAGAGAAAAGGAGCAGCAGGGCTTTCCAAAGCAGTAAGTTTCGGCTGGCAGTGTCAAATGTGTGGACTGCACACACAGATGATATCTAAGCTACAAAAATGCTATTCCAGAGGCACGTTACATTCTGATGAAGTCAGGAAAACTTTATGCCATTTAAACCATGGAATATTGCAGCTATTCCCAGAATGAATAATGCTACTTTAGCAGTTGTTTACCGACTTCAATTCTACAGGTGGACTATGAAAGAGTGTCCTAAAACCCTAGGTAATATAAGCACAATTTTCATAGATTATTCAAAATGTGCAAGAAGAGGAAACATTCACTGTGATCATTACACATTACATACATGTATCAACTAGTGATACTTTATCTAATGAATTTGGATAATTAAAATTAAAAAGAAAAGCCAGTGGCTCATACCTGTAATTCTAGCTACTCAGGAAGCTGAGATCTGAAGATCACATTTCATTTCCAGCCCAGGCTGGAAAGTCCATGAGACTCTTATCTCCAATGAACCACCAAAAAACAAGCGGCACTGTGGCTCAAGTGGTAGAGCACATGCCTTGAGCACAGGCCTAGAGTTCAAGCCCCATGACTGACAAAAAAAAAAAAGAATAAAATAAGAAAAGGAGAACCTAAATAAATGTCCAAGTTCTGACATTTGATTTGACTGTGCACATGAGCAGTTCTGTCTCTTGCTTAGCTGTATCTCATTGAAGCTTGAGAAAAATGACTGAAAATGTTTGAAAAATGATTGAGAGCATTATGCTCTGCTGCAATTTCTTTCATTGTTAGAACTCACTAAAACATTGAATAATGAAAGATGAGGAAAGCTATCACTGTTTGTATCTTATAGATAACATTTATTTTTGCTGGCTAATTTTCATAAAATGCATGAAGAAAACTAATTTTAATAAGGATGGAAAATGCTGAGTAGTAGTAGAGCTGCAGCACTGTTATCGTAATTCAGAGCCCCTCATGACTAAGATAATTGTCAGGGCATGAGACAGAGCATGCTGCTACCACCTTCCAGTTTGTTACAGCTTAAAATGTTTCTCCAAATATATTAAGTGCATGTCAAATGCAAATATGAATACATTTCACTTAAGAAAAGTGTAAGTAGAAATTAAGGAGACCTGAAGAAATTAGATTCGGATAATATTTGGGTTTTTGGGTATTGTTACAGCTTATGTCCCTTCCAAGGTTCATCAATAAGTAAAACCATATATCAACATAACATGTACTGATGTAAAGTTTTATAAGCTTTCTGATGATGATGAGATCAAAATATTGATTTTTACTTCTGTTAACCAATAATAATAGACAATAGAGTTCATAGTTCATATCTAACCCTGCAATAAATAAATGTCTTTAAATCAAAATACAAACAAAGCTGAGTGCCAGTGGCTCATACCTGTAATCCTATGTACTTAAGATGTTGAGACCTGGAGAATCACAGTTCAAAGCCAACTCAAGCTGAAAAGTTAGCTAGATTCCATCTCCAATTATGTAGCACAATTCCAGGCTACTGGTGTGGCTCAAGTGGCATGAGTTCAAGCCTCAGTACTTGCACAAATGTAAACAATAAGAACAAAAGATTCATATATAAGTAGATATAGATCTACCTATAAGTGTCTATACTGACACATTTTGTGAAAATATTTTAAAAGTTGTTAAATGGAAGCAAAAATAAAACTCAGAACTTTCTTTTTTCCTTTTTTGTCAGTAGCAGAGTTTGAAATCAGGGTCTGGTACTTTCTTGACATGCTTGGTTGACTTGTGTTCTTGAGCCATTCCTTGAGCCCAGGCTGTTGTTGGATACTTTAGGTAGAGATAGTCTTCCAGACTTTTCTACCCAAGCTGATTTTGAACTATGAGCCTCATGTCTCAGTCACCTGGTTAGCTAAAATTCCAGGCATGGTTCACTGGTACTCAGCTTTGGAAAGCAGAGTTTCATGGTAAGAAAGACACAATTGTAAGTGCCCTAAACAAGCAAATTGAAATATCCAATATGATTCAAACTATAATTTCCAACATGCTTTATTACAGAACAGGATAAATACTACAATTTACATAGAAGTCCAAAGAACTAAAAGGGAGTCAGAAATTCTTGAGAAAAGATAATTAAGAAGGACGAACATCCTTCCAATGCCATCGTAAGAGTTGAAAAAAAATATCATCAAAGCAGCATGGAAATAGTTTCAAGAAAATATTCACCGTGGCCAACCTAAAGAGCTCAGAAACAGATACACAGAAATGCAAAAGTATGCTTGAGCTTGCAGTTTCTGTAAAAAGGATTTTTCTTTCTACCTAGCACTTTGAAAATATGCCATTTTCAAATACTTAACTCAGAAATGACTTGAAAAAGCCTCGCACCAGTTAAAGATGGAGCTATTTGTGGAGAAAAATTGTATGCAGTAGACTGAAGTGCATAAAGTACTTTTAAATCCATGAGATCTGAATAATACTGACATAGTCATAGTGTCTTATGTTGGCTACTAGAACACAAGTTTATATTTCTAAAAATTGTTAATAATAAATGGAGTGATCATTTTCCTTCCTTTAAATAAATATTGCCATAAGACAACAAAATAGCTAATTATGCACATGTTGTCATTATAGAAATACAACAGCAAGTAAATCAATGAGAAAGGTTCAAGTTCTATTACCACCATTTCTCAACCTAGTGGAGTTGACAAACCTGCACATATCACAGAACTGCTGCTCATGTCACAGAAGAATCTGCCCTTTGTTTTTATGTGCCTTGTCATGGGTAGACATACCACCTCTGATGAAAGAGGCTTGCCAGAAAATGAAATAAGACCCTCAAGAAATGTGCACCTCATCAATTGCTGTTCTAAAATATGGTGATAAGAAAAAAAGCAAATACTATTAAAGCTAAATTAATCAAATTGAAGATATAGATGATGTGGAATATGAGCATCCAAAATGCAGAGATATTTATTTTTAAAATACCCAAATACAAAACGGAACAACATACAACAAAGGGTCCATCAGCTGCACTGGACATAGAAGAAAAAGAACTAAGCAACCCAAAGACAGCCATGGGAAAGGAGGAATGAAAGGGAAAGAGGGAACATCTTATACTAAGCAAAAGGAAAGAAAGGTAAACATCACCTAATTGTATTGTCAAAGCTCATAGAATTCACAAACTTTATAGACCACGAAAATGACAATTTGCCTTGTGAAGGTTAAGATGTGTTTGTGACTTTAACTAAGTATCACTATTCCACAATACTGTGATTTATGAAATCACTTAATATCAATTAAAAAAAGAAAAGTGAGGGAAGGGATGGGTTAGGAGCAATGGGTGACAAGGTTGTCAGACATCTTGTACTCATATACTGTTCCATAGAATGGGAACTTCTTTGTACAACTAATTAAAGATAATAATAATAATAAATGTTTTTTAAAAAGCGGATTGCCCTAAAAATACCCAAATACTATGATCAGGTGTTATTAACAATTAAATGGGTAACTCAAATGATAAAAGGTCACATTGTAGATGTCATTGTAGCAGCTGTGTGGAAGCCTCAATAACAATGCACAGCAGTTCTTTTTCCACCATTTCTTTGCCAGCACTGGGTGACTTCATGTGTTTTTTAAACTGGCCACTTTTTCTGTAGTAAAATAAAACTTCAATATTATTTTATTTCTTTTCATTTGTGGCCAAGGATGTGGGAAAAAGGACAGCAAGGTTGGAAGTTAATCTGTTTTAAATATAACACAAGCATTTGTGAAATTCCATGATATACCCTTTGTATAATTAATATTCAATAAATTACTAACTGAAACTTATGTAAAACAGAATTTACAATGAGATGGGTACCAGATGGAAGGGCAGGGTGAATGGAAGAGGATAACTATGTTTGAAATTGATTGTAAACATGTATGAGACTTGCTTAATTGTTTAGGTAGGAGGGTGAGAGAAAGTGATTGAGTGGGCTAATTTTATCAAGGGACATCATATGAGTTTATGAAAATACCACAATGAACCTTACTTCATTCAGTACAAATAATATAATTTTTTTCTGAGCTCCTCCGAGGATTGTAGTTCAAAGCCAGACTTGGCAGAAAAGTCCCAGGGATTCTTATCACTGAACAGCAAAAAGTCACATTGGAGGTATGGCTCAAGAGGTAGAGAGCTAGTGTTGTGAAAAAAACTGAATGAGAATGCTTAGGCCCTGAGATCAAGCCCTGTTACACACACACACTCACACACACACACACACACACACACACACACACACACACACACACACACAATTTTTAGAGATAGAATAAATAATGCCAGTTTTTCAAATTGCAAAACAAATTCAATATACATATGATTGTGTTATATATGATCTGACAATTGCAGCTTATTATGTAAAGGGGACATTTTGAAACTGACTATAAACCTGATATTATTGAACAACTTGTAGAGTTCATTTAGATGTTGATGAGTTATTGACATTTTTAAAAACAGAAATTAATATCCTTTTACTGTTACCTAGTAAAATAATTACAAATGAAAATTCAGAAGTGTAAGCTTCTGTTTCATAATAAGAAAGTGGATATCAATGCAAAGGTTTTCTATGAATTTATGTTTTTGGATCCATCACAATATCTACTGCATTATGTTTTGTATATATTCTCTGGGTTATTTAGTTACATACCTTAAGGGTTTTGAGAGTAATACTGAGTGCCTTTTTCCATAATACTCCCTATACTTCTTTCCAATATGATAGCTATATGGTACATGAGAATAATTAAATTTAAAAATTCATTCCCTATGTTTTATTAGCCATATTTCCAGGGCTCAATAGCCACTTGAGGCTAGTGACTATTTCTTTGGATGCCAAATAGACAATATTTCTACAATTACAAAAGGTTGTATTGCACAGCATGGGCCTAGGCTATGTCTCTGAACACTTATTCATTGGTAGAAGGTGATATTAAGAAATGATTTGACAGGCTGCTGAGGGCATAGATGTTTTACAATAAATATCGTTGGAATTTCATGCCCTTTAATGTAGAGTATGCCTTCCAGCACATAGTATTTTCCTTAAATTACATGTGTGACATTACTCAGCAACTTTTCACTTTTCGTGTAGTATTTTTGGAAAAAAATATTACCCTCATTTCCACAAAATTTCACATGTACTAGATGTGAGTTTTATATTAAAGCTAAATGATTCATACTTACAAGTGACAGAATCCTCTATGCTCTATTTTCATCATTTGGTAAATCAAAATTGCCTTTTTCATATATAACTTGTAAAATAAATTTGTAACAGTGTATATATCACAAAAAGTGTTTTAATCAATGTGTTATTTTTGTCATTCTACTTTAGAAATATTATCCATAGGAATTACTCAAGTACTTTTAAAATTAAGAAAAATGAGTATAAAATAAATACCAAATGTGTTTTACAGGAAATAAAAACATGTCAGCAGGTTAAATGACTAAAGATGCATAGAGTAAAGAAATAATGAATAATTGAACAAACACAGACACACCTACACATACACACATACATACTAATGCTCACTGGAGTCTTAGGTAGATAGCTCTCTTTAAGATAATGTTAATTATAATGAGAAATTGCCACCAGCTTGGTAAATAATTCTTATATTGTTTATCATTGTAAAGAAAAATTCATCAACTGGTCAGTTCAGAGATAAATTTTATATATTATTCTCTTTTTATTATCTTCCCAAGGAACCTGTCAACATATCATATTTCAGATTTCCAAATGAGAAATTTGTGTAAGTTGTCCAAGAAAATTGCTTTCCATAAATAAAGATTACTCATTTATATAAATGAAAAAGTTGAAGGCAGAAAAACAAATGCCACACCTTCTTTCTTTATGTAGAAGATGTTTAAAAGAAATCTCATGTGAATATAGACTAGTAATTTCTAAATATGTAGGGGAGTAGGGGGGAAGGAAGGGGAAAGTGGAACAATGGATGTAAAGATGTTAGGGAGAAGGAATAAGTTTTGATGATGCATGCATAGTGGAATGATGGTGTTTTCCCAAACCTTGATTTAGTTTCATAATGATCTAGAAGTGACAAGCCAGAGTCTACAAATATAAAGAAGTTACAAAGAAAAAGAATGATAAATACGCATGATAAATACACATACATCATTGAATGATGTATGCGTATGGTAAAATCATACAATCTACCTTTTAATAAGTTATTGTATTAAAGTAATTTAGAGAATAATGAACAAGTATTAATACTGATATTGTAGAAAATATTGATAAAGCAATATAAAATAGAAATTATTTTTTAAAAAGTAACCATACCCATATTTGAATTAATTTATACTCTATGGTGTAATTTGAAGATCAATAGTAGAGTTATGAATAGTTATGAAGAAAATACATGAAAGACCATTACTAATATTGTAATGTGTCAGCTACTGAAACAGAAAGTCTAGATTTATAAGCTAGAGCATAATCTGCTTATATTAGACATTGACTCCCATGTCTTTAAAATCAGTCAAAACAATCAGAGAAGAGCAAAGAACTTTTAAATACTAAAAGAATATAAAATTTAAAAGCTGACAACAATATTTACTACTATATAAGCTAAATATAAGCTATTCAGTTCCTGACTTCATTCATGGTAGAACTATTATAACAGAAAGAATACAAGTAGTATAAAAAAATCCAGCAAAAACTGTACATGAAATTTCCTCTTTTGACATTATCCCCTTGCTGAAATTTGAACAAAAATAGGAGAAAAAGATATAATCATTTTATCTAGAAGTTGACTTTCATTCTGTATCTTGCACTGTTACAATGAACTAACACAGAAAAATCTGGTTATGTCTATATTCATTACTCATTATGTCTATCTATATTCATTACAATTACTGATGTTATAAAAATATCAGAATTCTCTTCAACAAGTTCGAAATACTATGCCAAATTGAAACTGAGGTTTACAATGTAAAATGTCTGCATTAGACAGAAGGCTTAAAACACTGCAAATTAATTCATTGTAACTTCAACAAACTTAGCAAACCAACTATTTTGAGGACAAATTGAATATATGAATTACCTAGTACCTTCTAATTATAATAGAATTTCATGTTTACTTTACTCTAATGAAATTATTGTATTTCTGAGAGATAATTCATAGTTTGGAGCATGAATACAAATTAATATAATGGGGATTGACAGACACTGATTGACAGACACTGATTGTAAAGTAATAAAAAAGAAATATAAATATAAATTTTCTTAAACTGGTAAAAAATACTCAGAAAAATACTTTGTGTAATATTCTCTCAATTGGTAATTCTGTCATTTAAAAAACAATATGGATGACTTCTTTTGAAATATTTTGATTCCTTATGTTTTGGCATTTTTGTCACAGCAAATCATAATTCTTGTTTTATCTACTAAAGTTGATCTATAGTCTACAGTACTGTCGTGGTGGCAGTGGTGGTAGTGTGTGTTCCAACATTATAGTGAAGAAAATACACATGCATGCAGTAGTCATCCGAGATAGCACAATCAAAAAACAGTTAATTGTTGTAATTCAGTAAACTGGTCCATTGATCGTTGCTTATCTTTGTATTGAGTAGTGAAAGAACAGAGTTTAATATTAGCCTATTAAGTTTGACAGTTGGCTAAAAGCAAAGAAACAGAATTAAATGATTTATGAAGGTCTGTTAGAATTCTTTGAATAAAAGCTTAGCCTAATTCCAATTAAAATAAATGCTACAAGTAGTTCTAATTGAAAGTAGAATTAGTTTATTGGCAGCTTATATTTTGTATTCTAACTTCTTTCTTTGTCCGTGAGGACATGGGGAATAACAAGCACAAACAAAAGTATCTTTGAAACCTTAATATATTTAGGTAAAAGCGACAGGGAACGTAATTCTAGAATTTCGAAGAACTGGCCGGGTGCTGGTGGCTCACATCTGTAATCCTAGCTACTGAGGAGGCTGAGATCTGAGGATCCTGGTAGAGAGCCAGCCCAGGCAGGAAAGTCCATGAGACTTTTATCTCCAATTAACCACCAGAAAACTGGAAGTGGCACTGTAGCTCAAGGGATAGAGAACTTTCCTTGAGCTGAAGAGCCTAGGGTCAGAGCCCAAGCCCAGAGTTCAAGTCTCACAACTGACAAAAAGTAAAAATTAAAAAGTAAATAAATAAGAAGAATTTTGAAGAAATGTTAAAAATAGAGAGATGAAATGGAATTGAGAAAATAAGGTTCTAAGTATTCTTTTATGGCATTCTCAGGCTTTACCTCATGAAACAGAATTCTAGATACAGCACGGAGAGTTTAAGCCAAATACTGCTGACTTTGAGTGCAAGTGTTTAGAAATAAACATACAAAACAAATAAAAATAGAAAACATGGTACTCATGATTCTATTATGCAGGAGCTACTCATTGAAGAGCTCATATCCTTTGTCTTTTTGTCTTTCTTAGTCTACTTTCAGTATTCACCCAGAGAAAGCATTTTTTTTTCAAAGAAGACATTTAGAGTAAAATTATCCCACCTTCAGTGTGAAGAGATGGGGAGACAGTGCTGCTCTCTGGGGGTGAGATTATTTCAATGCATCTGAAAGCACACCATCAAATCCTGGGGAAACTTGCCTTCTAAGTAGTTCATAGTCTTTTCTACTCCTTTTTTCCCTCAGTCACAAGAAATTAACCACTAAAATAATGCCATAGCATCTCTACCTCTTCTTTCCTTTCCTTAACCTTCTATTGTTCCCTCAGAGGCCTTTTCAAAAGCAAAATTTCATATGTTTCAAACCACTCAATGGCTTCCCAGTGTCTTAGAAATAATAACAAATGAATAACTAAGTAAATAAACTAAATTTCTTAACTGAGGCTATAAAGGCTCAAAGCCTCAGGTCTTCTTCTCTGTACCTCCACAGCACACTGCATATTCTTGCATATTCTACACATGCTATCTACTCTTTCACCTAAGGTTATTTCTCTTTTTTCCTCCCTCTCTTTTCTGAAACCAGGACTCAAACTTGGTATTTGATTCTTATCACTGGCAGGCACCCAGCCACCTGAGACCTGTCTCCAACCTCATAGGGTTTGTTTATTTTTGGCCTAAGATTACTAACCATGTATTACTTCCTTAGGAAATTTCATTTGCTTTAATCTTCTCTTGAATCTAGATTATTTACATCTTTAACATTACAGGTCAAAAGTCATTCCTGAGAAGTCTTCCTTGACCATGATGTATATCCAACTTCCTAACCTGTTACATTCAATTCTTAGCCTGTGCTCAGTGATGTATTTCTGTGTTTGCTAAATCATTTTTATCTGCCCACTTGAGCACAGATTCCAAGAGATCGATAAGAGAGCTTATATGTTTTACACACAACTTGGGCTTCACAAGTTAGCTCTGCCAAGCATTTGACATATGTTCAATATACATACATGTTGATTGAATGTATAAATGAGTGGAAGTGATAAGAAAAGAGTAATGTTATTCAAAGCTTAGCTAAGGTAATAAGCTTCTCTTTGAGTTTGTAAATCAGGGAAAGGGAAAGACATGAATACCACAAAGTGAGAAATATTGGTAGCCATCTTGGAAAGTCACCATTAGAATGTCTGTCAGGTTTCCAATGATGCATAAAATTTCCTTAGGTAAAACATGCTATGCCTTCGTTCTGAGATGTAGAGGTTTCTCAACCAACTGTTGTATAAATATATTAATGTCAAGATTTCTTCATGTAAATCATAATGTGCATGCATGCATGAGGGGAGAGGGGGAAGAGGAGGAAGAAAAGCAAAATGAGGAGAGGGGAATAAGAAAGGAAAGAAAAGAGGAAAGAAGACGAAACAGGAGAGGAGAGGTAAGGACTTCTTTGTACATTTTTATAATTTCTATTTCATGGAACTATCATAATATCTTTTATCACTTACACAGTTAAGGGTATAGATAACTGGGATCAAGACAGCTTGGCTTAAATTCCAGTTCATATTCTTACTAAATTAACAAAATATAAAAACCACAATTCTTTGTTCCTCCTTTTCAAACTGCAGAATCTTATTAACAATTTGTGTAAGACTGTGGCCAACATTAAATAGAACAATACACATAAAGTGTATATTAAAGGATTAGACTTGCTGTGAATAGTCAATAAATAATAGTGATTATATTTTTCATTAAAATCTTAATAACAACCATATGACTATAAGATATTTACTGTGATTTTCAGTGAATATGAATTTCCATTAGAAAATAAACATGTTTCTTTATATAGCAATTACAACCTTCATATATTTTGCAGCTTAACTTCTGACAGGCTGCTTTATTCTTAAAAGGGTTGCTTTAAGTCGTTTGATTTGCCAGTAATAATGGAAGCGTATTTTAATTCCCTTCATATTCTTTTCTTCCTGTTTTTTTTTACCCACTTGAGCTAAGTACATGAAGCAGTGTAAAGATTCCTCAAAAATTAAACATAGAACTGCCTTATGATCCAGCAATCACAGGCATTTATCCAAAAGATTACAAACCAGGAAACCATAACACCACCAGCACAACCATGTTCATTGCAGCACTATTCACCAGATCCCAGGTATGGAATCAGCCCTGAATCCCCTCAATGGACAAATGAATCAAGAAAATGTGATATTAATACACAATAAAATTGTAGTCATTCATTAGAAAAATGATATTGTATCATTTGCAAAGAAATGGAAAGACCCAGAAAAATTATATTAAGTAAAATAAGTTATGTCCAGAGAGACAAAGGATGTATGTTTTCCCTTATATGTGGAATGTAGGCGTAGCTTAGAGAGTCATAAACAAACATGTTGGGCAGTATGCACGTGTACACAAAGGTATTAACTGAGACACAGTAGATTCAAGGAAGATCTCAAATAGTGTAATTCTTTAGAAAGCCAAAATCATAGTTCAGCAAAACAAAGCACCAGGACACCAGTACTCAAGCCAGTACTTAGGCGAAGACAAATGAAGGGGTAAAAATGGAGAGAGAGCAGACACGAATCCAATGTAAAACCTACAAAATTAAGAAGAGTGAGGGAAAAGATGGGTAGTGGAAGGATGGGAGAGAATGTGAAAAGGGGTGACATTGATCGAGATGTATTCATAAGCTGGCTCACACCTGTAATCTTAGCTACTCAGGAGGCTGAGATCTGAGGATCGATGTTCAACGCTAGTCTGGGCAGGAAAGACCATGAGACTCTTAACTCCAATAAACCATTCAGAAAATCAGAAGTGGCATTTTGGCTTTAGTGGTAGAGTGTTAGCCTTGAGCTGAAGAGCTCAGGGAGAGCACCCAGGCCCAGAGTTCAAGCCTCATGCCCGACAAAAAGAAGCAAAAAATATTCATAAAGTACTTTGTTAATGTCAACTCCTTTATGCAACTACATAAAGAAATAGCAAATACATTGCTTCAAACCGGAAGTGGATATGTGGCTAAGTTGTTACAGTGCTAGACTTGAGCAAAAAGAAGCTCAGGAATTATGTCCAGGCCCCAAGTACAAGCCCGAGTATGGGCACCAAAAAAGAAAAAAAAAACAAGTAATACATTGATATGAGTTTAAATGTATTTGTATGTATGTATTTATATATTAACGTTTCTGCATGTCCACAGATGCATATTCTCCTGGTGAATATGAGAAATTCCTTTTGACTGAATGTCCTTGTATCCAATCTTATTCAGCTCCAAAAGCATGATTATTTTCACAGAGCTCCAAACTGGCAAAGCAAAACCCAAGTTTGTTCTTTGTTCTATTACTGTATTCCCATATGTACTAAAGCCTGACCTGATAACTTTAACATGCACCAGGAGGGAACTTGGTCTCTCCATCACTAAACCAGAGACTGATTTAACATGATGGTAACAATTTACTTCTCTGGGCCTCTGTATGGAGCTCTGGGTTTCTCAAATTGGCCTTTCCTGATAGAAAATTGCTTTTAAGGATTGTAGGAAACTAAAAAGATCTGTATGGCCAAGGAAAGAATCAACAAAGTAAAGAGATAACTTATATAAAGGGATGAAATACTTCCAAACCATGTATCAGAGAAAGAGTTAATATCCAAAATATACAAGAAAATAAATACAATAGCAAAAAAATGCACAACGTTATCCATGCATGTTAGTTCAAACCTGTAATCCTAGTATTACTGAGATGAACATCACTGAATGTTCATGGCCAGTTCAGACATTAAATTATGAAAAATAATTTAAAAAGTAAACTTAGAAAATTTCATGAGACTCCATCTCAACCAATACAGGGTGTGCAGAGGTGCACACCTGTAATCCCAGCAGCAAACTTCCGGGAAATAAATTGAGAACCTTTCCAGAAAACAACAAATGTAAAAACAAGCTGGAGGCATGGCTCAAGTGGTAGAGGCCCTGCCTACCAACTGCCATTACCTCAATTCTATCCCCAAAACTAGTAGGACACATAAAAGTAGACAAAGGACTTGAACAGATTATTTCTCAGAGTGTTCTATCAATAGCTAAAGTGGTATATGAGAAATATACAATATCAATAGTCATCAAACATGGGGGGAATGATGGAAACACTGAAACACTGAACACTTAAACAGGCATGTTAACTTGTAAGCCTCTTGTACAATGTTTTGATGCTCAGAAAATTGAAATAAAATGTTTAAAATGCAAATGTAAAACAATGAGGCAGCATCACACATTTGTTATTATATATTTAATTTTTAAAAAACAGATGACTGTTCTTAGTATATAGAACAGTCCCTTCCATTATAGCAATCTCAGTAAACCTCAATTGTGAAATGATAAGATTCTGTTGTAAAAATCGTTATGGCAAATAAGCCAGAAACAGAATGGCTACCTCTCTGTTTGCTATGAAGAATCTTAAAAGATGTCAAAGGCACAGAAGCAGAGCGTGGAGGGTTGCTTCCAGAGCCCTCTGGAGAGCAGAGGGGGAAAGGCCAAGGGAGGTGGGCAGTGGCAGGGAAAGAATTTAAATACGTTGACTGGAACCACTGTTCTTTGGTATCCTAAGAATTTCAGCATATCAGTTCCACTGCATTTCCTTCTGTTCTGAATATGCTAAGCTGGTTTAGACTTCTGAATTCTTAAATGCACCTATTTTTCTTTCCCTTCTATTTGCATCAATTTATTCACCATCAAATTTTAAGACTATGCAAGTAGTTTAGACACTCCCTTAACAAACACCTTATAGACATTTAGAGCAGAGTCTGAACTGCTTGTACTTTCTGTTCAGCATACCTGAAACTGCGGCATTTACAATTCATATTATCACTAAGATATTTTGTGTCTATTTTCAGCCACCTGGCATTTTATACAAAATGTATTAGTCCTTGAGACCTATGCATGGTTGCCACATAAATATTTTCAGAAGCAATGCCCTGCTGAATGTGTTTGTATCCATATCACTCTTTCACCTTGTGGCCTTTTTCTATATTACAAGTATCTCCTTGATTTATTTGACAAATGGTTTGATTCAATATATACACAGGGCTATCTAGTGAGGTTTGAATACAGCTTAAATTTTCTTAATAGCACTTTATTTTAAGGGATAGGCAAAGTGGAAAGGAAAAAAAATAGATAAATTCTCTTAAAATGATAGCAGCTCCAAGGAACAGACAAATATGCTCAAAGTGGGTGTATTAACATGTGTTGTGGTTTAAATCTTGAATATCGTTCAAAAGCTAAAAGGTTAGAGGATTATTGGTTCTACTGGGAAATGGCAGAACCTTCAAAAGGGTTCCATGGAGCATACTGCACCATCAGCCTTCCCTTTCTGCACCTGCCATATTTGTTTGTTTGTCTTAAATAATTTCCTGGAATGGATGGTGAAGGAGTGATATTGATAGGATGTGGAGCAGTGTGTGGCAGGTAGTCATGCCTCTCTCTGTAAAGAAGGCATGTTCCAGGGCAAAGCTGCAGTTGTTTAAGCTGTATTATTCTACAGTCTTTTTTCGGTTTTCTGATGGTTTAGGAGATAAGAGACTCATGGACTTTCCTGCCCCTACTGGCTTTGATCTCAGCCTCCTGAGTAGCTAGGATACTAGATGTGAGCCACTAGTGCCTGGCTCTACAGTCTTTAAGCTAAAGAGGGATGAAAATGTATTTAGATAGATGTCTGATTTTCCCATCTTTCTCTTTTTGTCTGTCTGCCTGTGTCTCTCTCTCTGTCTCTCTCTCTCTCTGTCTCTCTGTCTCTCTCTCCCTCCTCCCCTTTAGTGACCATGTAGTCTTGTCAGTAGTGTGATCATCCCAAAGCAACACAACTAATGGTTCAAGTTCCAGGACTGCATCCTTTAATACTGTCCAAAATTTCCATTTTTTTGCATGACTTAGATATTTGTTAATGCAATGGAAAGCTAACCACCTAGCATTTTCAGATGGCATATAACTTAATATTTTTTGTTATTTTTCTTTCTGAATGTATTCCCTAATACATGTTGGATAGACAATTCTGCTACTATTATAAACAGATGAAAACGGTATTCCTGATATTGTCAGTATGTATGTAGGTATCACAGTATAGAGTATGAGGACAAAGGACATATAAAATGCCTGTGCTCTTCAGCTTTCTAATTCTACATTCGGATGTATTCTTTAAAAATGTAGTTCGAAATAAACACTAGTTTCCAGTAATTTGAACAATTATCATAGATCAGAGTGTAAGTTCTTATAGGCCTACTGATGCCATAAAAAATTTTAAAGACAATATTGAGATTTCATCTCACCTCATTCAAAATAGCTATAGTTAAGAAAGCCACACATATGTTTGTGAAGATAAGGAGAAAATATAGTGTAGGTGCAGGGAATATAATCAGTATGCATTGTGTACACACATGAAAACATCATAATGAAACCCATTATAACAAGTAAATATTTTCTAAAGGCTTAAAAAGGGGATTATTGGGAGAAATAGAGATAAGAGAGTAAAATTAGAGGTAAATATGAACAAATCACATTAAAAGTAGATATAGATATACTACCATAAATACACTCTACTGACTTCAGTAATATATTAATACTTCCAATGGAAGTTTAATCCAGCATCATGAGTATTTTCATATGCTGAGAATACATAATTGAGAAAACTATGAATCTCTGTAGGGATCAAAATAATTTCTTACAAAACTCTTATGATAATGTCCCTACCCCTGTGGAGATATATTTGGACATACATATGGAAGGAATTAGATGAGGTCATGAAACACATATTGAGAATCCTGTTTGTAATTTAGGCCCTTACAAGAAGAAACATTGCAAAGGAAATATCAGACTAGGAAATATCAGACATTGTGAGAGACTATGAAGGAAATAAGTTTAGAAACATGGCAAAAATGTAGTATAATGCAATTAAAGTTAACTATCCTGTAGGTCAATTATAAGGAAAACACAAGACGTTAATAAATGGCCAAAAGAAACACAGAAGGCACAGAAATCTCTTTTGTTTTGAAGGGTTTATGTTTCTTTCTGCGTGAATCATGTGATTGGGTACGGTGCATCTGAGTGTGGAAGAATAATTCATACACATCTTGGGAAATTATATATTGAGTATGACATACTTCTCCAAATCTTAAATATCCAAAAATGTATTTTAAAATACAATATTCATTTAAATAAATCCCTCACCTCTAGCATAATTTATAATCTGTTATGGTTCCACAAAACATCAAGCTCAAGCCACATGCATTCAATGATTGCAAACACTAAAATTATTACTGCTAATCACTGCATTATGGATAAACTTTCTCAGGACATAAAGCATATTTATAAAATTAATATGTATGTGGTATCCTCTAAAGAAAGCTATAGATATATATTGAACAGTTGGATATAAATTGAACTACTGGCAATTCAGTGGACCAATGAGCAGAGTACAGTCAAACATAACCTTGAGATCTTTAATGACATACAGACACTGTAATAAATTGGTGTGTTCTTTTCTAAAACTTTCTTTTCTAATGCAATTTCTGCCTCTCTTCTGGACTCAGCTCATCTATTTTTCATGCTGGTTTCTGAAATGAATGACCACATGGTATCTTGTGAATTGAAACAATTTCTGAAGTTCTAACACTAATCTTGTAGAAGATCAATCTTTAAAAAAATGCAATTTAACTCCAATGATTCTTGAAGATATTTTGAATTACAGTTCACTTTAAAGGATCCTTTCAGATGCAGTGTTTTCCATTGCAAGATGGAACCATATAAATGTAGAGTTTGAAGTGATGAAATGTATCACACATTGCTGATAAAATATAGCAGTCAAAGGTTTAATTATAATATTTTCAGTGATTTTTAATTTATGTAAGGAAAACATCTTATGAGAATGTGGCACAGTCTTTATCCAACATATCATTTAATCTTCTGGGAATATATTTATGTAACATTTTATACAATATTATGTTTGAAGTGTTTTTTCTGAATATTTAAAATGATAATGCATTCTCCTCCCTACTCTTTCTTGGCTTTGGTTAATAAATAGATAAATAGATCGCTAAATGGATACATGGATAAATGGATGAATGGATGGATTTCCTTTTTAAGAGATGAGAATGGAAATGTCACCACAGAAAGCAACCAAGATTTAGAAATTATTTTTTTGAAATAACTAGTATATGTCTGAGTCAAGCAGAAAAGGTCAGATAAGTTGATGTTAGGGAAATGAACCCTAAGATATGTATGCAAATGTTTTTTTTTTCTTTCAGGTGATTGTTTCTAACACATTTATAAGATTATTTCTTTGTTGCTTTGTAGGTCTCTCCCACATGGTATAACCCCTGCTTTCACTGTATAATTTGTGGAGAAGAAGGGAAAAAACAAATCATTTAAATAGGGATACAGGTGGATCCATTGCAACAATGAGATGTACAAGTCGTTATGTGGAAAAATGAACTTTACAACTTTGGTTGGGGGAAGAGAGGAGAATTGGGTGGGGGGACGTGGAGAGGATGGGAAGGGATGGAAAGGGGAAACAAAGGAGGAGGCTACAATGCTTGATAAGAAATATACTCATTATCTTGCCCATGTAATTGTAACCCCTGTGTACAGTATTTTCACAATAAAAAAAGAAATTATAAGGGAATATTTCTCAAGCCTATATGCTAACAAATTTGAGAAGCTAGAAGAAATGGAAAATTTTCTAGCACATATTGATATGCCCAAAATAGACTAAGAAGATTTAAACCAACTAAATAGAACCATATCAAGCAATGAAAGTCCTCCCATCCAAGAAAGTCCTCCCATCCAAGAAAAGCCCAGGACCAGATGAAGTCACAGCTGAATTCTATACATAGTACTCCTCCAACTCTTCAGTGAAATTGAAAGTTCACTACCAAACTCATTCTATGAAGCCAGCATAATCCTCATTCCAAAACCAGACAGGGACTCCTCAAAGGAAGAGAAATATAGACCCATTTCTTTGATGAACATTTATGCAAACCTTCTCAACAAAATTCTGGCCAATCAACTTCAACAACTCATCAAAAAAACCATAAACTATGATAAAACAGGATTCATTTCAGGGATGCAAAGCTGGTTCATTATACATAAGTCAATTAATGTAATTGGTCACATCAACATGAGCAAGGACAAGAACCACGTGATGATCTCAATAGATGCAGAAAAAGCACTCAACAAAATCCAATACCTCATTGTGATGAAAGCTCTGGAGAAAGTAGGAATCCATAGAATATTCCTCAATATAATAAAGGCTGTGTATAACAAACCTGCAGCTGGCATTATACTTAATGGCAAAAAGCTAAAGCCATTTCCTCTAAATTCAGGAACAAGACAAGGATGTCCTCTCTCTCCACTCCTCTTCAATATAGTATTAGAATTCCTGGCTAGAGGGCTGGGAAGGTGGCTCAGTGGTAGTGCACTTGCCTTGCATGCATGAGGACCTGGGTTCGATTCCTCAGCACCACATAAGCAGAATAAAAAGCCGAAGTGGCGCTGTGGCTCAAGTGACGCTGTGGCTCAAGCGCTAGCCTTGAGCTGGAGAACTGAGGGACAGCGCCCAGGCCCAGAGTTCAGGCCCACGACTAGACCCCCCCCCCAAAAAAAAAAGAATTCCTGGCTAGAGCAATAAGGCAAGGTGCAAACATAAAGGGGATCCAAATAGGGAAAGATGAAGTAAAATCCTCCCTCTTTGCAGGTGACATGATCTTGTATTTAAAGCACTCCATGGACTCTACTCCCAAGTTACTCTAGATGATTCAAAACTTTGGCAAAGTAGCAGGGTATAAAATTAACCCTTAGAAATCAATGGCTTTTCTGTATGCCAGTTATGAGAAGAGCATGGCTGAAATCAGGAAAGCAACTCCTTTTGTAATAGCTTCCCCCCTTAAAAATAAAATACCTAGAAATTAACTTAACTAAGAAGTGGAAAAACCCATGCTCCTGGATTGGGAGGATTAACATCACGAAAATGGCAATACTTCCCAAGGCTATCTACAAATTCAATGTGGTATCTATCATTATCCCAACCTCATTCCTTAATGAAATAGAGGAAGCAATCCAAAAATTAATATGTAATAATGAAAGACCCTGATAGCAAAAGCAATCCTTAGCATAAAGAACTGTGCTGGAGAAAAATATAAATGCCAAACTTCAAACTCTATTACAAAGCTATAGTAATCATAACAACTTGGTATTGGCACAAGAACAGACCTGAGGACCAATGGATTAGAACTGAAGACCCAGAAATGAACCTGTAGACCTATGGTCACCTAATCTTCAATAAGGGATTGAAAAATAGTATGGAATAAAAACAGCCTCTTCGGCTAATGGTGCTCACAAAATTGGTAAAACATATATAGAAAACTTAAATTAGATCCTTTTATAGCATTCTGCACCAGAATCAATTCCAAATGGATCAAAGACCTTGAGATAAAAGAAAATTTCCTGAAAACATTATAGGAAGGAATAAGAGAAATTCTATGGCTCCTTGGAACAGGCCATAATTTTTGAATAATAAAGACCCAGAAACACAATAAATCAAAGAAAGGTTGGACAGGTGGGATTAGCATATTAAATTGGAGAGCTTCTGCATGGCAAAGGACATACCTAGCAAGATTAATAGAAAGCTCACAGATTGGGAGAAGATCTTCACTAGCCATAAAACAGACAAGGACTTAATATCTAAAATATACTTGGAACTCAAAAACAAATTCTGCCAAAACAAATCTTCAATGAAACAATTGCCCCCTTAATAAGTGGGCTTAGACTTAGAAAGACTTCTCTGAAGAGGAAATAAGAAGGGTCAATAAACACATGAAGAAATGCTCAACATCTCTGGCCATAAAAGAAGTGAAAATCAAAACAACATTGAGATTCTACCTCACTCCAGTTAGAATGGCTATAATCAAGAAATCCAATAACAACAGATGTTGGAGAAGATGTAGCCAAATGTGAATGCAATAACACTGTTGGTGGGAGTGTAAACTTATTCAGCCACTCTGGAAAGCAGTATGGAAGTTCATCAAAAGACTAAACATAGAGCTCCCCAATTCTGGGCATTTTCCCAAATGATCACAAACAAAGCCACACTAAAGTTACCAGTACAACTATTCATTGTAGCTTTATTTACCATAGCTAAGATATGGAACCAATCCAGATGCCCCTCAGTAGATGAATGGATCAAGAAAATATGATATATATGTACATATATACCCATATATAGCTATGTACATAGGAACATATAATATGATGCTAAGTGAAATGAATTGTACTCCATTTATTAAGGTTACTTATTAGATATTTGGCACTTGAAGTTAAATATACTTCTCAGCAAATGTCTGTCTGAGTCTATATCAAGAAGCCACTGTTCATATTACAATAGCAGTATAGTTTATATAATATCAATAATTTGTTTGTTCCTTTATAAGGCATTAGCATCCATTGTGTTGTATTACACAGTATATGACACTTAAAGTCTATTTTCTGTGTTAGTTTGGTAGTATAGGATTTGAAATAAGTACCTCTCGCTTGCTAGGCAAGCTTTGTACCACTTCAGTCATGTTTCCACACCTTTTGCCTTCAATACTTTTCAGATAGGATCTCATAGACTTTGTACCGCAATACAGCCTCAAACTACAACCTTGCTCCCTAGAGCTTCCGTCTAGCTGGACTCAAAGATGTGTACCATCATTCCCAGGAGCTCGTTGATTGAATATACTCTTATTTTTTGACTGAGCTGAACTAGTACCACAATTCTAATCTTCACCACACAGGATACAGAACTGAATTATCATGCCTGGTTGTGTTTAAATTTGTGATTTAACATTTTTAATACATTTGTACATCAAAGCCTCATATATATATATATATATATATATATATATATATATATATATATATATATATATGGATTTTGCCATTTTATACATTTTTAAGGCAATGGTCTTGTTAACTATATGTTCATTGTTGTGGAACAGATATTAGAAATATTTCACCTAACAAAGCTGAAACCATTCTCACTGAAAAATGTCTCCTGGAGTCTTTACCACAGTTGCTAGCAATCATCATTTTATTTTGCTTATACAAATTTGACTACTTTAGATACCTTATCTATGTAGAATAATATATTATTGTGACTGGCCTCCACTGCATAGCATCATGCCTATAAAGCCTTTCCAGTCTTTACCTTTTAAGGTTCAGTAGTTCATTGTATATATACATTCACCACATATTTATATTTATTGTACTGGAGTTTAAACTTGGGGCTCTGGGGCCTTGACTCTTTCTGGTGATCTGCCATTTAAACTCAGCTCTGGCTTGTTTTTTTTTTGCTGATACTTTTGGTGATGGAATCATTCAGGACTTTGCTTCCTGGCTGGTTTTAAGCCACATTCCTCTGGTCTCAGCTTCTTAAGTAGTTAGGATTGTAAATCTGAGCCACTGTTTCATTATATATCACACACACTCTACCAATTCATCCATTGGTGAACATATAGGTACTTTCTTTTACTTGAATATTCTGAATAATACAGGTGTGGAGATGGATATTCAAGTACTCAAATATGTCTTTGAAAGCTTGATTTCAATTCTTTGGGATATTTTAACAGCGGAATTGAAGGATCATATGCTAATATTGTTTTGAGACAATTGGATTGATTTCCATAGTAGGAGTATTATCCCACAAACCACCAAAATTTTTAAGGCTTCTTTTCACCATATCCTTGTCAATTAAATATTTTTCTTATTTTCTTTTATTTTACCTTATTTAAAAAAATTATATTTTGCTCATTTTAATTGGTTTAAAGTGATAATTTCACTAGTTTGATTTGTATTTCCCTAGTAGTTAGTGATTTTTGATATATATTCATATTTTATATGGTGAAATGTTCACTTTTTTTGTCAGTCATGGGGCTTGAATTCTGGGCCTGGAGCTCTTCAGCTCAAGGCTAGCAGTCTACCACTTGAGCCACAGTGCCATTTCTGGTTTTCTAGTGGTTTATTGAAGATGAGAGTCTCATGGACTTTCCTGCCCAGGCTGGCTTTGAACCACAATCCTCAGATCTCAACCTCCTAAGTAGCTAGGATTACAGGAGTGAGCCACCAGCGCCCAGCTTGTTCACTGTTTTTAATGACTCTTATTCAGTAATAAGAGTTTAGATAAATACTGTTACTATTGCTTTCTTGGATATATGGTTTACAAGTGTTTCCTTCCATCTGTCATTTGACTTTTTATAACTCTTGTTTCCTTTCCTCCACAAAAGTTTGAAACTTTGATTAAATCCCATTCTTCTGTTTGTGTTCTCTTTCCTGCAGTTTCAGTATCATATACAATACATTACTATCAACCTATATCTTGAAGGCTTTTCCTTCAGTTTCACTCAGACATTTTCAACATCAAGTCTTATGCTTAAATCTTGTATCGATTTTAGTTAACTTTTATGTGGGGTTTAACATAAGCATCCAACTTTATGTACCCCATGAAATAAGGAAAAATATTGTTTTTTTAAATTAAAATTTGTTTTATTGTAAAGATGCCGTACAGAGGGGTTACAGTTACATGAGTAAGGTAACAAGTACATTTCTTGTTGAACCTCGTCACTCCCTCCTTTCTTTTCTCCTACTAACCCTTCCCTCCCCTGCCTCTCCCGCTTCTCTTCTGCCGACGTTGTAAACTTCATTTCCAGCAGAGTGCCTTGTAATATCATTGTTGCAATGGGTCATCCTGTGTCCTTGTTTCAGCATTTTGTTATTTCTCTTCCTTCCCCAAATTAGATAAATGTATATACAAGATGCAAGGTACCAAAATCAAATACAGTGAGAACAGGGGATATACCATAGGGGGAAGAACATCAAAAGAAAAAAATCACTTGGTACATTAAAAACAACAACAACAAAGAAAGACCTCTTGGGTGCATGTCTTAGGGTTCATTTCACTTAGCATCATCTTACATGGTCACATATACATAGCTTTTGAGATTTTCTGCTCATCTAATAAGATTCCTGTTGGTGGGAGTATAAATTTGTTCAACCATTCGAGAAAGCAGTATGAGGTTCTTCAAAATACTATACATAGAGCTCCCCTATGACCCAGCAATTTCGTTTTTGGGCATATATCCAAATGATCACAAACAAGGCCATACTAAAGCTACCAGTACAATTATTTTTATTGCATTATTCACCATAGCTAAGATATGAAACCAAATCAGATGCCCCTCAGTAGATGAATGGATCAAGAAAAATGGATCAAGAAAATAGATATATACATATCTATATACCTATATATAGATATATACATATCTATACATATAGATAGATATATACATATCTATACATATATATGAATGGATCAAGAAAAATGGATCAAGAAAGTACATATATACATATGTAATACATATGTATATACATATTAATATAGATACATATATGTATACACACACAGAAAATGGAATTCTATGCTTCCATCAGAAAGAATGACACTGCCCCATTTGTTAGGAAATGGAAAGAATTGAAAAAATTTATATTAAGTGAAGTAAGCCAGACCCAATGAAATACAGGTCCCATAGTTTCCCTTATTTGCAATAAAATATTGTTCATTAAACAGATAATCCTTTCCCTGTTCTGGACTCTTGACACCCTTATCAAGAGTCATGTGGTCATGCATATCTGGGTTTACTTCTATATTCTCCATTTTGTTCCCCTGGTCTATATATCTGCTCCAGAGGCTAATATCACACTACTGTGATCACTGTATTTTCCACTACATTTATAATCAAGAAGTGTGAAACATCTAACTTCGATTTGCTTCTCCAAGATTTTTCACCTTTCAGGTTTTTGACATTCTATTCTACATTTAAAATAGTTGCATACCGTTAATTTATTACCTTTTAAGTATACATTGGAATTGATACCAAAGAGAAGTGTGGCTTGTGACAATAACTTGGCTATTTGATGCTATGATGAGCTTATAAATTCTGCAAAATTACAATGCTCTTCACTCTATCCATTTCTTACAGGGTTTTAAGTATTGGTTGTTAATTTCAGTGATTACTTCCATGGAACAAAATATGCTAGTGCACAACTTTAAAAGGCCCCTGCACATTGGCTTCTACTGCTTTAAAAAAGCATCTCTAATTTTCTTTTAAATTAGGTGCAAGAAACACACAAATGGAAGGTAAATTGTTGTGCCCATGTCACAGGACCCCCACCAAGAAGACCACCGAGAGTCAGACTTTACAGCTTTTTTAAGTTTTATTTAGACAGGCTGCAGCTCAGGCCTCGTCCTACACTCTGACTAGGAGGAGAGCCCCAAGCTAAGGATTTGCAGGGCTTATAAAGGCAAACAACCAAGTGTTTTATCACCACGTGTTTCTCTGTTCTGAAACAAGCACCAAATGGTCACTGCCTCAAGTACTTTAACCCTTCAAAATATTATTTTTTCTTACTTAATGTTAGCTTTTTAAAAAAAATAATTCTTTTCTCTTTTTTTTCCTTTTTTTTGGTCAGTACTCAGGCTTAAAATCAGAGCCTGGACACTGTCACCTGAGCAATTTTGCTCAGGGTTAGCACGCTAACACTTTGAGCCACAGCACCACTTCCAGTTTTTGAGTGGTTAATTGGAGATAAGGGTCCCACCAGGACTTTTCTGCCCTGGTTGGCTTTGAATGGTGATCCTCAGATCTCAACCTCAACTCATTCTTTAGGTGCTCTACATCTTATTTTGTCACTAAGAAAGTTCTTGTCTACTTTAATCCTTTGTTACCTTTAACAACTTCTCAAAATATGGTAAATAATTTACAATAAACTAAAAGTTAGATGGCTCTTAATGCCTCAACCTATTTATCAAATTTGTATGTGATTACACAGAGACTGCTATTTTGCATGAAGGAAATGTATATGATTTCCCTACATTTTAATAGAGTTACTGAATATGCAAATACATTCATATAATATTAAATAGTATTTATTGATCACTAATCATGAACCAGACACTATATGAAATGCTCCAAATACACAAACTCATTTAAATGACATATCTAGGCCAGGCACCAGTGGCTCACATCTATAATGCTAGCTACTCAGGAGTCAGATCTGAGGATTGTGGTTCAAAGTCAGCCCAGGAAGGAAAGTCGGTGAGACTTTTATCTACAGCTAACTACTAAAATTGGAGCTGTTGCTCAAATGGTATATGCTAGTCTTGAGCAAAGAATCTTAGGGGAAGCACCAATGCCTTGATTTCAGGCCTCAGGGCCCTCTCTCTCTCTCTCTCTCTCTCCTTCTCTCTCTCTCTCTCTCTCTCATTCTCACTCTCTCTCTCCTGCACACACATACACACCCACACACACACAGAGTCATGTCTTCCATATATAAAAATTATTATACATATTTTCATGTTAAAGATAAGGAAAATTCCAGTGTATCTTTCTCCAGTTTTGAAAGTATCATATTATACACATTCTTTTCAATCCTAATATCGAATTAAACCTATAGATTTCAGTTTTTTCCATAATTGAAAACATACTTTTTATTTTAATTATAAATACATTGTTTATATTTATCTGATTCCTGCTACTAGAAAATAAAATCATTTGAAAACTCTATTACCGATAGTGCTTTGTTTATGTATTTGTTGTACATATACTTGTATACAAATTACAAATTATTGGTTTAAATTATGTAGTAAAATAAGCTACAAGTATGATCAATACATTGAGCAATGTATTTTCCAGTTTACAGTAAAGAAAAGACTAACATATGGCCCAAAATATTCCAGTGCTACCTGGGATTATATACCTGTGGTCTTTTAAGTTTGGAATCTAGAGTCAAAGTGAACCTTGATGTTTGTCTTTTTGCTATTGCTCTGTGAAACAGTCATCTTTGAAATTAACTTGTACATGTCATGGTGGACACCCTCACCACAGCACAACAGCCTGTTTTCTTTCGTGATAGCTGGACACCCAGTACATCTTGAAGTGATACCACACGCATATATTTGGCTTAATTAGATGACATTTTGTGGCCTGGGATTTCCAGCTCTATCATCTCCTACAAAGCACATCATGTCTAAGGTTAGACGAAAGTTGATGTGTCCCATGTTTCTGATTGCCAGGTTGGACCTTGAAGAAACTGACATTGGGAAGGCCATTTAGATATTATTAATTTTTTCCCCATGGCCTGTTCTATCAATCTATTTCTCCAATGGCAAGAGAAGCTAGATTCTTTTCTATATATATTTATGATTTCTTATTTTATGGTCTTTTTAGAACTTTGAGACTCTAATAGCACATAACTCACTTAATTTGCTAAATTAAGTGAGACGTTTCTTGCCTTACCATCTACATTTAATTAACCATTGGTATGTTTCTGAAATTGAACTTCTACAAACTTGGTCTGTATTTTTCCCTTTTCTTATCAATTTTGAAATATTTGATACACATATTTTGTACTTGGTTAATGAAAGCACAGAGGGGTGTGTAGAAGAGAGAAGAGAGAGAGGAAAAGTCAGATATATGAAAGCATATGGTCAGAGGGAGCATTTCACTACTATTATGACATTATATTAGTTACTTTTATCACTATTGGGATAAACACCCTACACAAACAACTTATGGAAGGATATGCTTTAGCTTATAGTTTTAGAGATATCTATCATGTCTGCTTCAGATGGTATAAAAGGGGAATATAGAAGTTACGGAAGTGAGGGAAGTTAATATAAGTTCCACAAAGATATACTCCCAGTGACCTCTTTTGTCCAGTTAGGCACCACTTCTGACTTTTCAGGAAAATCTATCATAGAGGCTACCATAATCCTTCCATGGATTAACACAACTATCAAGTCAAAACCATCATGGTGTGCTTTTTGGAAATGTTCTCATTCAAGTACACCCAGACCTATGTATTACTATTCTGCTAAGCACTTCCCAATCCAATAAAGTTGACAATTTTGGATCCACCATGTGGACACGTCTCCTTAAACCACAGCATCATACCATTTACTCCCCCCCCAAGCCTTATGCCCATCTCATCATGAAATATGTATGCAAGTCTATCTCCAATATTCACATAATATTAACACTTTGGATGCCATTCAAAACCCCAGTTAAACGTATATGTAACTCTTAGGCTGGAGAGTCTAAAATAAAAAGTTATATACTTCACTTCAAAGTTCAAGAGCACAGAGTGAGCATTTCTATTCTAAAAGATTAAATAGGGGCATAGAAAAGAGAAATGAGATGAGAGCACACACAAACCCCATCAGGAAAAGGCTTAAATTCTGTAGCTCTGCATCCAGCACACAGAATGTATGGTGCCACAAGGTGAGCCTCAACAGGTTTAGAAGCCCAATAGCTATGTCCTTGCAGGCTGCAGACTATGTAGCCTCGCTGCAGCTCAAGCCATTCTCTGCCTGAAGCTTGTATCAGCAGTCATTCTGTGTTCCTTGGATCTCCAGTATCCTGGGGTCATCATATTATCATCATATTATGAATCCATGAAAGGATAAACACTATTCATTACATTAGAATCTCTGTGAACAAATAGTCTCTGGAAATGTCCTCATAGTCATACCTTGATGTGTGCTTTGTTAATCTCCCAAGTATGTCTCAATGTAAAATAGCATGAAACAAAGCCAAACTACTGTTTCCCTCAGTCCACAAGTTGAGAAAGAGCCAGTCAATAAATCTATTGAACAATGAGACGTTTAGGTTTAGAACAAATCAAGAAGGGACAGGCAACTTATTGTAAGGATTGATCATTATTGTACTGTTAAAGTGTGGTATAAACATGGTTACTGAACCTTTGAGAAAACAGAATTTTTCTTCTTCCCCCAAACATGCATAAATCCATAGTCAGCAGTTTATCATCACTCAATATTCATGCCAAGGCATAGTTCAAGAATCCAAAATTAGGTCATCAATAACATCCAATAAAATCAAGTCAAATCTTCCTTGTTTTAATCACTAATAGGGAGAAACAAATACAGCTACACAAACGAACTCTTTTATTTTTTGCCTAGGGTTTTCTAGTGTATTAAATTACCAAACCTATGCGGAACATTAAACCTACTTGAAACTCAAAATTATACTGCATCTCTTTTTAAAATTCAACTTTTCGCCTTTTTTCAGCTATCCATACGGTGATTTTTCCATTTTCCCATGGGGGAGAAAAACATATATTCTGCCAACAGAATTATTTTGTTATTTTTAAAAATATATATTCTGCCAACAGCCTTATTTTGTTAAATCATACTCATATTATTTTCTAGAACAAACTCACAGAATATACACGTCATGTTGACTTGTTAAGACTGATTGTGACAGGGCTAAACTAATGTAGTTTCAAAGGTGGCATGCAGGTACTCTGATTAGATATTTTTTGCATATTTTGCTCACACACCTTATGACTACTGATATATAAATTATGCCTATGATCACTCAATATCTTCAAGCAAGAAATAATATAAACAAGATGCTGTATTTTAGGTATCTGTAATTCCTACAAGAAGCAGAGCTGGAATCTCATTAACATTTTTTTAATTATTTCTTAAATCTAAGATAATCCCAAAGCAGAAAAAAATGGAAATAATTGGAAGGCAGTGATCAGTAAAAAAAAAAAAATAAGTAAGCAAAAATCTCCACATCTTCCTTTCCAAATCATTTAGTAATCATTTTACATGAGTATTATGTCAATTGTCATTGTCTTTCTGCTATGTATTTTCTCTGTATTATGTGTAATCTGTGAAGTAAATGGAGAATGCCATGTTCATTCCTGAATTTTCAAAACTTTAGCAAGACACTGATACCTTAATGTGATTTAAAATAGTTGAGTAAACCCACATCTCTGAGCAGAACTGTTTCCCATACCTAGTTTTTGTATAATACTAAAATGTTCCATGAAGCATGATACTGTGTGTTATTTGATAGTTTTATTATATTCCTTTTTTACTGAGTCTTCCAGTCAATCTAAAAATTGCCTACTTTCTGTGTAAGCCAAGAAGTTAAAAGGCAGAAGAGCATTTGTAATCATTGTTCTAGTTTGTTGATTTTTGGATAATCTGGGGAATTAATTTTCTTCAAATGATGTCCAACTTCTTATGTGCCAATTATCAAAGAATGAGAAACAAGAAAGCCTGAAACATTTACATTTGTTATAGAGCAATTAATACTATACAATATTGTATTTTATTCTCAAAGCAGTGACATGTACTAGATGAAGGTATAATTGATTAACAATTATGCAGAATTCAATCACATGTGTAACAAAGTTTTAAATTGTATACCTGGACCAAAACAAGCTGTATAAGTAAAGTTGCAATTATGAATAGAGATTAACAGATTTCTCACTTTCTATAGTTTTACAAATATATAAACACTGACGCAGCTTCTACTGTAACTGTCATCACTTGATGTGATTGTGAATTCCATTCCATCCAGGACTAAAGGAAATTCAGGATAACAGCTGTAGATATCCTTATTCATATGTTCTCTACCCAGAGTCTACCTTTAATATGTTAATAAGTTACATTATTTTTATACAATCATTTGACAAAATAATGAAAAAATTGTAGCTGCCATCTTGGAAGAAATTTATACTGACAAATATTCATTCATGTATGCTTTTAAATTTCAAATAGAGAATACAAAGGAGTAGGTAACAATGTTTATCAAGAAATGTGCTCATTACCATACTTATGTAACTGTAACCCCTCTGGCATCACCCTTATAATACAATACAATTTAATTTAAAATAATAAATAAATACACAAGGCATTATATGCAGCCACTTCAGGATTTTGCCAAATTCCATGAATGGTAAATTTTACATTCAAGAACAATACAAGTTGGCTATTAGTATCTTCAAAAATAAACAAGTAGGGCTGGGAAGGTGGCTCAGTGGTAGAGTGCTTGCCTTGCAGGCATGAGGCCCTGGGTTCTATTCCTCAGCACCACATAAGCAGAAAAAGCCAGAAGTGGTGCTGTGGCTCAAGTGGTAGAGTGCTAGCCTTGAGCTAAAGAACTGAGGGACGGTGTCTAAGCCCAGAATTCAGGCACCACGACTGACAGAAAAAAAACCAACAACAAGAACAACAATTTTCTTGATCCATTCATGGAATTCTATGCCTTCATCAAAAAGAATGACATTGCCCCATTTGTTAGGAAATGGAAAGACTTGGAAAAAATTATATTAAGTGAAGTAAGCCAGGCTCAAAGAAACATAGGTCCTATGGTTTCCCTTATTTACAATTACTAGTATATGTCTGAGACAAGCAGAAAAGGTCAGGTAAGTTGATGTTGGGTGAAATGAACTCCAAGATAAGGATTCAATTTTTTTTTCTTTCTTGCGATTGTTTCCAACACATTTATAAGATGATTTCTTTGTTGCTTTGTATGTCCCTCCCCCATGGTATAACCCCTGTTTTCACTGTATTTGATGTTGGTATAATTTGTGGAGGGGAAGGGAAAAAACCAAATCATTTAAAAAAAAACAAAAAACAAATCATTTAAAAAGGGATACAGGTGGACCCATTGTAACAATGAGATGTATAGGAGGTTAGGTCGAGAAACGAACTTTACAACTTTGACTGGGCAATTACATTACCCATGCAATTGTAACCCCTCTGTGTGGCATTTTCACAATAAAAAAACAAATAAAAAAACCCAAAAAACAAGTATTATTGCCAATCCTTTTCTATATTTCTACTCTCAATAAAGCTACAAGAAAATGTATTTAAACAATGTAATGTTCTCATACTTTTCATATTGTAGAAAGTATGTTCTGTCTCACGTACATGTAAATAGGTTTATTGTCTGTCAGAAAGCAGAAGACATACCATTTGGGCCTTGTGTGCTAGTTGAAAGGACACATGTGTGACATGATGACATACAAGTCCTCTGTCACTCAACCCTTCTTCATGGAGCTGAGGCTAAACAGTTCTTGTGCCTCTCATATTTTGTTACACCTGAGACAAGAAATGAAAAGAAGGAAACCAGCATTCCTTTGAGCTATTATGAATGTGGTCCTGGTCTTTTGTCAAGTTTTACTTTATCTTTTTTATCTGAATCTCCACCATAAGCCTGAAAAGCCTGCTTCGGAATTATGAAAGTTTGAACTTTACATTGCCAATGTTATGTCTTCTTTCAAATACAAATAAACTCACACTGTAGGAGGCTCTTCAGTGGCCACGTCCTTTCCTGTCCTCTTAGAGTTGTCAGGCTAACAGATTTATAGCACTCATGCTCTCTTGCAGTGAAATTATTTCTTTACAAGTCCAATCATAACATCTCTGCTTAAAACCATTCCAGAAATTATGCATGATCATGGATAGATTGTACAGCCCTCTTCCTCTCTGTTTCTTAATTACATTGATGTACATGCTATCTAAAAATCCAATCTCCTCTTCCAATATCTTCCCTTGTCAGTCTTTATCAAATTAATTTTGTTTCTTCTTAGATCCTTAATATTTATACTTGTATAGCTATTTAAATGTTACAGTGTGTGTGTGTGTGTGTGTGTGTGTGTGTGTGTGTGTGTGTGTGTGTGTGTGTGTGTGTGTGTAACAAAATACTTAAGTCATAAATTTTATTTGTCTTGGAGTTCTGGTTGTTGAAAGATTGTAATCACATGCTATCCATGTCCTGCCAGAGCCTCTTGGCTGAAACAACTACTGTCCACAGAACTAATCCACTGCAATAATCTAAGCTCACTCTGAGAAACCAGCTTTAAAATATCCATCAGGGTGAAGCCCCAAGACCTAATTCCTTTCCAATAGGCTCACTTCCTAAAGAATGCATCACTTCAACCCTCTCAGGGGCTTACCTAGAACTTTTGGGAGATTAGCCATATCCAATCAACAGCAGATTCTGACCACTCTGTTCTTAAACCTAAGGGAAGGGCTGACCACTAGCTTTATAGAAAATATTACTCTTTGGCTTATCTGAGCCCAGATGATTCTCTATGATGATATATTCCCTCTGACTTGCTTCTGCAAATATATAAACTCTGTGCTACTTTGTGTAGTGTTTAAGATGGACAATTCTGTATTCCAGCTGCTCAGGTAAAATTCCTTGATTTGTAATTTAATCAAAGATTTTTTTGAAGAAATCAAGAGTACAATAAAGAGAATTGCTTTATGTTCTGAATTAGTAGAAAAAAAATATAGGATAAGTTATTGACCACTCACTGTTATTTACATCTTTATAATATTTTTCTAAATCAGATTGTTTCCCTATTGTTATATATTAAAATATTCCAAAACAGATACTGTAATTATTATGTTTGCAAATCATAAATAGTGCAGTATAAATGCTAAAAAATGTGTCATGTGAGAGAAAAAATGAATTGGACATCTGAAAATCAAAATCAAATAATCTAGCCTAGAATGGATTCTTCACATTAATGTATTCAGAAATGCAAATTTTTGACATTAAAAGAATAGATTCTTGAATTGGATGGATATTACATTCAGAGAATAATCTTCCAACAAATCAAACAGATGTGTATTAATGTAATATATGAAAGGAATAGTTGTGAAGCATTTCAGGGCATAGGTAAATCGATTCTCCTCAAGGCATGGTGTTTTAGTCCAGCACTGCTATTTATAATACTTCTTTCCTGTTTGTGGCATGGAAGAATTTGCACATGTGCAATATCCTTGTGTGCAGTCTAAACATTTCCTTCACTGACAGTTTAATGACATGATTTAAGCAGAAAACCATGTAAGGGAAAGAAGATATTGAAGCAAATTAACTTTGCAACCAAGTATAAAGGAAGTTTCCAGTTGAGATTATTTGTGTGATTTATGGATACATACTAGCAAGAATTAACTTTATCCAATAACATTTACAATCTTCATCTTGGAGCAGAAATATAAAATATAACATCGAATGTCTTAAGAATAAATGAAAGAATCTTATTCATGTGGCTCAAGCAGTAGAGCATCAGCTGTTAACAAAGGATTTGTTCAAGCTCTGGAACCTTAGAGAGAATTCATTCTCTACTACACTCAAGTGACTTTAAAAACTAACACACACACACACACACACACACACACACACACACACACACACACACATAAATTCCAGTCTTAAAATGAAAACACTAAAAATGCTTATGTACAGTGATAATACTCAAACTGGATAGACTTTGGGGAAAAACATAGGACAAATTTTATGTTCAATGATTTAAGGAAGCATTTAGTTTAATTTTGTTTCAGTGGTTGGCAAAGTCTAAGAATGATTATGAATGAACCTCTCCTTGGTTGTGCGTGAGGCCATGATGATGATGTTTTAGGATAACTCTGGCATATTTTGTAATGAGAAAACATTGAACAGGTAAGTGTCCTTCCTCTATTTTATGGAGCTCTTTAGGAAACAAAGGTTTGTTGTAGCTGCTTGCAGTAAAAGAAAAAAGTATTTGGATTATGAAATATTATTTTTTATGATGCAAGAGATTGAGCTCGGAGCATTGGGTAGGTTTTGAAAATATTTTGCAACTTGATCTATACCCTCTACCCTTTGGTGTTGCATTGCTATCTGGTATATATCAGGCTGGCTTCAAACTCATGAGGCTCTGGAGCTTTTGTATAGCCAGAATTACAGGCATGTACCACCATACCAGGATGGAATAATGCTTGTTTGAAAGCATTGGCATCTCATAGCCCCATGACACGAAAATATTTATAAGAAATACAGGATCAAGAAGTGAAGATATAGTCTTTGCTGACTGGAATGTGTTCACTAATTCCTCAACAATCCAATTAAGAGCTTGATCCTACAGAAAATCTGATTTTAGCCAAGTAAGACACTGAACTGATAACCCCATCAAACCTACCTGAGGTTTTAGCCTATACAATTAAAACACAATCAATGTGTGTTGTTTTATATGACTAAGTTTGTGGTTATTTGTTATGTAGCAATTGAAGGCTAAACACATGCTCATTACAAAAGATCATTGGCGGTCTAAGATCTTAATAGATCATGCAAATTTAATTAAGAACGCCATGCAAAATTAACTTGAGAGGTCAGGGTATAAGGGCAGGCATTATGGGCTGTCCACTTATTAATTGCATCTGAGTATATGTTAATACCAGAAGAATATTATAGATACATTTTATAAGCAAAGTATAAACATGTAGTTCTAACTGAAATGTAGATTTAGATATCATACTTTGTATAGTAAATGATCCTTTGTATGGAAATATCAGAACTTATGTTGTTAAGTCAGTGGAAAGACAAACAATTGGGTCACAAAAGTCTTTTTGATAGAAGGCTCCTGTGGTAGGGTCTTTAACATCACCGAGACAAGAGAAATTGAGTTAGCCCACTGAAATTTTTATACAGGATCTTTAATAGCATCTGAAATTCATCTAAGAAACTGTTCCCTTTCAGGAGTGGGGGAGAAAAGACAAAGAGCAATGTCAATAACTATTGTCTATATAGAACCTGTAGTCTTCTTTTAGTTGGGTAGAATTGTCAGTGTCTCTACTGACCCAGATCTGTGAGATTATAATTTTAATTCAAATTTAGCCTTGCTTAAAATACATGTCTGTGAGATGAACAATCCAGAATTTTAAGAACATAAAACAACATGTAGTTAGTCAATGGATTTGACAAAATACACATGATCCACAAATGAAATTCGGTTTAAGATCGTCCTCAGAGATAATGGTGATTTTCCCTTTACATGTGCTCATACATCAAAACTGTAAGAAATATTTACCAAAGTAAAAAGTCATTCAGTAATTTTAAATTTTACTCAGTACTAGTAGGTGAAAGTAAATGCTAATCTTAGAACGTTGGAGAACAGAGTGGTTCTTCTTGTTATTTCCCTTGGGTTCTGGGTGTCATTATGATGTCACTCTTACGTCATGAATCTAAGTTCACATTACTTACATCCTGGCAAGTCATAGGTGGGAGAAATGTCTGTACCAAGATTGTAAGTCCTTTGGTCAAATATTAGGTTTTAAACTAACAAATGTTGCAGCTAGCTTATTATTACAAACTATTTATTATTGTATTATTACCATAACTTTCAGAAGCAAGAGCAAATCTTTTACAGTAATGTATTCTCCAGCAATGTCACTGGCTATTTCTTTTCTAAGGCTTACCTATTTACTCTACTTCAGGAAAACGGATGGGTTTACAAAAATATATTATTTTAAAATTTTTCCTTACTCTTTGTTATTTTAAAGGTGATGTATAGAGAGGTTATAGTTAAATAGGTCAGGCAATGAGTACATTTCATTTTGGACAATGTTACCCATTCTCTCATTCTCTTCCAGTTTCAACAGTATATTTTAAAAACAGACAAACAAAACAAAAACGAAAAACCCACCCGGAATACCTAGGTGTTTTTTTTTTATCACACTGTATTCTGAGAAATAGAAAATTGAATCAACACAGTTCTGCGCCATTGGAGGCATTTGGAGATTTCTAGTAATATTACAAACATCACAATCACTGAGGAAGGCTAATGCAAAGGATATGGGTCAGGTTTCTTAAACCTCCAGGATAAACATTGTATCGCTACAGAAAGAAGACAAGCCAATTGATAAATTACATCTCCTTTGAGAAGTACTGAATATGTGATAGAGACATTGAGAGTAATAGTTGATTGTTTTTTATGTCTAACATTTTTGGAGAAATGCGATAGGAAAAGAATAATTTTCAATCTGTCAATCTTTTTTTGCACAAGATAAAGAACAAAGGTACTAAAACTTTGAAATACAAAATAGAGTCTTGGAGGATTTTTAAAAAGAAATACTTTTATTAAACAGAAGATGATCCAAAAGTATATCAATTAAAATATTCTTACCTTAAGTGTTGTTGCCTACTGCCTTAGAGCAATCTTGATAAAGTTTAATTTAAAATTAAACTATGATCTGTTATCTGGCATGTTAGAATAACACTAAATCATCATAATTTAAAAATGTTTAAGTATAGTCAGGTGCTGGGGGCTCACACTGATAATCCTAACTACTCAGGTGGCTGAGATTTGATGATCACAGTTCGAAGTCAGCTTGGGTAGGAAAATCCTCTTGATACTCTTATCTCCAATTAACCACTGAAAAACTAGAAGTGGTGCTGTGGCTCAAGTGGTAGAGCACTAGCCTTGAGTACAAAGAGGCCAGGGACAGCACCCAGGCCCTGAGTTCAAGCCCCAAAATTAGCAACTAACTAAATAAACAAAGAAAGAGAGAAAGGAAGGAAGGAAGGAAGGAAGGAAGGAAGGAAGGAAGGAAGGAAGGAAGGAAGGAAGGAAGGATGGAAGGAAGGAAGGAAAAAAGGAAGGAAGGAAGGAAGGAAGGAAGGAAGGAAGGAAAGAAGGAAGGTAGGAAGGAAGAAAGAAAAGCTTAAGCATCATACAGTATCAATGGGATTTCTGTATTGCAATCATGAACAATGTATGATTCTTTTAAAGAAATTCTCCATAATGATTAACTACATTTGTTTTTATAACTTTGTTTATGATGATTATTTTGTGTAATACCTAGACTCTTTTGTTATTGGAGAAAGAAAATATGGTAGAAGTCATAATCTAATGACATTGCTATTAACCAAAGAAATCAAAATCCAGCAACAAATTAACATATTTCATTCAACTTGAGTGGCAACTCCCAATCTATTTGTCACAGGAAATTTGAGAAGCTGTTCTTTTCTCTATTGTCTTATTTTATATGTTTGCCTCTTCTCATTTCCTGTTTGAATTCATCCAGTCCTCCTTTGATAGTTTTACCTTTACTTGCCTTTGTTTCTGAACTCAGGTTGTAGTGATCAAATCAGCACTTTCATTGCAACAGTTAAAAGGGCTAAAAGATTTGAAATCAGGGAGGGTATATAAAATCCATATAAATGACCATCAGTGCTCATCTACACTGTAAACATTACATATTTCCCTCTCTAAGGTGCCTTCTGTTAACTGTGTTAGAATGGAGACTTCCCATCGTTTATAAGAGGGTTTGTTAACCCTGGCACTAATGACAGGTTGACCTGCTCTACCTTTGTTGGTGTGGAGTTTAGAGTGCAGGATTTCAGTATTCTGTGCAGTTCAGACATTTAGCAGCCTCCCTAGCCTCTCCCTAGGTATGCAGTATCATCTCACACTCCTCTATAATTATGATAACAAAAATATTTTCAAACATTGCAAAATGTTTCATGGGTAAAGGGTTTAAAATAACATGATGTAGAGAAACTCCTTGAGAAATTATCAGGAAAAGAAAACCTCACCTCCCATAGAACCAACCTTCAGCAAGAAAACAAGCACTGGCTTTGATCTTATAAACTACACCTTGAGCCGGATTGACTCAGGCAACACTTAGTAATTGGAAAATTTTCCACTAAGTCATTCATGGTCTTATTTCCTCTACCACTAATGCAAAACCTACAGACTTCAAGCATGATGGCAGGATTATCTAGGAATAGGTTCACAAATAGAACTGTCTGGTGACAATTCCCATAAAACTGAGAAATATCATATTGCTTAAAATCTTTGGCCTTTGACTTTCCTGCATATTTTTAATACATGTCCAGTCCAAAAACAGCAAGAAAAAAGTACATGCATTTTTATACAGGTTGAATTTTTTCAAGACTGAAAGAAAGTACAAAGTTGGTTAAATATGTATGCCTTAAAAATAACCTTCTCTGTCAGTACTGTAGACATGTACATTTCTTTGAAAAAAATAAAGTCCCGATATGTCCTACATTGGGAACCTGAATTATTTTTTCAGAATTTTATGTGGTGTTGGTGGTTCATGTTTGTAATCCTAGTTACTCGTGAGGCTGAAATCTGAGGTTTACAATTCAAAGCAACCCAGAGTGGACAAATTTGAGAAACTCTTAACTTCAATTTTTCAGCAAAAATCAGAAGTAGAGGTATGTCTCAAATGGTAGAGTTCAGGCCTTGAGTGAAAAAGTCAAGGAAGAGCACACGTCCTGAATTTGAGAGCCAGAACTGGCAAGTAACTATCTCTAAATCCCATTCCCTTTCTAAATCATGAGCACATTACAATCCTCATTGCTAACAATTAGAAACCATCTTTATATTAAAAAATCTCAGGTACTGAGAATGTTTTGGAAAAGACTGATCATATATGCTTCGAGTTAAGGCAAATAGATGACTTTATCCATTTTATTTTTAGTAATATGAAGAAATGCTATAGACAGACAAAGACCGATGGGGGTGGGCTGTGGAGAGAAAGTGAGACCAGAGACCTTAATAAAAGCACTAGTCATATTAAAACACAACCAAACCTGACTTAATAGTTGCATGAAAGTCATTAAATTAGAACTTTCTTAGCCTTAAGAAGCTTAATTTAAACGAATGGAAATGCATATATATTCACATGCTCATCCACTTTTTTCCAAAACAAGGTTGTAAGAAGCACTGAGTTTATAACTTTTAATACTTTATTTATCAAAGAAATATCAAAAATTGAATCCAAATGGATCTGATTCTAAAAGAATATATGCCTTGCCTAGGAAGGCAAGACAAAAGATGTTCTCACAAGCAGACCTGGGTACTTAAAAGTACTCATTTTATTAATAATTTGAGCTAATATAAAAATCTCTGTAAAATGCAAGAAAGCCAAATTTCATTGATTTTTTGATTAATTTGAAATCAACCCTAAGATATATATAGACGTTTTTGAGCCCAGCAGGAAGTTTCACTACGTTAAATCCCACTCAATAATACATATTGCTTCCTCCCCACAAATGCCTGCTAATACAGACAGTCTTGAGATGCAAAGAGAAACACTATAGTATAGTTTCATATCTTTTGATATTTTTTTCAGTAGAATATATCTGGTGTATCCATGTTGTCATGTTGTAGTATCAGAAACTCATTTTTGTAGATTTCCAAGTACCACTCCCTTACGTAATTACTTCCCAGTTAATTTTTGTGTTGGACAGTTAAATAAGTTATTGGATTATTGAAATAAAGCTAGAGTAAACATTTTATCCAAGTATTTGTGAACTTCCATATAGATGGATACACACTGTGTATGTGTGTGTGTGTATGTTGTGTGTGTTCTGTTATTTCCCTGTGAATAATTTTAATTTTCTTATAGGAACACACATATATTTCAGATGTGATGTTTGGACACATATTTATTCATTTCTACTATCCTAGAGTTAATATTATTTTGTATAATAATGGAAATTGGAGAATGTAAAATAGTTAGCTACTTGTTATAACTGCTTATATATAACAATGGTCATTAAACAAACTGAATTGTATAAAATAATCTAAACTTTTTTCTTTTATTTTAATAGCCAAAAAGTAAACTTCGGATCATATGATAATTATATCCCAGGTGAGATGTTTAATATTTATTTTAAAACATGAATAGTGACTTTCAGGACTATTAGTGGTCATGGAATACACTGCATGGTAGATATTTTCCTTCCAAAAGAACTTTTCTTCTGGATTCAGTGAATATTTTCTATATCTATGTACTTTTGGTTTTAAATCTAAGTAAAATTAAGCAAATAGATTCAGTAACATACAGATTGTTCTTCTATTTGAAACTCAGTGTAGAAACTTGATACACAGCCTCTCACCCCACTTCTCATACTGGATTTTGGGTAGATGCATCCAATATAACTGGCAGAAACATTTCCTTAAAAGATAAGCCAAATATTTTGGTGAACAAATGTTTTTCCCTCATATATTGAGCTTAAAGAATTTAAGTTGTAAATTTTTATTTACAGCTATAAATTTTATTATGTAAGCAGTATTATTTTTTCATTCTGTAAGTTGTTTATACTGTTTCAATATTGTATTTAGGAGATTCATAAGTAAAGTATATTCTCTTGTACAAATCATAGCATTCTCTATTGCCTTGTTTCTAACATAAATAGCTTTACTAATTTTGGGGGTGGGGGGTCAGGTAACTTTTTCCAAAGTAACTACATCCTTATGGTCACCATTCTGTAGATGTTTTGTCAACTTCTCTTTTCTTTCTTTTACATTTACTCACAAATACCCTTGGCATTAATACTTATTTGAATTTTAATCATTTTAATACTTTTTAACTGGGCCTTGATTTTCTTTTATAATTCCTTACTTTTTATATTTTTTCTGAACTTCAAGAGGTTATACAAAGAGGTTACAAATTAATGTGTTCCTGAACGTGCTCAGTGCCTCGTGATCAGTCACCCCTTCCATTATTTTCCTCCATCCTACCTGTCCCTTCCCCCCAGATTAATTTCACATTTTCTACTTCCTTTATTATAAATGTACACTGATTACTCTTATTATATTTGTCTCCTGTTTCTTTTCCCATTCATGTATTCTCCCTCTCTGTCTCTCTAGTCCTTCTTATAATCTGACATTCAGTTTTTGAAACTTTCAATAATTGGTCAAAAAGTTTACTCCATAAAATTTTACTCCTGTGTATATACACAAAAGTCAACTAAACCACACATATATAATACACACACGTATATATTCATATATATACATACATAAGCATATAACTCTGTGTGTTATTCTATGGGGGTTGCATTTGGGGACTGAAATCCACTTTTGCAAGAGAATATATACCCTTGGTTTCCTGTGTCTGGCTTAGTTCACTCAGTATATGTTATTTTTCAGAACTATCCATTTTCCTGCAAATGATCAAATTTCATTTCATTCTTCCTGATGATTGCATACAATTCCATTGTACACTTACAGACATATATTATATATATATATATATATATATATATGTATTTGTGTATATACACATATATACACATGCATATACATATACATTGCAAATAACTTGGCCATTGTTAACTGTGTTATGATGAACTTGGGTGTGTAGGACCTTTTGTTGCATACTGATGTGGAATCATTTGCATAAAGGGCCACAAGTGGTATCACTGGATTACAGGGTAACTCTATGCTTAGTCTTTTGAAGAATATTCATACTAGTAGTACTAGTTTATATCCTCACCGATATATATAAGCCTATCTTTCTCTTCATTCTTGCCAGCATTTGTTACTGTTGGTTTTCTTGATGATGGCCATTCTTGCTGGGTTAAGATGGAATCACAATGATTTTTATAGCACGTCACCAGTAAAAATGTGGTCCCTGTATATACAGGATTTACACCTTTATAGCATGGAAAACAAATGTTAACTAAATGCTACAGTACTTAGATTCAATCACATATTACTCACTATTTTCTGTTAGGCATTTTGTGAAGCAATTTGAGAAATACAAAAGAAGTTAACATATTTTGTGTTCTTAATAGAATTATATTCTAACCAAAAGAACATATAGTACACTCTAGACTGGAAGAGAAAGTTATAAAAGAAAAAAGGACTAATATTTCTCCGCATTTGTATTACAGATTACATTAGTTTTATGATGACTATATAAGTCTCATCAAATTTTATAAAAAATAATTTTTCTTTTGTTATGCTTATCATACAGAATCTTTAACATTAGTATGTAAATTAAGCTATAATTCAAATAACTTATGTGCATGATATGTATTATACTTACTGGCATTTTCAACTTTGATAAAACTCTATTTACCGAAAGCACATTTTATCTCCCACATTTTAGTCAGTGAATTAAGTAAAAAATCATGGAATCAACAACATTTTGGCTTGGCATTTCCCAAACCACCTCGCCCAGGAAAAAAAAAGAGATCAATACCTTCCCAACAAAGTGACAGTCCAGCTCCTGTAAGTGTTGAAAACATTATTTGCCTATTAATACTAGTTTAATTTCTGACTAGCAATGAGCCTATGAAATCATGTGTTAGTCTAAGTATAAAGTATCGAACTATCTAAGCATCTAAGTCTAAGGTTTCAGTGCTGGTGAGTAGAGGATAGACATCTGCATGTCAAAGAGACTATCAACACTGGAAATCAGCCTACTACAAAGGAAGAATTAAAGTTTACATTTCAGAAACATTTCAATTTAAGTAAAGATCACATATGGCTGCTCCCTTAGCTAGGATATTTAAAAATAATTTAAAAATAATTCTAATGCTACAATTGGAAGAAACTGTATCCATTTTACTTGCATTTCTTTGTATCGCTTTTCTCATGTTAACTATGTTCAGCAGCCTTGCATTGTATAAAAAGATGTTTAAGAACCATGGGAACTGAATACTCTAACTTACAGTTTATATGAATATTCAGGAATAGTTCACCAGAGACAGTAACTCCCTTATTGAAGTTATCTAGTTGTATTGTGACCTGTAGATTATCTCCCATAATATTGGAATTCAGGAGTCTGAAAAGTGGAATAAAATAATTTCTCAGTAGTTCCTGAGATATCATGGAAAAGATGTATAAAGATATGTCCTCCCATACTTAAAAGCATCACCAATTATTTTTTATTTTAGGAAATGAATCCAAACACTAGTGATTAGTATTCTTTTCCTTTCTAATTATTTAGCTTTGTATTTTTGACACTTGTATTAAAATTAACTATTTTAACCATTTGATTTTTGCAAATAATTGGTTAAAAGATGAAAAACTCTGTCATCCCAAGCCTTGAAAAATACATATTTTCTAATTTCAGTTATCCACATAGTGATATGTGATTTATAACTAATCAAACAGGAGGAATTGCAAACTTTTTCATGTAACTACAGGTGTTCCCCTAATTTCCAGACAAGTTAAAAGTGAGAATACAGATCAGAATATGTCTTAAACTGAAACTGCTAAGTCTTTGAACATAATTAATTTATGAGTTACTTTAGAAATAAAAGAAAAACTAGACATTTCAAGATTTATCAGTAGCAGGGTAAAAAAAATAGAATAGCCTCTCGAACATGGATTGAATGTAGGTACCAAAGGATGCATCTATTTATTTAACAATGTTCAATTAAAAAAAAAAGCATATATAAATGATATAAATTACCCACCTTTTCTTAAAAATCTAGTCTATGTGAAGGGTTAAAGTCAATTTGTTGTGTGTTAGGAAAGATTGTTTAAAACAATTTTCTCATCATTAATTGGACAAACATTTCAGGTAATTGATGAAGGAAGATTGGGAATGCATAGACCACCCTTATGGATGCACCGTTCTTTAATGAGAATTTCCGAAAGACCATCTGTTTATTTAGCTGCCAGGAGGAGGCCTCCCCAGAAACCATCTCAGTCCTCCATGGGTGATTCTAAAGATTCAAAAAAATCTTTCTCTCCAGTAGTCAATAAGAAAGCACATAAAGGGAAATCCGATTCCGAATCAGAGCCCAAAGTGAAGACGGCAGAACTAAAGAAGGGCAAAGATTCATCCACAGGCTCTGAAGATGAGAAGGATACCGTAAAGAAGGACGCCAAGAAAGTGAAAAAGGATGCAAATGGCAAAGACTCCACGACAGGATCCGAAGATGAGAAGGCGGCCTTAAAGAAGGGCTCCAAGCAAGACAAGAAGGTTGCAAAGGGCAAAGACTCCACGACAGGCTCCGAAGACGAGAAGGCCGCCTTGAAGAAGGGCGCCAAGAAGGGCACAAAGGATGCAAAGAGCAAAGACTCCACGACAGGCTCCGAAGACGAGAAGGCGGCCTTGAAGAAGGGCACCAAGAAGGGCAAAAAGGATGCAAAGAGCAAAGAGTCCACGACAGGCTCTGAGGACGAAAAAGCTGCCTTAAAGAAGGGCGCTCAGAAAAATGCCAAAGGTGGGAAGAAGAGCAAAGAGGGAAACACAGAGTCTGAAGGTGAAAAGGGAGGTGATAAAAAGGGTAAGAAAGATCTAAAGGACAAAAAATATAAAAAGAATGAAAAGAAGAGAGGGAGTGGAGACAATGAGTCAAAGGATGACATCAAGAAAGACATCAAGAAAGAAAACAGGAAAGGCAGCAAGAAAGAAGGCAAGAAACGCCCCAAGAAAGACAGTGACACCGAGTCTGCTGAGTCCAAGAAGGGAGGAAAGAAAGGCAAATAGACCTTGGACAAAAGAGGAATAGGAAAGCGAAATTGAATCACACTATAAAAGAAGGATCAGATATTTTCTAACAACAAGACGTATTCTAAAACATTTTAACACACAAGAAAGGTCTTGAGAAAATTAAAGGAATATCCATTGAAATATCTGGAATAAATGTTCAGATGCAGTATAAGATCTCTAAAGATTAAAGAATATTCAAATAACCGTGTAGAACATAATGAAATTAAACATATGGATACAAAAGTAACGTTCCAAGAAAATAATGTTCAGTAAGAACTTTGAAAATCCAGGGAAGCAGATGCTGAATCTCTAAAATTAAAAAAAAAAAATCTTCAAGCTGCATCCGCAAACTTAAACAAAGAAGAACAGGAGTCATGGAACCGCTTTCAGAAAATCTAAAGTGAATAATAAAGATAACTTTTGGGGAAAAAAAAGAAAGGGAGGAAGGAAGATGGAAGGAAGGAAGGAAAGAAGGAAGGAAGGGCGGAAAAAGACCAGAAAAGGAACAGAAAGAAAAAGGAATTGCTTTCTTTCCTTGAGTCCACGAGATTTAAAGAACCACAAAATGTCTGGCTTACAAATCAAGATGAACATACTTGGTAAGTTAGTTTTGTCTTATTTTAAGCCAAATGGAATGAATAAAATAAAATATGAATCCATTACAAAATTTAATTGATGCTTACTATTCTGATAATTGCTCTGTAATTTACTAATTAAAATAATTGTTCAAATTTTTATCAAGTTTAGGCAAACTCATAACAAAAAATGTTTGACTACAGAGAGATCATTAAGTAAATTAAGCCCTAAATGATGTCCATTAAAAGATAAAGAAATAGGAAACCATTTTGGCTGCAGAAAATATACTACCTTATGATAAACACTTTTAAAAAGAGATTGTGAATATGTTTATTAGGAAAAGTAACTACATTCTCTACACTTTAGGAAGACTAAAAATTAAAAAATGCAAACAATAATTTTGCCTAAGTGTGTTTCCACATGAAGGGATTTTATATGTCCCTTCATCATATGGGAGAAAATATACACTTTTTGTCTCTCTGAGCCTGACTTATTTAATATAATCATCTAAGGCCCAGAATTTCCCTGAAAGTGACATAATACTATTACTCCTGAAGAATGAATAAATTAAAATTTCTGATGGAATTATATTTATAATAACCACTCAATTTACAATTTATATTCAATTTGTAATTCATGTATAATTCTATACAGTAGAATTGAATTTATTTATTAAATCCAATTTACATACCAATTTTCTTGACTCATTTTTCAATTGTAGGGCATCTCTTGTGTGTGTGTGTGTGTGTGTGTGTGTGTGTGTGTGTGTGTGTGTGTGTATGTATGTGTGTGTGTGTATTCTGATGAATACTGCAGAAATGATCATATGTATGCAGATGTCTCTACTGGATTCTGATTTGTAATATTTGGATAAATTCTCAGTAGTAATATTACTAGGTAATAAGGTAGTTCTATTTTCAATTCTTTGTGGAATTGTACTAATTTACCTTTCCACCAAAAATATAACAAGCATCCTTTCATGTATATCCACACCAGCTTTCCTTGTTGATAATATTCTTGATGTTGGCTATGATTACTGGATAAGATAGATTTTTCACTGTTTTGATTTGCATTTGCTTTGTAGCTAAAGGTTTTGAGTATTTTTCATATGTGTATTGGCCGCTTTATGTCTTCTTTTTCTTTCTTTTCTTTTCTTTTTTTCTTTTTTTTTCTTTTTTTTTCTTTTTAGCCAGTCCTGGGGCTAGAACTCAGGGCCTGGGCACTGTCCCTGAGCCTCTCTGTCCTCAAGGCTAGCACTCTACCGCTTGAGCCACAGCCCTACTTCCGGCTTTTTCTGTTTATGTGGTGCTGAGGAATTGAACCCAGGGTTTCATGCATGCAAGGCAAGCACTCTACCACTGAGCTACCTTCCTAGCCCCCCCCCCCCACTTTATGTCTTCTGAGAAGAGCTATTTTAGCTCCTTTGCCCATTTATTAATTTCCTTTGGTCCCGTGGGAAGTTTGTTCTTATTAATATTCTGTAAGCAATTTTCCCACAATTATGCCTCAGAATTCTTTCTTAATTCACATAATAAATATACAATTATTAAAAAGAAAACCAACTACTTTATGAATCATTTTAGATGCATATTAGCACTTAATTTCTATTTTTATGAATAACTTTTCAATTATTTGTTAACCTATAATTTGTCATTTGTACGTGAATTGCAGAAAGTTCATGGCCCAGAATGGTACAGCATGCCTGTAATCCTAGTTATGAAGGAGACATGTGGGAGGACTGCTTTGTAGGACAAATCCAAAAACAATTGATGAGACACTCCTTGAAAAATATTCTAAGGAAAAAATGGCCAAAGCCATGTATCTGGAGTAGAGTGCTAGGCTCTAAGAACAAACCACAAGACTGCCAATAAAGAAATTTGATAATGATATACTTGATTTGTCTTATTTTAAGGAGAGAAGAGAAGAGGGAGGGCAAAGCTGTTCCTTGACTTGAAGGTAATTATTTTTCTTTCTCTACAATGACATCCTCTTTATTTAGAATGTATTTGGAACTTAGAAAAGGCCATTGAAGAAGCTGGGCCTACAAAGTTCATATCCAATAGAGTTAAATTCCATCTCAAATGATAAATTTAGATTGATACATCTAAGTATTTAATTTCATAGTCTGCCTATTTATAGACTCATAAGTAAGTAAAATTAATTTTTACCCTTCTACATAAGAGCAATTAAGGATTATATCTTTTGAATAATTCAGAAGACAATGTAAAAAATTTTAAGATTTTGCAGTTAGCTGTTTATTTCTTCTTCTTTATACCAGACATTAAACTCGTCCATAAATATTCCTGTGATTGCCTAAAATTGTACTACTTGCCAAACAATCTATAACCTATAGCACTGGTCTTAGAATTCTTTTCAAAGCTATATTTTCTAATCTAAAATGGGTATATACATAGAGATTTACATATAGAGATAGATTATATATACACACAAACATAAGATATATTAAATATACACATTTACTCATATAAGAGCTTGTATACAAGCAGAGCTAATTTATTTCAAAGAAGAAAGAGTATGAGCATACAAATTATGCTTATTCAAATTCCACTGTAGTATTTTTATTTTATTTTACATGTTACATTTACTTACATAAATTTATATAAATTAGGACCTGGATGGACTAAAATGTAAGTGAAATAAGGAGTTTTAACGTCTTACTAAGGAAATCATACAGAATATTTTTATGAATTGTTTTAAAGTAATAATGACTTTGAGAACTGTTTGATTTTCTTGGATTTTTTGAATATTTTTATTATCTTTGGAGTAGTACAAAGGTGTTGCCATTCACCAAAGCAGTTTATGAATGCAGTACATCTTGATCCCTGTCATTCTTTCCACATTCTGGCCCATCCCTCCCACACCACCTCTTCCCTCTCCTTTATTTTAGGCTATGCATTGAATGTTTTGCAATTCAACAAAGCAGGTGATGGGTACAATGCATTTCAGTCTGTATCACCATGTCAATATCTTCACTTCAACCCATCCCTTACCTTGAGTTCTTGCTCTTCCATAACTCTCCCCTTGGCCCCACCCTTCTCAATTTCTATAACCCATTTCCTGGTAATTATTTTGTTGAGCTTTAACTTTGTCTTTTTTTTTTTTCTTTTTTTTGGTCAGTTGTGGGGCTTGAATTCTGGGCCTGAGTGCAGTCCCTGAGCCTCACTGTGCTCAAGGCTAAAGCTCTACCACTTGAGCAACAGTGCCACTTCTGGTTTTTGAGTGGTTAATTGGAGATAAGAGTCTCACAGGGATGTTTCTGGCTGGGTTGGCTTGGAACTGCAATCCTCTGATCTCAGCCTTCTGAGTAACTAGGATTACAGGCATGAGCCACTGGGTCCAGAGTGACTTTTTAGTTTTTTTTAAAGAATTATACTATTTGTACTCTCCATGGAGTCTATTAAAATTAATTCCTTTTAACTCCTTTCTTACCATCCAGTGTGTTTACTTAAAAATTTATAGGCATATTCTAGCTACCACAAATGAGGGAAACCACGCAACCTGTGTTTCCCTAAGTCTGGCTTACTTCATTTAATGTAATTTTTTTCCCAAATCTTTAAATTTCCAAATGAATGGTGCAATATCATTCTTTCTGATGGATGAGTAGAACTTAATTGTGTATTTATATATCACAGTTTCTTGATTCATTTGTCCCTTGAGGAGCATCTGGGCTGATTCTGTATCTTGGCTATTGTAAGTAATGCTGTAATGAACATGGTTTTGTTGGTAGCTTTACATATTTCCCAGCTTCCCTGGTATTGTATTTACTTTTTTGGTTAGGCCCATGGATATGTTATAGCGATTAAACTCAAAATTACACATTAAGTATCTGAGTTTCAAAAGGGTTTTTATAATGATGTCTTATAATATGAATATTTTATCAATCATTGTTAAAGTGACAAGATTTTAAAATTAAAAATGATAAAGTTGAAATGTTAGTTTAATGAAATAGTATATGACATATTATGAATTATTTGTATTGCTACGACAGATGCTGCTAATGGCCAAGTATTTACTCTTAGTGAGACAAAGGGCAGATCAAAGGAGGCTGAAGTTGTTAAAGGGATGACACAGATCAAGATACATTATATACATAAATTGCTTTGTTAAATAGCAAAAAGAAAAGCTAGGGAAGGGTTGGAGTGGGAATGTTGAAATGTATGATGTTGAGCAAGATGCATTGTATTCATAAACTTGTGTACAACTACTTAAATATAAAAATATTAACAAAATTTAAAAAAATGGATTCTGAATTCTGGCCAATACAAATATAGGAGAATAATTGCAAGAGGTAATTAAAATTGCAACTCATGATACGTGAATCTTTGTGGACTACAATGAACCTTTGATAATTAAACAGTGAAGAATGACTCCAAATTATAATTCTTCCAATGATTAAGGAATATTTGGTTTTATAATTTTAATCATGTATCAGAGTTCTACTATCCTTTTACTCATCTATAATAACCAATAGAGGCAGTTGGTTTTTCTCTGACTTGCCACCACCATCCTGAGATGATAAATAGAGCCAAAGCCAAAAGAGGACATGAAACAGGGTTAGAGATGAATTAAAGGTGAAGAACTCTGTTAAGGACAACCTGTTTCCCAATAATTCCATCACCTACTTGAAAGTACACATTTTTAGGAGCTATCAATTCCCAGCATAAGCTATTCATCCTGCAATTTGTATGTGGAAGATAGTTTTCCTCTTTTGATGACTTTCCCTTGAGTCAAACTCAGAACACTAAAAATAAAATACAGATATTAAAGATTTACTGCTTTATTGATTTGTTGATCTGTGAACATAAGACTAAGTCACTCTATTTGCAGTGATGAATAAAGATTTTAAAATGTAACTAAAATCACAGAAGAAAAATCATAACATAGGCACTACCTTGAAGTTAAACTTTTATATATCCCATAGGAAGTGCTTAAAACCTCTACATTACTTATATAGAAAAATACATAGTACATTAAAGCATGAATTTTTTCTTTTGTTATGTAAAATTCTATAAGTACCCTTAAATTTAGTTCATCATCTAAATTAGTATTTCTATTTGTAAGGTATTTCTGTTTTATATTCTTTTCTTTGTGTATTGATTTGACAAGTTTAATACAATATTGTTAATATCCAATTATAAGATGCTAAAATGTAAGAGAAAATCAGTATTGCATTTTGTCTATTGTGAAATATACACTGAAATTATGTGAAATACTAGGTATCATCATATTCTTATAATCCTATGAAAAGCACTATCATATAAATTTTAAAAGCAAATCAGTTGTTACTATACTTTATATTCAATACAAGGCATTCCATCTGTGATTACACCAGGTAAAAACAAGTTATTTCAATATTATATACTTAGAAATAGTCCAAGATCTATCCTAGACACTTAGCATTATAAAAAAAATCTTCTAGGATTTTGGATATCCATCTATATTAGAGTACAAAGCATGATATAATTCCTCTACATCATTCTTCATCTTTTTTTAATTTACATTTATTATCCATTTCCTTCATTGTTTCAAACTCTATTCCAATGATGTGTCCTAAGATATTCTCATATTATAGGATATGTTAAGTGCTTATTAACACTTCCATTAAAATTAATTAATTATACACATGTTCACCCGATTTGTAATTTGATGTTTCACTTTAATATTTTCTTTACTGTGTAGAACATTTTTAGTTAGGTGAAAATCCAATTGTTTATTTTCCCTTTTACAGCTTGTTCTTTTAGTGTCACAGACAAGTAATCAGTACTTATGCGTATGTTATTTATTGTCATGAGCACTTCTAGATATAATTGTGTGAATTATATTATTGAGTTTTTTTCATGAAACCCTTACTGAGTATTATTTGACTACATATGTATAGAATTTCTGTTTCTGGAAATTCTATTCTGTTTTATTGTGTTAAACTTTATATCTTCTTTTATCCAAATACAATACAGCTTTAATTTTATTTTTTTTAATTTAATTTAATTTTATTTGTGAACATACTGTACAGAGGAGTTACAATTACATGGGCAGGATAATGCGTACATTTCTTACCAAGCATTGCAGCCTCCTCCTTTGTTTACCCTTCACATCCCTTCCCAGCCTCCCCCCTCCCCCCAATCCCAATCCCAATCCTTCTCCTTCCTCCCCCTCCCCCCCACCCCCCACCCCCCCCCCCACCAACGTTGTAAAGCTCGTTTTGGACATGACAACTTGTACTTCTCATTGTTGCAACAGGTCCACCTGTATCCTTAAACAACTGGTTTTTCCCCATCTCCTCCACATGTTATACTGACATCAAATATAGTGAAAGCAGGGGTTATACTGTGGGGGAGGGACATACAAAGCAACAAAGAGATAATCTTATAAATGCGTTAGAAACACATTCATGAAAGAAAAAAAACATTAAAATACATATCTAAGGGTTCATTTTCCTGACATCACATTATCTGACCTTTTCCGCTTGACTCATACATATACTAGATATTGCAAATAAGGGAAACCATGGGACCTATGTTTCTTTGGGCCTGGCTTACTTCACTTAATATAATTTTTTCCAAGTTTTTCCATTTCCTAACAAATGGGGCAATGTCATTCTTTCTGATGGAGGCATAGAAATCCATTGTGTATATATACCACATTTTCTTGATTCATTCATCCTCAAAAGACTTCACATAGAACTCCCCTATGACCCAGCAATCCCACTTTTGGGCATTTACCCAAATGTTTACAAACAAGACCACACTAAAGCTACCAGCACAACAATGTTTATTGCAGCTTTAATTTTACTTTGTTTGTAGTGTGTTTCTTTCTGTAAATTACTTTGGATATTCATGGTATTTTGTATTTTTGTTTAAATTACAGATACTTTTCGCTTCTATAAATTATCATTGAAATTGTGAAAAAATTAGATTGATCTGTTGATCAGTTTAGTTAGCGTGGATATTTTAACGATATAAGCTCTTCTGATTCATGAACACACAATGTCCTATTTACTTGTTGTATAACGTATCGAATAACTTAGAAGGCCTTAGCTTTTATAGTGTATAATTTTAACTATTTCATTCATGTTGATGCTATTATAAATGAAATAACCTACCTTAGTTTTTGGACAGTTTATTACAGGTATATAGTAATATGGTGAAATATATGTCAATTTTTGTATTCCGCAAATTTACTGAATTTGTATATTGGTTTTAAATGTGTTTGTGTTTATTGTTCTTCCATATTTTACATATTAGAACATATCATCTACAAACAGAGGTAATTGTACTTCCTCCTTTCTGGTTTTGATGTCTTTTTCTGGATTTATTTATTGTATTATATTTAGTGGATATGTTGAGTTTGGGAATTCTTGCATTATTCCTGATCATAGAAGATAAAATTTCAGGTTGTACAATTGAATATGTCATGACAATATCTATAATACAGTTATTATAAATTCCAGCCGGGTGCTGGTGGCTCACGTCTATAATCCTAGCTACTCAGGAGGCTGAGATCTGAGGATCATGGTTCAAAGCCAGCCCAGGCAGGAAAGACCATGAGACTCCTATCTCTAATAAACCACCAGAAAACCGGAAGTGGGGCTGTGGCTCAAGCGGTAGAGCGCTCGCCTTGAGCTGAAGAGCGCAGGGAAAGTGCCCATGACCGACAAAAAAAAATAAAAATAAAAAATAAATTCCAAAATATCTATAATTATGTTAATGTAAAGGGCATTGAATTTTGTCAAATACCTCATGCATTTTGTTGATATAACTATCATTTTATCATTTATACTTTTGATGTTGTATATCACATTGAATAATTAGTCTATGTTGGTCCATGATTATGTCACAGGAATATAGTTCCCTGATCATTAAGGTTAATCAAAATCAAAGCATTACTGAATGTTATTTGCTTGTACAATTGGTTGGCTAAATCTCTGGATTCAAGCAACTATAAATTAAATATATATATATATATATATATATATTAAAGTGCCTATTCCTTAAAAAGCACTATATTTTCTGTATTGTTTCATAAATAATGCAATATTCCAACATTTTGTACTATTTATATCACAGTAAGCATTATAAGCAATCACAGGCCCTATTAAAAAAACATGGCTTTTTAAAATGAAACTTGAAAAACTGCAGATTTGGTATCTGCAGGGGTCAAGCATCATTTCTCTGTAGATACCCACAAAGAGCCACAGAGATTAATGTAGTGAACTTAAATTTGTGGCGAAACAACAGATTTGCATCATAGGCATGATTCACATATATAATCATTTAGAGTTAGAAATATTTACATTACTTTCCCATAAATACATTTTGCATGTCCTAGTAACTGTAGAAGTAGTTGAGATATTAATGAATCTTTATTTATTATTTATTTATTATTCATTATTCTTGTATTCCCCACCTATAACAGGAGAATGACTTCTCTAATTTTGCCATTTTTGAATGGCTCATATAATTACATTTAGTAAAAGGAGAACAATAAATGAAGTCTCTCCATTCACATGTACCAAACTGCATTTCACTTGGAATTATAATACACAGACAGAAAACAAGATTTAGCCTATGATTATTTAATATTTTAATATTTAAATTCCCCATGTTATTATTATGCAATACACTAAGTATTAAATTGATAAATACTGAAGCTGGTAATAAAATTACAAATATTTCTTCTATAAACATTTAGTATGAAACTTAATGTGAAACATTAGAAAACCCTTATTACTATATTTCACATGAAAAACCATTTCTCATTTCAAAGCACAAATATTTTTAGGAGAAAAAGTTCATTGTAGACATACTTAAATATATGCCACTAGTATCAACTTATTCAATCTTATTCCAATGAGGAATTAAATACCATTAATAATAGAAAACAAATAGCAATCATCACACTATAGGAGACCGAGAAGTTACAAGTCTTACACCAAGTTACTGGTGTAGCAATTGAGAATTTGTAAATAAAATTATTTTAGAATCAAGAAACAGCTTTTAAAAACAGAGGCAATCTGCCAGACACCAGTGGCTCACGCCTGTAATCCTAGTTACTCAAGAGGCTGAGATCTAAGAATCATAGTTCAAAGTCAGCCTGGCCAGCAAAGTCCATGAGATGCTTGTCTCCAATTACCTACCAAAAAAATCCATAATTGGATCTGTGGCTCAAGCAAAAGTGTGCTAGTCTTGAGCACAAAAGCTCAGGAACAGTGTTTGGGCCCCGAGTTTAACCAAGAGGACCAGCAGACACACATGCAGACACAGACACAGACACACATGCAGACACACACACACACACACACACACACACACACACACACACACACACACACACACACACAAACACACACACCACAAAATGTAAAGGCAAACTTGCAGAATTATTTTACTGTTACAATCATGTTCGTTTTCTTTTTAAGCTGAAAAAGCAACAGCAGTAAAAACAACTGCTATCCATCTATCATTATTTGCTAAAGACACCCAGCACTGTGTCCTTACAACAGTTCTAATACATCATATCTAATCATTTCTATTGAACTGAAACTTTGAAGGATAAGTAATGAGAAGTTTGTGCAGCTAATTGAATCAGAATCAGTTGCTGAATTTCTGAATTTCTGTCTCATATGCCACTAACCTTTAGTCTATGGCTTTAAATCATCCTACCATTTGTTTTGCAATTGTTCTTGGTTCTTAGTTTTGTTATAGCCTCTGTGTTGTCAATTCTATCTAACATTCTATGATATAGGCAAAGCTTCTACTCCAGAATTGCTAAAGAAAGGCAACAGTTTAGTTCATAGTTGCTTACTTACTTGTCTCAAAGGGTTATCTATTATAAATATCTATTCTCATTCTCCATAGCACACAATGTGTCTTCTTAGGAAGTATTGAACTCTGCTTAGTGGCTTACATGAGTGTGTTTGCATGAACATACTGTATTGAACAAATATGGAAATTTCCATTTTACCAGATACATATATACATTCCAAGGGTCATCTATTTGCCTTCTGTTCCACAAATATTTAAATTTATATTTCTCTGACTATATAATTTCTTTTTACTTTATTTTTTAAGTAGGTGGATTTTTGTGTCTTTCTGAGGAAATTTGGAAATGTCATGGATTCCCCATTTTTGTTTTGAAACAGCCTCTGGGTACAGAAGTATTTGACATACAAGACTTGAGTCCCTTCGTTCAATTCTAAATTCCTGGGAGATAAAATTTTGCCTTTCTCTATGTGTGTATGTGTGTGCAAGCACATTATGGTACTATAGTTTTTACTGTACTTTTAGTACCATACTATACTTTTTCCTAATGAATGCACATGGCACTGGATGCTAGGGTGTGACCACTGCCATATGGTGAGGGACATTTTTAATCACAATCTTTGTGTCAGAGGTCATTCTTAGACATACTAAGCCATTTCCAGAGCTGAACCAGCCTGAGGTTTTTTACCTATTCTATCTTTCCTTTCTTTCTTCCTTCAAATGGACCAGACCTGCCTTATGGTTTAACACTTTGCTGTTCACTCCAGGTTTCTCTTTTAATATTGCACTTTAACCTCACCCTGGTATCTGTATACCAAAGCCCGAGAACAAGGAAGGGAAGAGCAGAGAAATTTATCTTGGCCTCTACTGAATATCTAAGAAAGGTATGGAGTTTTGGAGGAATGAGGACAGTGGTCCATGTGCTGTCAAGGGAAGATCAAAGCTTCCATATAATCACAATCCCCACCCTGAGGCATCTCAAATAGTAATTACCCCAGTGATATCTTCTTAAATAATGCAAAACAAGCAAACAAGCCAAAACTAAAAATAAAGGGCAATGAGCAAACCTGATAGCAAGAATGCTAACATTTATTATGCATGGATGCAGAACTTAATGAAATATCTCTAAGGAATTATAACAGTTATGACTATTTAGATAGTGGGAACTTATAAAATATGGCTTCTATAAAACAGCCAATAGTAGGTAAGCCCTTAGTAAATCAGAAAATAATACTGAAACTGGAAAGTTAACCACTTAACTATCAGCCAGAACAATAGAATGAGATGATAATATTTTTTCTGAACGTTAATCTTCTGTGAGCCCTCAGAAATAAGATCTCATGATATGTCTTTGGAGATTGGCAGTTAACATAAAAGCTATCCACACATTGAACTATTTTACTGGATTCTTAATTTTATTGCTTACATTTTCATACTGTGAGGACAAGAATAATATTGTCTGTATTCTTTTGGCCTTGGGAAGGCTTGTTGGGGGAAGAAAGATCCTTTTTTTCATTGTACCTTTTTGGAAAAGTTTAATATTGTAAGTTTAGGCAGTACTGGTGTACACAAAATCCCTGCATTTTATGAAATGCTTCATATCTAACATCATACAAGTTTGATGGTTAAGGTGCTTATTATTGAACTTTGGCCCTTCAGGTGAGAAGAATTTAAGTTACTTTATCAAGGAGATAACAGGTACTCTAATGGTACTAAAAACCTGATGAAACCATGAGTTACAAAATGTAGAGTCCAAGTAAAGCTGATTTTGAAAAAACAAAAGTAGTGAGGACAATTATGTAGGAGTCTAAAATTTGAGTACTACTCTACTTACAACTCATCTGCTAAGTACTACAATTTTTGTAAAGTTTCCTGGATTGAATGAAAGGGAAACATTTTACCTCCAGAAAAAAGAGATTTATCTGTGTTTCATAAACATCTTAAAGCTTGAATCTATTTGAAACATCTTTTACAGTGTTTGGATCATTTTAAAAATGAGAGTCTAGGGAAGATGGAAAGATATGATTACTAAGATTATCTTTAGGACATATATCTTTGGCCAATGGTAAAATAAGTACTTATTAATCTGGACCAACTGGCCTAAATACAGGAGGAAACCAATAATGCACAAAAAAATGCTGATACTGAAGGAAGTGTTTATGTGTTACCCCTGTTCACCCAGTCACTTTACTGTTTTATATTTTTTCTGGTCTAATTGTTTTAAGCATTAGGCAAGAGCTCATTAAGAAATGTAACCACTACCTTACTTATATAACTGGTACCCCTCTGTATATCACCTTGAGAATAAAATTTTTTTAAAGAAGTATAACTTATACATGAATTCTTACATTTGGGGCATCATGGACTATAGACTACAAAGATGGTAATTTCTAAGGAAGCATAGCTGGTATCGCAAAACTTGATAGGTATGGTAATATGTTATAGCTCCTCTTTTTTAATGATTCAAATATAACTCATTTTTGCCTAATCTGGAGCCTAATTCAAATAAAATTTCATCTGTGATAAAATGTCATGAATAAAAATATTGTGAAAATTGTCAGGTGGGAATATCTGATAGATGATTCAGGGATTTTTTTAATCATACTGAATGAATTATTTGGAGGAATAAAACAGCAAACTGTCATGTACTAGATCTGTTTATGAGCTCAGAAATTATATAATTCAAGGTTTTTAGATTTTCTCATTTCTTTGTTATAATAAATGTTATAGAAATCACATTGCAGTTTTACATGGAAACAAGTATCAGTGTATATATAAAAGGATATATATCAAAAAAGAATGGTACAATTCAAAGGAAACTAAATTTACATGGATATAGGAAACACATTCTTAGAAAATAAAAGTAAGAATACAGCTTTACTCAAGGAAGGCTAAGACTTAAGCAATGCATTTCTAAATCTAGTGTGATATTTAATATTATGGAATTCTTGATTCTATTTTAACACAGATCATCTCTAAAATATACCTTTTGAGTAGTCCTTAGAACATCTTTTTAAAAATTTCTTTCATTGTAAAAAATAGTATACAGAGGGATTACAGTTACATGAGTACAGTGATGAGTACATGTCCTATGGAGCATTGTTACCTCCTCCTTTTTACTCCTACCATCCCTTCTCTCCTCCCCTCCCCTCCTCCCCCTCACTCCCTAAGTTGTAAAGTTCATTTTCAACATAATGTCTTGTATATGCCATTGTTACAATGGGTCAACCTGTATCCTAGTTTCAGCATTTTGTTATTTCCCTTCCCCTTCCCAAATTAGAAAAATGTATATACAAGATGCAGGGCCATGTCAAGTAAAATAGATCACTGCCTCACAGATCAGCTAATTTCTATTTTAGATGAGCTATGCTTTTTAGAAAATGGCTTCCTAACATCTAGCCACAACTTGTGGCCATGATTCTTTAAATTATTCCAGATATTAATATTTGTTCTACTTTAAGTTATACTTTTATCACTAGAAAAGTAAGAAAGAAATGAATCTGAGCCTGCTGGGTGAGAATTCCATGCTTAGATCTAGAAAAGATAAACAGATACTTAGATCTACCTTTCATATATTTATAAATAAATGGTAATGTAATCATTTTATAAATAAATGGTAATGTAATCATTTGTCAATTATAGACATATAATGTTTTACAATAAATCTATGTGATGTACTAGAAATTGCTTCATCTTGGAATGAGAAGCATTAACCTCTTATTTAACTCGTATGTGATTATCTTCCAGGACTATGAAATAGATGGGACATTTATTCCACACTGAGGGAGTACAGCATGTCATGTATTTGGTGATCATCTCATGTAACTTGCCTGACAGCTTTCCTTTTGAGTCAAACACATGATAACACCTGGTGATAATAACAAATAAAGCATCTACTCTCCATAGATATGTGTGCCTGTGTTTTATAAACTAAATTACAACCATCTACGCATACTCATCTATAACATCTATTTTGACAAATTACTAAAAATAGATTTAGTTAAATATATCTAAATTCCCTTATCTCAACTGTCATGTTGTCTTCAGTTCTTGGGGAATGAGAGGTCCTGTTCTCTTTACCACGAGAAGTCCTAGAATCTGTCTTCCTGAAGTTGCATCAGACGTATGCACATCATACACTATACATGGATGTCCCTCAAGGGTCTCAGTTATGTGTGTGGTAAAACTGATTTTGTTTTTTTCCTCCTATTTTTATAAATTGCTTTTTGTATGGACATAAACATTTGCCCTTACTCTAGGCTATTGCTGACAAGTATCCTCCATTTACAGGTTTATTTCAATCAAGAGGAAGGCTATGAAGGTCATAGTAATGGTTGTTATTATATGCCTCATGCCTGCTTTCTCCCATTGAATCCCATTGGTCTCTAGTGGTTTGAGATTTAACACAGTTTAGCCCTGCTAAGAATTTTTTAAAAATCATCATGTAATGAAATTCTCAGAAAATTTAAATGTGTATGAATCATTAATCATTCTGCTTTCATGTATCACTTTTTGAGTTTTAAATAATCTTCCAAGGAATTTTGGCTCTCTGCCAACCATTTCTAACATTTTTCAGCCTTGAAAATAATACTGTACCTTTTTCTTGAATCCTTAAAAGAATTTAACATTCTTTATTTAAAAACAACTTTATTGAGATATTATCTTTAAAGTCCCATGTATTTAATGTATACTGTTTAATGACTTCGGCATGTGAATACATCATGAACAATTCACGTAATAAATTCATAGACTTAGCTAAGTTTATCACTGCCAAAAGATTTGTGTGCCACTTTTTCTGGTTTTATTTTGCCTGGTTGTGAGTGGTGGTAAAAAATCTAACCTCTTAAGGAAGTTTAAGTACATAATATAATGTATCTGATTATATAGAAAATCTCTAGAATGAACTCATTATATCTTGCTGTGATTTTCACAACTCAGACAATATTTTTCTCCATTGGCTTCTGGTTGCATATCCAATAATTTATTGCCTAGCTTGATGTAAAAAATCCTTTCTCTTTTATTTACTCCCAAGTATCTCATAATCACAGGTGGTCTTTCAATGTCTACAATGTATTTTAAGTTGGTTTTTGAGTATGTTGAAAGATAGGGGCTCAATTTAACATTCCTATGTTTATTCTTCCAAAATACATGTTAAAGTCCTTTCCATCAATATTTTTACTATCTGTTTCCTTCACCAAGAATATGAGTTCCTTCATTAGATCTGTCAGTCATTTTTATACCCTCCATTGTTTGAGTCATAGTGGCTTGTGTAACAGTAAATTTATGGGCCCTGTACTCGAGTATGTGACTACGTTTGAAAGTGTTCAATATCATTCAGAGAAATGTTTAGATCATTTGATCTTCACAAAGCAAGAGTTAGGAGGTAAAGAATGAAAAGCTTTGATTCTTCTGAAGGAACATAATTTAAACTGTGCAAATGCCTTTATCTGCAGTTAGCCTCACTGCGCTATGATCAATGGCTGATTGTGCAGAAGACCCAGTACTCTCAATGCATCACATCTGGATTTTCAGGTTCTAGAGTCACTGTTTTGAAATTCTAATATTCTCATACTTAAGTCTGTGTTTTGGAAATGAAGTGTTTTCAAATAGGGCAGGTTAAGAGCTGGATGGATCCGATTCAAGCAATGTTCTACAGCCCATGGGAAAGGACAAGGTGGCAGCCATACCTAACTCAAGTGGTGAAGTTTATAATGCCATCCGATGATGACTCACCCACCCCTCTCTCCCACCATCCATATAATAAACACATCTTGAGGGAATTTGCAATCGTCTGGTGGTGGTCTGACTGCTGTGGCACAGGGTGATAGGAAAGGGGAAAGAGGAACTGACTTCCTATCTCTAGATAAGAATTTTACACTTTTATTTTGTACAGCAACTCTCCAATTATCTAGCTGACTATGCTTCTAATAAATCTCCCAGAAAGTATCCTCTCTACACCAATTATTTCAGGATAATAGAAGAACCTTCCTTACCCAGATAATAAGCCTAGTTTAAATCCTTCAAATAAAACAAAAGTATGGAAGGTAAGACATACTCCATAGCCAGGGATTGTATTCATTTTTTCCCATGAATGGACTAAAGAATATTGCTGACCCAGTTGATTCTCTACTGAAGGGAAAATTTTTACATGTCTTATTAATTAGGACATGTATCATCTCAGAAAATAAGGCCTATCAGTGGCGCTGTAGCTCAAGTGGTAGAGCGCTCGCCTTGAGCTGAAGAGCTGAGGGACAGCGCCCAGGCCCGGAGTTCAAGCCCCATGACCGACAAAAAAAAAAAAAAAAAAAAAAAGAGCCTTTTTGCCGGGCGCAGGTGGCTCACGCCTGTAATCCTAGCTACTCAGGAGGCTGAGATCTGAGGATCGCGGTTCAAAGCCAGCCCGGGCAGGAGAGACCGTGAGACTCCTATCTCCAATAAAACCACCAGAAAACCGGAAGTGGTGCTGTAGCTCAAGTGGTAGAGGGCTCGCCTTGAGCTGAAGAGCTGAGGGACAGCGCCCAGGCCCGGAGTTCAAGCCCCACGACCGACCAAAAAAAAAAAAAAAAAAAAAGAAAATAAGGCCTATCTTTCAAAGTTTTTAAGGAACCTTCTCACATAGCGTAGTACAGGAAACATGTCAGGTTTTGCCTCTGATGCTTCCTGACTATCTTTGTAGCATTTTTTCTTCCAGGCTAAAATATCATTTTTCCCTTTTTAATCTAAAAACTTGTTTGATAATAAACAAACATTTATTGAAATGCTCAATAAACCTTAATTACCTTCTTTCTCTACAATAATTATCTTCTATTATTAACTCAGAAAAAGTACATTAGCTACTAATTGAGTCCTAAAATAGATCCCAGAAGATATAGCATGGAAATCAGAGCAGTCGTACAAAAATAACAAAATTAATCTTTCACAATTCATTACTTTAGGACATTCAGAAAGAATTGAACAGACGAAGCATTAGAAAGAAGAGGGAAAAATGTGATGAAAGTTCACGAGTAGTGGGGATATCAAGATTTATGAACATGGGTAATTCTTTGTTTTACAGCATATTCTAGTCTCCCACTTCTCAGCCACAGACATTGAGCAATGATTTTGTATGAAATGGTAGAACTATGGAAAACTACTGAAGTGTACCATTCTGGAGACTAGTGATAATCAAAGAACATATTTATCATGATTTATCAAAGCTGGTTAGCTGGGTACTAGTGGCTCATGCCTGTAACTCAGGAAGCTGAGATCTGAGGATGGTGGTTTGAAGCAAGCCTGGGCAGAAAAGTCCACGAGATTCTTATCTTCAATAAACTACTCAGCAAAAGAGGTAGCACTGTGGCTCAAGCGGTAGAACACAAAGAGGCTCAGGAACAGTGCTTAGGCCCAGAGCTCAAGCCCCAGGACCAGCAAACAAAAACCCCACAAAACAAAACCAAAACCAAACAGGTTAATTCAAAACTAGAAGTATGGCGCAAGGGTTAGAATGCCAGCCTTGCCTGTACAAACTAAGGAATACCACCTCGGCCCTGAGTTCATGCACCAGTATCAGCAGAAATAGGAATAAAACAAACAAATTTGATTTATTCACCAGGAGAGAAAACTCTGCTCAAATTTGTGAATTTTTTTCTTGGAGAAAATGGGATCATATTGAACTGCTACTAAAAATAACAGCAAATAGGCAGTGTTAAATGCACAAGAATATGATTATGTATGACATAAATCTCCCTCAGGATGGTTCTGTACAAAAACTAATAACCTGAAACACAGTAGGGATATCTGGCCATTATTGTACAGATTATGAATAATAAAGACAGGATTTTAATTATGTTCATCATCAGATCTTAACCTCTTTATTTCATTATAGGATTTCTTGCACTGGCTCTCTGAATATAACTGCAATCTTATTTCAATTTTCTATAATAATTATCTATATTCCATTAACTTAGGTCCCTTCCTTTCCTTTTCTCAAACAACAGGGGGAATAAGTAAACAGGAGTGTTAAGTTCTCTTTCAATCCATTTTTAAATAACATCTTAGGAGGTACATCTTGTGTTTCCTGTCTTTTCTTTAAATTGCTTTGCATAGTATAATGTATGCATTAGACAAGGGAGAAAATAGGCTGAGAAAAAGATGGCAAAAAATGTCTGGATGATGTTTCAGTTTGTTTTAGTGGCTTTGGCAATTGAAATTACCATTGCTAAAAGGTTTGTTCAGAAATTCATTATATTTACCTTGGTGCTAATGACTCCCTTAGTTTTCTCCCCTAAGACAAGCAACAACAAGGTCACCGAAGGTGTAGGGAACTGCATAAAAGTACATGGATTAGTTATGTATCTTTAAATTAAGATACAAACTTAGATTTTCATATTAGCATGTACTAAAAGAAACTATACATGTCAAGAAATTTGAGCCTTCTCATGACCCCATTTCTTTGCTTAAATTATATTCACAGATTTTCCTGAACTAACTTTAAAATACAGTCCATCATTTTGCAGTCTGTTTTCTCTGATCTGACCTCATTAACCCAGTTACCTACTATAAGATATGGTTGAAAGCTGCTTTTGCAGGGCCAAAAGTTAACAGCAAAAAAGCCAGCATTTATGTGTCCATTAGGAATGTTTCTGTTCTATGCTATAACTTTTGCAGTTAGCTTGCACTTTCAAATCTGAAAGAGACAGGACTGATCACTGATCAACAACATGTTTATAAGAATGAGAAAGAGAACTTAGAGAAAAATAACACTTCCTTCGGACAGGCCATCTGCCTGGCAAGAATGACTTATTTATTCTGACATTTCTCTAGACCCTTCCCCTGAAAACAAATGAAATAATGATCAACCAGGCCATACTCTGACTAGGAAAGTTTAATAATTATACAAACCCCTCTCCCTCCTGCTCCATTCTATCTATTTTTAAATAAGTTTTTATTGTGAAAATGCTGTACAGAGGGGTTACAATCACATGAGCAAGGTAATGAGTATTTTTATGTAAGCTTATAACTCATGCCTGTATCCCAAATAAAATGCTATCTTCCCATGGCTGTCATATAAAAACATTTTGCTCTGTCCCCTAATAGGTCTCTTCATTTGTAATATAGGGAAAAGGAATCAGATTTGATGTGGAAGTCTTGGAGTTTGGACCTGAAATACAAAAAAATCTCTTTTACTATTTTAGTTGACTTTATATTTTTAATTTGCATTCGCCATTGACCCTTTGCAGCTACATCTTGACAAGCAGAATGCCTTTACAGGATACTTCGTAAAGCTCACTCCTTTAGGCTATAAGATGAAGAAGGGGTACACAAAGAGTTTAAATTGAGGTTTACTTTGTTAGATCCTAGGCAAATGGCCTGGAGATGACTCTGGCAGTTGTAGATAAACTATAGAAGTTTTGCAATACAAAATACTGGCATTAATGGCAGCAACATAACTTTACCTAGTATTTCTAGGAATGCTAAAAAGAATGAATTTATGTATGTTGGATAAAGCATTTCTTTCCTCTTCATTGCACTTATACATGAGCCCTAAGGTTTAATCTATTAATGGACCTAACTTTGCTGTACTAGACAGGTTACCCCAAACTGTACTTGGGGATAGGAATCAAGAAAGAAGCAGGAAATGAATCTGTCTCCAGATGCAAGAATCAGGTCATCTGACTTCTCAAGTAGGTTCTAGGTATAAATTATAGCTGAGACTCAAACATGAGTTGAACCATAAGACAGTAGATTTTACTTACAAACAAATAAAAAGAAATGATCACTCCTTTGTGGTGAAAATGTGGCAGTTTCTTAAATCAAGTTAGTGAAAACATCCATGAAAGTATTGCACACCTAAAGAGCCCCCCCAAAAAAATAATAATAATTTAAGAAAGGTGAAACTGGAAAACTGCCCCTAAAAATCAAGTTTACAAGAATATAAAAACACAAGTAGAGTGGGTTCAGTCTTACTGTTTGAATCACAACAAAATAGAAGAGATAATTAAGCTGGAAGTACAATAAGGTGTTTTAAAAAGAATTTTGAGGAGATCATAAGGGGTATATTGGATATATCGGAAAGAGAAAATTAGACCTTGATGTTAGGATAAATAGAAAAGACAGCTTAGGCATAACTACATCTGTCTGTCTTAAAGGCCAACATAAAAGTGAGATTTAATTATTCATGTGTTCAGAATTAAGTATGCAGTAGAGACTCCGGGTAGCTCTCATCTCATACAAACATGAGTTCAAAAGGGAAATGGAAATTAAGAGGTCTGATTACACAAGATTTGTTATCAACTTTTCAAGAAAGAATTTGTACATGAAGCTTTTTATTCCCCTCTAATACCATAAAAAACTCTAAAATGTTTGAGTCAACTACTTTAAGTCTGAAGGTCACAAATGCTAGCCTATGCTACCGTTCTAATGGTGATAAATATTAAATTGTTTTTATTATTCATAATGTATCACTCAGATGATCCTCAATGCCAGTTGAGTTCATATTCTGGAATGTAAATTTTTCCCAGGGATGCTTTAGGGACCAGGGTTTGGTATGGTTTTTAATATTTGGTAATACGCATTCACTACCATAATCATTGTATTATATAGAACTTAAAATCTTTAAAAACTGTGTCCAGGAGAAACTCAAAGAATATATGTTGTCACAACTTTTAAATACCATAGAGTTGGATCTAAGATTAGACGTGCTGATTGAATACAGATCTACCTTTATTCTTCTCAAAATTGATCCATATAAGAAAATATAATTGACATCTCAATAATAAAATTTCATGATTGCAAAAGGGGGATTTTCTTGATGACAATCAGTTGAAGGAGGAATGGGAAAAAGAAAGGTGGTAGGGACAAATTTGATAAATATAATATATATGCATATATACATATATATTCAAATAGCAAAATGAAACTTGCCTAAAACTGTTAAAAAGGAGGGAACTAGGATGGAGGATTTTAGTACAGAATGGGGCAAATTTGAATACAGAATACTATATGCACATATACGAATATGACAATAGAACCCTTTTTATATAAATAACATGCCAATAATTTTTTTGTTGTCGCTGTGGTTGGTTGTGGGGCATGAACTCTGGGCTTGGGCACTATCCCTGAGTTCTTCAGCTCAAGGCAAGTGCTCTACTGCTTGAGCCACAGCGCCACTTCTGGTTTCCTAATGGTTTATTGGAGATAAGAGTCTCACAGACTTTCCTGCTCGGACTGACTTTGAACCATGATCCTCAGATTTCAGCCTTCTCAGTAGCTAGGATTACAGGAGTGAGCCACTGGCGCCCAGCCAATAAAAATATTTTTAAAAATCCACATCTGATCAGTAAAAAAAATCCACATCACTTCAGTAAAACAGGCACTTAATCTCCAGAATGATAACTCCAGGAACGCTTGGGGCAGTTAGTGACTGTGCCAGAACTGCTGAGCTAGGCTGACACCACATTCTTGCATAGTAATTGCAAGATGATAAACGTTTACCGTGTTTGAAGCCCACAAAGAGCTGGTACAATGTGTTACTTAGCCATGGATAAGCGATGTACAAAGCAAACAAATTACATAAAAAGCTTTGCCTTGCTGTCCAAATTCTGTGTGAACTAGCCAAGACTATGTTATGAATTCCTTTACTCTTGAGATTCTCAGTTGCAGCCAGATGACATTAACCAGATGTCAGAATAAGCAGTCATCCATGGGCTTTGTGGGTCGTTTGGGGATTCAGGAAGGTGTTTAAAAAATATAAACAGATCTCTACAATGAGGACAATTTTAAGATGAGCAGCCCATGCCAAAGGGTCATGCTCATCAATCATAGTTCGAGTAACAGCCCCCCAGACGTCAATCTGACCTTGATCCTACCACCTGGAGCCACAGAGTGGAGCAGTTTATTAAGAGACCAGAGAGCAAAGTCACAAGTTGACATGCCTCCTATAGTATGTTGATTATGTTCATGGTGGTCCAATCTTGAGGCTGCCTTGACCTGATTCTTTTCCCTCCTAGCAGTCTACATTTCTAGGAACCGGTGGAAGAAATACTCTTGGGAAACCAGTCAGGGATGTCTGTAAAACTTGTTCTGATTGAAGATCCAGTGAAGTGACTCCCGGGCATGATTGCAACCCAGATTTGTGAAAAGTCAGCAGAAACAAAAGGAAATAATGATGATCAGAAAACAAATAGGCTTTGGAAAGATATGAAAGACCTATGACTTAATTTTCAAAATGTAATTAAATTAAAAAAACACTTTTAGTCTAAAATCGGACTGAAATTATGTTATAAAAACAGGTAAAATATTATACTACAAACAATGAAACACACCATCAAAAGTGATTATAATTATGTGTCAATCAATTAGTAAAATATATTTCTGCATCATGCAGAAATAGAAAACTTAGTCATAACAGTAAGGAACAAAGAAAAAGCCAGGGAAAGATTAAGACAAAGAAATATATTTTAAAAATTATCATAAAACCTTCTCAAATACTTTCAAGCATTTGAAAATGAGGAAGCACCTCCAAAAGCATGAGGCAAGCATTATCTATGTATTCAATAGAGATATGAAAATTACATGAGCAGAAATTGTAGACCAAAACTACTGATGAATATGCACAGATCCAAAAATTATCAGATATAATTCCATAATAAATTATAAGGATCATCTCATTTTCAAGTGAGATTTATTCCCAAGATATGAGGATGGTTCAAAATGTACCATAATAATAATAATAATAGAATATAACATTCATATACAAACATAAAACTCCTGTAATCATCTTGATAAATATAGAAAAGTCATTAGACAAGATTTTACATAATTTCATGTTAAAATAAAATATCAAAACTTCAATATAGAGTCTACCTCATCCTAATAAAAGATATATAAAACCCCACAAATAACATTCCGATTTGGACAAAACTGATTTTTTTTTCCTTTGAGATCAGAAATAAGACAGAGTGTTCTTTGTCACTATTTTCATTCCATAGATCAGTAGGAGCCCTTGTCAGAGTATTGAGGCAAGAATTTTTTTATAAAGATCCAAGTCAGAAAGAAAGAATTAAAAGTGTCTAAAAGCTTCATTAAAAATAAACTTAGCTGGGTGCCAGTGACTCAGGCCTGTAATCCTAGCTACTAAGGAGGCTGAGATCTGAGCATCGCAATTCAAAGCCAGCCAGGGCATCAAAATCCATGAGATTTTTATCTCCAGTAAACCACCAGAAAACCCTAAGTGGTGCAGTAACTCAAATGGTAGAGCACTTGCCTTAAGCTGAAGAGCTCAGGGAGAGTATGCAGGCCCAGAGTTCAAGCCCCACGACCGACTAAATGAATAAATAAATAAATAAAACTTAATATAAGTAATAAATTCAATTAAAGTTATAGGAGACAATCAACTAACATAAACAAATTGGCTTTCAATACAATTAGGAAAGATTCTTCCAAAATGAAGAAAACAATTCAACTTATAATTTAATTACAAAATGTAAATGAACAAATTCAAAATATAATTGAATGTAAAGATACACTTAGCCAAGGAAATCTAAGGTATTGTCACTACCACTGTAAAACTTTGAGGAATGAAACTGACAAAGACAAAAATTAGTGGAGAAACATTCCAGGTTCATAGATTAAAATAATTTCTATTGCTAAAATATAAAAAAATTAAACTAAACTAATGCACAAATGCAATGTGATCCATACCAAAGTGCTAATGGTATTTTTCACAGATGAAAAATCATTTGTACAGCATAACAAAATGCTGAATAATTAAAGTGAAATTAATAATTAGAATGAACAACTTGGAGGCCTGATACTTCAGGTTTCAAAACTATACAAAAATATTTAGTAAATAGTGTGGTATTAGTATAAAATGAGAAACATCAACTATTGAAACAGAATACACACCCCAGAAATAAATCCAAGAATGTTTAGCTAATTCACTTTAACAAAAGTTTCCAAGAATATACAATGGGAAAATAAAACTCTAAAATAAATACTGTGGAAACTCTAAAAATGCACTTTCAACAAAATGAAACAGTTTTTTAGAAAACCTATCAAAATGTTTTAAGACTTAAATGCAACACTTAATTCTCTGAAGCTCTAGAAACCATCAGAGAAAATGTGTTTCATTTGGTCTTGGGGATGTTTTTCTCTCCACAGGACATCAAAGCCTAGGCAAAAATAAGCAAGTTTGACTGAACTGATGTTTCTGTGCAGCAGCTGAAACAACAGAGTAAAAAGACAACCCACAGAACTGGAAAAAATATGAAGCATATATGCTATACATCACAGCACTGCTTACAACTTATAAAAAAACTCATGCAATATAACAGTAAAACCCAAAATAGTGACATTAAAATATACACTTCAACAAAGAAAGTATAAACGTTGCTAACAGATATGTGAAATGAGGCTAAATAGCATGCATTTTCAATGAAATGCAAATCTGAACCACAAGGAGATGTCATAATATATCATCTTATATCAAGTCAGTTGTTGTCAATTGATTTGAAAAAATCCAGAGACAAAAGTGTTAGGGATGTTGTGAAGATCAAACACTTGTGCTTTGTTGCCAGGAATAGAAATTAGTATGGACATCCTGTAAAAAAGAACTTCCTCAAAAGGTTGAAGAGAGATATTATGATCTAAAAATGTGACTTCTGGGTTTGTGTTCAAAGGAAATGAAATTAATATATTGAAAAAAGTACCTACATTACCATGTTCATTTTAAGCTTACAAATTATAGCGAAGACAAAGAAATAACACGAAGAGTCCTAGCTTGTTCACTTGACATAGTCAACTTGGTCTATCAATAAAGGAATGCATACAGAAAATAGTCAAAATACCTACACAAACACCACGGAAGATCACTTGAAGTGAAAACAAAAAGGAAGCAAATCTTCTATCCACAACGGCAATGGATTAATACAAGTGACATAGATAAGGAAGACACAAAAAGACAAATACTTGTTCATCTTAGCTCCATGTGGTTTCTAAAAAAGTTAGAGTCATTGGATTCCACCTGTAATCTTAGTTACTCAGGACTCAAATCTAGTCCAAGCAGACAAAACCTCAAGACACTTATCTATCTCCAATTAGCCAGTGAAATGTCAGAACTGAGATGTACCTGAGCAAAAAGAAAGAAAGAAAGAAAGAAAGAAAGAAAGAAAGAAAGAAAGAAAGAAAGAAAGAAAGAAAGAAAGAAAGAAAGAAAGAAGAAGAAGATGAAGATGAAGAAGAAGGATGGAAGGAAGGAAGGAAGGAAGGATGGAAGGAAGGAAAAGAAGGAAGGAAGGAAGGAAGGAAGGAAGGAACGAACGAACAAACAAACAAACAAAAAACCAAATATGAGTGTGAGGCCTGGATTTCAGCCCCTAGTGTGGGCATGCACACCAACACAAAATAAATTTCCTGGAGGCAGAGTGTAGAATGGTACTTATCAGGAAGAACTGAATGGAGAAATGGTAGGTACAGTGTTCAAAAGTTCAATCATTTCCTAACAAATGGGGCAATGTCATTCTTTCTGATAGAGGCATAGAATTCCATTGTGTATATATACCACATTTTCTTGATCCATTCATCTACTGAGGGGCATCTGTGTTGGTTCCATTCTTAGCTATGGTAAATAATACTGCAATAAACATAGTTGTGCTGGTAGCTTTTGTATGGTCTTGTTTGTGAGCATTCAGGTAAATGCCCCAAAGTGGGATTGCTGGGTCATAGGGGAGCTCCATGTGGAGCCTTTTGAGGAATCTCTATACTACTTTCCAAAGTGGTTGAACAAGTTTACATTCCCACCAACAATGCAGTAGGGTTCCCTTCCCAAAGAAACATAGGTCCCATGGTTTCCCTTATTTGTAATAACTAGTATATGTCTGAGACTAGCAGAAAAGGTCAGATAAGTTGATGTTAGGTGAAATGAACCCCAAAATAAGTATTCAAATGTTTTTTTTCTTTCTTGCGATTGTTTCTAACGTATTTATAAGATGATTTCTTTGTTGCTTTGTATGTCCCTCCCCCACAGTATAACCCCTGCTTTCATTGTATTTGATGTTGGTATAATTTGTGGAGAAGGGAAAAAACAAACCTTTTAAATTGGGATAGAGGTGGACCCATTACAACAATGAGATGCACAAGTCGTTATGTCGAAAAATGAACTTTACAACTTTACAGGGATGGGAAGGGGAAACAAAGGAGGAGGAAAGAATGCTTGATAAGAATTGTACTCATTACCTTGCCCATGTAATTTTAACCCCTCTGTATGGTTTTTTCACAATAAAAAATTTTTAAAAAGTTCAATCATAAGAGGAATACATCAGAGGAATCTAAAGAACAGCATGAGGACTCCAGTTAATCTATTATTTATTTAGAACATGAGGGAGGGCTGTGGCTCACTCCTATAATCCTAGCTACTAAGGAAGCCACTCTGGGCAGAAGAACACATGAGACTCTATTTCTAAAATAATCATTAAAATTCAGGCTGGAGACATGGCTCAAGATGCAGAGCATTAGCCCAGCAAGAAAGTAGAGCGAGGCCCTGATTTCAAATACCAGTAAACGCACATCATTCCTCCAAAACAATGCTGAGGACAAATCTTAAGGGCTCTGATCATCAAGGAAAGAAATTAGAACGACATGAGATGCTAGATGTGTTATTCAGTTTTGCAAACGATGCCTATAGCAAATCAATGCATTGCATACTTTAAAGTTGTGTAATTTTCATTGTTGCACATACCTCAATAAAATGTTTGCTTTGTTTCTAAACATACATCTAAGTCTTATATCTTAAAATATGTATAAATACATAAAAGAAGCTAAGAAGCAGATGAAATCACTCCCTTCACCTTGGGAAAGCTCCCAATCTATTAAACCTTGACCTAAAATGGCAGGATTTCTTTTCTTTGTTGAAGAGAAGGCAGTGTTTCCTGGTCAATATTGAAATCTATAAATTCCTCCTATGAGATCAGAGTGGTGAAGACTGAAATTTAAATATTCTAACCTATCTTTTTTTCTGGAAATAAAGGTTGTTTGTGTTGCTGTGCAGCTGCTGGTTAGTGTTTTGTTTTGTTTTCTTTTGTTTTTTATGAAAATTCAAACTACACAGATAAAAAAGAATAGGTTAGTGTTTTCAAGATGAGGGATGGCAGAGACCTCAACTAAAAAGGAAATTTATGGGAAGGATCTGGTGTGGTGAGGCTGTTCTGACTGTTGCTATGCATGTTTCTCATGCTGCACAGCACTGAGAATGCATACACAGTGAGGAGAAATCCTAAACTGGATATAACTGGGAAGTGGTTCTAACTGTATCCCATAGGTATAATATACCTGTTTTGAAAACACATAGAGGAAATACAAGAGCTTCTCTATCTTGAGAAGTTGTGTTTTGACAGAAATCCTTAAGGCTGAAGACAAGAAATAGGGCTCATTATTGGAACAATTGTTCCACTCTTTTTGGCTGTTCTGATCCTTCTTGTTGGCTAAGTAAAATCTTACCATTTCCTCCTGAAGGAAATGATTCTTGCTCTAGGAAAGTCATGTGGTCTAGCAGTAGCAAATATTTGTTGAATACCTGAAGTCCAAAAGGTGGCAGGGAAATGGTTACAAATGGGACACATTCAACCCTTGAGTTAAAAATTCATCGTGACCAACATATCAATGACTACCATAATCAGCCCCCATCCTTCTGTCCTCTCCTTTCTCAATACTGTGGTGTTTTTTATTTTTTATTATTTACTTTATTATTATTATTATAAAGGTGATATACAGAGGGAACACAATTACATGAGTCAGGTAAAGAGTACATTTCCTTTCATGCATGTCTTTTGTTCCTTGCTCTCTCCCTGTCCCTCCCATCTCTATGCACTTTCATCAATGTCCAGGAAGCCCCACAGCCGTACTTTTTCACCCTTTTTCCCTTGAGTTATTATCCTCCCCCCCTACTCTCCCAAAGATAGACATATGAATATACCATATATAAAGAAGACAAGTAACTCTCTATAATCATCATGTTCTAAATTTAGTTGTAAATTTATATATCATTATGATACCGATGAATAATTCTTCACGTATAGACAAGACTTAAGAAAATAAATAAGTGAATGGTGAACAGTAGGAGTCAGGCTTTTGAATCTGATAGGAACAAGTTATAGCAGCACACTGAGTAAAGGCTAGCCCAAATGCTGTGGTCTGAATTCCCTGGTGACATCAGTAAGAACTCATGTCTAGTAGAGTGTAGATATACAGACAGCTGGGGGTGGATTTGGTAAACCCAGAGATAGAGAACAGATGAAGGATAGATGTGTAAATAGATGTGTGTTAATATATATTCATAACTTGCTCATCTCTGTGCTCCAAGAGAGGGTTGTAGGCTTTGATAACCCAGTAGCAATGAATATTCAACATTCAGATATTGATTTAAGAAACTAACAACATAAAGAGCTAATGTTATTGTCCTAGCCTGGGGTTAGGAGAAATATGTCATGGAATTGATTTAGAGTATAGTCTAGAATAGAAAAGATTGCAAAAGAAAAGAGAAAAAAACAACAACAAAACAAAGAAAAAAAAAAGAAAACGTGCCCAGGAATCAGCTAGTGGAATTTTCCAGGGGAGATTACCTACTAGAACCATCTCAACAAGAAAATTAATGTGGCATTGGATACATATCAAACTGTGAAGCATATACTCATGAATTTATAACAATATGAGCAATTACTTAACTGGAAGAAACGAGCTAAGCTTCCATGAAGAAAATAATTGTGAATACCATATGTAAATACTGCATTCTAAGAGCAATAGTTTAAATCTTCAGACATTACCTTATCCTACACATTTAAGGTTGACAATACCAATGATGCTGCATGGGAATACTACAAAGCCTACATGACACAAAGTGAAAGGAACTTGTACTTTGTAATATTCTTTCATAAAACTCAGTACACAAGTCCAGTCATTAGAAGAAAACATCACAACAACCCACACTGATGAAAAATCTGAAAAAAATTCAAGAGCATTAAAACAAAGAATGATTGAGAAATTGTCACAAATAAAAAGAGAATGACAAGACCACACATGACAACATAAATTTACTAAATATAAAAATAATATCAGTGGAAAGAAGAGAAAAATTTGAATAGTCTGGAATTTAATGAGGAATAATATATCAATGTTCTTTCCCTATTCTGATTAGAATTAGAATTTATAATTATTCTGTATATCATCATTACCAAAAAATCATTTATAAAGCAATGGATTTGATTTTTTTGGGGGGGTCCAGTCGTGGGGCCTGAACTCTGGGCCTGGGCACTGTCCCTCAGCTCTTCAGCTCAAGGCTAGTGCTCTACCACAGAACCACTTCCAGCTTTTTTTTCTCTTCTGCTTATGTGGTGCTGAGGAATCGAATCCAGGGCCTCATGCATGCAAGGCAAGCTCTCTACCACTGAGCCACCTTCTCAGCCCTGGATTTTATTTTTATAAGTTAACAAAACAGATATTTTATCAATTCAGATTATTAATTGTCTTACCAGACTATATTAAAGTTTTAGTATACTTTGCAGTGTCTAGCTAACTAAAGAGAATAGAACAGAAATAATACTTCCTCTCTGAATTTCTGAGTTCAGTATGAATAAATAAATACTTTTTTACACTTTGGAATAATAGAGTTATTGCATTTAGTAGAGTCTGCTTTCTGTAATAGGAATATAGTGAATCATATTTTCTTTGTATGTTTATGTGGTATATCTCGCTCCATCTTAAGAAAACATTTTATTGCTATTGTAACGGTGATGTACAGATGGGTTACTGTTAACTACGTCAGGTCATGAGTACATCTCTTATTGGACAATGTCATCCCTTCCTTGCTCTCTCACAGTTTTTCCTTCCCATTCCCACCAACAAGTTGTATAGTTCATTTTCAAAAAAGTGTCTAGTGAGTACCACTGCTGCATTTGTTCACCCTTTGTTTCGCCATTTCTGCGTCCCTTATACTCCCCAAAGCAGATAAATGAACATACAGGACAAAAAGGAAAGAAAATAAAAACAGCCACAAAAACCTTCTTGTTAAATACTTACCTTTTACATTTATCCCTTACAATTAGAGTAGTTTTTTGCTTTATAGTTTTGTTTAAAACCTACATTGAACTTTGGGCTAATACTTAAAATCATCACTTACAAAATACATTAAGGAAAAGTATTAACAAGATTAAGTGTTTTCAAATATTGTAAACTAATTTAACTATGTTTTTGGATAATCGAAAATTGTGGATACAACATACATGCTGACAGTTAAAGGCAATTTCCTTTATTGTCCTCCATTTGAAATTTTCCATAGCAACTTTGAAAACATATTCTTTCAAAAGTGATAAAGAATTATTTTGTCAAGGTCATAAGATTTTTTTTAAACAGGAAGGTATAGACTGAATTTAGTATAGAGAAATTTCTTTGATCTAAAAATATATAATTTTCTTCCTTCATTTATAATAAATCTATTTACAGTATATAGTCATAAAAAGTCTTCTTCTTTTCAAGTTTTTATCACTTTTTTCTTTACCTTGTTTTCATTTTTTGATCCTGTGAGTTAGACATTTCATTTCATACCATATCTGAATTATCATTTCATACCATATCTGAATTATTTTGGTACAAATGGAACATGTGGTATTTATCAACATATTTACAGTAAAATACTTTTTTTATTGATTGAAATTTTTTAGTGGAGTTTGTTGGTAGTTTCTTTTTTATTTTTTTTTATTATGAAAATAATGTACAGAAGTGTTACAATTACATGGACAAGATAATGAGTACATTCTTATCAAGCATTGTAGCCTCCTCCTTTGTTTCCCCTTCCCATCCCTTCCCATCCTCCCCCTGTCCCCTCACCCAATTCCCCCCCCCACAGTAAAGTACTTGCTGATACTTGCTCATCTGATTATGTTATGATACTATCATATAGACATTCTTATCATCTACAGCATGATACAATGAAAAGCAGCTTTCTTTTCTAATACATGAACCTAATATAAGTTTCCTAGATAAATGCATTGTCTAGTATTCAGAGAACACAACAACAGCAACAATAATAAGGCCACCTGGTAATAATTTTATCCTAACATTAATGTGGATACTTTAAGCTCTTACGATTTCAAGGCATTGCTGATTTGTCATGTCTTGGCATACGGGTTTTTTTTTAGTAGACTGAAAAACATCCAACTGCTATAACAGTATTAAGTAACTCCACACAATTGTTACCATGCATAGTCTATGATTTATTAATAACAAAAGAGAATACATCTAGTATCACACAGTGGCTGTATCACAAAAGAAATCCAGCTGTGTGGAGTCATCCTCTTTTTTCCTTCCTGTTCTAGTGTTCTGCTAATTTACCTCTCTAAAGTATGAGTCAGAACTGTGACATAATACCTCTTAGGTCTTGAATTATTCTTTGTAAATGCAAACTAAATCACAAAAAATATAGAAAGTACTGAAGTTTTTACTGCTAATCTTTTATCTTCTCTGGTATTTCATAGGGAGAATAGTGAAAGGAAAAATGAGATTATCTATTGGCCAATGCAATGAAATACCTTACAAAAAATAATAACTTCCAAGTCATTAGGTCCACTGGACATTTTTAGCCTGTAAGTTTGATTGGACAGTACCAGTATTTACTATGACTTCTTCTGAAAGATTCTCAACCCACCCACTATAAAATAATAGTATGCATATATATTATGTGTGCATGTGTGCTTGTTCTATTCTGCTTATTCTCTTCTATTTCCATTTTTACCTCTTATTCAACTACACAATGCTGATACTTACATCCTTTCTAATCACTTCCCTTCTTGTTTTCTCTCTCAACATGTATAAATAGATGAATGCACATATATGCGTATAATATAATGTATATAAATACATATACCAATTTATACACACACATTCCCAAATAGACACCTGATGGTCAATAATTTATTTGTGATCATTTCTCAAATATGTCCCTCAAAACCCTCTAGGTTTATTTATGGTTTTAGGATTAAAACATGGGATAGCTTTGACATTTTGCAGACTGAAAGAAAATTTGTCTTTGAAGATCTTTATTTTCTTCCTCCTTCAGTTGACTATAAGCTCCACGGCTTCACTGTAACTCATCTATGATGGAGCATCTGCAGTTTGACCTTCCTCAAGGTTAAATATTTTATCAAGGAAGTGTTCCATACCCTTGATATCTTATGCTCACAAGTTTGCCACATCATTCTACTTATTACACTTATTCTAATTCATGTGAATTTTTAACATATAGCCTTTCCAGCAAATGGGTTTTGCTTTTCTAGAGATATATGCATTTAATTTTATCTTACTCCTACTAGTTTGCTAGTTGTATTCTCTTCTTCAAGACACATTTGTAATTATACACAGACACACATAGACAATTACTCCTGTATAACTTTCTCATATTAAGTTTTTATTACATTTTTTATGATTGCTTATTCCAATTTTTGCAATAATCTAGGGCAAAGTTAATAATGGGCTCTAACAATTATAAATAAAACGTTGCTTTTTGTGGGCATATGAAATGCAAACTTTGTCTGATACTTCTACTGACATTAGCTTCCAATTATGTGTTAAGTTTTTGCCTCAGAGAAATAGTAAACATCATATTAATTATCATTATGATTATTTTTGTCTTTTCTCCTTTAATTTTAATGAGGTATATTTTTGGAAATTTTCTTGTCCTTAAAATCTATTTTTGTTGAAACATGTGTTTCTCTACTACTAGACCAGTACACTCATTATACATATTAGAATTGAGATAAGACAGAATCTTAGGCATTAAAATGACCACTTACAACTCCACATCTATGGGAATTAAATGCATCCATCACTACAAGTGCTGTTGATATGTGGCAGAACTCATATTTCAAAAGGCATAATCTTTTTTTCTTAACTAGCTCAGTGCTTCAAATACATGCTGTGTTCTGTACTACAGTTTTAGAAAGTATCATTCTGTCCTTTCAGGTAGATTAACATTAGAACACAGGTGGGATGCCTACATTTCACTGATATTTCTTCCAAAAATAGTGAATTCAGTGTCCAGTTCAGGTATGTTTATTTCTTTGCTGACAGTACTATTTTTTCAACCGGTTGACCTAAAATCCTGCAGAGAGATGGAACTCACAGAATAATAGCACGAGAGGTCAGCAAAACTTCACCCCTAGGGCTGGGAAGGTGGCTCAGTGGTAGAGTGCTTGCCTTGCATGCATGAGGCCCTAGGTTCAATTCCTCAGCACCACATAAGCAGCAAAAAGGCAGAAGTGGCACTCTGGCTCAAGTGGCAGAGTGCTAGCCTTGAGCTGAAGAGCTGAGGGACAGCACCCAGGCCCAAAGTTTAACCCTCCATACTTCACTCTTGATATGACATCTATTAAGCTATTGAGAATTTGCAAATCCAGTCATGGAGAGTCTCAGAAGATGCTACATAGAGCTTACAATGATTTAACAAGATTGCTAAGATTCAAAGAAAAATCTACAGAGTTCAGTCAGATATCCTTGATGCTTGAGTTCCTGGCTCTACCTTGAGCAAGAAATGGTTCCGGGGACTCAGCAGCCATGCAGGAGTGAACTGGTGAATACTGGTAGATCCTATCTCCAATGCTTACTACAGAATGCTTTTGGAGGGTGAGGGTCAGAAGTGGGGGAATATGGTAGTATTGTTTTCAAGAGTTGTTTGTTTCAGATACAAACCCTTTATCAGATAGATGTCCCAGGGAATCCTGGACTCTTTTGGACTGGAGCATGCTGGACTGTGGAAGGACTCAGTTTCTATTGGACATCTCTCTGATAGTGATTTGTATCTCAAATAGTCAACTCAGAATAATCACAACATTTGAACAAATATCCCAAATGCATAAATATATAGATGGTAAATAAACATAGGAAAAGATGTTTTCCATTGTGTACTGCCAGGAAATGAAAACTAGAAAAACAGTGCCATACTACTACTATTAGACAGTTGTACTTCATTGCATAAACCACAGAATTGATAATTATAAGGAAAGGCGTGGGTTGAAAGGAGGTGAAGATATTGAAGTGGTGACACAGGTTAATATGCATTATATACATAAACTGCTTTATCAAATTGCAAATCATTCAATCCAAAACTTAGAATTGAGATCAGTCTTGGAAGAGTTGAGTTGGGAAGGGTGGGTGAAAATGTTGAAAGGGGTGACATTGATCAAAATGCATCGTATTCATAAACTGCTTTGGTGAATTGTGACTCCTTTGTATAATTTTCAAAAATAAACAAAAATAACTGAAAAGACAATATGAATAGCTGGAAAGAACTTTGATTACAGGAACCTTCATTTATTAATGATGGCTCATTTTGGTACAGTTTGACAGCATTTTATTATTGTACAACTGATTGTTCTGATTCTGCCATTCTCCAATTTCACTTCCAACTTAACCCCTATACAAAATCCTGTACACAGTTGCTTGTTGCAGCAGCTTTATTCATAATGTCAAAAACTAAAACAGCCACAACATCTTTTGATAGAGAATAGATACACAAAGTTGGGAACATCCTGGAGTACTATTCAGTGACAAATAGAAATGGGCCATTAAGCTACAAAGACATGAAAGAGTCTTAAATAGACACTGAATAAAAGAAGCCAGACTGAAAAACGTGCATCTGTGTGAGGCAATCAGATGACTTCTGTAAAAGGCAACTGTGAGGGGATAGTCAAAAGAGCACTGATTACAGATTAAGGAGATTGGGGAAAATTGAATATGTAATCCCCAGGAGACTTTTCAGGATGATAAAGCTATTTTGTAGGATGATATAATGATGAATAAAAAAGGTAAAGCATTTGTAAAAATCAACAGCATAAAAGATATTAAAATGTAATATAAAACACTTAAATATATTTAGGCTGTTGGGGGTTGGAGGATGTAATGAAAAACGTAGCAAAGAAATCTATAATTACTGCATATAATTCATAGGAAATTTCTACAAGGAGTAGAAAAAACTAGAATTGTATACTTTCTATAAGACCAAAAACTAAAGGAACGTTGGATAAACAAAGGAGTCAACTTATTTTTTTCTCTCCTTCCTTTCCTTCCTTCCTTCCTTCCTTCCTTCCTTCCTTCCTTCCTTCCTTCCTTCCTTCCTTCCTTCCTTCCTTCCTTCCTTCTTTCCTTCCTTCCTTCCTTTCCTTCCTTCCTTCCTTTCCTTCCTTCTTTCCTTCCTCTTTTTCTTTCCTTCCTTCCTTCCTTCCTTCCTTCCATCCTTCCTTCCTTCCTTCCTTCCTTCCTTCCTTCCATCCTTCCTTCCTTCCTTCTCTCCTTCCTCCCTCACTCCCTCCTCACCCTGGCTCAGCTGGCAGTCAACCACTTGAACCATAACTCCTTCAGGCATTTTTTATGGTAAACTGGAGATGGAGTCTTGAGAACTTTTCTGCCAATCTGGCTTCAAACCTGGGTCCTCTAGGTTTCTTAGCTACTCCTGACTAACTAAGATTACATACATGATCTAACAGCAATGTACTCTATAAGTACATTGGAATTAAATATTTAAGTAGTTAGCTGTCTAAATATTTCAATGTTTAAATACAAGGATATGGAATAAAAATGAGGAGGCAGAAATGAATCATATTGTAATGAATTAGAGTTGGAGACCTTACTGAAATGCACATGCATTTTAGTATAATATACTGAGGTGTCTCCAAACAGAATTTTGTATTGGAGTGCACATATTATCAAGAACACAGAAGTGGGTATGAGGTCACATAGCACTCAGAACTTGGTTACTGAACCTTTCTCATGAAAAGAAAACAAGTTCCTTAGAGAAATGGTAGACCCAAGAACTGGGACCAAAAACAATTAAACAAGAAAAAAGTACTTGGAATATATTACTATGTTGTCAAGAAAATGCTCCAAACTCAAAAGCAACCAAGTGTATCAGAGAAAATAAAATCCATCAGAAGAGCTGTCAAATCTCCAAACTCTATATATTCTCTTTAAACAATAAAATACATAAAGTAGTATTGAGAAAGGAAACAGAGTACAAAAATGTGCATATCAGAATAATTTATTGAGTAATAAATGAGAGTGGTAAAGGCCAACTAACTATAAGATTCTCAAATAGTTCATGTCAATATTTTCATATTGGACATTACTCTTTGTGTTTAAGGGTTATCTACACACAGTAACATTCTCCAAAAGAGTGCAGTATTGTAATGAACAAAGGAAATCATAAAATTACAGTGGAGGAGTCTGAGAAACATTAACCAGGTTAGGCAATCACATAAAAATGATCATAATAGTGATAGTAAATAGTAATCACCTCTGAAATAAAGCATGAAAATCTCTACTTTCCTCTGTGATCCTTCTCCAAAGACATATTACCCCAATATGGTTGACATGTGATTAGCTGGTAGAATTCATGGACTGACAAAGGACATTAGGAAGAATTTAGAGACTAGATGAAAGCACAGGTTTTAAATACTGTATAACAAAACTGTAAACAATAATGTTAATAATGTGTCAACATAGGTTCATGGACTGTGACAAGTACGAATTTTAAGCATTAGTAGAAACTGGGGGTGGCATTTGGAAGAATTCTAAAGTTTTTACAGTAATTGTTTTCTATATTTGCAATTCTAATTTTTTTCTCAAAATTTCTTTACAAATACAAATAAGAGCATAATAAAACATGAAAGATCCCAGTATAATATACATATTATTAATGTAATAGTTGCTATATTCTATATTCAGTAATGTATGTCATTATTTATTAGTTGGATAAAGATGCTGTGATTGAAAGGCGACACTCAGATCTAATATTATAGGGTATTCTTATAGTCACCACTGGTTTAATTTTAGTTCCTCTGCCTCTCATCTATCCCATAAGTAAGAAACATGTAGCTCTTTGCATTCTAAATTAACATTCAGTTTTTAAGAACCTCTCACCATACTAAGTATTTGAGCTATAGGATAAATGTAGGGCACAGTCAAATTGACCCATAAAGCCAAAAGGCATTTTGCCCAGGAAAGTCTGTGGAGGAAACTTTGTGAAGAAGGTAGGGATAGAGAAGAGTCTTCTAATCTTATTTCTTCAAGGGCTATTACCGTTCAGTTCATCTCTGATGCAGATTTAAACACTTAATTAAATCTATCAGATAAGATGTTTGCTCAGCTGTGCAGGTTGATCTAAAGTTACAAATGTGCCTCAGAGCAACTTTTGATTTATGGAAAAATTCATTGAAAGCATTTTTTTTGAGGGAATCAAATTGCAAGAATTGACTTTCCGACCATGCCCTGTGCATTTCATTTATTGAATTTAAGATCAATGAAGGCAAATTATATTATTTAGGAAAAGAATGGTTTCATCTTCATTTGTTGGATGTCAAAAAAAACAAACATAATTATTTCAAAGTAAGGATATCCATTTGTGTGAGTTATTTAAAATAAAACAGAAAACATGACTGGCATCTATTTTCATCCAGATAGTCCCATGCAAATTACAAATAAATCCAATGTCTTAGGAAAATAATCTTGATTTATGTACTCTCAGGGTATCATCGTTAAAAAAAAAACTTGTTAACTTTGTGTTCTTACCAATATACTGTATCTAGTTCTTTCTTCTTATTTTATTTCATTTTTCTTTTTCCATTGGTTTATCCCTGGCAATCACTGTCTTTGATTCTTGTACCCTCTGTCTTGTATATACATTTATCTGATTTGGGGAAGAGAAAGGAAATAACAAAATGCTAAAACCAGGACAAAGGATGACTCATTGCAACAACAATAATCACAAGACACTATGTCTGAAGTGAACTTTACAACTTTGGAGGATGTAGGGAGGAATGGGGGAGGGAAGGGAGAATGGAGAAAAACAAAGGAGTGGGTAATAATGTTTAACAAGAAATGTACTCATTACCCTACTCATGTAACTGTAACCCCTCTGTACAGCATCTTTACAATAAAATAGAAAAAAATATTTTTTAAAATACAGATGTTTGTAAACCCAGAAGAATTTACTTGCATCATGAATTTGGCTAAAATTATTAAAACTATGCATTAATCTAAGCTGTTGAAATGCCCTCAAAATAAATTTCAATAATAACCTGCAATATTTTGAACTATTTTTCAAGACACAGCAGGATATGATTCATGTTTAAATTTTTACCATCTTGTCTGTTTACAATTCATTTAAATGGACATATTTCTATTCACATTTAATAGTTGGAGTTTGGCTAGGGTTACTTTTTCTCAATGAATTTGGTGTTAATTAATGGAAAGACGGTAACCACTTAGTAGGTTTGATGAAAAGATCAAAGAATATGTGTTGCTATTGTTGATGATGATGTTGTTTTAATGGTGTCTCACATAGTAATCTGAGAAGGGAAAAAGAGAAAAGAATTTAAGATCTGTACAATGACTGGTCACTAGTTTTGGGTTAAGACCCAGAAGCAGAAGGAAAATAAAGCATTCTATTTTTCACTCTTTTTTAAGATGGTCACAGTTTAGTGGAGGAGAAAGTAATTTAAGCCAGTAATTAAGTAATAGCTAACAGTTCTGCTAGGAGACTATATCTGATCAGGGAGATATGAAGAAAGAGTTAAAGAAAATAATTACTTAAGCATTTTCTGCTTATATCTAGTTGATATCAGTTTCAATTCAAATGTTAAACCATTCTCAAATAGAAACAGAAAAAACTCAGTATCTAATAATGATATTTTAATAGTGATTTTTGAGTGAAATCTAATTTTTTAAGTTACTTCTATTTTGTTGTAAAGGTGTTGTACAAAGGGGTTACAGTTACATAAGAAAGGTAATGAGTACATTTCTTGTAGAACATTGCTTCTCCCTCTTTTTCCTCCCACTTTCCCTTCCCCTTGGCTCCCCTGTCCCTCAAGTTATAGAATTCATTTCCAACCTGTATCTCTGTCTTATTGGTTCACCTATGGCCTTTTGTTTCTCTATTTTGTTATTCCCCTTCCCTTACCCAAATGTGTATATAAGACTCAGAGTACCAGAATCAAACACAGTGACTACAGGGGATAAACTAAAGGGAAAAAGATTAAAAAAAAAATTATCAAAGAATTTCTTATTTTTTTAATGTTTGTTTTTCTTTTGCACTATTTGAACTCTGATTTTATAATTGTGTATCTGTCCCATGAATACCTGGATATGATAGGTTACTTTGCACTAATTAGAATTCTATGCATTGTATTCCCTTCATTCTTTTTTTGCCTTTCAAACTTTGAGTTATTTCTTTGTTTTTTAGTGTTTTATAGACTTTTATTCTGTGAGTAATTTTTATATACTTTTTATTATAAAGACACTGTACAGAGGGGTTATAGTTACATGAGCAAAGTAAGGAATACATTTTCTATCAAGAATTATTACCTCCTCTATTTTTCCCCTACTACTCTTTCCCTCCCCAACGCCCCAACTCCTCCTCGCCCCACCAAATTTGTAAAGTTCATTTTCAACACAGTGTCTTGTACACCTCATTGTTACAATGGGTCAACCTGTATCCTTATTTCAGCATTTTGTTATTTCCCTTTCCCTCCCCAAATTAGAAAAATGTATATATGAGATGCAAGACACCAGAATCAAATACAGTGAAATCTGGGGTTATACCATGGGGGAAGAACATACAAAGGAAGCAAAAAAAATCACATAGTACATTGTAAGTACATTAAAAACAACAGCAACAAAGATAAAACCTCTTGTGTCCCCTTCTTGTTGTTCATTTCGCTTAACATCATCTTATATGGTCATATGTACATAACTGTTGACCTTTTCTGCTTGTCCTAGACCTGTACTTGTTATTGCAAATAAGGGAAACCATGGGACCTATGTTTCTTTGGGCCTGGCTTACTTCACTTAATATAATTTTTTCCAGGTCTTTCCATTTCCTAACAAATGTGGCAATGTAATTTTTTCTGATGGAAGCATAGAACTCCATTGTGTATATATACCACACTTTCTTGATCCATTAATCTACTGAGGGCCATCTGGGTTGGTTCCATATCTTAGCTATAGTATATAATGCTGCGATAAACATAGTTGTGCTGGTAGCTTTAGTGTGGCCTTGTTTGCGATCATTTGGAAAATGCGTAAAAGTGGGATTGCTGGGTCATAGGGGAGCTCTATGTGGAGTCTTTTGAGGAACCTCCATACTGCTTTCCAAAGTGGTTGAACAAGTTTACACTCCCACCAATGCAGTCGGGTTCCCTTTGGTCACAGCCCCTCCAGCATCTGTTCTTATTAGAGTTCTTTTGTGTGTGTGTGTGTGTGTGTGTGTGTGTGTGTGTGTGTGTGTGTGTGTGTGTGTGTGTGTGTGTGTGTGTGTGTGTGTGTGTGTGTGTGTGTGTGTGTGTGTGTGTGTGTGTGTGTGTGTGTGATAGAGAGAGACAGAGAGAGAAAATACTGTACAGAAGGGTTACAATTACATGGGCAAGATAACGAGAACATTTCTTATCAAGCATTGTTTCCTCCTCCTTAGTTTCCCCTTCTCATCCCTTCCCATACCCCCCCACCGCTGCCGCCCCCTACCCGATCCCCCCCCCCAACCAAAGTTGTAAAGTTCGTTTTCGACATAACGGCTTGTATATCTCATTGTTGCAATGGGTCCACCTGTATCCCTATTTAAACGATTTTTCCCCCTTCCCCTCCACAAAGTATACCGACATCAAATACGGTGAAAGCAGGGGTTATACCGTGGGGGAGGGACATACAAAGCAACAAAGAAATCATCTTATAAATTAGAGTTCTTGATTTTAGCCATTCTAACTGGGGTGAGATGGAATCTCAATGTTGTTTTGATTGGCCTTTCTTTTATGACTAGAAAAGGTGAGCATTTCTTCATGTGTCTATTGGCCATCCTTCTTTCCTCTTCAGAGAAGTTTCTCTTCAAGTCTTTGGCCCAGTATTAATTGGGCAGTTGTTTCACTGAGGATGTGTTGTTGGGGGATTTAATTTTTTGAGTTCTAAGTGTATTTTTTTCTTCCTTGTCTCAAATCAGTTAGTAAGATTCCATTTTTTTCTTCCTTGTCTCAAATCAATTAGTAAGATTCCATGTTGAAAAACAAGAAAGTAGAATCTGTTTAACAAATGATGCAGTCTACAAACTTTGTGTACTTAGGAAAAAGAAACCCATATGAAGGGAAATAGAAGGTGGAATATTCAGCTGAAATAAAAATACCTAATAAGAATACAGATAATTAATTGAAATGTCAGAAAGAGTAGAAAAATGGGTACAAATGTTAACCCAAATCTGATCATCTTTTGAAAATCACACATATTTTACAGTAAAATTATCTTTAAAATTTATTCCTTAAGCCTGCATAAGATTTTATAGAAAATAGTCATTCAGCTTTTAACTCATTTTGTAATTTTGGAGAGGAAGCTATATTATAATGTGAAATGTAATATGTAATTGGATATAAGTATATTTTCATTATTTGAACTTTTTCCTTTCAATGAAAAAAACAGATCTTTTAATAATATTGAGAACCTCAATACAATTTTAAATCTAACAATGTAAGGAAATACTAATCTCAGAATGGATTTTGAAGAAAAGAGAAGCTGATGATGAATGGCATCATTGATGCTGACCTCCTACTTTACAGAGGGTGACTTTCTACTTATCCATTCTAGCCTTTGCATCCTGCAAACAGTTCTGTCTACATGCTGGGAATGGGTCAGTTTGGTAACACTTCATTGAAACTCTCTTAAATGTTGAGTCAGGAAATACAGTATATGCTTTTGGATCACTGATTCAATGGTTCAATAATTCATGGCATTTAGTTCCAAAGATATAACCCTTTAATACAATAGTTAAGTTTATAAGTTTAAATTTTTATGTATTTTATCCCTACCAGAGAGAGAGAGAGAGAAAGAGAGAGAAAGGTGGGAGAGGGAGAAACTATTACTGTTGAAAATACGGATGATCCTTTGGAAATTGAATCCTTTTTGGAATCTTTATTTTTAATTGTGGTAAAAAGCATTATTATTTTATTCATTTTAAAATGCACATTTCATCTAAGTGTACCTGAACTTTTTGTCAACTCCAGTCAGTCTCCAGATCGTTTCCATCGTTTAAATGTGAAACCATATACCTAGTGAACAACCCCCTTTTATCCCTTCCTTAGTTCAGAGTTGAGTTCTGCAGGGGCTAAGGAATTAGAAATAATTTCAACGTTTCCATCCTTCTCAGTTTTGCTGCATGATTTTTACTTTAAACTGGGAGAGAGCAAGGGAAGGAGTGACATTGTCCAAAAGCAAATGTACTTTTTACCTGACTTACATCACTGAAACCCCTCTGTGCATCACTTTTATAATAATAAAAATAAAAATATTTTACTTTTGTATTTTCTATAACCAAGGCTAAATAAAAATACAGCTTTATACTATTATTCAATATCCTCTCCACATATGCAATTTAAATATGGATTTATAACTTCAGAGACAGGTGTGTTTGGTGGTATAGTTCCTATTAGTTAGAAGCTTGAGACTGCTTACACTTTCAAGTTTTGCCATTTACAAATTGTGCAATATATTCTGGGTGCTGCAATACTTCAGAACTAGTTCATAATGTTTTGAAAGCGGATCCAAGACAATTGCCTAACAGATTCTGTAAATGGCTCTTGCCCTGAATTAATGATATTTCCACTGGGTGGTAAATGCCATAAAGCTTTCTCTGACTAATTTGTAGAAACGTTAGAAACTTACTCAGAATTAAGGTTTGTTCTCAATTACACCTCTCAAAATGGAGAAATACAGAGCTAAATCAACATTCAGGTCAGAAATCCAAATAAAATTTCAAGATGAGAGACTTTGGATAACGTGCTTCATGGTAAATAGATTGAAATCCAAGAGAAGAAAGGGACTAACAATTAGATAAGAGAATCTAAACAGTATCACCCCAGTTTCTGAGAAGGCTCCCTGTTAGGATTAGATAGCTACCCTCTAATCTCAGTTCCCAAGTAAGTGCAATCAGAGATAGGAGCCGCCAAGATTGGCTAGAACTTAATGGTTTTAATTCTATCAGAAATCAACTCAAGATTACTAAAGGTAAAGAATTTCTAAGTCAATAGTGGAGTAGAAGAGTTTTGTTTGATGAAGTCTTGTGGGAGGGATAAATACATCTGACACAATGCAAAGCTCTTATACGTGAAACACCAGCTCCAAGTTTCAAATGGTCTACCATGAATTCAACCCCTAACTTCATTTTATCTTCCCTATGTTCATGAAGCAATAAAGGAATCCTTCAGTATCTAAATATGCTGCTGCACTATAATTTTAAGTGGGCAGTTTTATATTGTCCTTAAATAACCAAACTCTTACAAAGAGTTCATATAGCTTAAAATTTAAATATGTAGTAATGTAGACATTGGCATTTTGATCATTATTGGATTAGAATGATTCAAGCTGAAAATTCATATTTTTCTTAAATCAATTTTTAGTCATATTTATTCACTTATTTTTCTATTCCTGTTCACCACTTCCAAATGTTTTCTTATTAGCAGTTAAAATATTTAAGTATATGAAAATGCTAAAATGTTTTCATATTTATACCTTCTTGACAATAGTTGATATTCTCACTCTCTCTCTTATTTTTGCTACAGGTATCTTTCCAATAAGGGCTATAGATATTAACTATAATCTTTGCTAATTTATTTCTGTAGAAGGTTTGCGATCATAGCCTGGATTAGTGTTCAGCAGCAAGGTCATCTGCTTTTAGACTGGGGATTTAGTGGTTCATGCCATTAATTTCATCTAAGAATTTACTTTGATCTCAACAAATAAGTGAAGTGTGGTGCAGCATACTTGTGATCTTAGTTAGGCGGGAGTTATAGGAATCTATATTGTAGGTCAGCCCAGGACAAAAAATTCTTCAGTGAAATAATAGCTAAAGCAAGCAAATAGTTGGGGCCTGGCTCTTGTGGTAGTGTTACCTGGCATGTTTTAGGCCCTGAGCTCAATCCCTAGTATCTTCAAATAAAGCAAAACTATCAGACTTGAAAAATATTCCATGGTGAAACATTTCAAAATAGCGTGCCAGAAATGATGTTTCAAGCTTTTGTTTTTTGCTTTTTCCCAACTTGGTAAAAAATATATTTATCTTATTTTTAATTATTTTTAAATTACCTTTAGTTGTACAAAGGAATTTTCACATAACAAAGCAGTTTATAGATATAATGCATCTTGATCCATGTCTCTCCTTTCAACGTTCTTACCCATTCCTCCTCTACCCATCCCTTCCCTTGCTCTTCTTAGTTTTATAGGATATTCATTCAATCATTGACTGTATTTTCTGTCCTCTTCTCTTCATTTGTCTACCCTTTCTTCCCTCATTATTCATCATATTTATCATTGAAAACAGCTCCTTACAAAATGGGCTGCATTAGATTATTAAAATTTGGGCTCAGAATTTTGCACTGTGGTATATAGCCTACCTAGCATGGGTGAAGCCATAGGTTTGATTCCACAGACTCATAGAAGATATTAAAATACAATCAGGTAAATCAAATCTACAACAATGGACCAAGGCCAGTTATCTAACTTAACTAATATGAGGACTTCTTGTTATATTTCAATTTTTTTCTATAAAACTCTCCTTTCTGGAAAACCATTATAGTTCAGCACATAGTAAGTTTTTTAGTAGTGAATTTCTATATTAACATCTAGAAATAAAAGATCAAAATCAGCATATTACTTTTCAGATACTTCAACATTATTACTCTGACATTAAGTATACTCTTCAGTTTACTGTATTTTGTTTGCTTCTGTATTTCACAAGAGATTTTTTCCACAAGAAATTTATTCATTACTTATGTAATTTCAACCCCTCTGTACATCACCTTTATGATAAAATAAAATTTTAAAAAAGAACAGTGCCAACCTTGAGGAGATCTGCAGTGATTTAGTTCTGCATGTAACTGGGTGGAATATGCCCCTGATACTTCTGGCATGATGTATTAGGAAGCCTATTGTGGCCATCCATCTAGGCCAGTTCTTCAATGCAGTTTTTTCAATAATGAGTAATATATTCTTCTACATGATTACTTTTGAACTGAACAAGGAAAGTATTACAACAAGATGAAGTCATTGTCTTCAGAGAAGAATCACACTGCAAACATCAAGCTTTCTTTATAGTCTTAAATAGAACTATTTCTTTTTGATTGTAAGTCATAATAAGAAATGAATTTTGCACTGTGACTTAGTATACATTCAGAAAACAATTTTCATAAACTCATTTTTTTATTAAATGTATTGTCTCTGATATTTTCTATTTTGTTTTCTGTTTTAAAAAATGCTGGTCATGCTCTCTAAATAAATTTCCTGACCTAGTAATAAATCACAAGACACAGATGAAAGATGGTAGACTGAAGTAAGTTATGTTGGCATTCAAGCAAAGAATAGACTTTGTGAACTTCCAGACAGGAAAACATTGCATTACAAATTAGCTACTCAATCTAATTTTTCCAGTAATATCTTATCAATTGCCCTTGTACCATCAGAACTAAATACTACATAAAAGTTAAACATCAAACTCAATACTTCAGATGTGAAATTAGTAGAAACTTATAGCACCTACTGATGACTGATTAAAGATTGATTCTTACTTCTATTTGAATAAGTTGAACTGAATATTTGTCTTGCTAAAATCAAACTACATAGTTTTTTTACTTTTATATTATATTTTATTTTTATTTTTATTTATTTTTTATTGTGAAAATACTGTACAGAGGGGTTACAATTAGATGGGCAAGATAATGAGTACATTTCTTATCAAGCATTGTAGCCTCCTCCTTTGTTTCCCCTTCTGATCCCTTCCCAGCCTCCCTACCCCCTCCACCAAAGTTGTAAAGTTTGTTTTCAACATGACAACTTGTACTTCTCATTGTTGCAATGTGTCCACCTGTATCCTTTTTTAAACGACTTGTTTTTCCCCTTCCCCTCCACAAATTATACCGACATCAAATACAGTGAAAGCAGGGGTTATACTGTGGGGGAGGCAAACTATATAGTCTTATGTGCACAGTAGTACACTAAAATGTGCTATTCTTTATCTGATGACATATTACCAAAAGAAATGCATGTTATCTTAAAATTCAGATATGATTTGGGGCCTGTAGCCACTCATGCACCTGTAATTTCGCTATGAAATTATCCTTAGGCTGGTGTGCTAGAAAAAAGAAAGATGCATTAAGAGAATCTGGGTCATCACAGTTGCTACAGAAGAAAGCTGTCTTACATAAATGGATATGCAGCCAACAACAGATATGCAAATGAGCTCAGAAAAGACCAGATGGACCAGGAAGTTCACAAAGTAAATAAATGCTAAATGATTTAAGTCACTGAGTCTTGAGATGTTTCATTAGAATGACTATGAAAACAGATAATGAATACCAATGTTGACCTCTATGAATCCTATAAACAGAACTAATTTTAAAAATATCTTAAACAGAGTGTGACACAATAAGTTTTCTAGAGGAATATATTTTTAAATGTCATGACTTGGGGAAAAGGACAATTTATTAAAAATACTTAAAAGATGCCATTAAAAAGAAATTGACCAAATTGGGTTTGATTGAAATAAAGAATTCTTATTTATCAAAATACATCCAGATGAAAGCAAAGAAGCAAATCACAGTGTATTAAAGACACTATTATTGCTTAGTTCTGAAAGAACTGATTCTAGATGTGTTTGGGGAACCCAAATATTAGTGGTGATGTGTGTAAGAGGATTTGCGATTTCAGCCATTTCCAATAAGGGGAAAATAACAAGTATTGAAATAAAATACTGAGAGTTAAGGAGGAATTTATTTCTAGACAGATATTAATTAGATATTCTAATTGAAAATAATGACTATTTGAAGAGATTATGACAATGGAACTTCGCAAACAGGCAGCTTTACATGAAAAAGAAAAATACTCACAAAAGCAGAAAATCTAGGACCCAAGAAAGGTAGGTTCAGAGCAAAACTGAAGCACAAACCAGGTATTTATCTATACTCAACACATTATTCTGGTTTGCGCTTTGCAAATTATAGATGAACAGAAATATTTTGTTATTTTTACATCTAGTAATCAATTATTTTATGGTCACTCATACTTTTTATGAGAAGCTAATCCTTTCATTGAATTCAGTAGAAGTTTATTATTTCATACATGTGAAAGACAGATTGTAAAATATTGCTAGATAATAATGGTTTGCTATCTTTCATTTCTTAAAAATACTAGTATTGGTTTTTGCTAAGTATTTGTACATAGACTTACAAGTACAATTTCCTAAAAACAAAGATGTTAGAATTTGCATCAACCATGACAATGTCTTCTTAAGAAACATACTCAACAGATTCTCAAGACAGAATATAGCATGAGAGGTAACTTGTAAATAAATGAAGTATAGTTGCTTCGCATTTATAAAATATATGTTGTTGGTGATGTAGGGCTACACTATTTCATGAGCATATGGGCTAACAATATGTCAGATATATTACTGCTATTGAATGATAGCCCAGAGAAGAAAATAATTCTGTTTATAGGATAAATAAGGAACAAAAACATTGAGAAACAATGTGACTAGCTGTACCCTGAGGAAACCATTCAGACTTAATTTAGCCTTCTGTTTCAGAGAATATTGTCAATGCATTCAATTTTGTGACTGAGAGTATTGTCTATGCTTTTAATTCAATATAATATTGAATTCTAGAAAGGCTAGTATGAAATTAGTAGCAAGCAAAATTAAGAAAGACATTCCCAAGATAAGTCATATGAGTAGTTCAAGGAGAAATTACGGAAATGAATCTTGATTTATTTAGGCAATCATAAACATAGATTAAAAAGGGCCTTGACCCCGTTGAATCTGATTTCTTCTTCTATCCCAGGTTGTCATCTCTATTAGCTGTGACGATGAGTGTCAAATTACACTGAATCTGAACTATACAGGATATACCAATGCTTTAAGTTTAAGTTGTTTTTTCTCTCTTTCACAGACCAGATCTACATTTGAAACTGTTCTTTAGGTCTGATTCTTACTGAAATTTGAATACTGAAATCTCATCTAAGATTCCTTCTTATTTTCTTTAAGCACTTGTACAACACTATTTCCATTCAACATGCCAGTTTGTGAATACAAAGCATCTTGAGCAATGTTACCACTTTCATCATTCTGAAGTCTCATCCTATTATTCATTATTGGTGGGAATGAAGACCATAGAGTATTCACAAACCATTTTCAAGTTGTATTTCCCTAACTGGAAAAATTAGCTTTGGAAATGAAACTGATAAAATTTTAATAGACAGGGATTCAAGAACATTCTGTCAATCTCTTCTCGGGAGTTCCCACAGAAGCTATGTACAGAGAATGATGTTCTGATGACATTTGCACTGTTTTACTTAATGCTGCCCAAGAGTCTGAAGTTCTCTTTTAGTGTTTTCTGCAAAAGGCTAATTTAGGCATCAAAGTCTAAGTGAAATCCCCAACGCTTTTGGATTTGAAATTTAGAAATCTCAGGATGACAGCCTCTGGACATCTCCATTATATATAAAAAACTAAGTATGAGCCGGGCACTGGTGGCTCACGCCTGTAATCCTAGCTACTCAGGAGGCTGAGATCTGAGGATCTCGGTTCAAAGCCAGCCCGGGCAGGAGAGACCGTGAGACTCCTATCTCCAATAAAACCACCAGAAAAACCAGAAGTGGTGCTGTAGCTCAAGTGGTAGAGCGCTCGCCTTGAGCTGAAGAGCTGAGGGACAGCACCGAGGCCCAGAGTTCAAGCCCCACGACCAACAAAAAAAAAAAACCTAAGTATGGCAGGTGACTTACTTTTATTTTCCAACCGAAATGATCATCCATCAACAAAAAGGAGATCTAGCATAGTAAAAGTATTTTGATTTTATGTTTCATGAACTGAAGACAGGCTTATCATTTCCATAAGAAAATATGATAATAATTTTATGAAGGCTTTCCTTGAATTTATCTAATCTTAAAGTTTATATTAATTTTTTCAAAGGAACAATGAATTTTAAAACTGGTGTCCTTAATACATAATTGTTGATTTAAGTCACATATTTGCTCAGGAGAAAATTTAAAAAATTAAGCATCTGAACTTCTGAAATAATTGAAAGTAATGACAAAGACAAACAATCATTGACAACACAGAAGCAATGACTGCAAACCATTCTTATGTTTCATTGGAAAAAAATTGGCTATAATTGATTCCAATAATTTTAAAGCTATCAATTTCATAGTATAGTAGAATCTTTATAGTTATTCTAATATAAGAGAAATAATCAATAATGAAATGTCAATTTTCATTGGTGAATTTTTTCAAAGAATAATATTATAAACTCTTTTCTGTAAAATAAAATAGAAAGTCAGGCTGAAAAAGGTTACTCAGGTTGTACTAAACATTGTATGATGTAACTATTTAAAAATGTTCAATGAATGGAAAAACACAAAGAATATTTTGATTTCTATGGAAAGTCTTGTATACATTGTGAAGAGTGGGTACATGAGGGAATGACTTAGTAATTTACCACTGATCATAATAATTTGTATCAAGCCTACACCTTACTGAGAAGGTTCGATTAATAAACACTTCAACCATTGCCTTTTCTTGTTGTTATTAAGCCTAAAACTAAATGTAGGTTGAATTTGCTTTAAGTTCTAGTAATTATGTATGCCAATTTTACACCTTTCTTTAAGCACTATTATTATGTTTTCTTTGTGGCATTGCTATTCATAGGTGGGCTGTTACTGGTAGTATTAAGACATGGCATGTTTCATTATTCAAAACTTCCTAGCAAATTAATAGACCACTATCATAGATAACAAAATTTCAAAGATGGGAGATACCTAAGGCATGAGCATTTTTATGCTATTTGATGAACTGAACAGGTTATACTATGCTTTTCCTCAGCTCTTATAGGTTGCCTGTGGCCTGTGTGCCTGCATTAGTAATTTTCTATGTCCTGAAAATATTTTATACATACTCATATAGCCCTTGGCAGAAATCAAAAGGTCCATGAAAGTACCTGTTTGATCTTTCTTATGTGGAAAACACTCACATTATGAATACTTTCCTATCAATGGTATATAATTGGAATGATTATTTTTATTGTCAACTTGATTACATTGAGAGACATCTAAGAGACTAGCAGAGCACACTACTGAAGTGTCTCTGAGGGGTGGCACGTTGAATAGCAACAGAGGACAGAAGACTCTTTTTTGAGAGTTTGTTGGAGGTTCTAGCAAGGGAACGCAGCTACTCTTATACCCTTGAGTGAAGACTGGTTCTGGTCTATCTGGGATGGCCATCCTCTTCAACCCAAAGCACAGCTTCGGGAGAGATGCATTTGGAGGGGTGAGGGAGGAAGTGGACACCCGTCTAGCCAGCCAGATCTGCGGGATCAACCCTGGTGATTATTGGGGTGACATATCTCAGCCAGATGGCCCTTACACCCAGAAGACTCTCTTTGAATGTGGGAAGTGCTGTCCAGTAGGAAGGATCCTGGATGCAACATAAGTCTTAGAAGAACCCTGTTTTGCAGGCTTGCTCTTTCCCGATCTTTCTGTTTCCTGGTTTGAGGAAGTGAGCAGCCTTCATCACTGACCCCCGCCCCCATACACACTATAACGCTCCACTAGGCTCAGCCTCAGAGCAGTGAATCCAGCATCACCTGGATTGAAATTTCTACAACTATAATAAGCCAAAATAAAATCTTTCCTCTTCTAAATTATTTCTCTCAATTATTTGTCACAATGATGAAGATGTCACCAATGGTTTATGGGACAAACAGACTTAAAAATCTTCAAAGACCCTTCAACTTGATGTGTACTTGAAGTACATACCTTCTTCCTCTTGATAGTTCCAAACAGTAAAACTGAGTTGCTAAATAAAAGCCAAGGCCTTTTATTGTTCCAAATGGTTGTGGTAGAACTTTTCCAGCTCAGTTTAGACCCATTCTCTTTAGCTAACATTTCAAAAAGTTGACAGGATGATTGCTCTTCATTATAAGTGGCTTTTTGTTATAGAGCATTTCCTTTCATAGCAAAAACAAGATTTTAATGCAATTACATTGTGTTTAGATGACCAAGTATGGCTTCAACCAAGCTCTTATTTATCCTGTGAAAAATTGTCTTTGAATGAGATGTAATTTTAGGTATTTCTGCTTAAAGTTCAAGTCCAAACTTGAATCCTATACACCTGATGCTCTTAAGTTGTTTTGAATGAGATAAGATGAATGATTCAAAAGTCTATAGAACAATTGAACAACTTTCACCAAGTAGATATGTAAGAGAAAAACTTTTATAAACATAAGGAACATGGATTTCTGATCTGAAACTTTTTGTTCTTTTTTTGCAAATGGTGCAGCCTCAGGCTGCTGTCTTAGAGACTATTTAAACTACTGAACGTAGTCATTTTGTGAAAAAAAATTAAGAAAATATAAACTCAGGTTTGTTCCTCAGTTCTTCTGTGGATGTTTTCTTTGTGTTTAATTTTGATGCTATTTTCTTTTGATTCTCCCACATTTCCTTTTATCTTATAATTTTGCTATGTATAGTTAAGGAATACAACTCAAATTTTAAATTAAATTATATAATTATAAAGGATGGCTATAACATATAATCACACTTTTAATATAAACCTATCTTTAATTTTGGACAAAATTGTGATATTTTAAATCTATTATTTCCTCTTTTTCACATTCAGGACTATCCCTATTCATTTGGAAGTATGTATTCAACTCCGTCAGTGATCCCTCATGACCTCTGACTGAGCACACTGCAGAGTGATGGAGAATGAAGCTTCTGAGAGAAGTGCAAAATCTCATCTTACATAGTGACTAGAGAAAGTTTCTTACTGAGTTTGCATAAAATTTCATTGACGATAAAACAGATAATACAATTTATTTCATTTATGCAGTTGGTTCATGTAAAAAAATCAGGTAAGATTATTAGGTAGATCATTGTAAATAAATAGATGTCTATTTATGAAATTATATTTCATTTTGTAATTATGACTATTATTAATTTTCAATTTTCAATTACTCGTTATATGCCCCCAGATTTCAACAAATCTAATGGCTAATTAACTAGTTATATAATTTAACAATAGCAACACATCTGTACAATTATTTAAATATTAAAAAAAGAAAGAAAAGAAAAAAAGCACTTTTTTCTTTTTAAAAATTCTAACATAAGCTTTCAAATCTATACATTCATGGCTTCTTGAGAGAATTCATGGGTACTACTAGATTTATTTACTTTGCTACTTTCTGATGAAAAGTCTGATATTTGCTGATTCAGAATTAAAACACATAAGATGATGCTAACTGAAATGAACTCCAAGACATGGACACAAGATGTTTTTCTTTGTTCTTGTTGTTCTCAATGTACTATGTAATTTCTTTTTTCTGTTGTGCTTTCCCCCTATGATTTATCTCCTGTTGTCACTATATTAGATTCTAGTGCCTTAGGTATTGTATGAACGTTTATCTGAACTAGGGAAGGGGAACAACAAAATGGTGAGACAAAGAACAAAGTAGGAAACATATGCAACAGCAATACATACAAGACAATATGTTGGAGCCGGGCACCAGTGGCTCATGCCTGTAATCCTAGCTACTCAGGAGGCTGAGATCTGAGGATCACAGTTCAAAGACAGCCCTGGCAGGAAAGTCCATGAGACTCTTATTGCCAATAAACCACTAGAAAACCAGAAGTGGTGCTGTGGGTCAAGCGGTAGAGCACTCACCTTGAGCTGAAGAGCACAGGGACAGCACCCAAGCCCAGAGTTCAAGCCCCATGACCGACAAAAAAAATAATAATAAATAAATAAATAAAGCAAAGTCTAATAACACTTTCTTGCCCAAGCTGGCTTCGAACCTCAGTCTTCAGATCTCAGCTTCCTCAGTAGCTAAGAATTCAAGCCTGAGCCACCAGTACCTGGCTTTCCTTTTTCTTTTTCTTTTTTTTCATTTCTTAAAGATGTGTTTTCTTGTTTCATCTTATAGTCAGGTAGCTACAACAGAAGATAGAGAAAAATATACCTTAAGCGTAAGTTGTAATCAAAGATAAATTCTCAAGAAAACTTTTCACAGTAGACAGCTGATTTTCTTTCCCTCCCTATATGTCATTGGGTCACTCAGAGCGAGTGAGGTTAAATAAGTACAGGAGGAAGAGATGAGTATAAAGAGAAGATAATAAATGAATATGGTGGTTGTGATAGCTCTAAGTAATCCCAACTACTCAGTACACAGAGGCAAGAAGGTCATGGGATCCAGGCTATCCTGGCAAAGAAGAACTTACCTCAAAAACAAAATATGAAACAAAAGGCTCTAAGTTCAATACCAAATACCTCAAAAAGTTGTCAAATTTAGGTTTAGAATATTAATATAATTGTTAAATTATATCTCAATCTGTATCTTAAGTTGCCTATGCAACTTAATTCATTTGTGTAACAAAAATTATTTCACTAATAGCACTGTGCTTTTCTAGAAATTGCATCTTCATTGTTAGTGGGTAGGTAAAACAGAAGCAATTAATATGTGATTTTTGTGCAAAACTAACACATATAAATTCTCTTAAAAACAAGATGGAGTTGGGAGTTTTTACAACTGAGTTGAATCATTTATTTGAGACTCATCTCTGGGATACTTAGGGGAGGAGCCCAATAGTGTAACTCCTCCAACAGGACAGATTCTATATGAAGGGAGGAACGGTGAACAAATGCAGTCTTTATATTAAATATATATTATGTGAAAACTGAACTAAGGAACTTGTGGAAAGGGAGAAGAGGAGGAAATGAGGGAGAATAATGGAAGGGATGACACTGACCAAGGAGCCCTTATAACCTGACTCACAGAAATTAAACCCTTTTAAAAATTTTTAAATATATATATTTTTATTGAAAAGATACTGTAGAGAGGGGTTACAGTTACATGAGTAAGGTACTGAGTCCATTTTCTATCAAGCATTGTTATCCCCTCATTTTCTATCAAGCATTGTTATCCCCTCCTTTGTTTTTCCCCTCCCAACCATCCCTTTCCTCCCCACCTCCCCAATTCCTCCCTCCCCCTCCACTACAAAGTTGTAAAGTTTGTTTTCAACATAGTGTCTTGTTCATCTCATTGTTATAATGGGTAAACCTGTATCCTTATTTCATCATTTTGTTATTTCTCTTCCCTTCCCCAAATTAGAAAAATGTATATACAAGATGCAGGACACCAGAATCAAATACAGTGACAACAGGGGTTGTACCATGGGGGAAGAACATACAAAGAAACAAAAAAAAAACATCAATACATTAGAATCAACAGTAAGAAAGATAAAACCTCTTGTGTCCCTATCTTAAGGTTCATGTGGCTTAGCATCAGGTTATATGGTCATATGTACATAGCTTTTGACCTCTTCTGCTTGAAATTAAACCCTTTTAAACAATTATACAATAAGATTAAAAAACTAATGTTAGAATAATGGAGAGAAGAGAGCATAATTCAGGCAAAATTAATTGTATATATCATAGAATTGAGAAATATAAAGGAAAAGGTGGGTCAGGAGTATGAAGATATTGAAATGATGGCACAGATCAAGATTATTGTACACATACACTGCTTTGTTAAAAAGCAATACAAGTAAATATAATAAAAATGAAGATAAATTAAGGGAGGAGTGGATAAAAATGCCGAAAGGGTGACATTGATCATGATATTCATAACAGCTTTGGTGAATGACAACTCCTTTGTAGAGCTAATTAAAGATAATAAAAATAGTTTAAAAAAAGAAGCATTAAAAAAAAACCCTAATGTTGCCTGTTGCTAGTGGCTCACACATCCTAGCTACTCAGGAGGCTGAGATATCAGAATCACATTTCAAAGTTAGCCTGGGCAGGAAAGTCTGTGAGAATCTTAAAGTTGTAGCTCAAGTGGTAGGGTGAAGCCAGTGCACATGCCCTGGGTTCAAGGCCCAGGACAAAAACAAAACAAAACAACAGCAACAAAATACGACTAGTGCTATGATTCCTCTTTTTGAGTCTAAAAGTTATATTTCTTAAATTTCTTAACCCAATAACTAAAATAGCTAATTTATAGAATATAAGACTAGACACAATTCATTAAATTCCTAAAATTTAAGAGATATAATATAGGCAAAAAGTCAAGTAAGATAAACAAACCTATATATATATATACATATATAATATGTATACATATATGTGTATACACACACACACACACACACACATATATGCAACCAAACAAAGCTAATCATGCAATAGCTTGATCTTGAAAACTTTAGAGCATTGACTAGCTCAGCTTTCTCCTTTTCTTCATCATCTACAGAAGTTAGAGCACATTGTTTTGCTCCTTTAATAAATATTAAACTAATATATATGATAGATAACTTTGGTTTCCCACTTCCAAGGCAGAATAGTGTTTTGGATAAGCAAAACATGCTACTTAGGATTCATTTTGAAAGAAGAGAGCAGAGCAGAACTGTTAGTAGAGTGCTGAATCAAGTTTATTTATTTCTAGTAGCTCAGCAAGGTAAGTTAAGCCATAAACAAGTGTCCCAGTTCATCTCTGTTTGACATCTTTCTTTCTCTTTGCGACTTCTTAGTGATACTCCCTTTGCATAAGAATTTTCCCCATCTCTGCAGACACTTTGAATGCCCATCAAAAATCAGGAAGAATGTTGCCTAAAATAACAGCATTTTTACCAGCTACCAGTACGCTACAACTACTAGGAGTAGGATTTATAATACATTTTGAAGACCATGGATGGAAATCTAAATGCTACACAAGCCCTTGTGAAACAGAACAAGACTGCTGCTTCTGAGCTGATAGACAAATCTCTGATCTGTAGACAAATCTCATCATTTATTTTACAACTGGTCAATTCAGGCTACCAAGAAAAATTTCAGATAGTAGAGCCAAATGTATTTCTGATGGGCCAAAACCCCACATTACAGAAGAAAACCTCATAGATGGTAACTACTATTTTTGCTCTATTTACAGAGATTTTAATGCAGAGAAATACTATGCACATAATATAAAAATATGTATCTGGCCAGGCACCAGTGACTCACGTCTATAATCCTAGCTACTCAGGAGGCTGAGATCTGAGGATCATGATTCAAAGCCATTCTGGACAAGAAAGTCCATGAGACTCATCTCCAAATAACCACCAGAAATCAGAAGTGGTGCTGTGGCTCATATGGTAGAGCCCTAGCTTTGAGCTGAATTGCTCAGGGACAGCATCCAGACCCAGATTTCAAGCCCCGACTGACAAAACAACAACAACAAACAACAACAACAACAAAATTACCAAAAAAACAACGTATTTGTTTCCAAAGCCATATTTGCTCCAATATTTGGACTTGTAAACTCCTTATTAATGATGTCCAGCCTGATAGGTGGGTTGTCTGATATTAACTTCTAACTATTTTCTCTTATTTCAGGTAATGAGTTTTGAGAAATATTTCTTGATGCATTAGGAGAGTAGTCATTTTATTCTGCAATTGAGAATGTTTAGTAAATGCCAAGAAATTCAAAATTTCTGATACAGGCAAAATTTCTACCATGCATTTTCTTCTCTTATTGAGAATATATCAAGGAGAAAAGTTATGAATGAATCATTTGGCACGTGTTTAACCTTGGGAACACAGCCCTTAGAAGCACCAGAAAGATAACTGAAGTTTCTCCATTACAGATTTTACATCTGTGTTTTTATTCCTTTGCTCTGATTTTTATTGATAGCCCTGATTGAAGCAATGGGTGAATCCATTAGTAATGTTATTGGGTAACAGGACCAGTTGGAAGATTTGGTTGCTGGGAAAATGCTTTTGAAGGATGCATCTTGCGTGAGCTCCTTTTCAGCTCTGGGTCTAACCTAATGGTGTCTGGAGGTGAGCAGACTCCTCTGAAAAATGCTCATAGCCTGACTTTAGGGCAGTGCCCTCCTCCAGCTCTGTCTCATGCTTCCAGTATCATGGTACCCTACTCCTTTTCAGCTGAGTCTATCAATTTCCCTGCTACAATGAGGTGAGAAGCCCTCACTAACACATGCTCCTAGCACCATGGTGTCTTCCTCATCAGTCAGGGCCCCGCAGAACAGCCATCTGACCACAGATGGGTTTTCTAAAACCCAAGTCTAAAATGAACCTTGCTTCCATTTAAGTGGTTGATGTCAGAGATTTGTCACTGCAATGAAAACTAACACACCATTATTTACTTACACAATTTATAGTACACATTTTATTCAAGTGTATCTGCAATGCCCAGCTTTATTTATTTATTTTTATTTAAAAAATTTTTAGTGTCAAGGTGATGTACAGAGGAGTTACAGTTACTTAAGTAAGGTAATACATACATTTCTTGTCAAACTTGATACCCCTTTCCTCATTTTTCTCCTACTTTCCTCCCCTTCAATTCCTCCCTCCCCAAGTTGTACAGATCATTTCCAACATATTGTCTTGTGAATATCACTGTTGCTTTGGTTCCCCCTTGTTCTTTGTCTCACCATTCTGTTGTTTCCCTTCCTTTCTCTGATTCAGATAAGGGGAAGAACATACAAAAGAGACAAGAAATCACATAGTACTTTAAAAACAATCACAACAAAGAAAAACCTCTGTGTCCATGTCTTGGAGTTCATTTCACTTACCATCTTCTTAAATGGTCATATGTATGTAGCCATTGAACTATTCTGCTCATCTGCTAAGATTATCCTAGATGTTTACTATTTATTGCAAGTAAGGGAAACCATGGGACCTATGTTTCTTTGGATCTGGCTTCCTTCACCTTAATATGATTTTTTTCCAATATAATTTCTTTCCATTTCCTTACAAAGGGGTCAACACCCAGATTTACATATATATGCATATATATATATATATATATATATGAAAGAAACTCCTATTTCATTATCCTTAACTGTCTAATTTCCTAAACCATAACTATTGTTCATAATTTGGTATATATCCTTTCTGATATCTAAATATCTGAAGTAGGTTTATGAAATTTGATAGCTACATTGACATAAGATATTTAATAAATTCCTATTTAAAAATAGTTGATTTAGAACATTGCAATTAGACAGACAGTGCTGTGTTAGTGCATAGAAAGACCTAGACTTTGTCCCCAAGAGAACTAGCCTGATGCTCTGTCTTTGTAATTCTAAAAATACTATAATGAGAAATGAAGGTCCCAAAGCAGTAGGCAACTCTAACAGAGCTGTTGAATTTTATTTTGCTTAAGATGCAATGTCAAAGTCCAACTCTTACTAGTACAACTCCTTTCAAAAGGTAGAATATATTTAAGCAAATATGATACATGCATATTTTAAACCTTTAAACATTTTAGATCCCTAATTCCCAAATTCAATTTACTTTTAATTTCACAGGTTATAAACTCCAGAAAACTAGCAACAATTGGCAGACATTCTGCTGAAATTAAAAACCAGGAAATTTTTATGTTCTAGTTTCCATTTTTTCTAACTTTTTCCCAAATATTATGAAGGCTTTATATTTAATCAAACTTATTAATAAAAGAATAAAATAGATTAAAGTGTACATTTCTACTCTAGTATAACATTTTGGTACAGTACATGCCATTTTTAAAAGAAATTTGGTTCTGGTATATAAGAAACTTCCTCTGTTAAGACTCTAACTCCTGCTGTTCTGAAATAGCTCAATATTGAAAATATTGAAAGAGAGATACAAATGCTACTGGAAAGTAATTATGATTACTGAAGTGGAATTTTATCACAAGAAATTTTTACCATCTTCTATGTTAGGGATTTTCAGTTGCTGTTATTTGCACATGCGCACTATACAATTCTTTTTGAATGTGTTCAGATACCAACACTGTATAAAATTAATAAAAGGAGTCTTTCACCTATAAAATCCTAGTCAAGATATAATGTTTCTTTCTTGAATTAATCCAGATTTTTTATATTTCCTCTAACACTGTGAGAAATACCAAAGTCCTTCTGTCTAAAGTTTTCAGTTGCTAAAATATTGATCCAATAATCCTAAATGTTTCAGTGGAAGTGGAGCTATGAAGTAGAGCAGCAACCCTAAAAGAAGTATATAGAGATTTGCTAACTCTTTTCCTATCCCCTCTGTGTCACAGAGAAAATAATATGCTTATTAGTAGTAGATATGCTCAGGTGCTTTGGATAATGATGAAAATCAACTGCTTGAAGAAATGCAGTAACAACCAAACAAGAACATATTTGGCAAGAGAAAAATCACTGAACTAGTCGCTTCTGCACAGTACCTCTTTAACTTCACCCAATACAAAAAGACTTTGTAGATATTCACATGTATATTTATTAGGAGGAAAAAATGAGTATAAAGGGATCAAATGGATGAGTGATTCTTTTATAGATGAGTTTTGTTGAAATAAATAGAACAGTGCATAGTCTTAGAAAAATCTAGGTCATCCTCCCTCAAATATCTCTCTTTGATGTTTTTCTTGAATTTCCAAGGAATGCTTTTCCTTCTGAGTTCAGTCAGGTTAGACATTTGCATGAAATTTTTCCACTTTTAGGAGAGCCAAGATATTTTCGGGGTAAGAATTGGAAAAAAAAAAGATAAATCTTGATCTAATTCTTTATATATATATATATATACATATGTATTTTTTTGCTTCCTGACAGCTTGTATTTGGAAAAAAAGTGTACCTGACCTCCAGAAAAGAGAGATAAAGAAGATTGGGCATCAATATGAAATGGGAATAAAAAGTAAGAGAGTCATTTTTGCTCTTCATTCTATTCTCTGAAATTGCCTTTAGTAGAGGTGTTAGCAATCCTTGCTAGTCTAAGAGTTTATAAGTTTGGAATCAAAATTTCTTAATATTAAATGGGCTTCTCTGTGGAATACCAAATAAAGGCTAAGTTACTAGGTACTCAGGAAAACAGGATGATGTTTCTATATTCTTGAGGTGAAATGGATTTAAATGATGCTGTACACCAGGGTACATGGAAAGGAAACTTAGAATGGAGAGTTCTTGGCTTGGTGCACATGGGCACAATGCTCTCGTGGCCTGCTTGTTTGATTGCCAAAGCTAACTTTCACATATTTTGGCTTCTGAGTACACATCTTTGAGAAGTACTTACAGAAATCCCAGAAATGGTCTAAAGGACTTCTCCTTGTCTGAAGTAGAAAGAAGAAATCCTGGTATTATCCACCCTCCCCACCCCCGCCCCTGCCCTTCACAATCTTCCTCAAGTTTAACCTTTCTCTGGATTGTAGATCCATCATTTATGTTCCTTTGTATCTGATTCCAATGAGGGGGTGGATGGGGATAGCTTTGGTCTAATCAAGTTAATTTGGCTTTTTCAATTACCTTGTCATTATAATCTTATTGCACTTGTAAATTTTTATCTTAGATTTGATTTTCTTAGGTGATCATGAGTAAATTACATGTGCAGAGGGATTCTTGAGAGGTGTAGTAATTTTTATGTCAATCACTTCTTTTAGACAGGCCTTGGGGTGGGAGGACTTGAATCTCTATGCCCCTAAAACAGCAGCAGCAACAACAACAACAACAAAACTCTGATCCAGGGTAGACATAGTAGTGGTTCTTGATCTTTCTTCCTGGGATGACACACTTTCAATTCTGCCTTTCTACTTTCATAAACTGAACTTTTCCTATTCTGCCTTATATCTTCTCTCAAATACTCACTGAAGATAGAATCAAGATAGTTGTTCTGTCCTTTCGGTATCAATAGAATTGTTGTGAAAATGTTATACAAAAGCATCTAGTATCTAGCAGGATTTATATGTGTATTACTTTCCCTAGATTTATCGTATAAAGAAGTCAAAAGCTCAATTTTCTTCAACATACAGTTAAAATGACATAATTCAAATTACACACACTGTCATGAATTATGCTCCAAAAGTCCCCTAAGTCAAACTTTCACAACCGACAAAAATCTTTCATCAAAATACAGAGAAACAACAAAAGAATTGTTAAAGAGAGGGTATTTCTGTTCCTTAATAATTGTCATATGTTCCTGTATAAATACTGTTATATCTTTATAAGAAAATCATTTTCATTTTTTAGAGAAAACTTATCAACGTTTTGTTTGTAAACTGAAAACAGGAACCATGTCAATATAAAAGAGTGAAAATAATTTTTGGTGTCTGGCTAAAGTGGAGGTATACTAGGTTTCAGAAGAAATAGTTGAATACTAGGAGCATTATAAATATTCCTTCAACCCATGTCCACTTCCTCACCTCTTCTGTCCCTATGGATGGCACACTTCAGTCAAGTAACTTAACGTACTCACTTATACTTGTCAACTAATTCAATTGACAAGACGTTAAAAATGGTGGTTAACAACTATACAAGATCATCTCTTTTTTGGGACCAGTATTAGGACTTGAACTCACTGCCTTGGGGCTGATCCTTAGCTTTTTTGCCCATGGCTGTCCTTCTTCTGTGTGAGTCATATTCTACTTTTCAATTTTTTGGTGCTTAATTTAAAATAAAGAGTCTTATGGACTTTCCTACCATACTGTGTAAGTATAATCCTCAATCTCAATATCCTGAGTTGCTAGGATTACAGAACTGAGCCAATAGTGTCTGGCTGATAATGGCAGTATTTTTAGGTAGTTACAACTAATCACATTTTTCTCATGATCAACTCAAAATATAGCTAGAATTATTGGAAATATCAAGTGAGGTTATACTTATGTCATCACTCTTGACGGTCATTGTTTTGTTTCATAAAGACAACAGAAATAAATTAAGGAAAAATAAGTAAATAGAATTTCCCATTTACCATCTTCATTTTGAGAGCAGGATTAAAATATAAAGATGGTTTGGTTTTTTGTGTGTTTGATTTCTTATTTTCTTGATTATTATTAAGGCAGGAATGTCTGGGTGATTTTTCAAAGCATTAGAAATTTATAAAAATACCCTTAAAGCCTCTACTGGCTGCTACTCTAGCTAAAAATATTGATATGTATACCAGAAAATAAAAATTTTTTCTCCCTATTTTGTCCTTCACCAAACTCCACAGGCAAAAGTTGTTTGTCTCTAATATTGCATTTTAAAGGTCATTTTTTATTTTATAGCTGTAAGTTGGTTTTTATTCCTAGATATTTTACATGACCTGTGCTAAATTAGACTCTAACCTGTGCTGAAGGACAAACTATAACTGTGTCTAATATCCTAGAACTTCATTTTCCTACTCTGGTGTGAATACTTGAAACTGCCTTAACAAAGTACTGTGTTTAATTCCTTTTGATTGACAGTCATACGTGTATTATAGAATTCAACATTTTAGGGTCTGGGATACAACAAACATGAGCTGGAAATTTAAACTACTTCCTAGCTGTTTAAACTTGTTTAAAAGTTACTTATTCTAAGGAAACCTGCTGCATTTTCCATAAAAATAAAAAGTACATAGTCAAATATTTTACTCTCCTCTTTCAGAAAATAATGGACATTATTTGCTAGCAAGTATTTTGAGCATTTGAATATTTGAGTATTTTATACCTTAAAATAGGTATAAAAAATCAATCAGATAGATGTTACTTCCTCTTGTTTCAATATCATAGTCCACTTAATATTTGAATAGTGAGAATAACTATAACTTCTAACAGTTTATTAAATGTTTAACCTACTGGTGAATGTACACACACACACACACACACACACACACACATATTGCTCAAACAAGTGCTTATTTGATGAATTATGATTTAATTAGAAAATCTTGAATTCCTGCACAGTAACATGTAATGATATTTTATACTCATTTATACTGGGACTCCAACTTTTCTGGGATCTCTCTAAACAAAATGTGGCTTAGTAGAACTGTCTTACTCTTGTGTATGGTTTCAGACTGTAATTAAGCAACTCTAAAAACAATCTGGGAAAAACTTTTTAATGATAGCTCAAAAATATAAGCCTAGAAATTTTCTAGTATAAAATATTGAAAATATCATAAACCTCTAATAATATAAAAGCTAATTCACTTTACCCACTTCCTATTAAAAGCACCATAAGCCATACATTGATTGCTTAAGAGAGAAATGTGAATAAAACCTTGTACCAACTGAAGCATTCAGCTTACTGCAAATTACACATTGAGTTTCTGCACTGCAATTGATATGTCGGGTTAAGAATAGAAGAATAGGAAAAGTATGAAAGCTAACTTAAAGACAATTACACTCATAATTTCAACTTGTACTAAAAAAGACATGTTAATAAAATAGACATTTTTCTAGATATAATTCAATATGAGTTCTATATATTGAAATAATAGTACTCTACAGCAAAAAAGATCATTTTGATGAGTGAAATAGTCTGGCCTATAATGTCATTTGTTAGGAATTTGGATTATGTTTGTTATGAAAATACAAACATACATACACATTAAAGAATCTGAAGTGTGTGAAAAGATTTGAAAAGAATGTAAATAAAAGTGAATGAATTGAAATAATTTCTAATATGCATAATCAACAATTAGTAACATTTTTAATAAAAAGGGGCAACCTTTATATACATTGCCAGAATGGAAGACCAGTCATTCTAAGTCCAACTAAAATCTGTGTACTTTACACACACATAAATATATAGGATATGATGGAAGTGGCACTGTGGCTCAAGTGGTAGAGCACTCACCTTGAGCTGAAGAGCTTTGGGACAGCGCCCAGGCCCAGAGTTCAAGCCCCACGACCGACAAAAAATAAATAAATAAATAAATATATATATAGGATATGAGAGTTCCAAGTAAGACAATCTAGAACACCCCAAAACCACACAATGATGATTTTTTTTGATAGATTTCCATTTTGTCTCTTATAGCCAAGCTTAGGCCCAAAGGACCTAGCAGGCAGAAATGTTAATGAGCGTGGACAAAGCAAGATCCTGAATCTAGGGAAGAGGCGATCTCACAAAAGAAAATGATAAAGTACCTCTTTATATATTCCTCAAACACTGTAGAGAAACCTGTGGGGCTCAAACCTGCTAAAGACTGACAAAGGCTGGGTGCTGGGGCTCACACCTGTAATCCTATCTTCTCAGGAGGCTGAGATCTGAGGATCGTGGCTCAAAGCCAGACCAGGCAGGAAAGTCCAGAAGACTTATCTCCAAATAACCACCAGAAAACCAGTAGTGGCATTGTGGCTCAAGTGGTAGAGTGCTTGCCTTGAGCTGAAGAGCTCAGGGACAGCACCCAGGCCCAGAGTTCAGCCCATGACTGACAAAAAGAGAGAGAGACAGAGAGACAGAGACAGAGACAGAGAGAGACAGAGAGAGACAGAGAGAGAGTGGTAAATCTGGCAAAGGCTAAATAAATGAGATACCTGACATCCTTCCTCATCAGGTTGTTATAAGCTACATATTTCCCCACTCAGGTAGGAGTATATAACACCTGGTCAGAAAATGAATTTTCATCTTCACAAGGTTGTATTGCAACCAATTTGTGACATTAAGAAACCTAGAGTTCTACTTTCATTGGGCTCTAAGAAGTACACTTCTACTTTTATAGTGGGATGGTATAAGAGACCTAATGGAGAATCAGAACCTACAGCAACAATGAGGAACACATCCTTAGCATCATGGAGACTCAGGGAGCAGTAACACAGTGTTCCTACCACTCAGGGTTCTGCACACAGTGGTCCAGTAGGGACACAGAACTCATAGTCTATTAGAAAAGAGAGATCTAAAATCAATACTTAAAGCTTACCTTTTCACCTTCAAGAATACACAAAGAAGGGTGTAACACTGCTCGATAGGAAGTGGACTCATTATCTTGCTCATGTAACTGTCACCCCTCTGCACAGTATCTTTACAATAAAAAATATATATTAAGAAGAAATGAATACAATACTAAATTCAAAGTAGAGAAAAGATCATAGAAACTAGGTGAGAAATAGAAATCAATGAAAATGAAAACAGGAATCTATAAGGAAAATCAACAAAACCAATGCATCTTTTTGTGAAAAAGTCAATTTACTCAATAAACACCAGGGTAAAAGAAATAGAACACATTTATTAATATCAGAAAAGGAAGAATGGACATCATTGAAATACTGTCTTTACTGCTGGCTCAACGATGTGGAAATCTGTGAATTTGACCACCAAAGGACTGAGCTTCAAAGAACAGAAAGATGAGGGTTATGATGGCTTCATAGAAAGAGTTTGGTAGTGAACTTTTACTTTCAATTTCATTGAAGAGTTGGAGGAGTCTTGCTGTGAGTTCTGTATTGAAGGTCTTGTAGAACTTAGCTGTAAATCCATCTGGTCCTGGGCTTTTCTTGGGTGGGAGATCTCTTTTGCTGTTTCTATTTTGATGCTTTATATGGGTCTGTTAAGTTGGTTTAAATCGTCTTGGTTTTGTTTGGGCATGTCAATATTTGCTAGAAATTTGTCCATTTCTCCAAGATTCTCAAACTTATTAGCATAAAGGTTTGAGAAGTATTCCCTTATAATGTTCTAAATCTTGGTTGTTTCTGTGGAGATGTTTCCATTCTCATCTCTGATTTGTAAAGCTACCAGAACAACTATGTTTTTTGCAGAATTATTCATCATAGCTAAGATGTGAAACCAACCTTGATGCCCCTCAGTAGATGACTGGATCAAGAAAATGTGATATATATATATATAATATATATACATATATATACATATATGTATATATATATATATATATATATGTGTGTTGGAAAGACAGAAAAAACTTATATTAAGTGAAGTAAGCCAGGGCTAAAGAAACATAGGTCCCATGGTTTCCCTTATTTGCAATATTTGCAATAACTAGTATATGTCTAGGATAATCTTACCATACAAGCAAAAGCTATGTATATATGATCATATAAGATGTTGCTAAGCAAAATCAACCCCACAATATGGACACAAGAGGTTTTTTCTTTGTTGTTGTTGTTTTTAATGTGACTTTTTTCTTCCTTTTGTATGTTCTTCCCCCATGGTAGAACCACTTTTGTCACTATATTTGATTCCGGCGCCCTGCATCTTGTATATGCATTTTTCTAATTTGGGGAGGGGAAGGGAAATAACAAAATGCTGAAAGAAGGACACTGGTTAACCCATTGTAACATGAGACATACAAAACACTATGTTGAAAAAGAACTTTACAACTTCAGGGGAAGGGGAGAGAGGAGTTGGGTAGATGGGAAGGGAAGGGATAGTAGGGGAAAAACAAAAGAGGGGGTAAGAGTGCTTGATAGAAAATATACTCATTACCTTACTCATATAAGTGTAACCCCTCTGTACAGTATCTTTACAATAATTAAAAAAAACAGAAAGATAAAGTGAAGAGAGAGAAAGGATGAAAAAGAGCAAGGAGAAGGAGGAAAAGAAGAAACAAAGGAGGAGAAGGAGATGAGGAAGAAAAGGACAAGGAGGAGGAAGAAAAGGACAAGGAGGAGGAGGAGGAGGAGGAAGAAAAGGACAAGGAGGAGGAGGAGGAGGAGGAAGAAAAGGACAAGGAGGAGGAGGAGGAGGAGGAGGAGGAGGAGGAGGAGGAGGAGGAGGAGGAGGAGGAGGAGGAGGAGGAGGAGGAGAAGGAGGAGGAGGAGGAGGAGGAGGAGGACCAGAAAAGCAAAGAGGAAGTGGTGCTATGGCTCAAGTGGTAGAGCACTAGCCTTGAGCATAAAAAGGCTTAAGAACAGCACCCAGGCCCTGAGTTCAACTCCCACAACTGACAAAAAAGAAAAAAAGGGAAGGGGAATGGAACAGGGGTGAGTAAGCCATAATAACAACTAGATGTAAATCAGAAAAAATAAAGAGAAATACAGTCAGTGAAACAAACTAGTAGAGCATACATATGAGGGATTAACTTTTAATAGTAACAACAAAAGATATTTTAGAAGATTTAAAATGAAATCTTTTTGGAGATAAGTATGAGAATATCTCTAGAATCTATATCCTTAGATAAAGAATCTATATCTAGTCTATATCCTATGGACATAGGTAAGTAAAAGGACACTTACTGAATATAGTAAAAATATATCAAAGAGAATAAAAATAGTTAAGGCTATAAACTGAAACAACTTGAGATCAAACCCCAAGATAAAAAGTTTGGAGCAAATAGATATACTATTAATAATTAAAACAATTATTAAACAGAAAAGTAAAAATTCATTGAGCTCTAGGACAAAACTGTCTTAAAACAGAATTCATTAACTGAGTTCCAGGCTGAATTGATTTGAAACACACAAACACCATACATACACATACATACACACACACACACATACACACACACACGCACACATGCACATATGCATATATACATACACATTTTTACTTAGGAATATTCTGATAAAATTTAAAATAAAGCATTATGGATGACTTGGTGCTCAAAATAGATATGATGATACCAGTATTTGAGTGGTTGAAGTTGTAGGATCATACATATAAGGTTTATACATTTGGCCCAGTTTTGTCTAAGTAGTCAGACCCTGCCAGATATAAAACACAAAACAAACCCCAATGAAACTCCTTCTATAGAATTAATAACACAGACTTCCTGTACTCAGAGAACTCTTCTATTATATGAAACACTGGGATTTTGCATCATTTGCTTGTACCAGTTCTTAATATGTGATTAAAACAATGACTCACTTGAAAGAAATGGTCCTAAGATTTTCATATCTTCTTCTCTGATCTTTGTTTTTAAATCTAAAATCTAGCATTAGAACCATTGTATCTAGATCTATCTGCATGTGCATAAATAACAGTAAACACTTCTAATCATGGCACTGAAAATAGTGTTATATAATCTGTAGATGTAGTTTTCAAGAATTTTTGCAGTACTTTGAGAATCCAAATGCATGCCTTTTACAGGGATTTTGAAGGATACAAGAAAACTTGTTGGTATCTACTCTAATAATTTAACTGAAATTATTAAGTATTCATTAAGGTATAGAAATTTTGAGTATTTTAACTGTGAGAATCCAATAAGGTTTAGGGAATACACACACATATGTATATGTGTGCTTCACATCAATGTGTGTCAAAATGTCCAATGATGAAATGAATTGAGGTACCCAATAATGATATAGTAATATATAATAACATATAATAATGAATGGATAAAGAAGATATTTAATAGATAGATATATAAATAGAGATAGATAGATAGATAGATAGATAGATAGATAGATAGATAGATAGATAGATAGATAGAGATACAATTATACATATAGATATAAACCTAAATCTAGAAGGAATATTACATAGTTATAAAAAACATGTTATCAGGTCATGTGCAGAAAAGCAGATGCAATTATAGGACACTATCTTGAGCAAATTATGTCAAATCCAAAAGACAAAATATATGTTTCACTCACCACAAGACACATATTCACGGACATGTACATATTCATATATGTAGTAACATATAGTGAAACATAAAACATGATTCTAAGAGACTTTAGAAGGAAGAGAGAGGGTAAAGAAAAAAAGATTAATAACTTTGTAATACTTTACATTGCAGTTATATATGAGGACACAATAGAGAAACTTAATAAAAGCTACTGATAAATAGAGGATGGGGAATGGGAAAAGAGAAATAGATTGTGTGTTTCTCAATACTAGCAGAAGGGAGTTGGGTTGGTGGGAGAATGAAAAAGCATGGAAACCATTTTCAAATATAAATATAGTGAAATAAATTCTGATAGCATTTCCTTAGAGGGTCAGGAAGGGTAATAGAGGGAACAGCTTTGAGAGGAATACAGTGTAAGTGCATAAAGATAACAATGAAATTCCCCCACATATAACTAATATAAACTCATGAATACACACACATAAACACAACTTTGTGTCTAATTTAGTCTACATAGTGAGAACTCTAATAATAATAAATTACTTCCTTAGTTTTGCCTGTAGGTTCTCTTCTAAACTTTTTCCTCATTTTTGGATTTTAGGCTTGCTTATTGTCTGACTTTTATACAAAAATCAATTTGATACAGAAGATAGACATTTTAGTTAAAATCATGACTATTTTCCCATTTTTTTTTCCTTTCTAACAATCAAGTTCTCAGATACCTCCCATCTAACTGTTTACCAAGATGCTTAAAATGTGTATGGTATTCTTCTAAGTCAATTTTATCTCCTGACTACCAGACCCCCTGAGAACATCAACTTAGCTTAATAGAGAGAGACTATTGAGCTAATTGAACTACATCTCTACTGGCTGCTAATGACTTAATGTGTTCATCCTCCCAGATAATACATTTGCATTTTAACAGGGAAATGAAATGGCTTTTAGAATGAATGAGTACTGGAATGATTTTTGATAGATTATGAATATTAATGCACTTTAAGTAAAGTTTCCTGGGAAGACATAGCTCTGTTTACTGAATTATTAATTATTTCAAAAACATTTGGAGAAACTCATTCCCTTGTGTAGTCATTTTAATCAAAATGTTAATCTAAACACCTAGTCAACTTGGTGAGTATTAATCCATAGTGATACATTGTGTGGTTGAAAAATACAAAAAGTAAATAAGAGTTCTTACCACAAAAATATTAAGGCAGTGTTCTTATTAGGTTGACTTAACCATTGTACAGTGTACATTTTTTGTCACAAAGCAAACAAGGACAAAGACTACTATCTGTACATGGAAAGGAAGGTCTTTCTGATCTTTCTTGTTTCTCTCCCTCTCAGAACAGAGAGCCTTTCTGAAAGTTCTTTTCTTTGCCTCAAGTCTAAGCAAAGATGAAGCAATTACCTCTCCTGCTTTCCTGAGATCTCAGTAAGTAAAGTCATATCAAAGGAAGAAAGAATGAAATAGTTCTGGACAGGCTTTTGTCACACCCCATTATCCTCTATTTCAATTCCAAAGACAAACTATTGTCTTCTTTTTTTTTTTTTCAGGCTCATTGTATGTAGTCTAAGCTCACTGAGTTCCTTACAATTCCACTTTGTCTATATCCACTGCCTTACAAAAATGAGGTATATAAGCTTCTGAATAATTTTGAGCTAGTGGTAATCATACCTTTGCAGTTCCTTCCAGTGCTGTGATCTTTCCCCTTTTGCATGTTAAATAAATTAATTTGTATTCCTCTTCACCTACTTAATCTCTGTTACTTTACTCCAGTCAAGTGTCAGAGAGCAGAGGGAAAATTCCCCTTTGCTTTACCTTATATACTTAAAAAAATCATGTTATGCATGATAATTGTGATTTACCATCACTTACAAACAATCATAAAATGAAAAATGAAGAAACAAAATGAAGCATATTTAACCTTATCCAAATAGTAAGCTTATCAATTTAAAAATAATAGATAGGGAGCATAAAGTTTTATTCTAATGAATTGAATATGTGAAATGCAATTTTTAGTATATATCATTTATTTCTCTCCTGATTTTGAGATTTACAAGCTTCTTAGTTTCTTACTTTTAATAAAGGTTTGAGTATATAATTGACATCCAAAAATCTCATGTATTTACAGGTTATAATTTGATATATTTACTTTTTTATGAAACCAATACCACCAATAACAGATTTACTACTTTTCAAAATTGCTACTTGCTCTTTTATAGTCGACTCCTTCTCCACCCTATTCTTGGTACCCTGGCAGCTACTAGTCATATAATGTGCAATATATTTGTGTGAATTATCATATTAATCAAAGTTATGATGATTTTGAGATTCTTTCATATTATTGTTTTGTGCTAAAAGTTTATCCTACTGTATGTTTTATTTCATTGTATGCACAGACCACATCTTTTCTGCATTCACCTATTGGTGGACAATTGTATAATTTTCAATTCCTGAGTACTTCAAATAAAGTGATGAGAGTTTTTGAGTGAACTTATGATTATATTTATCCTGCCTGAACAATCATGCATAAAATGTTTGGATCATTTGGAAAATATATGTTGGAAAATTTTAATTAAATTTACCTTCAGTGTAATTACTGATATAACTGCTTTTAAATTGACCAAGCTGTTACTTGTTATATTGGTTTGTTTCTCTAATTACAAATTTGCTGTTTATTTAAAACTTTCTACTTTTTCTTCATTGTTAATCTTTTACTCCTCTTTTCTTTCTAATAAGATTATAATAAAGATCATTAACTTATATTAATACATAAAAGTTTATGTGTCATATGCAAAACTCTAAAATGTCTTTAAAATGTTTAATTTTTTTATATAGGCCCAAATACCAGTATTATGGTTTACAACTATTATTCTTGGGGAATATGGGGAATTCTGAGGAAATATGTTTGAGATTTTATGTGACATATATAAACTTCATATTCATTTTTTTTCTGCCAATCCTAGGGCTTGAATGCAGGACAAAGACACTTTCTCTGAGCATTTTTGTAAAAAGATAATGCTCTACTGCAAGAGCCACAACTCCACTTCTGTCTTTATTTTATTGGCCACTTAGAGATAAGAATTTCACAGTCTTTCCTGCCCTGTCTGGCTTCAAACTATGATCCTCAGATCTGAGCCGCCTAAGTAGCAAGGATTACAGGCATAAGCCACAGGCACTTGGCTAATAGTCTCTTATTTAAGAGTTATTTTAAATATAAACCTAATGTTTCTTCTTGATGGTTTCAGAGTACTGAGATCTTTTCAGGTCTTATTTTTGTAATTTTAATAAAATTGGGAAATGACAGTTTTGAAATTTCCCATCACTCATTGACACATGTGGAGGATATTTACCCTCTATATTTAAAAATATAGCGTATTGGACTGGGAAGGTGGCTCAGTGGTAGAGTGCTTGCCTTGCATGCATGAGGCCCTGAGTTCAATTCCTCAGTACCACATAAGCGAAAAAAGCCAGAAGTGGTGCTGTGGCTCAAGTGGTAGAGCACTAGCCTTGAGGTGAAGAGCTGAGGGACAGTGTCTAAGCCCATAGTTCAGGCCCCATGACTGGCAGAAAAAATTTAAAAAATATATATGTAGCGTATTATGTATTATGTGTATTTCTATTTTTCTTCAATGTCAAGTCTGTTGCTAATTCCATTAAGTATATACTCTATCTTAGACATTGTAGTTTTCATCTGCATAAATTTGCTTTGGGTATTTTTCTCTCTACCATGTTTCTACTTAAACTAATTATTTCTCAACTTTTAGACCATACATAAAAGAACTGTTTTACATCCCTATGTACTGGTTCTACAATTTAATATGCTCTCAAATTTGTTAATAACTTCTCCTGCATTTTTCCATTATCATTTTATAACCATATGACTAACATGTGATGGACTTTATGTTTTAAGGAGCTGAATATATTTTATACTCTTTATGTATACAATTTAATTCCGTTAATTTGTTTAGCTATATTTTGGGTTTTTGCTTTTAAAATCTCCTAGATTCTAAAATCTCCTAGTAGACTTTGACTCAAATTTTCCTCCCATTGCTGAGATAACACCCTTCTAAGCTAGTCTTCCCAAAGCCCCACCATATGTGATGTTTGTTGCACTCTTCCTGGTGACAAAATCTGCCAATTCTGCTTGGCCTCCTGAGAATTATTCTGTTGCTTTTTGCTCCCTGTTGTCCCAGCCTGAGGTAGTTTTCTCTACTTCTAGCTGCAGACACATACACAGTGGAAAACTCAGAAGAAGCCTGTGGAAGTCTGAAGAGTCACTGTCTAAGAAACTCTGCTCTCAGGGTCTGCCCTGTGATCTCTAACTGACCTGGCTTTACTAACTTCCTAGTTTTCTTTCAGTCAGTCCATCAGATTTGGGCAGGTTTTTCTACCGCTGGGTTGCTGCCTGGAAGTCCTCTCCCACTAGCAAGCCTGTACAAGTCTAGGGACGTATAATTTTGGTTGGTTCTGTGCCAGAGGAACAATTGATTCTCAACTGCTGCCCTGAACACCATGGTGTGCTCAGTAAGTTTGAACTTATGAATACATTGTTTTTCAGCACTTGCCACTGTCTTTATGCGTCTGTCCTTGAATTCTTTGAATCATTTTAAACACCTCACTGCTTTCCCTATTAATTAACAAGTCACATCAAATAGTTGGAAAGTACTCATTTTATTTGCATATCAAATGAAGTTTAAAATAAAGTTAAAAAATATCTGTACTGCTCCTGTAAGAGTTACATAAGTAATGCTAAACTGGTAGATACCTTGGTATTTCTGATTTTTAGAACAAAATTTATCAAATTTATCATTTTTTTAATTTCAAAACTCATATTTAGGGTAAATTTAAATTATATATAATAAGTCAAAGACATTGTTTTTAAAGATCCAATTCTTAATTTAGGTTTTATTTCTAAGGTTCCAACTCACCTGTATAAATGAGCTCTTCTAAGTGTAAGTTGTCTGATATAATATAGATATTATATATTATAGTATTTGAGCCTAGTAAAACTGTTGGATGAATATCAGCATTTTAATTTTTTTAATTTTCTGTTAATAAGCAGAAATTTAGTCAGAAGACAAGTCTGCTGATAACCTTGAAGTCAATGTTTCTGTATACTTACAGACACTAACTCTCAGCTTTTGTTTCAGAAACTCTTTCTAGCCACTTCTAAGCTAATGGAGAATCTATCATCAGGGGCATATATGCTCAAAGACTCATTTCTGAAGTTGAAAACAAATTGTTAAGCACTATCATGTAGTGTCTTGTGCATATGTGTTTGTGTATATGTGTTCATTTAAGATTTAGAAAAGCTTCCCTAAGAATTCTTTCTAGTCATAGATCAAAGAGAAAAAAAAGAAAATGATCTTCAATGTCCATTAATTGCTTTCCACTCTACATGAATCACCTATTGATTGGAAATAATATAATTTAAGGTACTTTCTCCTCAGAGTAATTTAAATTTATTTTATTGATATTTCTACTGATAGGCATAGTTCTAATTGGAACTCCTTGAGTGCAGTGTTGTTATTGTGTTACTGGGTTGAAATCTAATTCAAATCAAGCAGAATTAATAATTTGTTCTCTTAACATATAAACATTAAATTGATACCTGAATTTTCTCAAAGTTTACAAATGGAAAATGTGACTCTGGGTCGTATCTTGAGTCTTAAGAAACAGATTTATGAACTCATGCAGAAGCAGCTAAATTACATGTTTGTTCTAATATTTATATATATTTATTAGAGCAATTTTTTATTATCTGTTGTGCATCAGGTTAAATATTGGTAGTTAGAAATACAAACTGTAAGTATGACTCTGTACCTACATTAAACACATTTAAGAAAAGTTGATTCTGTACCTACATTAAACACATTTAAGAAAAGTTGTATAAAATAAGTCCTATAGAATCAGAAATTGAGGCACTAATAGGTGTCTTACATCTCTAATCCCAGTTACTCAGGAGACTGAGATCTAAGAATTATAGCTTGAAGTCAGATCAGGTAGCCCAATTCATAAAATTCTAATCTCTAATTAACAACAAGGTAGAAGTAGAGATATGGCTCAAGTAGCAGAGTACCTGTCATCAATGAAACAAACTGAACAAGAGCTAGAGATGCAGAAGAAACTGGTAGCAAATAATAGTAGTAGTAGTAGTAGTAGTAGCAGTAGTAGTAGTAGTAGTAATAATAGTTACACACTCTCTAGAGCCATTAGAAAAAGTTTCACAATTCTGTATATCTTTGAATTGGTCTGAAATATCTGAAGTGATTGAATTACAGACAGAAGTGGGAATATGCTCCTCACAGTTAATAAAGAATTTCAGCACTGAACATTTGAGTGTTGTGACAAAATTAAGAAGAACCAATAGGTCTGATGCATAGGAATTAGATTTTAGTTGAAGGATACAAGATCTATGTGAGACATTACATTTGCCTTTTTCCCATTGGATGCTTTGAGATTTTTTATGGAAATAATTAAATCTGCAGAACTAATTATAAAGAAGTAACTGAAGCAGGTAAATCCATTTAGAAGATTTTATAATAGCCTTAAAATGTACAGTACTTGGAATCAATGAGAACATTTGGATCAAATAATTCACAAGCAGAATTTTAAAATAAATTGGGAAGAATTATTAAGTTTCATAATTAATATCAGGTCTGTTTTCATCTTGCATTATGGAGCATGATTTTATTAAAGATCAGTTCCAAATACATTATTTTGTATTGTGATGGACAGAACTCCTATATCAAGAATTACTTCCAACTTTAAATTTTAAGTTTTATTAATACTATTGCATAAGGGTTTCATTGTGATATTTACATACCTATCCACAATGATCTTTTATCAAATTTTCCCTATGTATTTATTCTTTTAATCTCCTGTCTTAATCCCTTTCCTACCTATTTACTCTCTTAATCCCTATCTCTATCATCCTTTTTTCAAACAGTATTTAATGGCTTCCAATATGCTTTCTTCTTACACATACACACATGCATACTATATATAACTTTAATCATATTTACCCTAAAGATTCTCTTCTTTGTCTCTCCTACTTTCTGCTGGTTTCCTTTGCCAGGCAGTCCCCAGTTCCCATTTTACATGCTTTTCTCATTACTATTATTATTAATAATTATAACATTTTACGTCTAGATTCAACACTGAACTAAAGTACACAATAAGTAAAACTATGCAACATCTGGCTTTCTGAGAGTGATTTATTAGGCCCTGGGTTCGATTCCTCAGCACCACATAAGAAAAAACAAAAAAGCCGGAGGTGGCACTGAGGCTCAAGTGGTAGAGCGCTAGCCTTGAGCTGAAGAGCTGAGGGACAGCGCCCAGGCCCACAGTTCAGGTCCCATGACCAGACCCAAATAATAATAATAATAATAATGATCTCCAATTCTATACATTTTCTAACACATTCATTCTTTTTAAATATAATAAAACTCTAACATATACTTTCTCATCTATACATAATTTCATGGACACATTCAATAATTCCATAATTTAATGTTATGAATTGTGATTGTATAAAAAGAAGTGTACACACTGTTTCTTATGTAGATTCCAATCCTGTGGCTACATGCCAAAGAGTGAATTTACCATTGTTTCGCTTTCTATTTGATTCCAGAATAATTTCAGCACGTCAAAGAAACCCAGTATATAGTAACAGTCAGTTCCCATTTCTTCCTTTCTTCATTCATCCACAATTATTAATTAATTTCCTGTCTCTATGAATTTGTCTATTCTGAAGATCTCATTTATATGGTATTCCATAATAGGTTACCATTTTCAGGCTGAAGTTTTCACTTAGCATAACACTCATTCATGTTTAAGATGTGTCAGTATTTTACTTCTTTTCAAATTTGAATAATATTCCATTATAAATATGTGTCATGTTCTTTTATTCATTTATAAAATGATAGCTTTTACATTTAGGTTATTATAAATAATACAATGACCATGCTATTTTTGAAGAGATGTTTCCAATTCTCTTGGAGGTGTGTGTGTGTGTGTGTGTGTGTCTGTCTGTCTGTCTGTCTGTCTCTGTCTCTGTGTGTGTCCAAGTCTGTGTCAGTATATCAAATTGATAGTTAAAATGGAACTCTGTAATTCATTTTCAAACAATTGCCCAACAATTTCCATAGTGACTTTCACATCTTAAATACACACTAATAATGTATGAGATTTTCAATTTCTCCATATTCTACCAAAATATTTATATGGAAACTGTTGTAGAGATGAGCTTTAAGTTGGACAAGAGCTTTTTTCTTATAGATAAATGAGTAATCTTTATTAAATGTTGATAAAATGTAATACTGTCAAAATAAAAATGGAAAAATTCTAGATTTATAATGCCTAAATTAATTACTTGTAATGAGCTAGGCAGTTATCACTGTCACATTTTCCTGAAAATATGAAGCAAAAGGTAACCACTTCTTTAGAGCATATCAAAATCTGGGTTAAAATATGGGATGTGGATGTGTTGTAAGAGGGGTGTGTGTGTGAGAGAGAGAGAGAGAGAGAGAGAGAGAGAGACAGAGAGAGACAGAGACAGACAGAGACAGACAGAGACAGAGAGAGAGAGAGAGAGAGAGAGAGAGAGAGAGAGAGAGGGAGAGAGAGAGAGAGAGAGAGAGAGAGAGAGAGAGAGAGAGAGAGAGAGAGAGAGAGAGAGGGAGACAGAGAGGGAGACAGAGAGGGAGACAGAGAGGGAGAGAGAGAAGTAAAAGATCACCCAATCTATGATCCATGCAATAAGGATATAGAAGCACATCGACCTAGTGAAGGTACTCTAAGACTAATGCAGAGAAGAATTTTGAAGGGAGAATGCAGTTTTTAAAAAAGGACCAATGTATATCCTACAAGATTAAGAAAAATGAGGGAAGTAGTGAGTTGGGAGGGATGGGTACAAATGTTGAAAAGGGTAACATTAAGATGCATTATATGTGTAAACTGCTTTGTTAAATGGCAACTCCTTTGTACTGCCCCTATAAAAATAATTTAGAAAATGTATAAAAAGAACTCGGTTCCTCAAAAGACTCCACATAGACCTCCCCTATGACCCAGCAATCCCACTTTTGGGCATCTACCCAAATGATCACAAACAAGACCACACTAAAGCTACCAGCACAACTATGTTTATTGCAGCATTATTTACCATAACTAAGATATGGAACCAACCCAGATGCCCCTCAATAGATGAATGGATCAAGACAATGTGGTATATATACACAATGGAATTCTATGCCTCTATCAGAAAGAATGACATTGCCCCATTTGCTAGGAAATGGAAAAACTTGGGAATGGATAGGAAGGGGAAACAAAGGAGGAGGCAACGATGCTTGATAAGAAATGTACTCATTATCTTGCCCATGTAATTGTAACTCCTCTGTACAGTATTTTCACAATTAAAAAAAAGACTTGGAAAAAATTATATTAAGTGAATTAATCCAGGCCCAAAGAAACAAAGGTCCCATGGTTTCCTTTATTTGCAATAACTAGTATATGTCTGAGACAAGCAGAAATGGTCAGATAAGTTGATGTTAAGCGAAATGAACCCTAAGTTAAGGACTAAAATGTTTTTTCTTTCTTGCTATTGTGTCTAACATATTTATAAGATATTTCTTTGTTGCTTTGTATGTCCCTCCCCCACAGTATAACCCCTGTTTTCATTGTATTTGATGTTGGTATAATTTGTGGAGGTGAAGGGAAAAAACAAATTATTTAAATAGGGATGCAGGTGGACCCTTGGCACCAATGAGATGTACAAGATGTGATATCGAAAATGGACTTTACAACTTTGGCACATGCAGGGGGAGGGGGAGGCTAAGGGGTGTAGGGGGGATGGGAAGGGATGGGAAGGGGAAACAAAGCAGGAGGCAACAATGCTTGATAAGAAATGCACTCATTACCTTGCCCATGGAATTGTAACCCCTCTGGATGGTATTTTCACAATAAAAAAAAGGAACCTTGAACTGGGTCTTGCTCCTACAATAACTAAATTTCAAATTATTTAAGAATATGACTTCTCATCTTAATACACTTATTTTTGATTGTTTTAATTTCTAAAATTGTTCAAAAATTTTAAGCATACATCTGTGTGAATGAACGTGAAAAAACACTAATCTCGCTGCAATATTTCTGATTGTCAACATTACAGTTTTTTTATCAGTTTTTAAAAATCAGGAAATTACAGAGGGTCTAGATAAGAGAAAATAGCTTTTGTCAGACTTAAGAAACTGAACTAAAACTGTAATGTCTGTCATGGATTTCCTTGTACAATATGATTAGGTTAACTCCTAAATTTGTGCTTTTCCTAAGTAGAAAGTAAAATTTTGGCTAACTAGTTAACAGCAGTATATCTTCAAAACACAAAACAAATATAAAAGTAGGATATTTAGAAAAAACTTTGTAAATACTGCAATTACCTTCGTAATTTTCTATTATATCAATGTTAAACTGAGGTCATAAATTTTCACTGAGGCATATAAGTATAATTTCCCTTCTTTAAGGATGACAAATTAGTTCAGTCATTATGTTTTGGCATTGCACTTACCGAAGAAAATTATGGGGTGTTAAATATAAAATCTCTCTCCCATTCTGTTTCCTTCTTTGCAGAGAAAATTAAATAATGTTAGGGTTGAAAGAAGCCACAAAAGTTATCTGTTTTAATCACCTTTTAGATGCCTACATTGGAATCTCAAAGAGTGACAATGGTAACAACATAATGTCAATAAATACATAGTTAGGGTTCTCACAATGGCTCTGCATGTAACAAAGAAATTTGAAGAACATCCACAAAGACTTGCAATCTATTGAGGCTTAGATAGGACCTTGGTATTCCTCTCACAGTGAAAACCACAAGATACTGGTACAAAAAAATAATTATGATCAAAAGAGGAACCCAAAACCTTTGGGATGCTGCTGTGATTCAAGTCAGAGGTGATAATTTGAAAGTCACAGAGAGACCTAGATGCTCCCTTGGATGACTTCTGTTTATTACATAGTCATTTATATTTGGAGGAAGCATGGGAGTTGTGAAGTGCACTGCACTGTGAAAATGGAAGCTAGGAAAAGTAATTGGGACCTTTGTTCTGAAAAATGATGTGAAGTAGCTTTTCCCTTTCATTGTGGGAAACTGAAGCTTGTGATTGATCAGGAAATACATCTCAAGGTCTATATCTAAGAGAAACTTGAATGAGAAAACAATATATATTTGGAGGGTGTTAGAAGCATATTGAAAGCTGAGTGAATGCAAACTTTGTTAATGGTCCCCTTCCTCACAATTTGTGTATCTCTTGATCAGAATAAATTAAATATTCAAATTGTCTGACAATTTTTCAGTTTCTAGTTTACTATTCATAACTTTTCTATTCTGATTATCATTTTGGTACTCATTCCAATTTTAGCACCTGATTTTGGTAAATTTACTATATATATAGTTAATTTATTTTTCCATTTTCACAGTGATCAGATATTTTCACAATGTGTGACAACTAGATCAGAATAATGGGCATTCCCAGCCTCAAACATTATTTCTCTATACTGGAAACATTCAAAATCCTCTATAGTAGCTATTTCTGGAGAATTTAATTGTTGTCAACCATAGTTTCCTTATTAGTCAATAAAACACTACAGGTTGCTTCTCTTATGTAACTGTATCTTGGAAGCAACTAACTATCCTTTCTCAAGTTTTTAGTAGGAATTAGTTTTATTCCTATTTCAATGGGTCATCTGTTTTCCTTCAACTTTTTGACATTTGTCTTTCTAGGCTTAATTTAGTTTCTTTTTATTTCTCCTTCTTCATTACACTAGGACATACTGCAGGTCATAAGATTTCAGTCCTTGGTCTTGAACTCAGGGCCTGGGCACTGTCCTGAGCTTCTTTTGCTCAAGACTAATACTCTACCACCTGAGCCATAACACCACTTCTGACATTTTCTGTTTAGGTGGTACTGAGGAATCAAACCCTGGGCTTCATGCATGCTAGGCAAGTACTTTACCACTAAGCCACAAGGATGAATAATATCTCTTAAGCACAATTACCACTTTAAAAAAATGGGAACACTACTACACTGTTGGTAGGAGTATTAACTTGTTAAACTACTCTGAAAAGCAGTATGGAGGTTCTTCAAAAGACTAAACATAGAGTTTCCATATAACACAGAAATTCCACACCTGGGCATTTATCCTACAGACCACAAAAGCTACACTGAAACTACCTGAACAATCATGTCCATTGTAGCATTGTTTAACATAGCCTAGATATGAAATCAACCCAGATGACCCTCACTGGACAAGAACAAGTCAATTGTGCAATTGGTCTATATTAACAAACATCTGATATTTTGAACTTAATTAACAAAAGAAAAACATATCAAAATTTGTAGGACATTCTTAAAACTCTCAAGGAGAAATTCAAAACACCACTGACATATTAAGAAAATAAGGAAAGATGATTTGAAAAATGACTTCTAATTCATCTTCAGGACCTAAAAGGGGCAAGAAAAAATGAAGAAAGAAAATGAAAAGGCAAAGAATTTGATCTCAAATAAGTACATGAAAGATCTGAATGTTTGAAAGGACAAGAAGTTAAAGAACATATTCAAAGCTGAATAATAATGAAGATATGGTTTGGCCAAATAAAGAAAATGTAAGAAGGCATTGGTGATCTGAGAGACTTCCAAGTGGAAACTCTAGATTGAACATCCAAAGCAGGATAGAAATATGTTTATATGTCCCTGAGACCATTCAGTCAAGTTAGGCTAAAGAGTATGTCAGGTGGAAGCCAGCAATAAAAAAAAATCTATATATCCTCTTGGATTTACAGAAAAACACAAACATTTATATTAATTATTTTTATAAATAAATTACCTGAGAGAATCACACGGAAGAAAGATTTCTTCTTCTTAACCTTTTGAAAACTTGTTATTATAAAGGTAATATAGAGAAGGGTTACAGTTACATAAATCAGGTAATGAGTACATTTCTTTTTTAACAGTGTCACCTCTTCCTTTCTTCTCTCCCAGTTTTTCCCTCATGACCTCCTTCCCTCACAAGTTGTATAGTTCATTTTCAACATAGTGTCTAATGAGTACCACTGTGACATTTGTTCACCCCTTCTTTGACCCATCATTTCTGTGTTCCTCATTCCCTTCTCCAACACAGATAAACTTATTTACAAGGCAAAGGGTAAGAAATCAGAATCAGCTACAAAGGAGACTTAAGTTGTAAAGTATCTGCCTAGCAAGCATGTGGCCTTGAGCGCAAACCCCTGCACTTTAATATATATATATATATATATATATATGTATACATATATGCATATATATATTATATAATACAGAGAGGTTAAGGTTACATGAATAAGGTAATGGGTACATTTCCTATCGAGCATTGTTACCCACTCCTTTTTACTTTAAAAAAAAGTTTAAAATATTCTTGAAGAACTTTATATCTTCAAAGACTGTGACACCAATTGATTAGTAGAATGGCCACCTGACATTTCTACATAAATAAAATGAATACAAAGTTGCATTACAAGGTGATAAAATGAGAAGATTGATTTGATAAAAAGAAAGGAAAATAGGAAAGGTTTAATAGAGGAAAATGATTGGCAAAATTAGAGAGAGGAGGGCTCAATTTCTCATCTGTGTTCCACCATTGATCCTCAAGAGCACTTTGCAGATGCTTTTCCAATGCATATCTGCTTGAGCAGCACTTCACTGCAGAGAGTAGAGAGATGTCTTTGTGGGTCAAGGTCATGCCTGCTCCAACTAAGCTACAGAGCCTTGATTTATTTTTTAAATCTATGCTAGATATCCTCCAACTTATTTACTACTAGCAGAACAATCAACTTTCAATGATACATGTGAAACATTTGTACAGAAATTAGGTAAGGGACTCTGAGCATTTGTTCTATATCTTTTTTAAAACTTTTAAGCTTTTTATTGTGAGAATACTGTACAGAGGAGGGGTTACAGTTACATCAGCAAGGTAATGAGTACATTTCTTATCTAGTATTGTTGTCTCCTCCTTTGTTTTTCCCCTACCATCCTTCCCTCCCATCTCCACGACTACACTCCCACCTAACCCCCTCCCACCTAAAGTGTAAAGTTCGTTTTTTGACATAGCATCTTGTATATCTCATTGTTAAAATGGGTCAATCTGTATCCCTGTTTAAACAATTTGTTTTTTCCTTTCCCCCTCCCCAAATTATACCAACATCAAATACAGTGAAAACAGGGGTTATACTGTGGGGAAGGGACATACAAAGCGACAAAAAAATCACACGGTACCTTATAAATATGTTAGAAGCAATAGGAAGAAAGAAAAACCCACTTGTGTCCTTATCTTGGGGTTCATTTTACTTAACATCATCTTATCTGACCTTATATCTTGTTGACTGGGCAAACTCACATTCCACTAGCGAAACCCAATCATATAGTTTAAAGATGCAAGGTGAACATAAAGAGAGGATGACAGGGAAAAAATTAAAAAAAACTAGAACAGCATTCATTGAAAATTAAATTAAAAATAATAAACATGAAAGCAGATATGAAAAATATACTCTCCTATTTACTAATACTTCTGTCCAGATATTGATGGATTTGTTTTTCCAATTATTACCTACATTTTTCCTTTTATTTTAAAAATATACATATCATAAAGTATGAGGTAAAGAAAAACTATTACATATATAGATGTTTTAGATAGATGGATAGATGATAGATAGGATGATAAATATGTAGACAGACAGACAGACAGACAGACAGACAGACAGATAGACAGATAGATAGATGGATAGATGGATAGATGGATAGATGGATAGATAGATAGATAGATAGATAGATAGATAGATAGATAGATAGATAGATAGATAGATAGATAGATAGATAGATAAAAATTTGTCCTTAGCAAAAAGATTTCCTGCATTAACTCTCCATACAAGGTCTCTCTGAGAAGTGCCTATTTGGTACTGTGCAGACATAATGATCTGTTATCCTACCTTCAAGGTTAGCCAAGAAAAATCAGATGGCCTTTTTAATGACAATATTTTTGTTGCATTTATTTGCACAAAGCATCTAGTATAGTTTCTAATCTCTGTAAATGTCAAGGTGATTTCAAAACCACTGGTTCAACAAATGAAGTCTAAACTATTGTAAAGCTTAGTATCAGTAAAATGAAAAAGCAAACATTTCTTCAATTATCTCCAGTTGTTTGATATGTTTGTTACTGTATCCAAGTGACTAAGTCAAGCATAGAAATAGTTTCATGATGACTTTAATAATTATTAAACAAGAGACAGAATCTTGAAAACAGTTTTTCTTTATTCTTCAACAATTATTTAATAAAGTTGACTTTGATACATGTTTTTAAAATTGTCCCAAATGTACAATAGCACTTTTAGACTTCAAATGTTCTTGAGATTCACTGAAGCAGTTTTGAAACGAAATTTTTATCTTACTTAGGCATGCAAAATCTCCACACAATCTACAAAGCAGAACACTGGGGGAGAAAGATACCACTATCTGAAGATTCTGTGCATCAAGTAGAAAAATCATTAATAATGCTAAATATTAGTTTAAGGAAATACAGCCAAATTCTAAGAATATTTATAAAATGCCATCTGTGAGTTAGAGGTAAACAGCATAGATCATGAAGGCAAGTCTTCAAACTACATTCAGCTTCTACATATTTATTCATACATTCCACAAGTAAGTGCTGGTTAGAAGGCACTGTGTGGTAAAAGTACAACCAGATTGTTTAAATCCATTAGGATTTTGTTTCATTACATAATAGGTGTGGGTAATGTCATCCATCGAAACCATAGAATGACTGTAGAACATACACTAATTCCAAGTGCAAAAGGGGGAAAAACAAATACTAACTTTGTAGCTAAATATGCAGCACATGCCTCTTATAAATGGACTCATTATAGTAGTAAAACATTTGATATTAGCAAATTTGCTTGGTAGCTTTAAGAACAGAGTAAAAGAATGAGCATCATACGGAAATGTAAGAAAATAGTTAAATCACTATCCATCATTATTCTTCCTCATGAACTAGCTAGTGTTCCAAATGTACAGCATAGTGTTCCAAATGTACAGCAACATACAAAGAGGCTTCAGTATTGACCCACAGATACATGGCTAGAAGGTTCCAACAAAACTTGAAATGTAATAAATTTCATAGTATAAGGAAGATGGGATTTGGAGTATGTTACCCATTTGAGTATCAATATGTCTTTCAGGAAGTTAAAGATTGCTTGTTTTCTTCATGGGAATCTCAGCTTAAAGGGAAAAAAGTGATAACCCCTTCCATTATTTCCAGCTTCAATTATTTCTTTACCCACTCACCCACTTTTTCAAGACACCTTCTCCTGAGGATATCTGCCCTCCATTTGGCTACAATGTCTTCATGGATAGACATTAAGCAAGATTCAAATATTGAACTTGGAAATGTCAAACAAGCAACTCTTAACAACTTTCATTGGTGAAGAGAACACTTGCAGTACAGAATTTCTCTCTGCTCATAGTTCTCTTTGATTCAATAACACTACCTCAGTGCATTGTATATTATAAAAGATCTGAAAAGAAGAAAGAACATTTTATTTTCACTCAATAATTCCTTTTATTTTTGCAAGGGCTTCATCTCTTTTGTTCAAATTTCAATTTTTATTAATGCAACTTCCTTTGTAACTATATACTACCAAAATTATTGAAAAGAACACATCATTTAATATGAACATAAGACTGTCCATTGAGTTAGTGAATTTCATATTACATTATTTACATTGAATAAATCTGTCTTAATCATTAGCTTTAAATTTTCTAAATCTTCATATAATAATTAAATACACAATTTTTGTATTGTATGTACACTCTGAGTTTAGATATAACCAATAACTTGTTCCTAATGAGTAGAATATACTAAAAGGAATATGATGTGTTTACATTGATTACTTTAAGGCATATGGAACATGGGACAGAATGAGGTAGAGGCAAATAATTCCTCTATTCCTTTGATTACATGTTCCTCAAATGATAGGTTGTCTTGGGTGGGCCTGGGCCAATCAGGGAAACCTTTAAACTATATTGAAAAGGCACTCTAAGCATCAGATACAACCTATATTTTGTAAATTGTAAGTGAGTTAACTGCAGTACAGTCTATTTTGATGCAAAGAAATGGATTTACCTTAGTATCTCAGGCTGTGTATTTGTGAGTTCTCTCTGGTCCAACTTCCAGATGAGCGTACAAGCTGGTTAGTGCCTTGATGTCACTTGTGACATCCTTAGCAAGGCCGTACATAGAAGTGGTCAACAGATAGGTAACCAAAAGAAACCGTGAGAAAATAAAGGGGAATAACTCCAAGCTTCTAAGTGTCTGATTATCTGTTACCTAGCCATAGATAATGAATGCAGTATGAGTGTAAATAATATAAATTAATAAGGATGGGAAAGGCAGAATGATAAAATTTTAATAAGTTTACAAAACCGAATATATATGTTTATGCTAAGTAGAAAAAATAAAATCGCTGGTTTTATGAATATCATGGCTGAGCTCATAAATCCTTCATTAATGTAAAAATCAGGAAGTGTCTTTTAGCCACATAATAAGGGGGAAAATATCAGGCAAATGCAACCTTACTGAAATTAGTGGAATAAACAAACCATTACCTATGTTTCTGAAGACAGCGGGTCTGTGTTTAAACTAGGCATGGTAGAGATTGTTTGATATTGCTTCACAACACCCTGGCACTCGAACAGGTTTAAGGGCTGGAACAATCTGGAAACCTATTCTCTCACAAAACTGAAAGTTATGTTAGATGGATGACTCCTTTCCTTTACTCTTGGGTTTCTAAAGATGTCTCTTCTCCATAGTCTGTTTTGGGCTTCTTCAAGAGCTGATGGTAGAGTTCTTAGTTGAGTTTAATGTGAGGGGGAAGAGAGTGGAAGGAAGAAATGAGGGAGAGGAGAAGCCAATGAGGGTGCAGGGGAAAGAGTGCCTGACTATGCCTGGGAAAAGTTGCAGCTGGTACATTCTTTAACTGGAAGCCTGCTAAGGTTCACAATCTCACCTCACTATCATCAGTTGCTAAAAGAGACGCAGCCCCAAAAGGAAGAACATAGACCCAGTCCATTGAGAATGTACTAGCAATCCTCTAGAAGAGTGTGTGGGAGCACAAACATTTCTGAAGCCACTTTTAGAAATTACCGTGTCTCACCTGTGCAGTTTCTGTTCGCCCTAAATTATAGTAAGATCTAGGATTTATTTGACAAATAAGGAAGTACAGTCCCTCATATATTACATAATTCATTAAAATGCTAATTGCAACTGTTCTGTATGTTTTCAATTTTCAGAGAATCTGCAAAAATCTGTTTCTTTTAAAAGCAGATACCTCATATCTTAATGAATTCAGGGAGTCCCTTGTCTGTTTCTTGCGTTCATAAATATGTTATTGCTTCCCAGAAATCTCAGCTCCTTGTCGACATCCATATTTTACCTCTTGAGAGTCTCATATATTTTATTTTGAGCTGTTTCCCAAAGAAAAATTTGCATATTTAAAACCCGAATTCTAGTCAAGAAACCTTTTTTTCCCCTGAAAAATATTTTCTCTCTTTACTGGAATTACCACTTCAAGGCTGGCTTTACCCAACTTTCTTACATTTACAGAAGCATTTACACTTTATTCTCTGACTATAGAACCATCTTGATTTTTTGGGGGGGGCGGGGGTCTGGTCATGGGGCCTGAACTCTGGGCATGGGCGCTGTCCCTCAGCTCTTCAGCTTAAGGCTAGCACTCTACTACTTGAGCCACAGCGCCATTTCCGGCTTTTTTCTGTTTATGTGGTGCTGAGGAATCGAACCCAGGGCCTTATGCATGCAAGACAAGTGCTCTACCACTGAGCCACCTTCCCAGCCCACCATCTTGATTTTGCCTCTTCTTTACATGCAATAATTTTCACTTTATCTCTGCTGTTGCGAACACCTTCACTAATTTTAGTCTCATGTTTTATTGTATTTCTATACAGTATTCATTTCTCCTTTATGTAGAAATGCATTCTTTTGTATATCTCTAATTGTGTATCATAGTCTAATATATAACATAACATTAATATCTTCTGTGATGATTTGCATAGTTTGAGGGCACCAGAATTGGGCAGCCTCCTTCTGCCTAAAGTTCTTTGATTTGTAACTATAGCAGATTTACCCAGCCTTTACAGTTTCTTTTTCTTGTTTCTTTCTCTGTCAAATATGGTAGCACTTGAAAACTGTTTTGGAAACTTTTCATTTCAAGCTCTATGCGCATATGATCATATAAATATTTGTTAAAATAGATTCCAAGTAATGGAAGTGAGGTTTTTATTTTCCCTTTGATGCTGTTTTTGTTGTCTGTATCTTTTGTCATGTTTGTAATTTTATAAATCATTGGACAAGCATGAACAAATGCAGCAGTGATACTCAACTAGACACTATGTTGAAAATTAACCATACAACTTATAAGGGAGGAGGGGTCCAGGAAGGAAAAACTGGGAGAAAGTGAGGGAATGGGTGACACGGTTCAAAAAGAAATGTACTTGGAGAGAATTATATTAAGTGAAGTAAGCCAGGCCCAAAGAAACATATTATTTGCAATAACTAGTATATGCCTGGGACAAGCAGAAAAGCTCAGACAAGATGATGTAAATGAAGTGAACCCCAAGACTGGGACACAGAGGTTTTTTTTTCTTCCTTTCTATTGTTTCTAATGTATTTATAAGGTACCATGTGGTTTTTTTTGTTGCTTTGTATATCCCTCCCCCATGGTATAACCCCTGTTTTCACTGCAACTGATGATGGTATAATTTGGGGACGGGAAGGGAAAAAGCAAAATGTTTAAGTAGGGATACAGATTACCCATTGCAACAGTGAGATGTACAAGATGCTCTGTCCAAAAATGAACTTTACAATTTAGGTGGTGGGGTAGGATGGTGGAAGGGTGTAGTTGTGGAGGTGGGAGGGAAGGGATGGTAGGGGAAAAACAAAGGAGGAGGCAACAATGCTGGAAAAGAAATGTACTCATTACCTTGCTCGTATAACTGTAACCCCTCTGTACAGTATTTTCACAATGAAAACTTATTTTATAAAAAGAAATGTACTCAGCTGACTTATGTAACTCTAACCACTCTGTATATCACCTTTGAAATAACAATAAAAAATTTAAAAAATAGAAATGCAAATCTGCATAAATTCATTCATACACACCTCATCATCACCATCATCACAATTATACTTAACTATAATACATAGATATTGTTCTCAGTCCTTTTAGCACTAACATAATCAATAGCAGTAAATATGTGATCAGATTAAAACATAAACAGGCTTCTGGAAGACACTGAATTTCAAGGACTTAATACAAATTCTTGTACAGATACAAAAACAAATTCTTTGAAGAATTACTTAGAAAACGGTCAGGTCTCGGAGTCCTCACATCCATGAAGGGATTCAGCCTGACAGAGAGCATGCTTGGGAGATCAGCATGGTGGTTCACACTGAGGCCAGACGTGAAAAGATCATATAGAACAGTGAAGAGAAGCCTAAGGGACACAAATCAGTGGTGTCCTACACTGCTTATATTCTATTACCTGCAATTTTATCACAACTGAAAAGGAAATGGAGAATGGACATCTATCTGAACAGTGGAAGAGGGTATACATATATTCCTTGAAGGGACTCATCCAGGTCCACCTGTTTTCACTTACTGTAATATCTACTACCATCTATTTAAAGTGTTTTATACACCCTATCTGAATGCTTATGATATAAGAGCAGTCACAACTCCATACAATCTTCTGGTTTTCCATACAGCATCAAGCTCCATTGTACTTTACACTAACTGAAGTTTGGTACCATTTACATTCATTTCTACACCACTTATTTATACACACCACTGTATCATAAACTGAAATTTAAACTTCCAAAATTATATATATAGTTTTACTGAAAATTTAGAGCTTTGCAGCAAATTAGTTACAAGTCTTTTTTATGGAACACTTAGCTTTACTAGTGAGCTATTGATTTTACTGTTTTAAATATATACATAGGTTTACTTACAATATAGTATGTATTTAAATATATTTTTGAACTTGGTCATGTAGAGTAGGTCACGTAGAGTAGGCAATTTCATGGCTGCCTGTAGTCATGGCTTTATATCCAAGAACTTTTTATTCAGTAATTACCAGAGAATACATTAACACATAATTATTAATATAATCATACTAATCATTCAACTTACCTTCTGAAAGACATAATTCTGTTAATGAGCAGTGTTCAACCTGTTCACATGATAAATTAATCCTGTACCAGGCAATATATTCTTCTGTTAATAAATTATTTCAGTGAGCATGTCTTTATTGAAAAAATTTTGGGAAAATGCTAGAAAAACTTCATTTACCAAGCAATAAGAATGGCAGATTGACCTATGAATTTGATTCATGAGTGAACAGAATATGGAAACCTTGGAGAAAAGGTTAAAAAATATTGAAATTTCAGATAAGCTAATTTCAAGAGATTTTTAGTCATGTGTTTTATCATATAGGAATTGTTTCCTTCTAATTCTAACACTTATGAAACTGCTAGGAGTTATGCTTGAGTTAAATATGCATAGTACTCAATAGGTTCTCAAGATCTAGTGGCATTACCATCTAAAGGATGGAACATCCCAAAATATTCCTGGAAAGATGACAACTAGAGATTAGGAAGTTCATTTTACAAATGGCATTTCTCTACTTGGTCACTGTTTTTTTTGAATGGGTCACATTAACTTTCCTGTCATCTTTTTCTTTGCTAGTTTTATATCTCACAGTTTCATGCATCCCAACTTAGCATGTATGTTATTTATACATTTCCAGACACTTGAAGGCTAATCTGATAAACGAAAGATAATGCCTGCTTAATCACTGCATATCTTGTCAGTGACCCATACTTGAATTAAACAATAATATGGTTAAATAGAGAATTTGTTTGTCCATTTTGCCCATATGAGTAATTCTCTGTTGAAAGTAATTGTCTAAAATCTATATGGGATATGCTTAATTGTTCTTTTCTATGTTGCTTTTGTTTTTTCCTATACCAGGTCTTGAACTCATACCCTTCTTCTTCTCTCATTCAGCTGTTTTGCTCAGAATTGGCACTCTACCACTTGAATCATGTTCAGTTTCTCATTTTTGCTAGTTAATTGGAAATCAGAGTCTCATCGACTTTTCTGGCCAGGATGGTTTCAAACTAGTCAGATCTCCAGCTCCAGAGTAGTTAGGATTACAAGTGTGAACTCTGAGCATAATTTAATGTGTGATTATTCACCAACTTTAGAACATAAATAATGCTTCTTATTCAAATCACCACTACTCCCAGAATCAGATTGTTAAAACTACTACAATGGTACCTACGTATTACTTTGTGTTACTCTGTCTGATGGAAGGGATGACATTGATCGAGAAACACTGTATTCATAATCTGATCTATGGAGTTATAACCTTTTGTAGAGTTATAATAAAAAATAAAAGTGTGTTGGGAAATTGTCAGGAATTACATAAACTAAATTTTCTTTGCTATTATCGAATTTTTTAATGATAAGTTTTAAACTTTGGCAAATAGATACAGCTTGTTTTTAAATGCAAAGTTTCAGGGTACAATACATTAATTATCAATGAAATAATTTTATTTTTTATTGGGCTATGAAGAATGGTCCCAAAAGCATTAGTCAGTTTCTGTTTAATTACTAAGCAAAGAAACAGCTGACAAAGTCAAGGATCAAATTACATTTTAATTGAACCCTTTGTTACTGGGTCCCCAATGTGTTCAGACCCTTTTACTCTTGACATCTGCTATAGAACTTCCAGATAGCAGTTATTGCTCTCATTTCTGCCGTAACTGTTTGCAGTGAATGATCTTTTGCAATGAATTAAGTGATGAAGTGTTCTGATACAGAGTTGATCATTTAAATTCACTGTCTGCTTCTAGTGTCTATCACCATAGAATTAACAAAATAAAATTTATGTGATACAATTTAACTGAATCTGTAAATGAATTTTTATGTTTTAAATATGCAAGATGTACTCTGGATACTGTCAGGCACCATCAGAATTCAGATTCCACAGGGGGGTTCAGAAGTAAAACACGAGTGGATTGTTGTCTCAAAGCAATGATTACCATACAGTCACATTCACAGAGATTTTTGACTGACCTTTAGGATTTTCTGATATCAGATGTTAAGTAAAACCAACAAAGAAAACAGATATAGAGGCTAATTTGTGTATATGAGTGTGTGTATGTGTGTGTGTATGTGTGTGCTGATTAGACACTAATGTATTTTTATATGTGTATAGGAGGTAAAAAAAAAAAACCCTTTTCCAAATATGTGCAAGTCCTAAGCCTTGAATTACACAAATACACATCATATTATATGGTAAAATGGCCTTGCAAGTAAAATCAAGATTTTAGAAAGATTATTCTTGACTATACAGTGTGTCTATAAAATCACATGATTGCTACAGCATAGAGAAGATATGAAAGAGAGTCAGTAACAGCAGCTTGAGAAGAACTCAATCTGTCATTGATGTTTCTGAAGACACTTAAACATAGAAAGAATGTAGGTGGTCGATATAAACTTTCAAAGGCAAGAAATCAGATTTTCCTCAAACCTTCCAGGAGACAGCCTATCAACAATTTGAGTTCACTGCTTATCAGGTTTGATTTTAGCATGTTTTAAACATATCTTAGACTTATGATCAATGGAACTTTAAGAATAAATTCAGGCTGCTTTAGCCACTAAGCTTGTGGTCATTTGTGATAAGCATAGATGATTTTTTTTTGGATGAAAGGCTTGAACTCAGGGCCTGGGTACTGTCCCTGAGCCTCTTTGTACTCTAGGCTAGCACTCAACCACTTGAACCACAGTGCCACTTCTGGTTTTTGAGTGGTTTATTGGTCTCATGAGCACTTTTCTTCCCAGGCTGGATTTGAACTGTCGTCACCAGATTTCAGCCTCCTTAGAAGCCAGGATTACAGGCATGAGCCACAAGCGCCTGGCAGACATAGAAGAATTTAAGACAGCCTTGCACCATTCAGTCTAATAAAGTAGTCAGTTGCCATTATTATCCCGATTATACAGAAAAATAAACCAAGTCTCATCATGGTTAAATAAGTCAACAAAAGCTAGAGAAAGAGAAAACTGGATTAAATTCCACATTTCAGAACAAAAAGACAATTTATAAGAGTCAAGTTCAAAGTCAATGTACCTAAATAGATAAAAGTTATAGAAGGAGAAAATGGTGGAGATTTCTAATTATGTGAAAGGACTGCTGAAAAAATCTCTAGAATTAAGAAAAAATGCTCCTCAAACTGAAGCAATTTCTAAGTAAAATGAAGAAAAATTAATTCAGTTAGACATATCACCATAAAGTTTTTCTAAAAGAAGATAATGATTTCAAAAACTTGGAAAATCTTAACATGATTACAGACAATTCCATATATCCACATAAATGAATGAAAACCAGTAACATAAAGGGAAATTAGATTACCAGAGAATGAACATAGGCATTTTTAATGACTTTTTACTTATCAAGGACTTTAGCAAATATATTTTTTACCTTGTACTTTCTGAGTTTTTTTTTTTTCATTTTTCAGAATTAAAAAAAAATCTAAATGGTGGTTGGAAATAGAAGTGGCTTGCTGAGTTGCTGTCCCTGCCAGGTGAAAGCAGAAAACTTTTTATGTTTGCTGTTTATTGGTTTTGAGAGGGAAAAAAGTTATCTCTGGATCAATAAGAGAATAGCAGGTGCCATGGGGCTATATTGATTTGCTTCAGTAAGAAAAACACATTTGGGATAGTTAGTTGCCATTGGAAAACCACCTAATTAAGTTCATGATAAAGCTCTTATAATTCTTTGGACAAATCCATCTCTGCCTCAGCCAACCTGAAGAGTTCAGTGGGAATGTACGAGGTATTATCTGTTCTGAGTTCTTCCAGTTTTATGATGTGTGATTTCCAGAGCAATCCAGTGTGGGCTGTTGATTCAGTGTTGGCCCAAAGAAGTGTTAGATGAAGCTTCCAAGTGGTCTTTCTTGTCATTACCAGTTTTCTGCACAGTTAAAATGCAGGTGTGGCTTGTGTTCTTAGTTGAGAAGATGAATTCCTAGTATCCACACAGAATACTGTTGCTTTACCCATCCCAAGACTCCTTTCATATGTCTTGTTGGGCATCAATGAAGAAATTGTACTGAAAGAATTGTGAGTATCTGAGAACCCATAGAACAACTTAGTTCAATTAAAAATTACACCACCAGGCTTACGGGCATAAATATTTTAACACATGATTTAAAATGCACATGAATGAGGTTGTAACTGGGCATGTTGATATTGTAATTGACCAGAGCAAGTTTGTGATATTCCCTCTACCAATCCCCCTGTCCCTCTTTATCTTGTATGTGGTTTCTAGAGTAAATGGTGCAAGTCACTTCAGAGCAGGGAAAAGGGTGCATGACTTCATTATGCTATCATCCAGTCTTTCACTCATTGGTATCTATTTCCCAGAACTGATAACAGGATGAAAGTTTGGAGCTACCCATTTTGATGGATAAACTAAATAACTAGATTAACTAGGATGTTTTTCATTTTCTTACCTCTTTTGGTTATATTTTCCAAGTAGCATCATCTTTGTTTACTTCTGCAATGTATTTGTAAGAGATACACTGAAGGATTTTCATGAACAAAGTCCTTTGGAGCCTGGATAATTTATCTAGCATGTTTAATTTTTGCTGATTGAGGTAGACCATATTAACTTGGCATTTGAGCTAGTAGAAGCTATGTACCTCTCCTTGATATCTGACATCCTGCAATGCTATTATCCCCATTTGAGATCAGGGATCCATTGACAATTGTAGAATTTCACAAGAGAGCCAGGTTCAAGAAGATCCAAGTGAGTATTTTTCAAAGATTTTTCAAAATTGTAACAAAAAAATCCTTAACAATTGTTTCTTTTTTCCTAACGAAAAGAGTTAATGTAGAGAAATTTCTGAGGACTTCAACTGGTGGAAAATGGTTGGTTAAGACCTCTTCTCAACACACAGCAAGCATGGTGGCGAACACCTGTCATCTTCAGCTGTGTGGAAGACAGATTGGGAATGCTATGGGTCCATTATATCCTAGACAGAAAAATTCATGAGATTTCATCTCATTGAAAAAAGTTAGTATCGGGGTATGTGTCTGTCATCTCAGCTAAGGTAGAAAGTCTAAAGTAATAGGCAGATAGTGGTCCAGAATTGTGTCCAGTAAAGAAATGAAAACTTATCTAAAAAATAACCCATGCAAAAACATGTCAGAGATTTGGCTCCACACTAAAACACTTGCCTAGACATATATTGTAACTAAGATGTGAATCTAATCTACTATCATATAAAATTGTCATTTTGAAGCTCACTTTTTCCTTTTAACTCACCTAAATAGATATAAATAATCTGCATGGAGATATAGAGCTATAGGTATCTAGACAAGTAGAAAGATCGAATCATTAGAAAGCAATCTGAATTGCTGTTGTGAAATGTTTTAAGTTTCACAGTATTCAGTTTATACTGTCAGGAAATGACAAAACAAAAAAATAAAATCCCTCAGAACCAAGTACTTTGCCGTGCAGAATATTTCAGATGTTCTGCAGTACTTCATTTTCAAAGGACAATGTATGAAATAATGAACACTTGAGGCAAGATTTTGACATGTTTTGACCTTTTGCATGATCCCTAGTCACAGACTTTTTGAAAATTTAAAGTTAAAGGAATGTATACACTTTGTGTTGAATTAGCTAATACAATATCTGCAAGAAATAAAACTCTCAAACTATCAGTTCTCCATAGTATAGATAATTAAAGTAGTCTTTCATGCTATTGCTCAGATAGTCTTTGGGAACATTTTCAATTGCTAAGGAGAGACCTTAAATGTAATTATAAAATCTGATACCACTGTAAAGCCAGAACATGGGACATGGTAGCTTCTTTGTTAGAAGAAAGAATTCAGCGGTTCATATATATATTAGCTTCATATGATAGTGTTGATTTAAAGCAAACAAAAGTGAATCAAAGCAGACTTTCAAGGGAAAATCGAGGCAAGCTGCTCTAATAAGCAGTCAAATACATAGGGCTATCAAGTTCTCAGCACTTTTAAGGATGATAGGAGATCAGACATAGTAATTTTATGTATAAAATGGTAGAGCTTCTAATAATTTGAAAATATTTTCCCTAGAAAGGGCGGCTAGGAAGAAGACCTCTCCAAGGTCAGGTCAGAAACAAGATGGCAATTTGTAGGGCACATACGTCATACATACAACCACAGATTTAATTAAACAGTAATGAGATCTCTCAATGACCCTTGTGCATACTCCTGCAGGCTTTCTGAAGGGATGGACCAAAAAGCCACAAGACATGGAATCACAGAATTACAAGAGTGACAAGATTTGTCACAAAGGTTTTAACAAGACAGCTGAAATATGTCTTGTTTGAGGGAATGAGGGTTAAAGAGAACTGACAGAGAGAGAAACTGAGCAAATACAATCATAATACTCATGATATGGATGCACAAGAAAATGATATTTGAAAACTTTAAGACACAGATTTCAGAGATCCATGGGAGAGGTGAAGGAGTGATGCTAACCAAGATTCATTGAACATATACTTGGAAATGTTCAAACAACTAATTGAAAATTAAGAAAAACAAGGGCAGGGTGAAGAGTCCAGAATGGGACAAAGCACAGTCTGTCTTGTAGGTAGCTATTGTTAGCACTGATTCTATCTCCTTGCTTAAGATCTCTCACATAAGAATCATTACTCGGTACCAAAATAAGAAATTAAATACTAAAGGCAATTAACTTCTTTAATAAACTAAAGAACGGGGTCTGAAAATTTTACTACAAATCAAATAGTCCATAAACATTCTAAATCATTTTAACTGGAAGGAAAAGTAAATTATGAATATGTGATATATTTTTGCTGAAGTATGGAATAATAGCAAATGTATATGCCAACCGTCTAAAGATGATCTTAGGGTATGGTTGTAAAAACAATCTAATATGCACATATATGAAGAGAGCTAGGATTTTAATTCACAATCTATTTCAGTTCCTATTGCTATAAAACCCCCAAAACTTAGATTCTTCTATCATTTGTATACATTACCAGGTCCTATCACTAGATCTGTCTTATTTTACAAGATACCTACGTTGTTGGTGGAACAAATATTATCAGTTTTATGATCCTGAGACGTGTCACCATTAAGTAGTTACATATGAAGCAGATACCTATTGTTTGCTCTGTGATTTACAAAACTAAACATAGAACTACCTTATGGTCCAGCAATATTACTGTTGGGCATTTATCCAAAGGATTACACATCAAGAGATATTAAATCCACTGGCACAGCTATATTGTTCACTGCTGCACTATTCACTAGTCAAGGTATGGTGCCCAGATACGTCTCAATGGACAAACATATCAAGAAGATGTACTATACATATGATAGAAATTTCCTCAGCAATTCGGAAAATGATAGTACATAATTTCCAAAGAAAGAGATGGGCCTAGAAAAATATAAAGGATTCATGTGAATGTTAGAAATAATTTATAATTGTACACGTAAACATGTTTAGTGATACATGCAAGTGTACACAAACATATTACACAAAGTATGGTATTTGCAGGAGAGAATTCACATAGTATAATTCCTTAGAAAAATTAATGTACACTATGACAAAATAATTACCAGGAAAATTACAGTTGAAAGGTAGAGAGGGGTAGATTAAGAACAGAGGGGTAGAGGAAGACAGAATGGGAAAAATGTAGTTATAATAAGTCAATTCATATTGTATGATACTAAAAATGTTCAGGATAGTGGATGGTTTGGGAGGGGTTGAGGAGAATGGTGAATGGGGTGAAATTGATTAAGATGTATTGTATTCACAAGCTGATCTGTTGAATGGCAACTGCTTTGTTCAACTATTTAGAGGCAATAACAACATAATTAAAAATTTGCTTTTGAGATACTAATGGAAAGAACCCAGTGTATTCACATTCTAGACAATTGCTCTAACACTTGATGCCTCCAGCATCTTTATTATCATTTATTATTACTATTTTTTATTGTGAAAATACTGTACAGAGGGGTTACAATTACATGGGCAAGATAGAAAGTACATTTCTTATCAAGCATTGTAGCCTCCTCCTTTGTTTACCCTTCCCATCCCTTCCCAGCCATCCCCCCCCCCCCCCCCCCGCGCCCCTCTACCCAATCCTCCCTCCCCCCCCACCAAAGTTGTAAAGTTCGTTTTCGACATGACAACTTGTACTTCTCTTGTTGCAATGGGTCCACCTGTATCCTTATTTAAACGACTTGTTTTTCCCCTTCCCCTCCACAAATTATACCGACATCAAATACAGTGAAAGCAGGGGTTATACTGTGGGGGAGGGACATACAAAGCAACAAAGAAATAATCTTATAAATGCGTTAGAAACAAATGCATGAAAGAAAAAAACATTTAAATATACATCTTAGGGTTCATTTTGCTAACATCACCTTATCTGACCTTTTCTGCTTGACTCATACATATACTAGATATTGCAAATAAAGGAAACCATGGGACCTATGTTTCTTTGGGCTTGGCTTACTTCACTTAATATAATTTTTTCTAAGTCTTTCCATTTCCTAACAAATGGAGCAATGTCATTCTTTCTGATGGAAGCATCCCTAGCCATAAAAGAAATGCAAATCAAAACAACATTGAGATACCACCTAACCCCAGTTAGAATGGCAAAAATCAAGAACTCTAACAACAACAGATGCTGGAATGCAGACAGAAGGGAACTTTACTGCATTGTTGGTGGGAGTGTAAACATGTTCAACCACTTTGGAAAGTAGTATGGAGGTTCCTCAAAAGACTCCACATAGAGCTCCCCTATGACCCAGCAATCCCCCTTTGGGGCATTTACCCAAACAATCAAATAAGACCACACTAAAGCTACCAGCACAACTATGTTTATTGTAGCATTATTTACCATAGCTAAGATATGAAATCAACCCAGATGCCACTCAGTAGGTGAAAGGATCAAGAAAATGTGGTATATATACACAATTCATTTTGTTTTTGAGATGTGGTGTTGTCATTACCTTTCTCAGGGTGTCTGAAACTCACAATTTTCCTGCCTCTGCCTCCAAAATAGCTGGGCTTACAGATAGGCTAATATTTATTATGATTTCTTAATATAAGAATTTCAAAGTTGTAGTTTTTATTCCAGTGCTCTGAAATTGTTTATCTACACAGAATATCTGAAAAACTTCTATGACATTTTTCTATATTTACATGATATAACACAAGTACATACATAATGGAGTTAGGATCTCCTTTAAAAGCATTCTATTTCTAATATTAGCTACTATTATTTTACTGCTATTAATATTGTATTTAGATAAGCTATTTAGACTATCTATTATACTGGATCTTGCTAGACTCAATCTACATTTTTTGTGTATTAAGTATTTCCTGTTGTAATCCTTATTATCATTTTTCTTCTACTTCATTTTGTTGCCATTTTCTAGTTTTGCTAATCAAATATTTACTTCATTAATTTCCTTTATTTCTGTTTGAGAATGTATATAATCACTTGCTATAAACAACTGCCACATATGTGTGATTGTGTAACTTCAGGTATTATGAAATGTGATGTTTATATTGCCATTATAGTTTAGCATTCTAGATTAAGTAGTTTAATTTTAAGTTTTATCTTGACCCAATAATTACTTATAAAAGTGATTTTCTTTGTTTTCTTATATTCCCAGACAATATGACATGTTTTTCTGCTTTTAATTTTCAGCTTCCCATAGTATTTCCATATTATAATTTTTTTCAATTTTATTTAGAAGTCATTGTTGTCTTAGGAGATTTTATATGACAAGAGAAAGTTGCTAACTGCTTACCCGTGTTGCTATAAAACAGAAAAGCAAGTAACCCATTAATGAATTATTTTTGTCTCTTAAATGGCATACACATCAATAGCTTTAATTTTTTGTTTAGTTTTTATAGCTATTGTGAGGAGTTGCTTTGGAAGAAGTAGAATGGATAAGACAGTTCCAAATGACTGGGCTAAGTGAGGCTTAAACACAAAGGCAAGAAATCACTTAACTAAGGAAAACTACTACAAAAGACACAAAGCAAACCAGAGGTATATGGCAGCACCCAAGAGCTTTGACAGGTCTATGTTCTTATTCTCCAGTACTGACCATTCTTATTACTGACTGATCTGAATCATAGACTGAAGAGTCACAATGCTCTGATCTTGGCAAGCATGGAGTGTTATCGACAGCAGAGACAACTAGCTCCTGTGAACTGCTGAGCTATGAACCTTCTCAAGGGCATGCTCAGTTTTAGCCAGGAAATCCTGTCTTAGCAAGGAGTCAAGTCTTTGAAAGCTTATGAACTCAGGTTTTATATAGTTTTATATAGTAGGATCACCTCTAATACTACCGTATTAGTTCTTTATCAGTCCTTCTAAAAGAAGAATTTTACATTTTATTAACTAGGTGTTAATTGTAAACGGATTCAGTTACGTGTTCACACTATGATTTTTTTTCATGGGCGGCACTTGATGAAAATAGAGTTGAATCAAATATTATTTTTATATTTTAAATAGATTTATTATGCCCATCTCCTACTTTTGCTGCAATGTCTTATAATGTAAATTTTGCTGTTTCTGGGATGTGTGGCTTATCAAGAGATACAGGCAGTTTAAATAAAGGCAGATTAATTCTTTCTTTCTTTCTTTCTTTCTTTCTTTGAAAAGGTCCTTTATCCCATTTGGAAGATGAATTTCTCTGGAAGGGTGTTGGCTACTGTGAAATCTGCCTGCTGCAGTCGGGTTGAACATCTCCTCTGCGTGATTACAACCCGTCAGGTACAGCACAGTTCTGCAGAGATGGCCTTCACTTAGGACTTCAATTAATCATTCTTCCTTTCTGGGAAACATTTCAATATGTCAGAATAGAATAATATCGCTCATTAAATTTGAAGCACTAGAAAAGGAAAACAAATCCTGAGTTTATGGAATTAAGAACCAAGACATGCCAAGCACCAAATCGCTTCTGTTTGCACTTTGTAAATGGCACAATAGTAAGTTATGTTCTCTGGCATTTGTAGACATTTGTAACTGAAGGACAGAGCAGATGGTAAAGGCTTATTTGAAATTAAAAGACAGAAAAATATTTATTTAAATGAATTGCAGTGCCAGGATGCAATTTATTCTGTGTCAGGGGTGGGCATGTGTTCAGTGAAGCTTGGTTTTAACTAGAGTGAGATAACAGAGTACAAATTGATAGGCCCCCATTGAAGTGAATTTTCATTAAGAAATCCACCTTGGCAGGAAAAGATTCTCTACTACAGTCAGTATGCATCATGCTGAAGTGTTAAGCACAGCATTTTAAACTCAATTGTTGTCCTGGGTGTTCAAGAAACAATCCATATGAGAGTCCACCAACTAGATATTAATTATTGGATTTATGTTTGCAAGAAAAGACAATCTGACTTTATTTGAAGTCTGTAGGAATAAGATATTGAACTTGATATTCCTCTGTGAGAAAAAAAAAAGGGGAAAGGTTCCCGAAAGTAAGTCAAGTAAATCTGGAAAAAATTAAGTTTCTTGGGCCATTAGGTACTACATGGCTTTTTCTTAATTTTCTGTGATAGAGGCATTTCTTGGATACTCCTACCCAGTATATTGGGTTAAACTGATGAACCGTATTTTTGCTATTAAATAGCACTGCAAATGATATAAATAGGTGAATTAAAATGAAGAAAAGTTTTACATTTGGTGTTTTCCAGAATGGAGATACAAATTAAAGGAAGGCTGGGAGAGAATGTTCAAAGGGGTGACATCCATCAAAATATATCAAATACATAAAATGCTTTGTTAAATGGTAACAGCTTTGTACAACTACCTAAAATAATAAAAATATTTTATAAAAGAAATTAAGCTGAGCATAAGACAAAAATTAAACATTTCACACTAAAGACTTTGTTTTCCTGTTAAACAGTAAGATCAATATTCTCTAAGAAAAAGTCACTCCTCCTTTTGTTTAAATTAATATATAATTATTATACATATTTATTTGATGTTACATGATGCTTCAGTATATGTATATATTATATAATGTTCAAAGCAGAAGAAGCGTATCTATTTCTTTAGATATCATTCCTTTTCTCTCCATTTTTATGAATACTAGATCATTTAAGATTTATTATTTTCATGCATACACTTAGATAGAGACAGATAAACAGGAAATATTTATATTTTCTCTATAAGACAATAATTTTGATGGGTTATGAATAGGAAAGTATATTCTATCTAAATCTTACATCTACACATTAGCTCTAAATTAATATTGGTCCAATGTTATCATGTCTTCTGTTTCCTTTCATTCAAAGTGAAATCAGATGTTTTTGAAAATGTCTCTCTTTTTTGAAATAGTAGTACTAGGGATTGAGCTCAGAATCGCAAGCACCTTTCCCACTGAACTTTATCCCCAGCCCTTATATCATATGTTACCCTGATGAAACATTTTATATCACACAATAAAGAACATTCCATACCGAACATCATAGATCTTGGGACTAGAATGTACACTGGTAGAATTCCCACACAAAAATACTTATTTCAGCAGACATTGATGGAAACATACCACTTAAAGAGGATAGCCAGGATATAGGATTCAACTTAGTAAGTTTGAAGATGCAAACTTAAAAGAGGTTCAGGGCTGAAACTATAAATTTAAGCATTTCCAGATTTTACCTACTTTTCTTAGTATATCCACAATGGAAAATAAAGTAAAAATAATCAGCACGCCATCTTTCCTATTTTTATAAGTTTTAAATCAATTTGCCTTAGCTATTTTCAGAATTTCCTTAGCTGGTTTGATATGATTGGGAATAATTATTATGTCAAAGTATCTTCCCATACCAATTTGCATGAAATTCTATTACATGGTAATTATGTAAGACATGGGAGAATTTTTTTTTCAAACATGGTTTTCAACTATTAGAAAACTAGGAATTAACTAACTTCTGAATATTAATTATTCAGAAACTATAACTTTTATTTTTGGAAGAGTTATCACTCTGCCCCATCTGTAAAATAGAAATATTAGTGCTAATCTCATGGGATTAAAAGATTAAAATTACCTCATACATAAAACTTTAGATCATGATTTGACAAACTCACTCAATGTTGATGCTATTTATAAGTTTAAAGATAAAATTATGCTAATAATTATTCTGGTAAAGAAGGTATAAAGAGGAGAATTTTCTAGTCTACAATACACAGTTGTTTCTTAAACTTTTATTTTTAATGCATGTTTTATATTTATAATATTTCATAGTCAGTAATTAAAATCACAAACAATTATTAGAAAAAGAATTAACTTTGGGCTCAACATAAAAAGCAACATGATACAATAGCCTAATATACAGAACATTTAAAATTTTAAATCCTCAAAATAATCACTCAATAAATAGGCTAATGAGCTAAAGAGAGTCTTCTCAGAAGAAGTAAAAATGATCAATAGACACATCAAGAAATGCTCAACATCTCTAGCCATAAAGTAAATGCAAATCAAAACAACATTGAGATTCCATCTCACCCCAGTGAGAATGGCCATTACCAGGAAAACAGTAACAGATGCTGACAAGGATGCATGTGGACAAAATGGAACTCTAATACACCGTTGGTGGGAATGTAAATTTGTTCAACTGCTCTGGAAAGCAGTGTTGATGTTGCTCAAAAACAGACAAACAACTGCAAGCAACACTCTGTGGCAGATAATCAAAACTATCTGGCACAATTTGAGCTTGCTATAGTAAGGAAGTCTAACCTATTCCGGTGTTCTCTCCTCCATGAGACAAGCCGTTATATAGACTTAAACAATAAAAAAAAAAAAAAACAGACAAACAAGCAAACATAGAACTACCCTGTGATCCATTAATTCTACTCCTAGAAGAGTACAAACCAGGATATAATAAACCCACCAGCCCAACCATGATAGTAAAGTACTATTTACCTTAGCTGAGTTATGAAATCAACCCAGATGCCCTCAATGGATGAATCTTGAAAATGTGCTGTAAATACACAATTGAATTTTACTCATCTATTAGAAAGAACAATATTGTACCATTTGTAATGAAATGGAAAGAGCCGGAAAACATTATGTTAAAAGAAGTAAAGCAGCCCCAGAGAGACAAAGAATCCATGTTTTTGCTTATATATAGAAGCTAGTTTTAGCCTATAAACATATCTATCTATCTATCTATCTATCTATCTATATATTTGGTATAACTATACATACATACATGTATATATGTATAGATAGACAAATACTTGTATTATATACATACATACATATATTCGTTGGGTGGATATTCAAGGATACACAAATGTATTAACTAAAATATGGTAGACTCAAGGGAGAACTAAAATACTGTGCTTCCTTAGAAAGGCGAAGTCAAAGTTCAGCAAAATAAAAGACCAGAAAACAGGTACTAGAAAAAGGTGGGGTGGGATGAGAGAATGAGGTGGATGAATAAAGAGGAAAAGAGAAGGATTCAGTCAAAGATTCAATGTATATCTACAGAATTAAGAGTGTGGCAAGGGGTAAGTAGGGGAGGGATGGGTGAGAGTTTGGGATAGGGGCGATGTTGACCAAGATACATTGTATTCAAAAACTGCTTTGGTAGGCCATGACTCCATTGCACAATGACTTAAAGATGATAAAAAATCAGTATAACTTAAACAAGACATAAACACAAACCAATCTGGTAATTTTAAACATCAAATTAATTGAATAGTAATTCATTAGAATAAGCAACCACAGTCATGTAAATACAACTGAAAAAAGCAAGGAACGCTCTTACAAGTAAGACAAGAGAAAACAAATCTAAAATACTGTCAGAAAAAAAATCATTTTAATCATTAACATCTTCACAGCATGACCTTCTTTTGAATGAGTTGCTCTTATAGTTGAGATGGCTATCCACTCAGAAATTGTGGGTAATAGGAAGGTTGATATCTATTTTGTAGGAAGTTCTGACTAATCAGTCAAATTAAAAGAAAGTAATTTGTCAATGTTACAGAACTGCAAACTATTAAGAATTGAAAATTAACCCCTAAGATTCAGGAAATTATACTATCTTGATACTGTTTTACCATGTTATAATACCATATAATGTCTTGCTTAAGAACCACTAAAAACAAATGTTTGAATGAAGAAATGTAAAGGTAAAGAATAAGAATATTCAAACAAACACATGTATTAATCCAAACACTGAAAACTTTAGCCATTTATCTGTGGACATTGACCAATTGCTGAGCTTACTACTAGCTGTTAAAGTCAGAGATAGATTTGAAGAATAAAACAATATTTTTTAAATCTCAATAATAAGTAGAAATATTAAGATTTATTGATAGATATTTTTACTTTTAAATATCCACAAACATATCAAAAGTTTTTTTATTGCTTGCATATTTTCCCTTCACAATAAAGATTTAACTTGTTTTAATTAACCTGGTTATGTTTAGGATAGTAATGACAGCCCACAGAAAAGATGTTCTGGTCTATTGAGTTCACTTCTATGCACACAAAGAAGAAAGATATGTGTAAATAAAAGGGAGGCGTATTAAATGGATTTAGAATTTTCTTCCATGCTTGAATAAAGTGTAACAACTTCAGCAAACTCAGAAAAATTGCATTATGAGAACTGTTTGAGCTAATTTCAGTGTTATAATATCTGTTCTTGTCACAGATCAATATTTCAAAGCCTTTCCTACTGACACAATATAAATATCGCATACAATCTTAAAAGATTCTCCTCTCCAAACATCCTCCTATCAGTCACTCATAAGTGTGACATGAATAGTTTAGCAATCTCGGTGGGTAGCCTCTGTCTAGCTAGATCAGTGCTCTGGCCAATTGAATGGAATTATATTCACTATGCAAAACACACATCCTAGCATCTCATAATTTCTATGTCATCCATCAATAACTAATATATAATAATTTCAGTACAATTATTTCTCTATTGAGACTGTTTACTAATATAAGCTAATATATGCAGAAATTGACAGTAGGTAAAAGACTGTATCTCTTATGATTTTCCACATTTTGATAAAAAATGATACCTATAATTATCACTAACAAAGAGTAAACAAGGGCTGGGAAGGTGGCTCAGTGGTAGAGCGCTTGCCTTGCATGCCTGAGGCCCTGGGTTCGATTCCTCAGCACCACATAAGCAAAAAGAAAAAAACCGGAAGTGGCGCTGTGGCTCAAGTGGTAGAGTGCTAGCCTTGAGCTGAAGGGCTCAGGGACAGCGCCCAGGCCCAGAGTTCAGGCCCCACGACCGGACCCCCAAAAAAAAAACAAAGAGTAAACAAATCTTCACTAAATCAACCAGTAAATCACCATTATATAGTATGAAATAAAAACATTTTAGTAAAAGTAAAATTGTATAGGTATTATAGAACAACTACCAAGTTCAGAGAAAGTAATTTGGTAAATAAATGCCAAAACAGATCCTTTATTGAATGAGGCAGGGCAGAGTAACACTAGGGTAGCATATCAAGTGTTTGGTTCTCCAAAATCTATTCATCTTCATGTTTATAAGAATATCCCAGTTTTTTTGTATGTGTCCCTATTCAGAAGAATGTAAGATACAATCCGAATCACAAATTTATGAAAAATCGAATTAAAATTTGGCAAAGGATATGAAAACATATTTCCTTAAAGGAGACACCCTAATGACAAAGAAACACATGTAAGATGCTTAACATTAATAAAAAACAAAGTTATCATTGCATCCTACCTTGAACCTAATTATTAGCATGGCTATTTAAGGAAACCAAAATTGAAATTTACAAGGTTTTAAAATGACTTTAAGAAATTGGAATTCAGGATATTACTATTAAGAATGTAAAATTGTACAACTACTGTGGAAAAAAATGATAGTTCTTCAAAAATAAAACAAAATTACCATGATATCCAGAAATCTCATTATTAGGTATGTATCTCAAAGAATTCTAATGAATACTGGCACAGAAATATTTATGTAAGTACTACTAATAATGTCCATTTATTAATGAAAGGAAAAAGAAGTGTTGTTATAGGCATGGCAAGTAATACTATTCTATAAAAATTATTCCATTATACAATAGAGATGAAGCACAAATATATATCATAAGAGAGATGAACCTCAAAAGCATTTTCTAAATGAAAAAGTTAAATATAAAAAGTCACATGTTTCATTTATGTGATAACATAAATAACATGTGTCAATGAGATTCTGTTTTCTCCATTGGTGGTTTCCATCTAAGGGATTGAAAATGACATATAATAGCTTAATAAGCATGCCATATTATATTAATAATGAAAATCTTTCAGAATTAGATAGAAGTTGTATTTGTGACTGTCCTAATACCACCCAAGTGTTCACATTAGAATAGTTCATTTTAAGTTATGTGACTTTCCCCTCAACTAAAAATGGAAAAGATGACTCTTCTTTTCTCAAGGGGGAAACTAATTACACGACCAATGCTATGTATGAAAGCTTTTTTAATGAAATTATGGAAAATGAAGCCAAGATGAATTTATGTAAAAATGAGTAATCTTCTTTCAGTAAAAAGGAATGCTATGATGGTGCTGATTATTATTGCTATTCTACTTCCTGCTATGATTTTTATTAACTTACATTTCTTGTTTATATATCATGTCACAAAATATTTCTAACTAAATCTGTCATTTAGGTTTGAAAGTTTGCATTTTTCCCTATAGATACTGCTGTTGGCTTTAGCCATCATTCTACCACAAATCTCAACTCATGCTTACCTTACTACAATTTTATCAAAAAATGTATGTTTGAAAGGCTTTGTACAGTCATTTATGCCTGTTCTTAACCAACATGATACATTACACTTTTCATTTATACAGCACACTTACATCTTTCAACTCTACAGAAACATGTAGATAAGTTACTATAATGAAAGCTAGTAGTGTTTTCCTGAGAACACAAATTCTGTAATCTTTTCCCATGATTCTTAACCCACTTGATGGTTTTAAACGTTGAAGTTAGAGATAATATGCTTAAAACACCAGTGCTGATTTCAAACCATTAATTTTCAAATTTTTTAGTTATAGAGATCATCCAGCTAATTCTGTAAACTAGCATCTATTCTCATGTGCTGCCCATTAGTTTAGAACTTACAGCTACTCTTTCTCATTAATCAAAATGTTCCCCAAATTACGCTTGTTTTTCCTGTCCAATTGAATTTTTTTTATTGTGAAAATACCGTACAGAGGGGTTACGATTACATGGGCAAGGTAATGAGTACATTTCTTATCAAGCATTGTTGCCTCCTCCTACCATGCCTTCTCATCTTCCCTCCTGTCCCCCACCCTGCTATTTTATCTCATTTTCTTTCATTTTTGAGTATTAAGGCAAGTGCTTCGTCATTGAGCCCTTCCCTCACAACAGCACTCCAAAAATGTTTAAATGTGAAGCTTTCTCACAGTAAGGTGTTCTACCAGTCAGAAGCTAGTCTCCCATCCTTCCCTTTTACCTCACTTCTGTAGGCTATTAAATACCCCAACTTAAATGTAGTAATGTTAGAATTATGTCTTTCATTATTTATCTAGGCATCCAGCTTATCTGGTGTCTTCATCCTTAGGTAAATGAAGCACTTTCCCTTTGTAGGCATCATCTAAGAGATCTCTGTAAGCATCTTGGATACCTTTTGTTATAGAGCAAATTGGTCATATATAATTTACAGAAAATCATGGTATAATTATTTGTTTGTTTGTTTATTTGCTCAGCCCTGGGGCTTGAACCCAGGGATTGGACACTGTTCCGGAGCTTCTTTTGCTCAAGAATATCACTCTATCATGTGACCCAGAGTAGTTAGGAATCGATCCCAGGACGTCATGCATGCTCGGCAAGCACTCTACCACTAAGCCACATTCTCAGCCCTTATATTTATATTTTAAGATGCACCTTTGAAAGTTATTTCTGTTATCACTTTCTGTTGTTCTACTAATTTCCTTTGGGATGAGAAATTAGAAGGAAGTGGGAGGAGAAAAGAGTTAGGAAGAGCACAGGAGAGTAATGGGAGGTGAAAAGATCAAAGCACGTCATATCCAAGTGTAAAAGTAACATCATACATAATATTTTATGTAACATTTGTACATCTATATTCTTTTTTTTTGGGGGGGGGTCCGGTCATGGGGCCTGAACTCTGGGCCTGGGCGCTGTCCTTCAGCTCTTCAGCTCAAGGCTAGCGCTCTACCACTTGAGCCACAGTGCCACTTTTGGCTTTTTTCTTTTTGCTTATGTGTTGCTGAGGAATCGAACCCAGGGCCTCAGGCATGCAAGGCAAGTGCTCTACCACTGAGCCACCTTCCCAGCCCTACATCTATATTCTTGATACAAATCTACAACTTTCTTACACTACACTTGTCCAGTTCTAATGTCAAGAATTTGTTGATCTCTACAACAATAGGGAAGTTAGTTTCCTTTGTACACTGAAAAAGCTTTGTAACTGGGTGTTCATCTTCCTTAACTGTAAAGAATAATTAACCATTCAAATCATCTAGGCCTGGAAACAAAAAACCCTCTATACTTTTATTTGCTATAAATAATTACTTCAATATTTCTTTGGTTTAGAATGATCCTAACTCATTCTTGTTTTGATGTCATTGTAGAGAAAATATTCTGCTTAACCAAATCCTGGAAACTCTATCCTGTCTACTAACATGTTATGTCATTTATATATCTATCCATTTTCATATCATTATGCATTTTTCTCATTTTACTAATCTTATTATATTAAACATGAAATGATTAGACAATATTTTAATATTTTAACATAATTGTGAATGTATAAATAAATGAATTCACAAAAATGAAAGCTATTCATACATAACATGTATGCACACTGCTAAAAGGTTTGTTTTTAAACAATACACAATGTAGATGGATTATCTCTGTTTATAGTTAAGATGGAAATGTGCAGTTTGCAATTGGAAATCATTATAACTGGAACAGCAGTTGTTAACAGGAGAGATGTCTTTGAAAATTGAGCTTACTGGTGGGGAGAAATGAACAATGAAATGTAAACCTAAACTATTCAAAATGCTTTATAAATGTGATAGTTTTTAGGAAGGAAAGGGAAATTAGATGGAGGCATTGGGGAATAACCAGTTCTAAAGAAGGTACTTTGTTTTAGATTATCAGGACTCTTGAAATTAATGCCAGATTAATTGAGACTTGAATACTAAATAGGGATCATCCTCATGGTAATGTCATATTAATTGAGACTTGAATACTAAATGAGTATCATCCTCATGGTAATCCAGGAGGGAAATGTACAGAGTGATAGAATGTCAAGTAAAAGTCTGTGAGATAAAAGTGGTTGGTATTTTTATGGTAATATAAAAGAGTTAGTGTGACAGGAAAGTGGATGAGGCTGAGGAAGTATATATGTGGTTAGTCAGGCAAGGAATTTTTAATTTGGAGGTTTGGGTGCTATCAAAAAGGTAGTAGGGAAATGTAAGATGTTTCCAAAGTGAAGGATGATAAAATTCCAGGCATTTTTAAAGGCCATTGTGAGTAATGAAAGTCAATCACAAAGCATGGGCAACAGGGGATTGTGCCCAGCACAAAAGCAGAAGGACCGATGAAAAGTTTGTGCCAATTATCTAGTCATACAATGAAAGGGAAAACTTGGCTGGTAGCAGTAAAAGTGATGTCATATTGTATTATCTTTTTGAGGTAGTCTGAATAAGAAATGCTAACATTACATTTTGAATGGGTTTCAAAAAAGAAAAAAGAAAAGAATGCAAGTTGAATCCTGAAGTCATTTGCCCCATAATTAGATGGTTGGGAATACTTATTGACATAAGAATGAAGGTCGGGGATCTCTAAATCCTGCCGATATTTTTACATTAATTTCAAAAGGCCTGACATGGCCAAAATGAGAACATCAAGTAGACATACCTTATCACAATAGAGTTGTTAAGTTTCACTGTAATAAGGCAAAATACTCATCAGCAAGAGAGAGACCTTTCTTGGAGCTGCAAAAAGAAAATCTGAGGATTGTTTATATTATTCACTTCAATGAGGGGGTTGTTATGGTGAAAACTGTTGAAAATACAGCCATTTTAAAAGAAAATTGTACGTGACTATTGGTGAGCTTGATACACCATATGGAAGTCAGCAAAACCACACTGAACAGAGATTTTAAACTTCCAAGGTAACCTACAGAATGACCAATGACTTGCTCTGGTGACAGAGCAAGTGTACCTTTGAAGTCCACCTCTGTTTCTAGAAGTGTCTCAGGAAGATAATGGTTGAGTACATCTTGTGGACCAGCCATGAGGCATGTAGGGAGAGAAGTACTTACTCATGGTCACTGCTTGGGGATGATAAGGGAATTAGAAGGAAGAATGCCTATGGTTATAGGCTAAAAGAAACAAGCAGCAACTGCAGGATGGGGTTAGCTGCACCAAGCCTTAGACAATGCACAGGTGTATTGTGTAGAGGTGTTGCACTACAAACAGCAACATATTTTCCACGAAAGAAACATAAATATTTCAACAACCTGTAAATATAAAATCATTTTTCAGAATCTCAACAAAAATGCAAAGTTAATAACCACCTTATCAGTCCTGAACTCTACTTTTCTATTTTTCCCTAAACAGGAGGAGATAGGCTCAAGCCTATAATCCTAGCTACTCAGGAGGCTGAGATCTGAGGATCATGGGTCAAAGCCAGCCGGGGCAGAAAAGTCTGTGAGACTCTGATCTCCAATTAATCATTACAAAACTGGAAGTGGCACTGTGGCTAGAGGTAGAGCTCTTACCTTGAGCTGAAGAGCCCAGGGACAGTGCCTAGGCCCAGAAGAGTTCAAGCCCGATGACCAACAAAAAAATAAAAAGAAAGAAAAAGAAAAAGATAGCTATATAATCTAGTAAAAGAAAAAAAGATATACTGTCAATTGAAAGATCGATCTTGCTTGGACTTCTGTAAGAAGACAAGAAATATCCCATATTTCCTGTATTACATATATACAAATTTTTCATTTTTCAATGTGATTTTATTGAAAAATTTTAATGACCGTGGGATTTAAAAAATCATATTTGATTATTGCTAAGTAATTGTGCAAAAGACTTACCATCTAACAAATCAATTTATCAGCATAATGCATATTGATCTATTTCACCCCTTTCGTATTTCTCTCCCATCTCTCCCAGTTCACCCCGCCTTAAATTTTCTTAGTTTCATAGGATATGAATTGAATATTTTGACTGTATGCTCGCCCTCCCTTCCTTTCATCGTTCCTCCCCTCTGGTCCTGACCTCTTTCCCAATATAGGAATTGCTCTTAGAAACCTTCCATTCTCTAGAAAGGTAACAATAAGGATAAGAAAGGGAACTGGAAGCCAAAACAAGTAGCTGGATTTGGAGGCATAAAAGTATAAGAAAAAAGCAATAACGGAGGCCGGTCCTGTCTGGCGCCCTTGGAGGAGGTGGAAAGAGCGAGTGTGCGGGAGTGGTTTGTTGGCCTTACGTACCTCTGTGCGAGGCTCAAAGGCAAGTTCTAACTATTAAGAAAAGAAAATAAAAACCGTGTTTCGAAGACCTGTGCTACAGGTGCTTCGTCAGTTTGTGAGACATGAGTCTGAAAGAGATAACAGTTTAGTTCTGGAAAGATCTCTGAATCGCGTGCAGTTACTTGGGCAAGTGGGTCAGGACCCTGTCCTGAGACAGGTGGAAGGAGAAAATCCAGTCACAATATTTTCTCTAGCAACAAATGAAATGCGGTGATCAGGGGAAAGTGAAGCATACCAAATGGGCAATGTCAATCAAAAGACATGGCACAGAATATCACTGTTCCGACCTGGCCTTAGAGATGTGGCACATTAGTATGTGAAAAAGGGGTCTCGAATTTATGTGGAAGGGAAAGTAGGCTATGGTGAACACATGGATAAAAATAATGTGAGACGACAAACAACAATGATCATTGCTGATCACATTATATTTCTGAGTGACCAGACAAGAGAAAAGTCATAGAATGTATGATTCTTCCTTGGCCAATGTTTGGTACTGTCTCATTTCCAAATCATGTATAGTTCTTTATAGTTTCTAAGAACAATGATTAAAATGATCTTTCATATTAAAAAAAAGTGTAAGAAAAATTCACAAGGGCACAGAACCCTGGAGGCAAATGCATGTTGTTTTTACCTCTGTGGATCTGGGAAGCCACCCCCTTTATTCTGGCTAGGATAACATAGTAAAGCGCGATTAACATAGCCAATGATATCTAATTGCACAAACGTCAGCTGTCCAGTAAGTATCTGACCTATAATGTTTTCCCTAAAATGTATTTACCTTCTTTCCATAGTAAATAGCCATTTCAATCAATATTGAAGAATTAATTGGCAACGATCAAATGAATCATTCATTAATTTTAAAATATACTAAATCAATGTCATTTGAAATCCAGTCCAAGCCTAGCAAATGTGCATTGCTTTAAAGGAGGAGAAAACAAACATGCTAAACCTATGGAGTATAATGAAGAAGGAGTGTAAATTTTGGACTCACCCATGCATATAATTGAACGTAGGCTTCCTCTGTTTTAAAGTTATAGAACTTGGGAAAACTAAATGGCAAAATTTATCTGCCTTGTGATTATTGTGGAGATCTCTGAAAAAAATCATGTTCCTATGGTAGTACTCAAAGCGTTATCTTTCCTTCATAATTGCTAATAAAGCATTTATTTTCAAGCCATACGTATTAAATCCAAGATCACTAAATGTCTAGTAAAATTTCTGAAAAAGCCTACCCTTTATTTGGATCTCAGGTGCAGCCTGCATACTATTTCCAAAGTGCTAACTTCAGTCACAAGAATCTTCTTACATTCTTTCACACTGTTCGTTCTTAAAATTATTAGTAGGCTTTGAAGACAGGTTTCATTTCATTTAAGAGATTTGACTCTCACAGGCTCTGCTGCTCAACCCCAGGGCATCCTCTCTCCATAGCCAACTGATTCATTGTACAGTTGTTACAGTTCATTAAAACAATAAGAGATACTGATAATTCTGCAGATGCAATTCATTGGCTTCTTTATGGGTCACCTACCACAGTGAGTTTTGTTCTGCGAAACAGAACAGCATAAAGTGGGGAGTGTTAAGAAAAATGATTCTTGCTTTTATTCTTTAGATTTAGCTTTGTACATCTTTGTGTAAATCAAACAAACAAACAAAAAACACCCTACTCTCAGATTTTCAGTTTATATTTCTTTTGTATTTTCATGTCTCTTTATTAGCATCATTAGTTGTTCAAGGGGATTTAGTTTTGGCACATCTATTTATGCATACCATATCTTTTGATTAGTCACCTTTCCTTCAGTATCCCTCTTCCTACTTCTGCTTTCCCCAACCCAACCTCCCAAGCTGCATTCTTGCATTTTCCTGCATGCACATATTTTGATAATATTCATACTCACTCACTCTCTTTGTTTACTCATTTCTGTCTCACCCTAGACACAACGTGTTTCACCTTTCTATCAGTATTTTTGTTAAAGTGCATGGTAATTGCTTACATTGCCTTACACCATGGTATGTAATACATACATACATGCACACACAATGCTTATAAGTCTTATGTGAAATGAAATATATGACCTTTCTGCTTCTGAACCCTTCTTACTACGCTTAATGTGATGGTCTGCTGAATCTACTCATTTCCTTGAATATGGCTTAAATTTTCTTTATATCTAAATAATATTTCATTGTGTGTACAGCTTTTTCATTACTCATCAATTGCTATTCCATTGTGTGTGTGTGTGTGTGTGTGTGTGTGTGTGTGTGTGTGTGTGTGTGTGTGTGTGTAGCTTTTTATTACTCATCAATTGCAGGGCAACTGTGGATGTTGTCTCCTCAGTTTGGCTGTTGTGACTAATGTTTCAATGAACATAGCTGTGCAAGTACCTTGGCTATATCCAGATTTACATTGCTTTGAATAAATGCCCATGAATGATATTGCAGGATCTTATATAGTTCTATTTTTTGTCTTATGAGAGGAAGTTCAAGGCATAATCTATGGGAGATAGGTGAAGGGAGGGTGGATATTTCTCTCCTCATTCCTATTCATCAGATTTTAACATGTGGAGAGATTTCAATTCTGTTTCCCTCATTTGGACCCTGTTGAGTATTTCAGAGTGTCATATGTAGCATTCAGAGATAAACTGTCTCATCTAAATCTAGAAAAGGAGAAATATCTGAACCCATGAGCTGTTAAGCCAGGTGATTAATAGACTTAAAAAAAAAAGGAGGTTCTGTAACCCCCGCTTTCACTATATTTGATGTCAGTATAACTTGTGGAGGAGATGGGGGAAAACAAGTCATTTAAGGATTCAGGTGGACCTGTTGCAACAATGAGAAGTACAAATTGTCATGTCAAAAACGAGCTTTACAATGTCAGTTGTGGGGGGCAAGGGGGGAAGGATTGGGTGGGGGTGAGGGGGGAGGCTGGGAAGGGAGGTGAAGGGTAAACAAAGGAGGAGGCTGCAATGCTTGGTAAGAAATGTATGCATTATCCTGCCCATGTAATTGTAACCCCTCTGTACAGTATGTTCACAAATAAAAAAAAAAGGAGGTTCTGGACTCTCAGAGCATATGACATGTAGCTTTCCAATGCAATGGGAGAGAAAAGCAATAATTACATGTTGAAAGTATATCATCAACAGAATTCATAGGCTTGTTCAGACTGAAGTGCAAAAAAAGGGAAATTAGTCAGTTATACTTTGTCATTAAGTTCACATACAAAAATTTGCTTTGTGATAAATAAAAAAATAGGAAAGTAGATATGAGAAACAAAGTGTTAAATTAAATATGTAAATTACTCTTATACAAATAATGTTCTATCTTCAGATTTTCCCAGAGCTGTTATTTATATATTTTTAGATTGAATTCTGAAGATTCAGAAATCTTCCTAAAATATTGAGAACTATGGAGAATTGTAAAGAAAAATCCATAGTGTTCATGGAAATGCTGAAAAAGAAAGCAATTGGACATTAGTTAACTCAGCTAAAATCAAAGAATATTTGCATAGTGTTCATTTTAACAAAAGAAGTTTACATAATTCATCTCTTCTAATCCTTTTTTATTGTTAGCTATCAAAATGGTCTCTTCCAAACTATTTACTCAAAGATGAAAGTGCTGACTGCTTCTTTTCAGAGCCCAAGCCACCAATATCTCTCGGTCAAAAACATAGAGAAAAAATAGAATGGAAATATTTGACATCGAAGTACTGTGATATTTTGTATCTTAATTAACAAAATGATTTTTAAAAGTGTACATTTCCAAATAGTGAAAGTGCACTTTCAAGATTATTTAATTGCTATCTGCTCTGAACTTGAATTTGAGATGTACATGCTTGGATTTGAACTCAAGGCTTTACATTTGCTAGAAAGGCATTTTACCATAGAAATAATACTCCCAGTCCCATGAGTAGATATTGTAAAAAGCATTTTGCAGACTTTTAGGCAGAAAGTCTGTTAAAAGGACACAGATAATTGTAGCCTTTGTTTCATGAGTTTCTGAGATCAAAAAATATTAATATATAAAGCATTATTCTCTAAAGCCAAATCGTATCTTTCAGAATATACACTGTACAATAATAACAAGGTATTTTTATTTGGTCCACAAATTGGTTAGAGTTATTCACTCTATCCAAATTATATACTATGTACCTTCCAATTTCCTCATCAATAAAGTGAGTCATCAAGATGATACTATATGGCTAATGTACAGGCATCTTTACTAAATACACAAAGGATTGTATATGTTTTAATTCATCAAAATTGCCATAGAATAAAAGCTCTTCCACTTCAGCAATCCCTTCAAAATCATCCAGATGTAAATCAAGGTAATTTGTAATTCAGAGATAACAGGAAGAAGAGTGTCTAGTCATTAGTGTGGCATTTTTGTCATGGAGATACAAGGATGGCACGAGAGTTTTAAGTCAAAAATTAAAACAACTTGGATTTGAAAACATCCTCCCAAATTCATGTTTTAGTAACAATCCTTAAAGCAGCAGTGTTGGAAAAAGTGCCTGGTAACAGCTGACTAGGTGTTCAGGGTAAGTATCATTATCATGGAAGTAAGCTCATGATCCCAGTGGTGGACTTGTCAGAAGCGTCCATTCCTGATGGCTTTTCTGCTTTGCAGCACAAGTGATCCTTACTCCATGCTTATGGGCTTTCCTCTCTTCTGATCTATGGGCCAAATAAACAACTATTTTCTTTAATAAATCACCTACTCTCAAGTATTTTGTAACAGCAATACAAAATTGACCCAGAGATTATGATAACAATGTGTATTATTTTGTAAAGAAAGAAACACATTTTCTTGCACCTGTGTGCCTTTCTCCTGCACAAGGGCACAGGACATAGTCACCTATAGTTCTTTTTTTGTTTGTTTGCTTTTTTTTTTTTGGTCTGTCCTGGGGCTTGAACTTGGGGCCTGGGCGTTGTCCTTGAGCTCTTTATGCTCAAGGCTAGTGCTTTGATCCACAGCTCTACTTCTGGTTTTCTTGGAAATAAGAGTCTTGGGGACTTTCCTGGCGCACCTAGCTTTGAACCACTATCCTCAGATCTCTGCCTCTTGAGTAGCTAAGATGATCCGTATGAGCCTTCAGCACCCAGCTTGTAGTTCTTACACAAATGCTGCTGGATCAGACTTTTCTGGTTGCATATACAACTGCTCAGATCTCTGGTCCTGCAAGCAATGCCTGAGATCTGTTGTTAGATCTATTGTCACATTCTGAGCATCAGGATAAGATTTTTTTTTCTTCTGCTTGACAGCAAAACACAGTGTTAGAGCTACTGATGTCAAAAGTCCTGTGTAACCAAGGATGCAGAAACAAGACTAGTCTACAGGGCTTAGCATAATGTTTATCTTTCCTCACTAGAAAATAAAAATTATCTTTTATCATTTTGAGGAAAGAAACATCACATGTATCAACCACATAATCTGACATTTATTGTACTTTTCTTTAGAGCATATAGTATTAAAATGCAACAGAACCATTTTAAAATCATCTACAAGTTTACAAAATTTGGGTTTAATATGCAGCACTCCCTAGAGCTAAATTTTAATGCAAGTTTCCCAGTGAGTTATACAGTTGAGCTTTTGCAAACTACACTGTGTATTTAGAACCTAAGAATTCATGAGACAATCTCAGCATTCTCATTAGAAACAGCATGTCTAAAAATCATTACTGTACCTGCAGGCTCCTTAGCTGATATATACAGAAATCTAACCTAGACTTAGTAATATATTTTAGTTGTCTTTGCCACTACACATACCTTTGCAAAAAGAAGGCTCATATATTTTGATGAAGACAAATTATAAGCCTCTTTCCCAAGGCACTTTTGTCTCTACTGAGTTTGAACCTGCCAAGGTTTCTGCAATCAGCACATCAAAACAAATGATGGTCTATGTGTGTGGCATGAAAACTTGCAGCTAATTGCCTGAGGATTTCCAATTACTGTCACAAGTGTACATTTTCATGTTTCACTTGTAGAAATGCTAAGAAAATATGGAAAATATGTCTGATGAGAAAATAATGTCAAACGATTCTATTTACAGATAGATCAAAAACAGGATTATTCAAAGACACTAGAAATGAGTTAGTGGTTAGCTTTGGAGGAAGAATAAAGCCTTTGAGATGCTGGTAATGTATTTCTTTATCCAAGAAAAGGTAAAATACAGATGCCCATATGGTGTACTTGGGATTTGTATACTTTCCTCTGTGTAGACAATCACCAAGCAGTTTGATAAAGAAGACATTCTGTATGGTACTTCCATGAAGTCAAAAACAATTGTCTGAACATTTCTTAACTGTGGTAAACTTCTTGGGAAAAATAACACAAAAAATACAGCTGGACGCCAGTGGCTTATTCCTGTAATCCTAGCTACTCAGGAGGCTGAGATCTGAGGATTGTGGTTCAAAGCCAGCCCGGCAGGAAATTCCATGAGACTCTTATCTCCAATAAAACCACTAGAAAAATGGAAGTGGCACTGTGGCTCAAGTGGTAGAGTGCTCACCTTGAGCACCCAAGTCCAGAGTTCAAGCCTCATGACTGAAAAAACATAAATAAATAAATAATTTTTTAAAAATCCAATTATAGTAAGTGAAGTAATCCAGGCCCAAAGAAATATAGGTCCCATGGTTTCCCTTATTTGCAATAACTAATATATGTCTGAGACAAACAGAAACTGTCAGACAAGTTGATGTTAGCTGAAATGAACCCCAAGATAAGGATTCAAATGTTTTTTTCTTTCTTGCGATTGTTTCCAACATATTTATAAGATAATTTCTTTGTTGCTTTGTATGTACCTCCCCCAGGGTATAAGCCCTGCTTTCACTGTATTTGATGTTCAATAATTTGTGGAGGGGAAGGGAAAAAACAAACTGTTTAAATAGGGATACAGGTGGACCCATTACAACAATGAGATGTACAAGAGATTTCGTCGAAAAACAAACTTTACAACTTTGGCAAGGTGGGGGTTGGGGTGGTGGGGGTGGGGGTGGTAGGGAGGTATGGGGATGCAGGGGTGGAGAGGGGAAGGGATGGTTTGGGGAAACAAAGGAGGAGGCAACAATACTTGATAAGAAATGTACTCACTAGCTTGCCCATGTAATTGTAACCCCTCTGTATGGTATTTTCACAATAATTTTTTTAAAAATCCAAAAACAAATGGCGTAGTTCAGTTAGAAACAGAATGATTTCATACAAATACTAACAATTATGTCCGGATTTTTTTAATGTTTTTTGTTGGTTTGTTTGTTTTGGACAATCTATTGAAAGTACTCATTTTATCCATACAATACTAAATGCACAAATCTATGCAAATTTTAGTGATGCTGTTCTAAACTCTCATCTCTGTATGTTCATTAACAACTAGATACATGGCTTTATAGATCACAGTCTGAAATAGAAGTATAAACATTTTCTGATAGTTAATGCAGTAAGAATAGATGAAACTACCAAATCAGAGAAATCAACAAAATGAAAAAGTAATCTAAAAACACAATTGTCTGAAAAATGTCACCATAAAGAACAGATAGGATAAGTTGGTCAGTAGAAATTACTGGAAAGGAATAGTTACTGAATAAGTTCACCAAAAAGCAAAGCATTAGTGGAAAAAAAACAAAAATCTTTATGAAGCACATTCAGAGTCAAGAGAAATAATATGTAATGCTTCACAAGTAAAAGGAAGAAGCAGTTCTGTTAGTTAAAAATTCATAGGAGCCAGGCACAAGTGGCTAACACCAGTAATCCTAGCTATGCATGAGGCTGAGATATGAGGATCACAGTTCAAAGCTAGTGCAGGTAGGAAAGTTCATGAAACTCTTATCTCCAATAAACTACTTAGAAAAGGCCAGAAGTAATACTGTGGCTCAAGTGGAAGAGTGCTAACCGTGAGCACAGAGAAGCTCAGGGACAGAGCCCAAGCCCTGAGGTCAAGCTCCAGGACACACAAACAAACAAAAAATATCATAAGAGGATGAAAATTTAGAATTCAGATAAAAATAAACTTAACTTTAATCAAATTTATGGCTTATTTAAGTAGCTAATAATTTTCATATCTTAGAGTCATTTTGTGATCTAGCCCCAATATTGCAAAAATATTAAGATCTAATCACCATTTTCTAGATTATGATGCCAAATTATCACTGTTAGGGTAATTAAAGTGACTCATAGAAATATCCATCTAACATTCTGTCACTCCCTGATAGTTTATCTCCTGCAACTCAAAATTTTTTCAGCAAGTTATTTTTTTCAGTAAGTTATAATACAAAATTTAAGATGATATTTTCATCAATCTATTCTTGGTCTTAATGTATTGGTAGAGTTTGTTTTGCAAAGGTCAGGCCATAATCAGTACCTCTTTTATATGTATTTAACAAAGACACACAGAGACATTACATATCTGTTCATAATGAAAATTGTGCATCTAATTAAAATGAGAAAAAAATACTTGAGAGAGTTCTAAGAATGTTCAAACAAGAAAACATTATAAAGTTGTATGTATCATCAGCTTGATTCTGTGTATTTCTCAAGGTCAGTTAATACAATATACAAAAGAGAAAGGTAAATTTATCAAAAAAAAAAGAGTTATATTTAATCCATATGCCTGAAGATGGAAATACGTAACTTTTGAATTTCATGATACCCAAATACAGGATCTAATTAACATTTTTAAAATAGATGATGTATTATTCTGATTTTGCTTAAAACATTGTTAATAGGCATTCATTTTGAATAACCTTGTTCTTGTGTCTGCATCAATCATCCTTTCTGTTTTCTTCTGATTTAAGGTCTTTACTTTTCAAGGCTATGGGAGAAACTCAGTTTGTATGGACATACTAAGAAAATGCAAAGGCTAAGAAAATACATTTGGAAGAAATGAAAGGGAAAGAGCAGAGGCCAATACAAACACGTGCTGAGATTGATTTTTAAGAAAGGACTATAAAGCCTATATAGTTTACTTTGTACTGCCTCTCTCTAAATTGAATTTATTTTCTATCTCCTTTCAGCCAAGGTTCTCAGAATGTCAGTCACATCCACCAGGATTTGTCTTCTTTCAGCCTCATTTCCTATCAGGTCCTCTTGGACTCTGTGTTTACAAAATCCTGAAATCACCTGCAGGATTAGCAGTGTCCCAACCCATTTCAGACCTCTCTAAAGGGGTATATTTACAGCTTCAATAAATAAGAGCTTCTTTGTGTAACAGAATTGCTTTCTCTCTTTTGATCAGTCATCATTCATATTAAGCATTTTTAGAGATCTTCTACAAAATTCTGTACCTATTTCAGGGCCCCTGTTCTCTTTTACATGCTCCTTCTGCTAAAGTCCATACCATAGCTCCATGGTGAGTTCTTTAGAGACAAGGGTCACAATTGAATCACCATAGTATCTAGATCGCCATGTGCAATTCAGAATACCATAGAAATATGTTCAACTTCACAAAATATGTTCAAATGATTTTAGACAAGAATGATTCAAGAAATTCAATGTAAGGACAAAAGCTAGTTCACTCAGTATCCCTGGGGCAACTGGATATATGTAAAAGAACAAAATAACCTTAGCCCCAAACTCAGCAATATTTATAAAATTTAACTCATGTTGTACTGTATATCTAAATAAAACATACAAAGACTAACAGGAAAATTCACTTTAAAATTATAAAATGATATTACTTACCTATCAGAGAACTTAATCATTTAAAATGATATCAACACACATGCACATTATATCACACATGGACTTCTGGACTGAAATCCTTCTGTCTTCCCACTCTTTTTCTTTTCTAGTTTATTTATTTATTATCTTTAAATATTTGTAGAAGCAGTTTCTAGTCAACGTGTCAATTTCTGTTGCATCTTGCTCAGTCACTCCTTTTATCATTTTCCCCCATCTCTCCCAAGCCCACCTATTCCCTCAAGTTTCTAATTCCATTTTCACATACATACATTGACTATTATGACTGCATTCACGCCCCTCTTCCTCATTTATCTAATCCCTCCCTTTGACCTCATCTTCCCCATGTTAGAAGGAGTTACACAACTGGATTTCTCCCCTGCATATACCATACTTTAATTAATATGTGGTTTCATGCATATGACCCTGTATATGTTTACATCTAATTATAAATTTTATCAAACTTCCATATACTAGGGCAATGTCTTTTGTTTCTCTGGGTCTGAGTGACTTCATCTAACATAATTTTGTCCAGGTCCATCTATTTTCTCTGTCAATGATATAATACTGTGTGTGTGTATGTGTGTGTGTGTGTGTGTGTGTGTGTGTGTGTATGTGTGTGTGTGTGTGTGTGTGTGTGTGTGTGACAGTTTCTTGATCCATTCATACTTTGAAAGCCAACTGGTCTGTTTCCATAACTTGGCTATCATGATTAAATTTATTTTCTCATCATTTCTTTGGGGTTTATTACAAGAATATGCAATCGTTTAGAATAATTTGGGGACTGTTTTCTTGTATATAATTGTTTTCTTATATCTAATTTTCTTTAGAGGAAGATGCTTATGTAATATTTCTTTAAATTTTTTATTATTGCAAGCATTTTAGCCTAGGGATTTTTGTTTTTACGGCTGAGACTGAGACTCGAACTTGGTATGTGCCGTATTGCTCATTGTCTAGCACCCTGGCAATGGAGCAATGCTTCCAACTCTGCTAGTGGTATTTTAATCAAATTTATGGAAGCATAATTTACACATAATAAGACATACTTAATATTGTGACATTGGACAATTCCATATACAAATGATAAAGGAATCAAGATGGCAGAGTAGTGACAGGGATTCATCTGAGTTCCCTCCGAGCAAAGAGAGAGACAGGGCTGCTAGCACCAAATTCCACTTCAAGAGATCGCAGCACACAAACTAGAAAGAATCGAAGCTTGGCACCAAACAAGAAAATTCAGACTTAAAAGACCAAAGGAGGGCAAAGAAACACAGAAAAACCGAATCAGCACCCAGCGAGGCTGAGATACACCCACAGGCTCCAGCTGAAGAGTTATTCATTTTTTTCCCCTCTCCGCCGTCCTTTTCCCCTCTCTACCCTCTAGTGACCTAACCGCTCCAGCTGACAGCAACAACCTACCTGTGATCCAGAAGCTGAATCTCCAAACGGGATAAGGCAGCCACAGCAGTACACACAGGAACGCCATGTTCAGAGACAAAACAATTCAAATCAGTTCCAGAGACAAATGCAGAAGTCTGGTGAGGCAGGACTCAGCCAGCAGGTCCTATTAACTCTGGAATGCGCTGGAGTTTGGGGGTGGGGGTGGAGTTCTAACCCTGAGCCCACTCTTGGCAGGGATCTCTAAAATCTGAAATGCATGCGGTTAGGGAGGCTTAAACACCAGACCAGTCTCTAGGGGTCTTCAACACCACAAACAGACACAACAGGGGCATCTAATGGTCTAATGGTCTCCAGGACTTCTAAAGCCTTGGATAATCACGAAGGGGAAGCAGATACAGCTGGGGGCCCTCTGAAGGCTTCCCCTGCACCCACATGGGGGACGCTCTGGAGCCTCCTGCTTGGGATCTGCACCCAGCCCACCTGTGCATCTTTAAGAAGAATGCCTCCAGCTGTGGTCTGCGTTCAACCAGGCCCAAAGCCTGCCTTTGCATTTACAGGCTGGACGCCTCCAGTGCTGTGCAGCGGTTCGCACTCTCTGTAGAGAAGCACTGGACTACAGCATGGAGGATTGTGTCCAGACAGTCTTCAAAAGCCCGCTGGGGCATCCGTTTGTGAGGACATCCCTGCCATAGCGCCAGGGATCTGTGCCTAGCCTGTGCCCTAAAGCATGCCTGTGTTTACTTCTTCAGCGCCCTCATCCACTGCACGGAGGTCTACGCCCAGCCAGCTGGAGAAGCCCACCTGATCATCTGAGCACAGGGCATGGCTGCAGCCCACGGCGTGAACATCCGAGCACAGGGCACGGCTGCAGCCCAAGGCGCTGTAGTTCATGCCCAACTGGGCACAAAAGCCTTCTGTGCATACCCCCCACCCTTTTACACAGCCCCAGAGACAGCGCTCAGCCGGACCCAAAAGGCTACCCATGCCTTTCTGGGGAGACACCAATAGCACGGAGCCCACAAGAAAACAGAAAACCACAGCACATTACCACAGATCCTAATAGCTAGTCTTACTGGCCTTTATAAACTCTGAATCCAGACGTGAAATCACAGCAAAAGGTCACCAAATGCATTAGCAACCAAGACAACGTGCCGCTCTCCAAAACCAACAAGTCAGGGAAGGATACTAGGGAGAGGAAAGAAGAAAGGGAGAACAAAATTGTTAAAGCAAGGATGAGAGAATTGGCTGATGAAATAAAAGGGCAGAGGCACTAGCAAAATAGAAGAATACAGGGAGGAAGTGAGGAGGAAAATGCAGGGTATCCAAGAAGACAGAAACTTTACATACCTCACTGAAGGTAATGAAAGATAAAATTAACCCCATGATACTGAAATCAACAAAGAGCTTGGAAACATGAAAAGGTCCAGCTCCCTATTGCAAAGCATAGTCGAAAGTATAGGAGATAGAATAAAGTAGGAAACAGGGTATCAGGAGTTGAGGAAATGGAAAGACCTTCCATGTTCAGGGAGAGGTAGAATTAATATTATGAATGTAGCCATAATGACAAAAATCATCTACTAATTTAACAAAATCCCCATTAAAATTCCAAAGATATTCTTTACCAAGATAGACAAAACCAATCTAAAAATTCATATGGAACAGCAAAAGATCTCGAATAACCAAAGCAATTCTAAGAAGAAAAAAAAAGCAATGTTGGTGGTATCACAATCCAGACCTCAAGCTTTCCGATAGAGCTATTATAGTAGGAGAAATAAAAAGGAGGGGTAACAATGCTCGACAAGAGATGTACTCATTATCTTAATCATATAACTTTAACCCCTCTGTACAGCACGTTTACAATTAAATAAATTTTAAAAAATGACCTGGCCATATCACTCCTAGGTACCTACCCAGAACATCATAAGCCAGGATACCATAAGGAAATTGCACATCCATGTTCATTGCTGCACTATTCAAAGGGCCAAGTTAGGGAAACATCACAGATGTCCTACAACAGAAGAATGTGGTACCCATACAATGGAATTTTACACAACCATTAGGAAGAATGATATTATATTGTTTATAGGGAAATGGATGGACCTCGAACAAATTAGGAGAAGTGAGGTAAGCCAAACTCAAAGAGACAAACATTGTATGTTTTCTCTCATATGAGAAAGCTAGATATACAATACTGGGACATGATAAATTATACAAGACTCTAATGACACACACACACAGACCTAAAGGAGCATACACTTAGGGAAGGACCAGAAAGGCACAATGCTTCTGTGCCTCTAATCACACAATACACTATTTATCAAAATAAACTCCAGGAAATAGAAGTTATTTTTTTCTTTTCATTCTGTTTTGTTTGTTCATTTGTCTGTATGGGGTGAGGGGGGACTGGGGATACAAGTGGGGAACATAAATGGAGGGACAAATGATGAACAAATGCAGCAATGGTATTCAATATACACTATGTTGACCATGAACTATACTTCTTGTAGAAGAGGATGAGAAGGAAAAATAGAGAGAGAGAGAAAAGAAGGGTGATATTGTCAAAAAGAAATGTATTCATTACCTTACTTATTCAACCATAACCTCCTGTACATCACATTTACAATAGAATATAAAAGACACAAAAATTAATAAAAATGTATTAATACAAATATCAAAAATTGATCCATTCATCTACTGAGGGGCATCTGGGATGGTTCCAGATCTTAGCTATGGTGAATAATGCTGCAATAAACATAGTTGTGCTGGTAGCTTTAGTAGGGTCTTGTTTGTGATCATTTGGGTAAATGCTCAAAAGTGGGATTGCTGGGGCATAGAGGAGCTCAATGTGGAGTCTTTTGAGGAAACTCCATACTGCATTCCAAGTGGTTGAAGAAGTTTACACTCCCACCAACAATGCAGTAAGGCTCCCTTCTGTCCACATCCCCTCCAACATCTGTTGTTATTAGAGTTCTTGATTATAGCCATTCTAACTGGGGTGAGGTGGTATCTCAATGTTGTTTTGATTTGCGTTTCTTTTATGGCTAGGGAAGTTGAGCATTTCTTCATGTGTCTATTGACCATCCTTTCCTCTTCAGAGAAGTTTCTCTTTAAGTCTTTAGTGTACTTATTTATTGGACAGTTGTTTGAGGATTTGTTGTTGAGGGATTTAATTTTTGAGTTCCAGGTATATTCTAGATATGAGACCCTTGTCTGTTGTATGGCTAGTGAAGATCTTCTCCCAATCCATGGGTTTTCTATTTATCTTGCTAGCTATGTCCTTTGCCATGCAGAAGCTCTGCAATTTCATGAAATCCCATTTGTCCACCCTTTCTTTGATTTGTTGTGTTTCTGGGTCTCTATTAAGAAAATTTCAGCCTGTGCCAAGGAGAATGACATTGCGCCATTTGTTAGGAAATGGAAAGACTTAGAAAAAATTATATTAAGTGAAGTAAGCCAGGCTCAAAGAAACATAAGTCCTATGGTTTCCCTTATTTGCAATAACTATTATATGTCTGAGACAAGCAGAAAAGGTCAGATAAATAGATGTTAGGTGAAGTGAACCCCAAGATAAGTATCCAAATGTTTTTTTCTTTCTTGCAATTGTTTCTAACACATTTATAAGATTATTTCTTTTTGCTTTGTATGTACCTCCCCCACAGTATAACCCCTGCTTTCACTGTATTTGATGTTGGTATAATTTGTGGAGGGGAAGGGCAAAAACAAACCGTTTATTTTTTTTTATTTTATTGTGAACATACTATACAGAGGGGCTAAAATTGCATGGGCAAGATAATGAGTACATTTCTTATCAAGCATTGCAGCCTCCTCCTTTGTTTACCCTTCACATCCCTTCCCAGCCTCCCCCCGCCCGCCTCCCCACCCAATCCTCCCCCCACCACCAAAGTTGTAAAGTTCGTTCAACCCAGATGCCCCTAAGTAGATGAATGGATCAAGAGAATGTGGTATATATACACAATGGAATTCTATGCCTCCATCAGAAAGAATGACATTGCCCCATTTGTTAGGAAATGGAAAGGCTTGGAAAAAATTATATTAAGTGAAGTAAGCCAAGCCCAGAGAAACATAGGTCCCATGGTTTCCCTTATTTGCAATATCTAGTATATGAATGAGTCAAGCAGAAAAGGTCAGATAATGTGATGTTAGGAAAATAAACCCTTTGATATGTATTTAAATGTTTTTTCTTTCATGCATGTGTTTCTAATGAATTTATAAGATTATTTCTTTGTTGCTTTGTATGTCCCTCCCCCACAGTATAACCCCTGCTTTCACTATATTTGATGTCAGTATAATTTGTGGAGGGGAAGGGGAAAAACAAGTCGTTTAAATAAGGATACAGGTGGACCAGTTGCAACAATGAGAAAAACAAACCGTTTAAATAGGGATACAGGTAGACCCACTGCAAAAAGGAGATGTACAAGTTGTTATGTCGAAAAAGAAACTTTGCAACTTTGCCTGGGGTGGGACGGGGGGGGGGGGGGGGGGGGGGGTGGTGGCAGAGGTGAAGGGATGGGAAGGGGAAACAAAGGAGGAGGCTACAATGCTTGATAAGAAATGTACTCATTACTTTGCCCAGGTAATTTTAACTCCACTATATGGTATTTTTACAATAAAAATTTAAAAAATATATCAAAATGTTTCTCTTTTATGTGATGTATAATAGAAAGCAGACACCAAATATGTACACAATTTAAGCCTACTTATTCAATATTCTAGGAAAGTCAAGACATAATTACATATGAGAAAAAACTCAATTGTTGCCCAAGTCTCAGTAAAACATTAACTATTATGACATATTTAAAAATAATTTTATATTTAAAAAATCCTCAATTATCCATTACTAAAATGAGAACATTAAATAAAATTTGATTACATTTCAAATGAGTTACTTTCATGCTTATAGCATAAACAGTTGGAGTTGATTAAATAAATTACTAGCTAGCTGAGCATTCTCTTTGCTTCAAACAATGAGCTAGGGTCTCTCATACATTATTACTCTTAATTTTCTAAATGACTGTACCAAATAATAGCATGATTTTCCTTATAATGCACTTAATGAAGCTGAGTGTCTTTGAAATAACTTTGTCAAATTGTCCATCTAATCAGTGGCAGGACAATTTTTTGAACTCAGGCCTGTTTCTAGGAGCTGCCATTTGTTTGGTGTTTATAGTTAAATAGAATAAAGTTTGATGTTAACTCTGAGTCTCTATCAGCATTTCCCATTGAGTACAGTGAATTTTGTGTAGAAATATATTTTAATTTAGATAATTCCACAAAGAATAGAGTGTGAATCTGAGAAGGATTACAAGGAGGTGGAGTGATTTGTTTGTATATGTGTGTGTGTGAATATGAGACAGAGAGAGACCTGGGGATACAGAGACAGAAAGACCAACAAAATTCTCACAATGAAAAAAAAAGAAAGACCAACAAAAGAGACAGAGAGAGAAAGAGACACAGACATGGATACATACACAGACACATACAGACCTAAACAGACACAAAGAGAAGAAGGGACAAGAGCTAAGGAAGGGAAATTTTCAAGGTATTCTGAAAGGGATTGAAAATATCAGAGTAAAGGGAAGGGCTAGAGATTGTAAGAGGAAAGTATTTTATCCTGAGACATGGCACAGAACTCGGGGATGCAGGCTGGGATCTCTGAGGTGGCCTTGCCAAACTTACAGATCCATCTCTCTGTCTCATCATAAGTATTGGTGAATAATGATCTAATGAGCAAAGCCACTTGAAAGAACTGTTGCAAATAGTGAAGAATCTCTTCTTCCCTGACTCAGCCAGTGGCTCCAGGCAGGCAACTAGGAGAGGTCCCTGCCACACTGATAACTCAAAACATATGCCTGACTTAGCAACTGAATTCATTGGAATTTAATTACTCAACATGATTATATACTGACAGCAAACTCATTATTGGAAGGATTGATTATTATTATGCAAACATTTCCATTATTCATTTATTGAAAACTTGGGCAGACTTCCCAGACTAGAATTCAATCCTCACTCCTTCTCACTTCATTACCTTTTTAGTTGAATATGTTTAACTTTCCAAGGTGGTTATTTTGACTCATGTCATTCCTTAACATGATTAAGCCATTAAAATTCACCCAGGAAATGGATGTTTCTTCAGGAAAAGAGCAGCATTATGGTGATAAAATACAGGATAGGCTTGTCAGTTCTGCTCTAACAACTCAGCTTATAGTCATTTTCTTATTTGCTTAGACCTGTTTGTGAACTGACCTGGTTCATCCATCATTTCTCAAAGCAGACTCAAAAAGCAGCAATCTGGCATAACAGACTGGCTGCTAAAATATGAATCATAAGTGTTTGCTTTAAATGTTTGTGGTGTCTAGATGAATGAATGAGCGAAATTAACTAAATTACCTTACTTATCTAATGTTTTAAACTTTAAATGACATTGCCCTTATTATTGATTTTCTAAAGGAAGAGTTTTTGCCTTCAACCAAATCTCAATAAGCACTATATTCAAACAAATTTCCATTAAATGCTCAAGGGCTTCTCATACTACTTTATGTTTCCATGAGCATATGGTAAAAAAAATCTTACTAATAAAATCCTATTTAAGCATGAGTTCACAAGACAAATCTCAGGTACTATAGTCCAATATTGAAATGTTTTCTAGTAATTCAGAAGAGTTTGGAGACAGGTGCTATTGGCTCACCTTATAATACAGGCAACTCAGGAGGCTGAAATCTGATGAGCAAAGTTTGAAGCCAGCCAAAGCAGGAAAGACCATGGGACTCATGTGCAAGTAATCACCAAAAAGTTGGAAGTACAGCTGTGGCTCTAGTGGTAGAGTGCAGCCTTGTACACAAAAGCTCAAGGACAGTACCAGTTTGAGAGAGAGAGAGAGACAGAGAGAGAGAGAGAGAAAGAGAGACAGAGACAGAGAGACAGAGAGACAGAGACAGAGAAAGACAGGGAGAAGCAGACAGACAGAGAGCACAGAGACAGAGAACTGAGACAGAGACAGAGACATAGGAGGAAGATAGAGATGGAAAGACAGAGAGATAAAGAGATTACTCTTATTCCATAGATTGGGTGTTTGTTCCATATTTGTGGACTCCGAATTCTATTTGGGGAGTTTAACATTTTCAAGATTTGAGTGACACTGTAGGATTCAGGGATTGTCAAATTTATCTTCTTTCATCTACTCTGGATCATCAATTTGGAAGAATCATCACTTTCTAGTTTATCCTTGATGGTGACTGTGCAACATGATTCTAAGAAATAGTTCAGAGGGGCTGGGAAGGTGGCTCAGTGGTAGAGCGCATGCCTTGCATGCCAGAGGCCCTGGGTTCGATTCCTCAGCACCACATAAGCAAAAAGAAAAAGCCGGAAGTGGCGCTGTGGCTCAAGTGGTGCTAGCCTTGAGCTGAAGAGCTGAGGGACAGCACCCAGGCCCAGAGTTCAGGCCCCATGACCGGACCCAAAAAAAAAAAAAAAAGAAATAGTTCAGATTTTAACGGTATTGATGACTGTATTTATGAGCTAACCCATGCTTCTGTACAAGTTAACATTGTATAGAAAGCTACAAAAGTCACTTTGTAAAAAATCAGGATAGATAAAAAATTAAGCAATATACCCAATTGCAGAGATGAATGCTTGAGATGTCTTAGAGACATAGAGATCTCTTTGTGTTTATCTCAGAAAATATTGCAAATTCTATGAGTTATTCAAACTAAATCCATAAAAATAATTTGGACTTTAGCATGCATAAAACATACAGCTTCTCAGAATATACCTGGCTTTTCCACTGTTTTTTACAATTCTGATAGAAATGGAGTATTACAAATGAGATAGAGTTCAACTCTGAAATAGTAGATCTAAGCTGGTAAGGAAAATTTTAAATTCATCATTTCTGTGTTAAGATATGTCTTATTTGCCTAGGGCTGAAGGAGTTTGGCTTTGAAAATCAAAGAGTAACTCTAAGGGGGAATTGGAATTTCCCTTCTAGAACAAACATTTTAAAATTAGATCCTCAAAATAATCATAAGATTTGGTAAATGCACATAAAACAGCCTAAGATGCAGTTACAAATAGTAAAGTGGCTGGTATATGAATTGTATGTCAATAAGGCTCTCTAAGTGATCTATAATATAGAGAAAAAGCTGGATTCAAATAACTGACAGTGCAGTCATAAACATTCTGCCACACACTCACACATACACACATGTACACAAACACAAAGAGATTCTAATAGTAACTAAATTTGGTGAAATACAGCCATGTAGTAAAATAGTAGCTAGAGGGCAAGGAAAGTAGCTCAGTGGTAGAGTGCTTGCCTTGCATGCATGAGGCCCTGGGTTTGATTTTTTAGCACCACATAAACACAAAAAGCCAGAAGTGGCGCTGAGGCTCAAGTGGCAGAGCACTAGCCTTGAGCTGAAGACCTCAGGGACAGCATCCAGGCCCAGAGTTCAAGCCACACGACCGGCAAAAAAAAAAGTAGTTACTATATCCATAACTACCACAAATAAGTTTGTAGTCCTTTCGACTTGACATATGTCTATCATTTCTGAAGCATTCGTATTGCCTATGAGAACTTTATATGTCAAAGGCAGTTAGCTCAAAAAAAGTGGTGTTGGGCTCACAGAAATAACAACACTCATTGCTGATAACAATAGAGGTGTCTGATGTTAAAGCAAAGGGGTGAAAACAATTCATATGACAGAAGAGAGGGGGATATAAATATTCCTTTAGCAAATCATAGTGAGATGAAATCAGTAAGAGGAAATGAGAAGGAACAGGCAAAGGAAGAGAAAAATAAAACCGGACAAAGAGAAGAGCCAGCTTCCACTGATATGGCACTGATATGATACTCTGTGGTAGAAGTGTCAGGGGTAGGTGAAACGTTTCCAACACCTACATTAAATTAAGGCCCGGCTAAGCAAGTTGAAATGTGAGACTACAAGGTCCTTGGAGCCTTGCAAAGATGTTTATGGTGCATTAGCACCACATTGCTTAGCACAGGTGTTCCAGTAATTGTAGAAACCGGGGAAATGTGCAGTGTTCCATTTATCTTCATCATATCCCAAGGTGATACACCAGTAGCAATTTAGCACCTGCTAGAGCAATTTGGCATCTGTGGCATTTACCGAAGTGTGTGGCCTTAAAGGTTGAAAGTGTTATTTTGTACTTCCATCTATGTTAGGAAATTATCAAGCATTTGCCAAAACCAAATGCATTGCGAAACCATCTTAGTGAAAGTTGTAAAAACAAACTTAATAAAAGCACAGTGAATAACAATGTTATATATGTGACAGATTATATTATTTTACACCTTCTACTTCAATAAAAACAAGCCTTTTCTATGACCATCAGGGAGAAGAATTATTATGGTACTTGTTTAACAATAAAATTTAAACACTTATAAAGAAGTAAACAAATTGGAAAGTAGTTGTTTTGACATATTCTGCAGTGAACATTTCAGCTGTGTAGCTGACCTTCAGGGCATGAAATATATTAACAGTCCTCTCTCCTCTGCATCTCAGAAGGATTTTGTGCTATGAGAAAACTAGCAATTTACCAAAAGGTAACCAAATAGGTAATCATTTTAAACGTGACGATAGATAATAGGCAGGCAGATAATAATTTTCAATATGTCAATTGATAGATAAATGAGAAATAGATAACTGGTGATCGATTGATCAATAGATGGATAGATAGATAGTTGGATAGATGGATAGATGGATAGATAGATAATTTTCTATATACATAGACAGATGAGAGATGACAGGTACAGAGAGAAAAATTTAAATCTTTCCTTGTCCTAAAATCCTGGCTTACGTGGGAGCAATAACTTTGAGGAGAATTACTCCAGAGTAAGTAAGAAATAAAAGGTTTAGTGTATTTACACAAAGTATTTAAAATTAGATACTAATTTAATGTTTATCATAAAAAACTTAGATTTGAAATATCTTTCCAGGCTGTAAGTAAATAGATTTTTGAGAGATTATTGCCCAAAGAAACATAGATCCCATGATTCTCTCATTTGTAATAATTAGTACATGTCTAGGATAGTCCTAGAAAAGGATCACAATAGCTATGCACATATGACCATATGAGATGATGCCAATTATCTAAGATAGGGAAACACGAGATTTTTCTTTGTTGTTGTTGGTTTTTATGTACTATGTGACTTCTTTTTTCTTTTTTTTCTTATGGTTTATCCCCCATTGTCACTGTATTGTTTTTGGCACCGTAGGTATTGTATATACATATATCTGAATTAGGGAAGGGAAGGGGAACAAAAAAATGGTGAGACAAAGAAAAAAGGGCAAACCAATGCAACAGAGATAATCATAAGACAAAATGTTGGAAATGAACTGTACAACTTGGAGGGGGGCTGGAGGGAGGGAGAGTGGGAGAAAAATGAGGGAGGGGTAACAAGTTATAGTACTCACTACCTTACATATGTAACTGTAACCCTTCTGTAAATCACCTTGACAATAGAATTAAATTTTTTAAAAAAAGAAAAAAAGGAAAAACAAGATTGAATAATAAAATGATTCAGGAAAAAAATTAGAGAAAAGTAAGCTAAGAAATACCAGGAAAAAGGGTAAAAGATGAGTTAGGCATGTTTCAGATTCAACTGCCTTCATAATACGTTTACTAAATATTATAACAATATAGTTACACTTCTGCTTCTTGAACAATATCTTAGATTATTGATTATAGGCTAGGTCTACATTTTAGCTGGACCTTACTCCTTCCACAAAAGAAAGAACTAAAAGACAAAGTAAAGGGAAGAGGAGCTTGTGGTTTACATTCAAGATTAACCCATGGTTGCTGTTTAACTAATCTTTTGTTGTTGTTGGTCATGGGGCATGAACTCTGGGCCTGGGCACTGTCCCTCAGCTCTTCAGCTCAAGGCTAGAGCCACAGTAACACTAGTGGCTTTTTCTACTTACGTGGTAGAGAATCGAACTCAGGGCCTCATGCATGCAAGGCAAGCACTCTACCACTGAGCCATCTTCCCAGCCCCTGTTTAACTAATCTTTGTGAATAAAGACTGTTTTTTTTAGATTTCATTAAAACTGTATTTCTGCCTTTCTTCAGATGCTCATGAAATGCCTGAGAAACCTTAAAAGTGAATACATCAAACAAATTATTAGGTGAATGTTCAAGTGAAATGTATCAGCTATACAATGAATTCTTGATTAAAAACATTTGTGATGGAACAGATCATATGCCTTGGTCATAATAGAACAAATCGAGTAAATTAACATTGTTTTGTTTTGTTTTGCCTTGAGATATTGGGGACTGATATTGCCCAGTGCCAATTGTTCATGCCTGTAATCCTGGCTATTCAGGAAGCTAAAATCTGAGGATCATTGTTGGAAGCAAGAAAGACCATGAGACTTCAATTAATCACCAGAAAACTGAAAGTGGCACTGTAACTGGTAGAGCACTAACTATGTTTGAGTGAAAAGCTTAAGGACAGCTCTCAGGCCCTGAGTATAATCTCCACAACTAACCAAAAAACAAGACTTATTATTATGTATTTCTTTTGGTCTAGTGACAATTTCTGACTGTGGGTCATTTTCCAACATTCTCATCATACATATTTGAAGGTAAAATCTTCTACTGACATCATTTCCAGTAGGGCATCATGCTTTTCCAAAAAGCACATTCTTACTTATTTTTATTAGCAAGTTTCTCTAGCATTTCAACCAGTCTCTGACAGTGCCAATATTCCATGGACATCCATTTTTCTACTACTCTATTTATGCTATTTATGATATCATGGTATTTTGTGTATTGGTTCCTCTTGTATTATTTTTGGCCAGTGCCTTCTTCCAGTTAGTAATTTTTTAAAATAAAATATCATACAAAGTTATCAGTGAGTCAAAAGGAACAGCACAACTGTAGTTCTCTTTCTGAATGTGAAATAATTAAAAGTTCAAAGTGCCCAATACTTGGGAGACACTGAAAGAATGGCTAAAATTAATAACAACAGATGCTGGAGGGGATGTGGACAGAAGGGAATCTTACTGCATTGTTGGGAGGGGGAGTGTAAACTTGTTCAACCACTTTGGAAAGCAGTATGGAGGTTCCTCAAAAGACTCCACATAGAGCTCCCCTATGACCCAGCAATCCCACTTTTGGGCATTTACCCAAATGTTTACAAACAAGACCACACTAAAGCTACCAGCATGACTATGTTTATTGCAGCATTATTTACTATAGTTAAAAGTAACAGCTCTTGATGCACAGCTGTCATTTACATGGCAATTCTGAGCAGAAGAGCTACAATGCCCTGGTTGTACATACCCTCAGTTACAGACAGCAACATCTAAATGAACACAGCAGAAAAATGAAAAATGGACAAGTTATCTATTTATATCTGTTATGAATAGACAATTTTATTTTATTAACCTCATCACAACAAGCAAAAAATTTTTTTTGATTGTTGAAATTCAAATGAGTGAATGTTTAGCAATAGGGAAAAATCATGTATTGTATATGTATCCTTGGAAATGCGTAGAGTGATCTTGCTCATTCATGTTACCCATTTCATGATCTTTTTTACAAATGCCTGACACTGTTGGCTAAAGGATATTTTTTTCTTATAGAAGCATACTACATCAAAGCAGGTAATGTACAAGTCCAGGAATACTGTCTTTAGCAGCATCCCTGAATCAATGATGAAAGGATAGTTGTTAGATACACACTAACTCTTTGCTTTTCATTTGATATAACTCTAGGGGACATTTTTCACTGTTTGCCAAATTAAAATTGTCTACTGCCTTCAGTTTCTCTACTGGTAATTGACTTTAAAATTATCCCATCGATTTCCTGACCCTGTCCAAGGTATCCATATATCTCATGCGCTTGATGGTGTTTCTTAGAACCAAATATACAACTTACATTCATTCTTGTCTCGGGGGAACCCTCTGGGAGGAAATTGTTTTTAAAAAAATATAATCTGAGGAATTCTAGGAAAAATACAAGCAAATCACCACAAACATCGTATTGGATTCCTTTTGCCTCAGAAGCTACAGTAGCTGGAACTACAGTGATCATCACCTTGCTCAGCTCTTGCTCATTCTTTAAGATGTTACATAGATTGTAGTGAGTAAAATATTCTTAGTCCAGAAAGAAGTTTTGGTTTGCTGTGGTCCATTAGGTAGTACAACAGTAAGTTGACGAGAAGTTTTGTGAAAGGGAATGAACATTGCTATTATTAGAGAGAGTAGAAAAACAAAAATCTATTCAGTTCAGTAGAAGATGATTTCATAGTTTTGTAATGTAGCATTTGCTAGAGAATGCGATAAAAGAGTTAAAACATAAGCTATTTGAAAATTAGGAAACAAGGAATAAAAGTATTAATATTTCCCTTTGCATAGGATCACCATCATCTTTAATTTTTATCATTATAAGGTTTACTTAATTTCATAACTCAAATGTTCTCTGAACAGTATTTCTGATGAATTATGGATGGGAAAAACAAGTTCAATGTATTTTTAGCAGTGGGATAAATTATCCTGCTTTGTAGGAGCAGTAGTAATTCTCTACCACAGAATTCATGACAAGCATGGAATTAGAGTGCTTCCCTGGAAAGCATCTTGCATTGATTAGAGAAACATACAGAATATCACTGTCTACAAGAATGTGCAATGTCATCATAGATTTCACTGGGTACTAGAACTGAACTTCTGAGTAATGAGGTAAAATGCATTCCCCAAGGACTGTTTCAATATAAAAGTTCTTGGGGATAAGCAGTTCAAAACTTTTAAACCCACATCCATGTGTTCCAGCATCATAGTGGAAGATGTAGAGACATTTTGGAAGAACAATGCCATGAAAATGTAAAGAAAGAACACAATCTATTCTGTAACCAAAAGATATGAGAATAGCAGGAGTCTTTAGGCATAAATGGTTTATAGAAAATTCTCATTTTCTTCATGGTCCTTCTAGTCACATTCCTGTTCTACAATATATCATTTATATGTGCTGGTTGTAGCTTTTACTTTGTGTACATTCGAAACTTTGCCCTGGCAATATCACTCAGGAACAAATCTTCAGGTGTCTTCTTTCTTTGCTATTTTTGATATTTAAAAAAAAAAACCTCTCTTCTTTTTCTGGCTATTTTATCTTCATTATTATTATTATTATTATTATTATTATTATTATTATTCCTTTTTAGTATTTCCTTTTGTACAAAGGAGTTGCCATTCACCAAAGCAGATTATAAATACAGTGCATTTTGATCAATGTTACCTTTTTCAACATTCTTACCCCTTCCTCCCAATCCACCCCTTCCCTTACTTAATTTTACGTTATATATTTTATTTTTTGCTTTGTAACAAAGCAGTTTATGTATACAACACATCTTGATCTGTATCAGCACTTCAACACCTTCACTCTCCTTCCACCAACCGCTTCCCTTATACTTCTCAGTTGTGTGGTATACACAATGAGTTCTTGCCAGCGTTTCCCCACTTTTTTTTCTTTTTTTCTTTTTTTTTTACTGTGAAAATACTGTACAGAGGGGTTACAATTACATGGGCAAGGTAATGAGTGCATTTCTTATCAAGCATTGTTGCCTCCTCCTTTGTTTCCCCTTCCCATCCCTTCCCCTCTCCTCCATCCCTCTTCTACTCCCTGCCCCGGCCAAAGTTGTAAAGTTTGTTTTTGACATAACGACTTGTACATCTCATTGTTGCAATGTATCCCTATTTAAACAATTTGTTTTTGCCCTTCCCCTCCACACATTATACCAACATCAAATACAGTGAAAGCAGGGGTTATACCGTGGGGGAGGGACATACAAAGCAACAAAGAAATCATCTTATAAATATGTTAGAAACAATCGCATGAAAGAAAACACATTTGAATACTTATCTTGGGGTGTTTTCACACTTTCTACCCTTCATCTTCTACACATATCCCTTGACCCCACCTCCCCTCTTACCAGTATTCATTTACTAGTACATATTTTGTTTCTAAAGTTTCATTACAAAAAAGCTTTCATATATTTTTCCTCTTCTGTACTTTAATATTTAAAAATGTTTGGTGCCACAGTTCTATCAATACATTCTCACCTAAAATAGATATTTGAGAATCATTGCTTTGTTCATACTTAAATACTGGATTAGGGAGCTCGATCTAAGCAAATTGGAAGAGGAGGAAAAATGAAGACAAGAATCCAGTGTATATTCTACAAACCTAGGGACGGCTGAGAAGGTTTAAAGAGGTAACATTGATCACGATATATTTATTGTACTCTTAAACTGCTTTCTTTAAGTCTTAAAGAAAATTTAAAAATCTGAGGAAATTTATTTCTCCTAACCTTTCAACCCTATAATGTAAGACTTTTGCTTGAGTTTACAACCTTTTGGGTTCTTTTTCATCTTGATCTCCACATTACTGATACTATGTTTTTAAAAAATGTGTAGTTATTTTATTCCTTGTTTTTCCATTTCATTTAATTTTTGTATTCCTTGTCTCTATAGAGAATGGAAAATGAGGTCTTTGCTACATCTGTTGATGGAGAAATCATGGATAACTTGAAATCTCCATGTCAGAAAGACCTCTTCTTAAAGAGGTAATTCAGTGAACCATTTTATTTAATCCATCAGTGATTTGGAAGAAAGTAAGGATATTCTGAGAGATAACAAAGCATTCCAGACACAAATTCTTAGAAACAATCTGCAGCAGGGCTGGCACTCTGTGGTGGACATTCCTCAGTTCCCTCCGGCCTGCTCCTTCATTTGTTTTGGATGCATAACAAACAATTAAAAACTTAAAAAAGGGTATGAAACTAAATTAAATTTGGAAACTGTGTCCTAAATTAGGCAAAACTTAGACAACACAGTGTACTTTATTTAATAATAGCAGGGAAATTTCTGAGTTACAATGTAAAAATTCCAAAGCATAATATGTGAAAGAAAGAGAAAGCTGGTGAGAAATGGAAATTGGGGGGAAAGGAAGAAGAGAAAAATGAAAGGAAGGAAAGGAGGGAGGGTGGAAGGAAGGAAGAAAGGAAGGAAGAAAGGAAGGAAGGAAGGAAGGAAGGAAGGAAGGAAGGAAGGAAATGAGGGAAGGAAAAAGAATGAAGTAAGGAAGATAAACAAGAAGGAAAGAAAGGAGGAAAAAAAGACAGGAAGGATAATGGGGATGAGAAAGTAGAGCTAGGAAGGAAAAGGCAGCATAGGAAATCTATACTTACTCAAATTGTCATATATAACAAAATAAAAAACATTCAAAAATAGTAAAGAAATAAAACTACAAAAGTACCAGTATAAGTTCTATATTGCTTATTATAGGATTATCAAGTTATTGCATTGGCAATAACTATAGGTGTGTTAGTTTCTATTGCTTTCTGACAAATTACCCTAACTTAGGATCTTAGAACAACCCCAATAGTAGTCCAGGTCAAGGAATAGAAAGGGTTGAGTGTATTTTCTCTCCAGGCTCTCTCACAAGACTAGAATTAATATTTCAGCAGGGCTAGACTCTTTGAAGGAATGCGCATCTAAGCTCATAATCTTTTGTGTGGAATTCAACACTTCCTATTATAGCAATGGTGTCCCCATTTTCTCTCGGTTAGGGGTTTCTCTTGCCTCCTGGATGCTTCTCCCTTTATTAATTGTGTGACCAACTCCAGCACACAGTCTTGAATAAGGAGCCTACATATAAGACTGCTATCAACTCCCCATCACATGTTGAATATCTGAGGTCCACCTTTTGCAACCACCTAAAGACATCTGAATAGTCTTTCTTTCCTCAGTGATCTGTGCCATCATGTTTCCAGGAATATAGTGCAGCCTAACAACCTCTATGTTTTTATCTAGCATGAGGAAAATTCAGGCAAAAACCAAATAAAGCAAATGTGACAGAAATGTTCATTAGGACAAAAAGAAATACAGCACAGAAAAGGACTGTATGGCATGATGTCACAGAAAGACAGCACTTCAGATAACTATTAGCTATCTTCTGGGTACAGGCATGATTATTAAATTTAAGTAGAGGAAGAGAAAGGTGGGTTACAGGTGTGGCATTTCTGGCCATTATCTCAGTTCTGGTTCTTTCAGGACCAGAAGAAGTTGTCAACACTGTCATCACTTGAAGTAAGCAATCTGGGTCTTCTGAGATGATTTTTCTGGTTGCAGGGTACAGCCTGATCATTATGGATAATTATCCTCATATGAGGATGATCTGTCTTGTAACACTCTCTTCCTTAGGAGTAGTTTTAGTCCTTCTCATATAGGAGTTATTGATCAGTCCTGTCTTTATTGTAACCCAAGGTGATTGCAAAGTGACTGTGGAGAGAATAGTTTAGAAAATGGAGGCAGAGACTCCCAGCTTTTTCTGTTGCTTTTAGTTAATTTGTGGCAGAAAGAAAGGATTAAGTACATGTTACAATATACTTCCAACAAACTAGAAGTGGGTTGTCTCTATTGTGAGAACTACAGCACAAGTTCAGATTTTAAGTACTTCTTGAGATTGCCTCGGAAATTCTTAGGTCTTGTATAAATGCTAAAAGTTGAGGAGTTTAATTCCACTATTGTCCTTTCATCCACTATTTTGGGATCCCTTTGTGTTTTTCCTGTCTCATAACTAGCTGCTACCTAACAATATAAAATGAGAATTACCTATGAGAAATGCCTATTTCTATGTTAAATCTAAGGACTGATTGAGAAGTTTAATAGGCAAGATACCCCATCTTATTCATGAGTTTTACCACTTGCAAAGACAAAAGATATACAAAAAGAAGAGTATCATTGGGAGCAATTCCAGATTCTGCTTAACATGAACAGATTCTCAAAATATAATTAAAAATGACAAAAGTTATGTCCAAAAGTATAATCAAAGATACAAGCAAGAATTACAGCAATAAAATTGTAATCATTTGACTAAATAACTCAAACATTAGACAAATAAGCCAAGGATTTTGTTGTATAACTTGAGAAAATAAATTCACTAAAATAAAATAGTGTAAGTATTTATCTCTAGAAAACAATTGAAATTTAATCCTGTATTTTAAAAATCCATGTTACGATTTTCAAACCATCTAGTAAAACATAAAAATAATTCATAACTAACAATAATGATAATCATTCAAAAACAGGAGTTAATGAGGAAAGGATCACAATTCATCAAAAAGTATGTAAGAGGAAAAACTTAGATATGTGAATAGGAAATATATAGTAAGACTAAAAAATAAATTCATGAATTATATGTATACCCTAGAGGAGATATAGTAGTTAGTTTCCTACTCTATCTTACAATTATAGGCTTATAAGGTACAACATTAATGAGATGTGCAAAATTCCTAAATTAATGGGAAGGAAAGCCCCATAGTAGTGAAGAAAGCATACCACCTTTGTACCATAGGATAGAGAAGGACAAAACCAGTAAAGATGCTGAATTCCTCTGGATTACCATGCTAGGGATGGTTAATCACTTTCAAAAATTCAACATCACCTAAGCATCATAAAAAGACTGATGAAGAATAAAAATATGTGATTAATTGGCTAACCAAACTGATACTGAATCATGGTTTCATTTAAATTAATATAATAAAACTAGTCATAGCCATATAAAAGAGGTAAACAGACAATTTAACAAATAGGATATTTAACTTGGCTGAGATCACATCATAGTTTGTACATGGTGCGTTCTGAATGTAATTAACTTCTGAACCCAGGACACAGTATCCCAAACCACTGGTTTGCCTCTTTTTCAATGTACTTGTTTGATGCTGCATACCAAAGTTTTTCCAAGAAGATTTTATAATCAACTTAATATAAGGTTTATCAGGTTCTAAAATAGTACAGTTATTGAGGCCATTTTATGTTAGACACTATTTTGTAGCATAGCAAGTGATACCTTTATAAGAGAAGTGACTGCCAATATATTTTTATAGCTAATCTTTATAAATCCTAATGTTGAGTTTTTTTAATGATTATTTTAAATGTTTATATAGTTTCGTAAAAAATTGCATCTCAAAGTATCTTTTGTATTATGCAAAGTTTTCAGATTGGCCAATATCTGAGTTATAAGGTTTATATGCAGTTTATTGAAAACTTCAAAATGTGGTCAGTACACCAGTGTTTAACCTTTATATTCTAATTTGTGTACACTTTGAAACTGTACTGCAAAACTGCTCTTTATACAGTAATGTTCCATGTCTATGAAATTAAAGGACATTTTATAAAATTGTTTGTTGAATGTAAAATATAATGCATGATATATGAGTGACATGCTTGTGTTAATTATAAACTATAATACAATTTTAAAGTGAGGATATATTTACCTTCTGGTCCACACTTGTTTTAAAGAGGGATACATTTGTTTTGATTCAGGCGGCTACCCTTTGCAATAAAGTAAGATTTCTGTTGCAGAAGTACTTAGGATATTGTTAAAGAGCCTTTTATCTAGAAACATTTACATTGCAAATTTGATGAAATTTTTCATTAAAAGGATCTTTTTAAAATGAAAAAAAAAAACGGCATTTTACTCTAGGCACTGAAAAGTCCTTTTACAACACTGCATTTTCCTATCCTGTCCTTGAAATTTTGTGATGATTCTTTCCTGCCATTAGCATTTTCAAGATTTGCTGAGCACTTTGAGAATTTACACTTCTCAAACACGTGGGACAATGCCTAGGCAAAAAGATCTATCTCAAAGCAAGTTTGCAAGAGTACATTTCAGTCAAAAAACAAAAAACTGCCATCTAAGAATTTTCACAACAATCTGAGAATGCAGGTGTAGGATTTTTCCAGGTTTATTTACAAAAGCTATGTAACCTCATAAAAATCTAGATTCAGATGCAAAACAATTTGCCTGCACAGCTGCTTCCAACTCCAGTCCCAGTAATCAGCTATGTTTTGTAAAAGGGCCTCAGAAAAGTCCTTGATCTTGTTCAGGAATGGGCCCTTTTCAAATACAGGAAAAAGAGTTACAGGCAAGGTTTCTTAAAACAAGTATATTCTTCAAGCAATTACAGTGGAATATTACTGCTGTTGCTTTTAGCTCCACAGGCATAAGGCATATGCCAAGAATGTATGAGGAATCTCTCCACCTTCATGGCATGGACACATATTTTCAAGGCTGTAACAATGCCATTTTTAAACAATACTGGTATAGTTCTATGTAGTGGTATCTTATTACTAAATTAAATGATACTGCCTGTGTTTTTCCAATGATCTTTTCAAATATTAAAACATAATTGTTCTGAAATTCTCCTTTAGATTTTTTTAAAATTTTATTTCAAGGTGGTGCACAGAGGGGTTATGGCCACATACATACGGTAGTAAATACATTTCTTATCGAACATTGTTACCCCCTCCCTCATTCCTTCTACTTTCCCTCTCTTTAATCCCCCCCAAACTTGTAAAGTTCATTTCCAACATATAGTCTTATGAGTATCACTGTTGCATTGGTAGATATTTTATAGGATATTATTTTTTAATTTTCTATTCATGTGTTTATTGAAAAAACTGTGAAACATCATAAGCATGTATGGTAATGGATTCAGAATCACAGCCTCTGTATTCAAAGAGTTTGTGATTTTGGTAAAGTGAAAAATTTCATACTCCTTGGAGTTATAGAATAGCAATAAACACTCTGGAAACCTTTATTATGTTCAATTCAGTTAATATTTAGTAATTTTTTTCTTTGGTATTCATGTGTAACTCATAGACAAATCATTCTGGTCATATTTTGGGAACCTATAATCATTTGGGGATAGTTTCTCTCTTTACATTATCTAACATTTACATTATTTCACTGTTCTTTTTCTCATTGATTCCCTTAACCTAATTTTTCCTGATAAAGTTCTTGTCAAGAAAATGTTATTGTTTATTTGTTGAATTTGTCTAGTATACAGAAAAGGAATAAAAAATAAGTTCCTTCATCTTGTCCAACATTCAAAAATACAAAAACTGTTAACTCAAAAATGTAAGTGTGCAAGGACATAGCAGAGCTATGTGCATCTGTGAGGAACAGAATGTCCAAATATGTCTATCTGTAGCTAACTTTAATACATCACATCAAGTTTGTGATAAATTGAACTATTTGCAATTATACAAGCATGTATTTTGACTTTAAAACTAAAAAAAATGTCCAGAATATTTAAAGTATTTGTTGATAGTGGATCAGTCCTGTAAGCCCAGCTATGAGGGTTGCTGAGACTTGGAGGATCATGATTTAAGATCAGACAATATAGAAAAGTTTGCACTGAGCCGGGTGCCGGTGGTTCACACCTGTAACGCTAGCTACTCTGGAGGCTGAGATCTGAGGATCGCGGTTCACAGCCAGCCGGGGCAGGAAAGTCTGTGAGATTCTTATCTCCTAAACCTCTAGAAAACCGGACCAAGCAGTAGAGCGCTCACCTTGAGCTGAAGAGAGCAGGGATAGTGCCCAAGCCCAGAGTTCAAGTCCCATGACTGACCAAAAAAAAAAAAGTTTGCCCCTTCTCAACCCATTACTGTTCAAGAGGGCCCATGTTTGTCATCCTAGCTTCATGGGAAGCTGATATCAGAAGAATCATCATACCAGGTTAGGCTGGATAAACATTTATGAGATTTCATCATATTGGAATAAAGCTACTTAAAACTCCTGGTTACCATTTTATGCAACTACTTAAAGATAATGAAATACAAAAATGAATAAACACAAAAGCTGGAATATAAAGCATGAGTGATCTTGCATAGTATTTAATATGTCTGTATTGTAATGCATGGTTAATAAGATATTAGTGAAGCAAGAAATATTTGTATGTTATCAGATAACTTACATCTTAATATAATGAGCATGGAATTAAAACTTACCCTGTGAACTTTGTGGAATCTGTTAAACTTTTAGAGTGACATGAACAGATTTTGATTTGGTAATAATATGTAGAAAAAGTTGAATAGGAATTATTGAAATTATATCAGAATAGCAGCTTTTAATTAATCAAGTCAAGACATAGTAAGACATCTCACCTCTTAAAACATATTTCAGAATATTATAGTAGCCAGCATGTCTATAAGTATACAGAGACCATAATTTATTGTTCAATCTAAGAGACTTAGTGAATGCAAAAGGAGGGATGCTAGTAATTACATCAGGTTGGCCAGCATACAAGAGAACTTCCCTAAGAAAGTTAAGACATATGGTGATTGTCTCTTTAATGACATGCTCAATCATTCAAGACCTAATGGGAAATGAATCCTTTCTGTGAATGAAACACTTGCAAAGTAAGATATTAAAGGGTTGATTCCATATCTTAGCCATGTTAAACAATGCTGCAATCACGTGGCTGGTGGCTTTAGTGAGGTCTTGTTTGTGGTAATCTGGGTAAATGCCCAGGAGTAGGATTACTGTGTCATAGGGAAGCTTTATGGTTAGTCTTTGGAGGAACCTCCATACTGCTTTCCAGAGTGGTTGATCAAGGTTAAATTCCTATAAACAGTGTAGTAGCTTACCCAGATGTCCTTCAGTAGATGAGTGGATCAAGAAAATGTGATATTATACTTCCATCAGAAAGAGTGACATTGCCCCATCCATAAGAAATGGAAAGGCTTGGAAAAAAATTATTCAGTGAAGTAATCTAGACCCAATGCAACAAAGGCTATATTGTTTCCTTCATTTGTAATAACTAGAACATATCTATAAATCTACAAGTAAATCCAATGGATAGTAAAAGTCACATAATTACACTTGGACATGATTAATTAAGCAGCACTCATGGCATTCACACAATGAGAACAAAGGAGAATATTCTTCAGAGAGGATCACAATGGCTCACTAGCTATGTGCATATGACCATATAAAAAGTTGCTTATTGAAATGAACTCCAAGAAATAGAAACAAGAGTTTTTCTATTAAAAAAAAAAAAAGAAATCAACAGATGACACACAGATGTAGCTCAATGGTAGACCTCTTGCCCAGGGTGTGTGAGATCCTGGGTTTGATCCTCAGCACTGCAAAAGGAAAAGACAAAAGAGCAAAAAAAAAGTGAAAGAAAGGAAAAGGAAAGAAGGGTGTTTTAACATTGATAATTTATACTACCTGGCTAGGGACCTCAGAAAGTTTAACAAAGTTATCATGAATTGATTTTTAAAAGAATGATACACAGTGGGGAAGGAATAAGTGACTAACCTAGGGACTGATTAACTTGTGTGGGGGTTTGAGGAAATGTCTGAGCCTAAGACACAAATTTGGAAGTGGTAGCATGGTGAAGATCTCAGCTGCTGTGAAGATAGCTGTGGAACCTAAAAGTTCTGATGTATTCCTGTGTGAGGGCCCTTCTCATGCTGATGAACCTGCCAAAAAAGTAATACCATTTATTTTTATCTGAGCAGATGTTGTTTGTTCAAATAAATGGGTATACGTTTTATTTTCATTTGCAACAGCAGGAAATTAGAAAAAGTTGTTCCCCCAGGACCTAAACTTTTAAGAAACAGATTATTTTAACAATTGCTGAGAGCTTTGCTTCCTAATTGAGCTATCAATCTCCATCACTCACATGAGACATTGCATTTTCAAAGGAATTAAGAGAGAATATTTACTTAATCTGCTCCTCCTTGGTTCCTTGATCCTGAAAACAGTGTCATGAGTCCATCTTGGGTCTGTGACTAAGTTAGCAAAACCTACAACGGTTACTTTATTTTTATAGAAACAACAAACTATTCATTTAGGAACAAATCCACGCTAGTTACAAAATAATTTTATATATGATTAATAAACATGTAATTTGTTAAAAAGTTATCTGGAGAAATCTATATATATTTCAGAATCAATGTATTTCTTTGAGCAGATATGGGGGCAGTTATACATTACTCATACATGGATGTGTCACACATTCAATAATTTAACCATTTTAAACCCATTTGATTTAAATAAATGCCAAAACACACAGCAAAATGTTGCTCAACAGAGTTATCTAGGCCAGATTTCTTTTGCAGATTTTTTTCTATTTCCATCCAGTAGGTAAAAATGGTACAAATCATGTACTTTGTTTTCAATATGTATCTATGTGTCTTATCTCCCTACCTAAAGAAAATTTCAAGACACAAATTTTATTTAACTTTGAAAATATTACTACACCAACACAGTGAATCCCACATAATAAGTGATCAATTCAATTTTACAGAAATAAATTGAGTTGATATAACACACTAGTTATACCCCTTTCCAATCCCATGTTGTTACAGATGTAACTTCATTTTCTTCTTTATTCACTTCTGTGTTCATATAGATGCATCATTATTAACATACTACAAATATCTCATTTAAAAAATGAAAAGGCATTTGATGTAGACAATCCATTTTCTGTAATCATTTTCATATGACCTTATAAATGCATCATTGATTTCAATATTTCTTGAGCAAGCGTTTATTGAATAAAACCAGCTATGTTTTAGGAACTATGCTAAGCAGTGGGAATAAAAATACTGACATTTAGAGATCACAGAGAAACAGGAGACTATTAAAGATTGTAGTAATGAGAAAGAAGTATCATGGTAGAAAAACAAAAGGTAATTATTGTTACTGAGTATCTTCTATTTGCTAGATACTGCATATATCTCATTAGAGTGAAATAAGGTAAGTACACAATCTTTGGGGAATTTAAAGAGAGAAAATGATTAATTCATCTGGTGCAGTTAGGAAAGCTTCAGAGAACAGCTGCTGTTTGAGCAGTCTTTAAGAAATACTTGAAATTCAGCGCACAGAAAATGAATAGAAGAATAATATGAGGAAGGCGCAACATGTAAAGATTGATATCCTGTGTGAGAGCATGCAGAGTCTTGTCTTTGATTTCAGAAATAGTTGTAAGAACCTAGCAAGAGGATGTTCCATCCAAAACAATATTACATTGAGTTATAAAACTATTTTGTGTTGAATACTGGTAATTATGAGTATTCACCCTTTATAATTTGATATTTTAGAGGTTCTTATTCTCCCAATTCAGAAATACATTTACAGGACATTTTATACAACTATCTAAGGTTAAATCAGTTTAAAATTAAAGATACAGACTCTTACAAATTGTTATACTTATGAGGAACTTAAATGTATAACATACATGTGCATGTATTTCCATGTATAATTATGTTAGAGTGGGAAAGTGCCAATAAATAAAAGGAATATTGACTCGCATATCTCTTTAGGCCTACAAATACATACGAGAACAAAGACACATTTAAAATAAGGGCCTATACATATGTGCTATTTTTAGGTAAAACATCATTACGGGTAATTGTATTTCAAAACTGAAAATAACGCTTAGTTAAAACAAGACATTTTGTTCCATTTCATTCTAAATAAATATTTTCCACGATAGTGTATTTAAGTAAAATAAATAGTGTTTAATAAAGTAAAATAAATAGTAAGTTCTCCATTTCTAACTTTCATATTTAGATAATATTAATATCTTGTTACTTCCAATGAATAAATTAGCAATAATTCCTTATTATATCTCACCTGTGATTTCTTTTTCAGTTTGACCTTATTTTTACATCTGTTTAATGCCTAACACACCTCTTCACAGAGATTGAAACTATCACTCCAGTAGAAATGTAACCTAGGAAATGGGGAAATACTTGCAAACACCATGTCTGGTACCCCAGATAGGTAAGAATTTTATCAAACTCCATAGCAACAAAAACACCTAAAACAATACACAAAGTTACCCAGTTATAAATGGAATAATATTATAGTTTTTTCTTCAAATAAAACTTTTTTACCCATAAAAGTAGTCAATGTGGCATGAAAAGATAGTCAACATCACTAATGACTGGAGAGAAACAATCTAAAGAACCCAAAGGTGCCACAAAAGACTGATAACCCATTAATAATAATAATACAAGGTATGAAAAATGAAAGAAGAAAATGATGAACACAAAAGGGAACAAGAAAATGCAAGAGAGTGAAGAAGAAAAGAGAGGAAAGAAGGAGGTAGGGAAGAAGGAAGGGAGAGAGAGAGGAAGGAAGGAAGAAAGGAAGGAAGGAAGGAAGGAAGGGGAAAGAAGGAGCCATTCTTAATGAATATGAGGAGGAATAAGGATTGGTGTGTGTACTGTTAATAGGAATGTAAGATGGTACAACAACAGTAAAGTGTGGATGTTCTTTAAAATTGAGTTTTATGGACCCAAATTTTTGTTTTATCTCTATACCAGATACTAGTTTTACATTTCTCTTAATTGTTTATTCATATTGCACCTGTTATTTGAAAAAAAATTATTGGAATAATGATAACAAAGTAACTATCCATGGTTCAAGTGAAAAATGTGGGTGTTAAACAATGATTGAAGCACAATTTTGTCTACTCCTGTGTTCTTTTTGAACCTTATAAAGATGACTTTGAGTATTGTAATGTCCATTATTCAACGAATATTGTTGTTTAGCATTTTTTTAGTACTAGGTCTACTTAAACTCATAAACAAATTTGCCATATATATGTATTTAAAAACATATATGCACACTAAAATCATATAATGGGATATTTGTATACCCGTAAAAATCTTCCTTTTTTGCTATTTTGAGAGCAATTTACTCTCTTTCCCTATAGGTTTTGACAATTATTGATACAATTTATGTCCCTACAATTTTGCTTTTTCTTGAATGTGGTTTATATTTAATATAATATCTAGTATTTATATCTTATTCTTTCACTAAGTTTAATACTGTTGATATGTGTCTATTTTATTGTATTCATGAGTAGTGTGTTTGTTTTGGTTGATGTATATCATTTGTTTATGTGTGAATTTCAATGTATGTAGTAATGCTGATTTTGATATAAAAATTAATTCATACTTCTCAAAGTTATGTTGCAACTTCATTTATCAATCATAGTTCCAATATTCCATTGTGGAATAGACTGTGATTTCACTCTGTAAAAAATTGTAAGTTTGCTACCTACTCATTGGTAAATGGATACTGGATTGGTTCCAGTGTATGATCACAAAAACCACAATTCTTATTACAATCTTATATAACTGTCCTGGTTCATAGCTAGCTAGCTAGATAGATAGATATAAAAACAACTCCAGAAGAAATGTACTCATTATCTTGCCCATGTAATTGTAACCCCTCTGTACAGTATTTTCACAATAAAAACTCCAGAAAGAATTGTTATAAGATAGAGTAGCAGTAAATTGCTGTCATATCAACGAGTACATGTCTAAAAGCAGGAGCAAAATACAATACCCAGGATTCAAAATTCTTTCTAGATATTTTAAATAGGCTTTTCAGAGCAAAGAAGTGAGGGTAATAATAATCGTGAGTGTGACTATTGGCATTTTTCTGGTTTTAAGTACATTTAGGTAATTATTATTTTAATGCATTTGTGAATTAGCCATGTGTATCCACCAACGAAATGCATAATGTTGGCTCTTATTCAATGACCATATTTTGTTTTGCTTAGGTTTTTGTTTGAAGTGTTACTATCCTGAAACAAAGACTCAGATACAGGTGCACATTGGTGACTTATGCCTGTAACTCTAGCTACTCAGAGGCTCATATCAAAAGAAATGTGGTTTGAAGCCAGCCTGGACAGAAAAGTCTAAGAGATTCTACCTCCAATTAACTGGCAAAATGCAGAAAAGAGTATATTTTAAGATGATATTCTAATTTACCTGCAATGGCATTTCTATCATTAAAAATATCTGTCTAGATCATTTCCAACATCTTGTCTTATAAATATCGCTGTTGCATTGGTTCTGCCTTGACCTTTGCCTCACTATTCTGTTGTTTCCCTTCCCTTCCCTAATTCAAATACACGTATATACAATACCAGGGTACCAAAATCAAATACAGTGACAACATGGGAAATACCTTAGGGGAAAGAACACACAAAAGAAACAAAAAAATTCACATAGTACATTAAAAACAACAGCAAAAAAAACCTCTGTGTCCATGTCTTAGAGTTCATTTCGTTTAGCATCATCATATATGGTCATATGTACATAGCTATTGAGTTGTACAACTAGAGAGGATATTGAGGGGGAGGGAAAGTTGTAGAAAAATGAGGGAAGGGGTGACAAGTTTGGCAAGGAATGTACTTATTACCTTACTGATGTAATGGCAACCCCAGAGTACATCAACTTGACAATAGAAAAGTACAAAGAATTTCTATCAATGCAATTAATAGGTATTAGTCTAATATTTCTGGAAAAAAAATCCTTAATTCTTGTTGCTTGGAAGTGGCACTGTAGTTCAAGTGGTAGAGCACTAGCCTTGAGCTGAAGAGCTGAGGGACAGTGCTCAGGCCAAGAGTTCAAGCCCCACGACCGACAAAAAATAAAAATTAAAAAAAAATTCTTGTTGCTTGAAAAGACACTTTAATATTTCTAGAAAATCCCAGCTACTTTTGCTTTAACTATTTATAGGTAACCAAATTAGTTTATCAAATCATAGAACTAATGTTAGGGTGGTTGTACATCTAAGTGTAATTTAGGGATGATGACACATAAGAATTTATTGCAGCCCTCAACTCATGAGTATCAGAATATCCCTCTTGTAGAGGATGTTTTATGTGTTTCAATAAAGTTTTATGTTTTTGTACAAATAATTTGACATATTTATTAGAAGATACTTTGTCATTTTTTCTCCTCTTTATTATACATCATTTTAGTTTAGGCCTAGAAATTTTGCTAGAATTTTTAGGGTATTATGGCATAAAATTATTAGGTCTTCTGAAGTACGTAAACAATTTCAATCACTCTGCATCAGATAACACTTTTCCTCATCACAATTGATGTTTCCATATATATAGATATATGCTTCATATATCTATGTTCATAGATATAGATATACACTGTGTCTGAACTGAATCATATCTGAACCATATCTTACTGAAGGTTGTGAAATGGGTTTTGAATCAGTCCACTACTGCTTTTTAACAAGTCACTTCAAAATCAAGTGGCATAGACAATAACCTTTCATTATTCTTATTGTAAAGATACTGTACAGAGGGGTTACAGTTACATGACTAACTTTCCTGTCGAGCCTTTTATTATTCTTTACAGGCCTCTGGTGAGTAGTGAGGCTCTGCTGACATAGGCACATTGGACCTCAACTGAACTTGCTGGCATGTTTGAGCTCAGCTGGTAGACTGGGTAGAGCTGGTCCATGTGAGGTAACATCTCTCAGCCTGCTGCACTAGCTTAGGTTTATGCACATGGTGCAGACAGAGCTCCAAATGAAAATCCACTTGGAATTGGCACATGTGATTCACAGTACTCTGGTTCAAAGACAATCATACAGCTATATTTACAGTGGAGGAACAGACTCCATTCCCTGATACGATGATCTTTGAGGTATTATTATAAAAATACACACAACTCTTGTGGAAAATTCTGCAGCATAGCATAGTTTTTCCATCATTCCTTCTGAATTTATTATTTGGAACTATTTTGTTTCCTTTGTTAATATGTAATTGTGTCGACATATAGATCATTTCACAAGACGGGATATTTGTCAAATGTCTCTCTGTATATATGCATATGCACTTAGACGTTTTGTTTCTTTTATTTTATGTTTAATAAATTTTCAACAAAATATGGTGCAATAGCAATTTCCAGTGATGGCAATGGCTTGGGAGCTTTCTCCTAGATTCAGTTATTGTCAAATGTACTACCCATAATTCTACTAAAAGCAGAGTCTTGTGTTTCAAGGGAAGGTTTATATAAAGATTTCTAGCATTCTTTCTGTACATTTCTCAGAGCCTGTTCAGACATTTCATGACTTAATCTACAAATATTTGTTTTATAGGTGCAGGTCATCAGAATGAATGTCGGGCTTAAAGTTTTTAGATTATGCGAGCCTAATGTACTAAGCAAGAAAAAATATATTTTGATTCATTTCTGACAATAATTTAGGTAACTATGTGATTAGGAAAACAGAAGTTTTTATGTGTACATATAAAAGCATTCTTTCACTCCTCTTTATATCACCTTTACAAATAAAATTTAAAAAAACAAAAATAAAATATTCTTTCTTTTTATATCCCTAGATGCTATAAACACAGGCTGTTGAATAAAAAGAAAAGGAGAAAGAATAGAAATATAGGACTTCAAATTTTTTCTAGCCAAATATAAAAGCCCTAAATCCTGTGGGAAATATACACAAGGCATACTCTATAAATAAACAAGATATACAAATTATATATAAGCCACATATATATATACCATATATATGAAAACATATATGCTGCCTATGTATAAAGTATATCTTATATGCTTTATATATAGTTTGTACATACATATGTGTATATTTACATGTAAGAGAAATGTAATATGTGGTACAAAGATTTAATTCTAACGTTTCTAGAAGCCACATTATAAATAGTGAGTAGGAAAAGTTGAAACTTGTACTAATAGCATATTTTATTTAGCACAAAATATTAAAAGATCACTAGTATCATAGATATTTACTCCTTAAATATTTAGATATTTTATACTCAATTTTTAAAATTCAGTTTGTATTTTAAACTAACAGTACATCTCAACATGAAACCACATTTCCACTTTCTGAAGTTCTCTTGTAGCAAGTTGTAATTGTATAGTAGAGCATAAAACATTTAGAATAAACATATGTTTTGTGATTCTTAATCACTTTCCCACATTGTAAGTAGAGTGTTAAAACAGATTTCCTAACACAAAGGGAAGTAAAAAAAAAAAAGTAAAAGAGGGAATAACGTAGGAAGGAAAGCAGAAAGGAAGAAGACACAACAGGAAAAGAAAGGAAAGAAGGAAGGGAGAGAGGGGAAAGATGCACTAAAATTCCCAAATTACAGGTGAACACATTGTCCTTTTTATTCTAAAAGAGCTGAAAGTCATTTATGAACACTCTTTCATACTTCTACAACTATAGGCTACGATTAGAGGGAGATGGAACTTGTCTCTGCCCTGAGATTAGAATAAGTAGCTTTCTCATCTCATGGATATATTATGCTGTAATTTCATCCTGTATTATAAAAAAGTACTAGAACTTAGAATGCCAACCTGAAGTTATGCAATAGCAGCAGAAGCACATGAGCTGACACAAATTTTTTTGAGTTTCTCTGGTTGTATTACTTGAGGACTGAAGTAGCCACATGCAAAAATCTGCTGAGATTTCTTTTTCTTTCAGAGTTATACTCAGTATAACCTAAATTTTCTTGCAGTGATACATTTAGAAAATTAAGGTTTTTTTGCACTGAATAATCTACATACAAGTAGATGATTGTTATTTTTTTCCACTCAAATGAAAGGATTAGGTTTTCTGAGTTAGAAATATCAAAGCAAACTCTTTTATAAAATGGATTGATAAAGTGAATCATGAAAATAGTAATGAAGTAAAGGGGCCACCATATCATTTTTGGTGCAATATTGCAGTTAAATTCACAAATATTTATGTTATCTGTTCAATTAGATATAGGTTTTTTATGAAAACTAAGTTCTGGCTTCCTGAATACAATAAATTCTTTACACTTGACTAAGGATGCCATAATTCTATTGATATCTTTTAAGTAATTTAAACTTTAAAATGTAGTTAGTGACCCAGCAAAATTACTAATAAAACACTGCATATTAGATAATGATATTCACTATTAAATTAGGAAAAAAGATTAACATGCACTATTGTATCTATCATTTGAGTAAAATGCCAGATTATCCTATATGAAAAATAAAACAAGTAAAAATATTAACAATTACATTTCAAAGGTAATCTAGGCACCTCTTTACTAATCATCACAATATATATAAAAAGTTATCAATCTTGAATTTACATAAGTATGCTTTCTTTAATTAGTCTTCTGGGTAAGCTGCCAAAAAGTATAGTGCGCTGAGTTTCCAAAGTCAGACCCTCATGCCCAGACACTTGATACTATTTAATATATTCTATTCCATAATTAACTGACCTTACACTTCATCTAAATACCAGAGAAAACTTGCAAATGGAAAGCACAGTCGGTGTTTTAAAATCCACAGTCAGCAATTTGAAAGCTGATAAATCTAAAGACCCAACTGTTTTTCTCATTGGCAGTAATGAAGCAGCCACTTTAGGACTCTGCATTTTTGGGTAATTAGCAGGCCCTTCAGGTGGTAAAATTAATAGTCTTCAGCTCTGTATGTTTTAATGCCACCTGAAGTATGCTGTTATCATTCAAAAATGTGCTACCTGCCAAGTGCTACTGCTTAATCTACATATAGATTTAGTGCTATCGCCATTGGATTGTTCTTAAAACAGGATATGGAAGGGAAAATAGAGAAAATAAAAATGTGCACATTTTCCTTTTATTTTAGGGTTATTATATCATGACTATGCTTGCTAAAAAAAGTAATATAGCAACAGCCAATTATCATCAGGTAATGTTTATTGATGTTACAGTCCTGCAAGTTCATCTTTGCAGCAGTTATCTGGCTCTGTGCTGTGGCAAGCACTGTCCTTCCAGTTTATCCAGAGAACAGACTGAACACAGATTTGGCATCATACTAATTTTAAATGCTGGATGTTGCTAGTCTCACCCTAGATCAAATGACTGCAACTTAAATGTTAACAGATACAAAGATAAGAATTTCTCATAGGTCTGTAAATGTGTTGATCATTGATTCATGAAAAATAAGAGTACATTTAAAAAATATAAATATTTCAAATATTAACAAGAAAATGTGTTCAATTTTCAAAAGGATAGAGGATTTAAGATCATTCCAATAGTATATTTTACAACATGTGCTGTGTATCTTCTCATGTCAAATGAAGCTATAATTATTTCCTTTTAAGTAGGATATTCTACTTAATTTATTTTAAGGCTTTGGAGTTTAACTAGAATTATTATCAAGTTATAGATGTTTTTGAATTGAGGAGCATAGGTAAGGTTTCAAAATTCTTTTTTTAAATATATGAATTTTTAGAGAAAACATTAACATTATTAGTTCAACAATCGGGGCTGGGAAGATGGCTCAGTGGTAGAGCGCTTGCCTTGCATGCTCGAGGCCCTGGGTTTGATTCCTCAGCACCACATAAGCAAAAAGAAAAAAGCCAGAAGTGGTGCTGTGGCTCAAGTGGTAGAGCGCTAGCCTTGAGCTGAAGAGCTGAGGGACAGCACCCAGGCCCAGAGTTCAGGCCCCATGACCGGACCCCCCCACCAAAAAAAAAAAACAATCAGTTCAATAAATCACTTATAAAAGAGCTGCTCTCTAATGTATCTTGGAAATGAGGAAGGCAGGTATCCTGGTCAGTGAGTTTACTTCAAAAGACAGCTTCTTCAACAAATGGTATTGGGAAAACTGGGCATTCATATGCAGATGACTGAAAGCAAATCCCTGTCTCTCAATTTGTACTAATATCCATTCAAAATGGATCAATATAAGACCTAAAACCTTGAAACTACAATTGGAAAGAACAGGAGAAACATTAGAATTTATTGGTATAGGCTGGAACTGCCTGAATAGAATTCCAGAGACTTAGCCAATAGGAGAGAGAATTGGCAAATGAGATAGCATCAAGATACAAAGCTTCTTCACAGTAAAGGATATGTTACTAAGCTAAAAACAGAGCCTACAAATACGATGTTTGCCACTTATATGGCTGACAAAGGTCAGATAAGCAGAATATACAAAAAACTCAAAAATGCCAAATTTCTTAGAACTAATCAATGTTGTCTTAGGACACATAATTGGAGAATTTTTGCTGGAAATTATGGGTTTTAAATACTTTGTAATCTTCTTACTCTCTTTGAGATGGCTTTGGATTTCAACAAGTGGACAAATGTCCTAAATTCTGAGTATATGAATAAAGATTTAGATGTCAACTTTAAAGATTGTTTTTATGGAGAATAAAGAAAGAAAGCATTATAAAGGTGAATGTATATCATTATCTAATTGTCAAAGTACATAGAAAGCGTGGTTCTAAAAACAAACTATCATTAACTCTGGGCCTTGGGTGGCAACAGTAAACCCTGTAAGTTCATCTATTAAAACCCTGTAAGATCATCTATTATGATAAACATCATTTTATTGAAGGGTATCTATAGTGAAGGGCTCTGAAATATGTTCTCTCTATTTCCTTCTAAAGCTTGCTGTCAAAATATAACTACTATAAGATAAAATATATTTGTTTAAAAAACTAAACCACTAATAAAGATAATGTAAGTCATTTTGTTTGGTTATTTCATCTTTTACATATATACATTTGCTGTTTAATGAAAATTAAATTAAGTGGGGGTTGCTTTGTATTTCATACTACCAAATTCACAAAGCATTGAAATGATAGCCAGAAGAAAGAAAATAAAATGGCATGCCCTGCTGCGTATACATGAAAACACAGATACCTGGGGAAAATAGTTCATTAGTCAGTAAACAACTCAATAGATACCAATAAACTCTAGTTGTAGGTAACAAGTAACAATACTTTAAAATCACTTGACAAACATGTTTTAATAATTTCAGTACTTATTTCCCTTGATGGTATCTAGGAAAAGTGAAAAGAAAGAGAAGAATAAATATGAAATATATTTGTTGTGGGGTGAAGAGAGAAGGAGAGGATTGCAGTACACTGTAGGTATAATAGTTTTGTTAAATTGTATTCTTAGCTACTGCTGTTAATTTTCACTTGCCTAGTTGGAGTTCTAGAACACTGGAAATATTGAGAGACCCTTCAGGCAGTCAGCACATTTTTTGATGAGCATAAATTTTTTAACATGTTCTAAAATTTCATTTTACTTTTGCTTCAAATATATGAAATGATCTTTATACCACTTGCACATGACAGAGAGTGTTATATAGACCTTTTCCGTGTAATCAAAGATATGGCAAAAATCATGATAAAGTGTGAAATTTTGAATAACATTTAGAAAAATCTTCTAATCCATAAAGTTGCTTAGAGGCTCAAAGAGTCATGGCTCCTTAAATTGCATAGCAATGGAAAGAGATACCTATAAAATTATGTCATGCCTTTAGAAGATAAATTAGCTCTTGCCACTACTAAGATGATAATAATCTTCAGTATTTGCCACATGCTCATTTTGTGCTATGCACTCTTATAATCAGTTCATATCTATCCCTTATTTCTCAGAGGAGTCATTTAAAGTAAATGATTATTTCATAGATTATGAAGCAGAGGTATAGAGAGATGAAGTAATTTAATTAGGGTCACTTTGTTAGAGTTAGAGTAAAATTTCAGGTCTGAACTAAACTCTAGAAGGAAAAAGAAAAATCAGGAAAAAGAAATGTTTGTATGTCAAAAAAGCATATGCTAAGTTCGTTTTGTTAATTTAGTCAATTTTATTTTGAAAAATAACAATGCTGATAGCTATAATCAATATGGAGCCCATGTATCACTACAGAGGAATCATGAAGGAATAAAAATATTAGATTGAAAAACTTAAAGAGCCTTTTTTCATTTTCACATTACAAAGAAATAATAAATTGTTCCCCTGGACTACATAAAAGGAATCAAGTTGTACAGAGTTTCTGTGTTGTCATATATCTTCCTGAATTTCTACTAGTAATTGTATCCATGCAATCTATGTTTTCACAGTACTTCTACCTACTGTCCCATGATGACCTGACAATTTCTGCTACTGCATACAACATTCAACTACCTTATTGACAGTCTTGTTTTTCTCTCAGTTATTTTTCCATGCTTGAAGTTTACAGGTTTGAACCCTCAGTGTCTCCTATATCTGGAAGATATAGAAAAATAAGTAAAAGAGCTTTAATGACCTGCTTAGACAATTACCCCAGTGACAGTAAAGCTGTTCTCAGTGGCCTTGGTTTGTATTGCATTATTCTGGTCATTTAGGGATGGCTTCATTTGAATTAGCACACTAACATTCTAATAACAACATCTGTAGTCATGTCCTCTGGCTCCTTTTGCTTGTCTCATATTTTCCTAATAGGATCTTTCCCTGGGGAAATTAATACACTGGTAACACTAAGAATTTCTTCATAAAGAATTTTTTGTTTTATTTGTTTTTGTTTTTGTTTTCTTACCACTATTTTATACATAACAGTTTTCACACCATATTAATACCAAATCAATGAACTATTGTCTCATTAGCTTTTCTAGGGTAATTTGTTAAATGTATTCTCTCTGATTCTGATGGTGTACAAAGACAGAGAAAAATCAAGTAATTTTTCAAAGGACACAACACAGATAGATAAGCCAAGACTCATTCCAGAAAATCACAGAACACCTGAGTTTGTCAGTGTATTCTTCAGAATAACCCTCAAAGACAAAGTCAGGTTTTATACTTTTTTCTAGTTGGAATTGCTCAACCTTTTTAGATTACTTTAGCCCCTTCTCTCGCTATTGTATTCAGTTCAAATCAATAGCACTATAAACTATCATATGGTATGAATAGCATGATCATTATTCAGTGTGACTTATTTTTTCAATCCTTCCAAAGGCAGAAACCATGCGAGGAGATATATACACTTTCATTCCACAGGCCTCTACCAAAGATTGGTACATAACTAATTTAGTTCAACTAAACCTGCAAACAAAAATGTCATCTAATTGTATTGTGAGCCAGATTCTGATTTTCAAACCCCCTACTACCAGCAGCCTAATTAATCTATGGTTATTAATCTACATCCCTGCATCTCTCAAACTCCTTTTATTCACGAATATTACTAGATTTCTAAGTCTCTCTAACGTGATCATGGATAAAGATTGGATTTCTGAAGCCCTCCTGTTATAGCTACTCTCCTTGATTTACCTTTTCAGGTCTAATTTTCATTCGTTTCTTGAACCTCAGATATGTATAGCTTGATCTTACCTCATTCTGCTCTGTTATTTTGCCTATATTCTTGAAGATTCACCCACAAACTGTGACTTTATTAAATTGGAAAACAATCCACCTCATTTTGAAGTCATTTATGGTCTCAATAATATTCAATTTTACTTTTGAAGTTCTTTGTTGACCTAACTGATGTCTTTACCCAAGTATATTTGAAAGTCTTAGCCACTTTCCCATCCTTAACATTCATATATTGTGTGAGAAAATTTGTATATTTTTCTATTTATTTGTATATGACCATATAGTTTCCACACATTGATGTCTTCATTTTAAAAAGGTCCAATAGTACAATTTCTAATAACACTAAGATTCAAGCAATATTTTGCAACAGTCTCAGGAGTGCACATCTACTTAATTCATCTATAAGTATATAATTTTATTCATGAAAAATGAATGGCATTCTAGTTTTGCCAGTTTTGCTATATATGGCATGCTAAGTTTAATAAAAATAAATAGATTTCCAAAAGGTTGCTGGAATGACCTATCTCCATGTATCCAAAAAGCAAATTCTTTTGAGTGTGCCCAAAGTTTTCTGCAATGCTACTTCTGCCATGAAAAGTTTAATGTATTTCAATTAAATCTTTTAATGAGACTACTGAAGATTTACTGAACAAGGTACTTTGACAGAATTAAATGGACTTTGGAAATGCATTTCTTATTATCTGGTTACCCTTGTAGATTTTGCAGATTCTAATCAAACTTTCTGAAGGTATTTTCAATTACCATTTAATTCATTTTACAATGTATTTGCTATGTGCCTCTCATTTAAGCAGCAGTCATTGATCTCATCTTGGTAAACACTTCATATAACTACCCCCCCCCCTCCCCGGCCTCAATTCTCTGAATTGTTTGTAGCTCTGAAATCCTTTGAGGTTGAAGAAAAAAGCAATTTCTGGTGTTCTTGCCTTGCAAATTCTTCTTTCTCCCTTAGAAGGAGACACTATGCATTTATGTTTGATAAGAGCACAGTGGAAATGAAGATGAAAGGTCTGTGTATGATCGTTATTGTCTAGATGCTTAAAAACTGTGGACAGTGGTTAACATGTACAAGAGAGGAAAAAGCATTGTATACTTCACCTTAAGGTGTAAATGGAGAACTTCATATTTATGGCAGGTTTATTATGAGAACAACAGGCTTATTGTATAAACTATCACAGGGCAAGATGAAGATTACTTTCTAGAAGATTCACATATGTAAACTTAGTATAATGGCAGTAAAGAGTAACACCGAAATAACTTATCATGTCAAGAAGCTTTATTTCATGCTATTTCAATTAAATTCAACACTTTACCTGGTTCCAACAACAGGTCTTGTAGTATTGTGCAAAGAAACAAAATATAAAAATAATTATAGCATTAAATTGAACCAATTCACATGTTGGTCTGAGCTAGTAACTCTGGGCCTTGTACAATCTATTTTATCTATGGTCCCTGGACCACACAGTGTCTCATTATCTCCTGCAGTTGGAACAGATACTCCCTGCTACTCAAGCTCCTGTTTCTTACCACAGTAGTCTCTAAGAACATTTATCTCTATTTTGTCAGTCTGACCCAAAAGCAGATGTACATGCATGGCTTCATTTTCTTTTGAGACTATGCCCAGATATCTCATTAGCAATGTACTGAAGGCTGAAGGATAATAAGCAGATTATTCAAATAATTACAATTAGCAACCAGATTTGTCAAAAATTAAAATATAGAGCTGGGAAGATGGCTCAATGGTAGAGTGCTTGCCTCACATGTATGAATCCCTGGGTTCAATTCCTCAGCACCACATAAACAGAAAAAGCTGGAAGTGGCACTGTGGCTCAAATGGTAGAGCATTAGCCTTGAGCTGAAGAGCTCAGGGACAGCACCTAGGCCCAGGGTTCAAGACCCACAACTGACCAAAAAAACATATATAAAATATACAGACTTGACATATTTTGTATTTTAAAAAACACAGGAAGCTCTCCTCATGCCTAAATGTTCATTATAAATCATTGGGAAATCATATTAAAAATGAAGAAAGATGTATATCGGACGTAGGGCAATGACTCTTAGGATCCCACCATTCTGCTGCTGGTACTAAAATAGCTCTATTCACTACACTCAGAGCAAGTAGATACTATTTCCCTGGCCCTTTTCTGTGTCAAATTCAGATTTACCTCAGGGTGACTTAAGCACAGATCTTCCTAGACTGAAGTTCTGAATAAATGAGGCACTGAGAAGCAAAGGAATTCCCTGCACATCCAAATGACTACCAACTTCGCAGGCCATATACCTTAAAAACTGTTAACAGACAAATGTCTTTTGTTGTTGTCAGCATTTGTTTTCTTCTGTAATTACCCAATTTCAAAATAAACTGAAAGATTTAATGTATAAAATTATTCATAATCTGTACCAAAACAAAATTTAAAAACTCCAAGCAAGACAGCAAACTGAAAAATAATTAATAGTTTCTATTATAAACACTTTCTAAAACAAATAATGAGAAAGCCAGGATGTCTTCCTTTCCTCCGGAATTTGTACAATGTCACTATCTTCTAAAGGGAGCCCTTATGTCTGATCTAGATACTGTAATTGGTCTTTCATTTGGATTCTGGTGAAGATAAAACTTGAATGAATTTCATGGAGTCTTTGGAAAGTGTTTAGCAGCAAAACAACATTACAAAAGTATACCCTCTTTAGAAGAATATTATTATTTTTTCTTCTTTTTGTTTACAGATACAGAGCATTCTAAACCCACGCTAGAAAAAAAGATGATTTTTTTCAAGGAAATATATACAGTATAGAAACACAGGACCCTCTTATATTTAACCTTTTTCATGATTATATCACTAATTCCTCTCTTTTTCATTCCTTCCAGTTCCTCTGTTTTGAATTATACTCCATGACCTCTGGTATTTTCAACTATAGACACTGATTTACATCTATAAAACTAAGTGGTTCTTTCCTTGCCTTCCTGATATTGCAAAGCAATATATTTCAGAGGGATGTTAGAAGTTCTCCTTCAGATTCTGTAGAAATGGATTTCCCTCCCTTCTGACCCCACAATCAACTGAAATTTCTTTCTTTTTCTCCTACAACTTTGATGCTCTTCTTTTTCTCCTAAAGGAGTTTCTCAATATAATCTTGGCTCTAAACATATGCATATTGAAATCCATAAGTAACATAAACATCATCAATTCAGAGTTTGGTATTAAAAAGAATGAAGACATCTCTAACAACCATAACAGAGAAAAGAGCTGAAAATCAGTGGAATCAAAAATTTAAAAGGCCATCAAAAATCCTAAATCTTAGTAGACTGAAAAGGATGACCAAGTGTTTGACATCAGCTACCCATAATTTTAAGTCCATCTTAGATTGCAAAAAAAAAAGTAAAGCAAAACACAAACAAGCAAATCTACAGAAAACACGGAACCCATGAATATAAAGTTTAAGAAGTAGATTAAGTAGTAGATGCATCGGATACACAATTAGAAAATTTTGGTGATAGATAGAAAAATGTTAATGTATACTTCCAGAAGCTAATTGGAGAAACAAATTTCCAAATGCAATGAACAGTTTTCTACATTAAATAAACACTTGGGTGAAAAGAATTGTAAAGAAATATGATACAGGGCTGGGAAGGTGGCTCAGTGGTAGAGCACTTGCCTTGCATGCATGAGGCCCTGGTTTCGATTCCTCAGCACCACATAAACAAAAAAGAAAAAAAGCAGAAATGGTGCTGTGGCTCAAGTGGTAGAATGCTAGCCTTGAGCTGAAGAGCTGAGGGACAGTGTCCAGGCCCAGAGTTCAGGCCCCACAACCGGACCAAAAAAAAGAAATATGATACAATTTTCTAAGTATAAATGGAATGAAACTAGATATATTAATGCATGCCTTAATCCAAGTGACTCAGGTGGCTGAGTTGGGAGCAATAAGTTTAACACCTACATAGAAAACAAAGGAAGACCTTGTCTCAAAGTAAACAAAATAACATAATTTTTAAAAAGAAAAAGAGAATTAAATTTTATGACATGATTCTAGAGAATAAATTCAAACTAAGAATTAAGAAAAATCATTTCAAAACTTTATACTTGGACTTGCTCTCATATTTTATGAACCTGCTGTAGAGACTGATAAGCATGGTATGCTATCTTTAAAGAGCTGGGATAATAATAACTGTCAACCTAATTGTATCTGCAGCTGAACTCATTCACTGAGGAGTGCAAGGGAATAAACAAAAAAGTCTCAGAAGAAAAATGAAGCCATAAGCTAAGATTCGAATAATTAGAAAAGAGATATTTGAAGAAGAAAATAAATAAATGAACCCACAAAGAGAAATGCAGATATTGGTAGCAATGATAAAATAACAAATGATAAACATGTTGGATGGGAATAAATTATTATCGAGGTCCTTGATAGAATCATCTGGGCTTTGATATCATCGTTAACAAAGTTTTTGTCTTAATTCTCTTCCCACTTTCCCTCTCCCCTACATCTACATCCTTCCTTCCTCTCTTCTTTCCTCCTTTCTTTCCTTCCTTTCTTTTTGGTTTCCTATCATCTGAGTCTCAAATCTTACTTCATCTGCTAATGTGAAAGTAATATTTATGCAAAAGAACTATTAAGAATTTCTGACTTCTCTATTATTTTCTCTAGTCATTAGAAAAAAATTAAGAAGTTGGTCCCAGCAGAGGGATTATAATTGTTGAAGATATGAATGGTTTCTTGGTAACCTCAGACTAAACACTTGATACCACAGATTTGTTGAAATTCCTGCTTCACAGGGACATAAGTCTTTTTTATAATGCATTTTTATTGTTTTAATAAAGGGCATGTAGAGAAGGGTTCTATAAGCCACTTATACAAGCCAGTTAAAGAGTACAATTTTTTGAACAATGCCATCCCTTCCCTCCCTCTTCACAAGTTTTTCCTCCTGTTCCCACCCATAAGTTGTACACTTCATTTCCAGCACAGTATCCAGTTTGTATCTCTGATATATTTGTTCACTCTTGGTCTCTCAATTTCTGTAGGTTCCCTTTCCCTCCCAAAGAAAGATAAAAGCACAAACAAGGCAAAAGGAAAACAAAAACAGCAACAAAGAAAAAAGCTCTTGTTCCCATTTCCTGGAGTTCATTTCAATTAATGTAATTTTATATGATCAGATGTACATAAGTATTGTGCCTTTGTAATCCTCTCCTAAGAATATCCTCCTTTGGTTTTACTGTGTGAAACCAAACAGGCCTACAGACCTGTATATTTTTATCATGTCCCAGTGTTTTTGTTGTTGTTATTGTTGTTGTTGTTTTATAACCACCCAGTGTGTTTACTGGTAGATTTATAGGCACATTCTAGCTTCCACAAATGAGGGAAACTATACAACCCAGGATTCTTAGGATTTGTACTATTTCACTTAATATAACTTTTTTACATACCTTTCCCTTTCCTGAGAAATGGTACAATATCATTCCTTCTGACGGATGAGTAGAATTCCATTGAGTATATATACTCTATTTTCTTCATTGATTCATCCAATGAGTGGCATCTGGGTTGATTCCATATTGACACTAGAGCCTTATATATATATATATATATATATATATATATATATATATATATATATATATATATATATATATTACGTACATCAGAATCAATTCAAAATGGATCACAGAACTCAATGTAAGGCCAGATACTATGAAAATATTACAAGAAGGGATAAGGGAAACACTAGGGCATTAGGCACAAGCAAAAACTTCCTAAGATCCAGAATCACAACAAATCTAAGAAAGACTAAATAAATGGGATTACAATAAACCAAAAAGCTTCTGCTTGGCAAAGAATATAGTTAAAAAGATAAATAGAAATCCCACAAAATGGGAGATTATTTTTTTTTACCAAATATGCATCAGACAAGGGCTTTATATCTAAGATATACTTCAAGTTCAGAAAATTAAAACCCACAAAAATAAAGCTTCAAAGAAACAACAACCCAATTAATAAATGGGCTAAGGATTTAAAGAGAGACTTCTCAGAAGAAGTAAGAATGGCCAATAGACACATGAAGAAATATTCAACATCTTTGGTCATAAAACAAAGGCAAATCAAAACAATATTGAGATTCCATCTCACCCCAGTTAGAATAGCATTATCAAGAAAATTAACAATAACAGATGCTGGCTACAATGTGGCCAAAGGGAACCCTCTTATACCTTTGGTGGGAATATAAGCTAAGCTTGTCCAAACACTCTAGAAATCAGTAGGAAGGTTCTTCTAAAGACTAAACATAGAATTTCCCTATGTTCCAGCAATTCCATTCCTGAGCATATATCCAATAGAACACAAACAAGGCCATATCAGAGCCACAGCACAACCATATTCACTAAAGCATAAAGTAGTTTTTACTGGAAAAACTGTATTATCCAACTGAAGTAAAATATTTAGGACAATTATTGTCAACTCCAGGCCAGACTGTCTCAGTAAAAATATTAGCTCATTTTTGCAGATGAAATGTCTTTCTACACAAAAAATTCAAACAAATAAAATCTCCAACAGCTTACCAGGCTTGTAGAGAATTGTAGACAATATATTCCAGCTTTTACAGCATAGATAAATTTATATTTGGAGAAACTGCTTGAAAATTTCCCAGATTATGTGGCTTGTACATTATAACATAAAGAGGTTTTTAAACAGCTGAATTTGTCTATAGTATATCTTGAAGATTTAGATATTCTAAATTTTCAAACACCTAGCATGATTGATCTAATATTTATATTCATGTTACATAAATTTTCACTAGTATTCAAATATTTAGGAGAAAAAAATGGTCTATTTAAATTTCCCACTTTATGGAGATTCATTATAAAATCTAACAATGCCATTTTCTATATAAAGTTAACTTTGCTGATCAGATGAGCTATAATCAGTTAAAAACAATACATATTATCATAATGAACATGTTTGATCTTTATAATATGTAAAACAAAAACTTTTAAAAGATGTATATTTTGTTTCATTGGGAACTAAAATGTCTCATGAAAATTTGATAGATTCTATGTTAGAAGCTTCCTGCTCAGATAAGAGTAATTCTTTGTACAACTAAGAAAGGGAAAGATGAGATTTCTTTTTTTGTTTGTTTGTTTTTTTGGGTCCAGTCAGGGGGCCTGAACTCTGGGCCTGGGTGCTGTCCCTCAGCTTTTCAGCTCAAGGCTAGCGCTCTACCACTTGAGCCACAGCGCCACTTCTGGCTTTTTTCTTTTTGCTTATGTGGTGCTGAGGAATCAAACCCAGGGCCTCTGGCATGCAAGGTATGCGCTCTACCACTGAGCCACTTCCCAGCCATGAAAGATGAGATTTCTTATAACAATAATCTTGACAAAAAAATGTAGCAGCACTACCAGCACAACTATGTTTATGGCAACATTATTTACCATAGCTAAGATATGTAACCAACCCAGATGCCCCTCAGTAGATGAATGGATCAAGAAAATGTGGTATATATACACAATGGAATTCTATGCCTCCATCAGAAAGAATGACATTGCCCCATTTATTAAGAAATAGACTTGGAAAAATTCTATTAAGTGAAGTAAGCCAGGCCCAAAGAAACATAGGTCCCATGGCTTCCCTTATTGGCAATAACTAATATATGTCTGAGACAAACAGAAATGGTCAGATAAGTTGATGTTAGGAGAAATGAACCCCAAGATAAGGATTCAAATGTTTTTTTTGTTTCTTGCGATTGTTTCTAACATATATATAAGATGATTTCTTAGTTGCTTTGTTTGTTCCTCTCCCACAGTATAACCCGTTTTCACCGTATTTATGTTGGTATACTTTGTGGAGGGGAAGGTAAAAAACAAATTGTTTAAATAGGGATACAGGCGGACCCATGGCAACAATGAGACATACAAGTCGTTATGTCAAAATTACAACTTTGGGGGGGGGACGGGGGTGGGGTGGGGGGGAGGAGATGGGAAGATATGGGAAGGGGAAACAAAGGAGGAGGCAACAATGCTTGTTAAGAAATGTACTCATTACCTTGCCCATGTAATGGTAACTCCTCTGTACGGTATTTTCACAATTAAAAAAGAAAGGAAGGAAGGAAGGAAGGAAGGAAGGAAGGAAGGAAGGAAGGAAGGAAGGAAGGAAGGAAGGAAGGAAGGAAGGAAGGAAAGAAGGAAAGAAATGCAGCAGCAGCTGGGCTTTGGTGGCTCATGCCTATAATCCTAGCTACTTAGGAGACAGATCTGAAGATTGAGGTTCAAAGCCAGACAGGACAGGAAAGTCTATGAGACTCTTATCTCCAATTAACCACCAGAAACCCGGGAGTGGCACTGTGGCTCGAGTGGTAGAGTGCTATGCATGAGCTGAAGAGCTGAGGGACAGCGCCCAGGCCCAGAGTTGATGGCCCACAACCCACAACAACAACAACAACCAAAAGAAATGCAACAGCTGATATTATGTCCTAGCAAAATCTAAGCACAGAAGCCCCACTTCTAGTAAATTTAAAAAAAAGTTTTGTTCATTTGCAACATTTCTTTTCACAGAAGAAATAGATGATGAAAGAAGAATAAAGAAATGTAACTTAACAAGGAAGCATACGGAGTAAATAATTTCTTCATCTCAATCTCTATTTGCTTTCTTTGTGTTAGTGTGTCCTCAACCAAAATCTCTGAATACTGGCAAATTTTACAGGCAGTAGACATTCTATAATTCTCATGAAAATAAAATTTATTCAAAACATTGAAGAGGTAAACTGTTTGCAGAATTCTTTTCAGGCTAATCCCAAAGTAAATGCAGAAAATTCTTCCTGACCAACTTAGATGCTAGTGGCACTTAGATTCATAGAACTAATGCTAGAAAAAAAGGAAGAAATTTTGTCAAGTTCTGGTTGTTTGATGTGTTTAATGGCCTGAAGTCTTTCCCTCTTCAAAAGCCAAAACTCAGACAGTGATAAAGTTCCTCTTAATATACATAATCACAATTTTGAGGGTATCAGAGCACTCTGAATAGGAAATGGGAAGTCATGTTTTTCTCCAGTTATTCAAAAACTACGCAAATGGTTGCAGATATCCATAAATTTCAGTTTTATGAACAAAATTGTAGCAAACTAATTTAAAAAATTAAGATTCTATAATGTACTATGTTAACAATCCCTTAGGGGCTTTACCCTAACCTTCTTAAAACTTGAGTCAAACTGAGAGAGAAGCAAAAAAAAATATCTCTCCCACTAAGTTGATGTAGGGTAGGCTAATGAACTTAGAACTGAACCCTCATCCTGGGCTTGCTCTGATTCCTCCCAAAATCAAGTCCAATATGTGAAGGGCTTCTCTGTCCCTTCACCTGATATAAAGTAATGAGGACCTGGTAGGAACCGATAGAAGTCTGTTGAAAGTAGAACTTGCCTACATCAAGGTGCTTCACAGAAAGGCAGGCTGTCACTGTGCCAAAATGGAGGTGGCCTTCTCAGGTTCCCTCAGCAATCCAAGTAAGGGGAATAAAGAATTCAACTGCATTTATCTCCCTCTTAGGAAAAGTGGACTATATGTCTCAGAGGATATAAAACCTAAGTTTTCTCAAACAATTGATGTTGGTATTAGCTAAACCAAAAGAATTCTAGCATTGTGTTACTATTCTGATAACCATATTGTAAGTATTTGTCACAGTAGGTTTCCATCAACTCATTAAAAAAATACCAATTTATTAGAAATCAACCAAGATATATGTTATGTTAAATTCTCATTCTGTAATACTAAACAAGTTTCTACAACCTAATTTCTGATTAGCTGTCCATTAGAATCTCAGTGTAAAGGATAGTTCTAGATTTGTAAATTGGACAACATGATTTTTGACAGAGTAAATGGGGGATCAAAGTAAAAAAATAACAAAGTAAATATAACTGATATGCAGCTGGCATCAGTGGCTCACACCTGTAATTCTAGCTACTCAAGAAATTGAGATCTGAAAATCTTGGTTCGGGCAGAAAAGTTCATGATTCACTTATCTTCACTTAACCACCCAAAATCCACAAGTGGAGCTGTGGCTGTAGTGGTAGAGTATTAGCCTTGAGCAATAAATTTCAGGAACAAAATATGGTATGCAAATAGAATGGAATTCTATTCATCCATTAGAATGACACTGAACCATTCATAAAAAATGTAAAGAATTGGAAAGGGTTATTTTAAGTGAAGTTGGGCATAGTCAGAAAAGCACAGGTTGCCTGTTTTTTCTCATTAGTGGGAACTAGAATGTGCCCATAAATCAAGAAAAGTAAGCATAGTGAGTGACACCCACATGGTGATAAATGAATTAACTTCAATACAATAGAATCTATGGAGAATGTTAGTATAATTCTTTAGAAAGACTAAGTCAAAGCCCAACAAAATGAGTACTAGGAAATGGATGCTGTCAAGGGTGGAGAGACGAAAGGGAGAGAGTAGAAGAATTATAGGGGAAATGATAGAATGCTGGCAAGAATGCATTGTATATGCCACAAAACTGAGAAAAAATAAGGGAAGAGGTGGATGGAAGGGGAGAGAATGTTGAAGGATGACAGATCAAGATGCATTATATACATAAATTGCTTTGTTAAGTGGAAAAATTCAATATATATCCTAAAACTTAAGAAAAGTGAGGGAAGAGGTGAGTGAGAATGTTCAAAGAGGAGATATTAATAAAGAGGCACAATATTTGTAGACTGCTCTGTTGAATGACAATCCTTTTGTACAACTACATAAAGAATTTTTTTTAAATTCAAGGACTGTGCTTTAGCCCTGAGTTTAAGGACTAGTACTAGCATAAAAATAAACAAATAAATCATATGTGCAACTAGATACTCAAACATTACATGTGATTAATAAGCATGTTTTATTATCTAATTTGATTAGAGGGTCCATGCATAATGAAAAGAACCTATATATTACAGTAGCAGAAATTTAGCATTTATACATAGAGAACATAAAATACAAGACTAAGGTTGGACTAACTTTGGTATGAATGTTCTCTCCAATATGAGCAGATTAACAGAAAATGTGTGTTACTTATAGAGGTTTAGAATAATTATCTATTTAAATCCAGTGTATAAAATATGCCCATAGTTTGGGTTAGCACTTAAAGCTTAAAAACATTAAACACATATTCTCTTAAGGTTGAAAGTTCAACAATAGGTATGGTGGTACACACCTGTAATTCTATATTGTAGTGAAATATGGATACTGGGAATAACTGATGCCAGCTTGGCAACCTGCTGGGTTATAGAGAATTTCCAAAAATTCTTAGAGGTAAAGTCCAACCCCCAGGTTATAGAGATGCCTGAATTCCTAGAGGCAGGGCTAGGGTCTTGGACAATAGGCTACTGGATATCTCAGGATTCTTTGAACTCTGTAGCTCCCTGTGAACTGTCCCCTGACCATGATGCTATTTAGGCCCCAACACCTCACATGTCATTTTGTGCCATGCCTTGTTTTCTCCTGATTCCCCTTAGGTCACCATGGCATCCCTCCTCAATTCTCCATTAGAGTTGATCTGGTTTGTTTAGATTGTTTTTCTGCTCTTTCTGTACTACCCTCATGGCTTTCTATTAAAGACTTGGCTTCAGCCTCTCAAATGTGACTTCTTTGTGTCTCTGGATCAAATTCCCACATAACAGTGGAAGGAGCTTTCTATACTAGCAAAGATTTAATTTTCTCAACAAACTCAAGTAAAGATAATAACAAAACCAAATGAAAATACATCTGTGAACAGAGAAAGAAAAGCAAATTTACTTGTGATTTGATGGAATTGCAGTGAGTTTACATAACCCAGAGGAGAAATTGTCTTGATTCTTTCAATTTGTGAACATTGCTTTCATGTATTTACTTTATGTTATAAATATGTAGTGAAAATTATGTTTCACTTTTCTGTTATCTTACTCTTCTATTTTTTTCTTGAATGTGTTATCATTTTTCTGAATTCCTTATTTGCTAGGGCAAATATTTGGACCATCTGTATGTTTTATCTCTTTCTTTTCTTATGATTATGACTCAGATATTTAGTTACATTTACTTTTTTAAAAACTAGATGTATCAAACTACTCTGAAAGTTTCAGATAGTTTATCTTTCATTCTACCACAGAGTTCCCAACTCCTTTTAGTATAACAAGAACTGAGTTTGTCAGCTTAATCCACTAAACAAACAGGTAATTTAGGCATGTTTAGAAACATTAAAGTTACTTCCATTTCCAGATTGTACATACAGTATGCTTGTCCAAAACCTTTGATTGGAAACCTAGATGGTCTCTGATTCCTAGCTCTGTTCTTGGAACTTACCAATGGATAGTGCAAAAATCCTGCCAAGTAACATGGGGACAGACCAGAAAAGTATCTAGCTCTTATTTTTGACAGAATTTTATTTCCTAAGTCTTATGGAACTGAGAGATTTTTCCCTTTAGAAGATTTCTGCCTACTTCCACAAGTACCACTCAATAATAATTTATCAATATTTTTCTGTTAGTATGTTAGTAATTCTGAAGGTGTATTTGAGAACCTTTTTCTTTGGCCAGTCTTGGGACTTGAACTCATGTCCTGGGCATTGTCCCTGAGCTTCTTTTGCTCTACCACTTGAGCCACAGCAATACTTCCAGCCTTTTCTGTTTATGTGGTACAGAGGAATCAAACCCAGGACTTCATGCAGGCTAGACAAGACTCTATGCCACCCTCCCAGCCCGTATTTGAATACCTTTAACTTTCCAACCTTTTATCCTTTTATACCAGCCTCATGAAACCCCTAGACCCTTGCCTATTTTTTTTCTTTCCAAGAAAAAGCCTTTGCTTTGGCATGCATCCAATTTCTCGAAATACCCCACAAGGGCAAAACAGCTTGAGATCATCTTAAGTGACACATTAAAAACGATTCACCTCAAACGTTTAGTTGGTTTTCATCTTAAATGCCTTTTCCTTGCAAATATGACTATCGAATTGAGTTTGTTCTTCTTCCCACACTGGGAGCACAGACTTGTCTCTACCTACTACTATATCCAGAGTGCTCTCTATAACATTGCTGACTCTTGCACATCTCCACTTTGACATCCTATTTTAGGGGGGAAAGGGAGGAAAATAACTTAACTTTTAGAGCAATTTGAAGTTTATAAAAAAAATTGAGCAGAAAGTACACAATACATCAACATACCTGTTCTCCTGCTACAGTGTTTCTACATATTAATAGATCACATTAGTGTATGTTTGCAACAATAAGTGAATCATATTGATATTAACTAAAATCAATAGTATATTTTGGGGTTCATTCTTTTTGTAAAAAATTCTATATATTTATACCAATGCATAGCATCATATTTTAATATGCTATTACAGTGTTGGACAAGATATGTTTATGGTTCTAATCATGCTTTGGTTCTGTGATTCTCTCTTTCCAGCCAAAATTATGTAAATAACTGCTCTTCAGTTTCACTGTCTCTATAAGTCATCCTTTCCAGAATGGTATGCAGTTGGAATTATATTGGAGCCTTTCTGACTAACTTCTTTCATTTAGAAATATTTATTTACATTTCCTCCAAGTGTCTTTTGGCTTAGAAATACATTTCTTTTCAGTTTTTATTTGTATTCAATATAATTGAATATTCCATTGAATCAATATATTCCAATGTGCTCATCAAAACATTCATTAGCAAGTACTCAGATATTCCTAGTTTTGAGCAACAATGAATAAAGTTGTACAAGTGTTTGTGTGCAATTAATATTCTTCTTTTGTTTATATTTCACATTTCTTTGGTGAATCTAAATTTTCAAGTAATTTGGGTAATAAAGAGGAATTTGAAGAGAAGTATTTGAAATTATAATAGTATTTTCAGAAATAATGACAACCAATAACTACAAGGACAGAACCTAAGATAACATAAAATCAGGATAAATGCTTTAAAAAATCAATAACAAGGCATATAATACTCAAAATGTAGAAAATCAAAGAGAAGCAGTTCCTCCCTCCTCTCTTATATAACTTTGACAATTCAATTTATGTTTAGTTCAGTTGAAAAATGAAATTCAATATTGTTAAGATCATTTTGAGCAAATTATGTATTAAATGAATTAAGAATAATGGAAATAATTTTTTTTTAGTTTAGCTTCACGTGCTACTTCTCTAACATCCTTCCTTCTTTTGTATAAACAAGTCTTCTCCCCCTATTCTCTTTTCCTGCTGAGGACCATATGTAAGATTTTCTTGAAAGACTGCTGTGCTAGAAGCCAATTCTGTCAACTTTCTGTGAGAAGTCTTTATTTTTCTTTCCTTTAGAAAGAAAATTCCAATGGATACAGAACTCTAGGTAGATGGTAAATATTTCATTCTATTCTTCTAGAGTGTATAGATTTTTGTAGAATAAACTCAGTAAATTTCATTTCTTTTCCCCTGTAAGTTGTTTATTTTTCTTCACCTTATTTCACTGTTTTCTTTCACATTTGCCTTCTATATTTTGAATATGATATGCACAGTTGTGGATTTTAACATATTTTAAAATGGTGAGAAAAAAGTTTAAGATTGAGAACCTATGCAACAGGATACTCACAAGATACTATGTTGGAAATGATCTGTACAACTTGGAGGATAAGGAGGAAAAGAGGGAGAAAAATGGAGGGAGGGGGTAACAAGTTCAACAAGATAGGTTCTCATTAACTTACTTACGTAACTGTAAACCCTCTGTACATCACCTTGGCAATAAAAATTTTAAAAATAAAAATATTTATTCTGCTTTTTAGAGTTTCTATTATGTATGTATAAATAATTTTACAATGGGTCCATAGTTCTTAACTATTACATTCTAATTGTTCTTATTTTCTTTTGGTTTCAACCTTTCTCTCTATTCGTTTGGCATCTTCAATCTCACTGATTCTTCCTTGGTTGTGCCAAGTTTCATGATCAAATCACAAATTACTTCTTTTTAAAAAATCTATTTTTTGTCTGAAGGTCAGGTTTGAGGAGAGGGGGACAGACAAATGTAGAAAGGAATTGTGAATGAGTCCTCATAATATTCAATGTACATATGTGAAAATGGAACTAGGAAACTTAAGGGGATGGATAGAATTGACATAGATGGAAGAAAGTTATAGGTGTAATTGATGAATACATTGTACTTACAAATATTGAATTAAACCCCTTTTTAAAATTATTTAATGATAAAAAATAAATTTAATTAAAAAATCATCTAGCATTTCCCTAAGCCTCCAACAACACATGAATCTTCAGCATACATTTTAAGATTCAACCAAACAGCCAAGGGAGGGAATTGAAGATATATTCTTTTTTTAAGGTATCAAGTATATAGAGCAATTTTATTTACATTTTTTATTGTGAAAATACTGTACAGAGGGGTTACAATCACATGGGCAAGATAGTGAGTACATTTCATATCAAGCATTGTAGCCTCCTCCTTTGTTTACCCTTCCCATTCCTTCCCAGCCTCCCTCCCCCCCCACACAATTCTCCCTACCCCCCCTCCAGCAAAGTTATAAGTTCATTTTCAACATGACAACTTGTACTTCTCATTGTTGCAACGGGTCCACCTGTATCCTTATTTAAACGACTTGTTCTTCCCCTTCCCCTCCACAAATTATACCGACATCAAATACAGTGAAAGCAGGGGTTATACTGTGGGGGAAGGACATACAAAGCAACAAAGAAATAATCTTATAATTGCTTTACAAACAAATGCATAAAAAATTTAAATACATATCTTAGGGTTCATTTTCCTAACATCACCTTATCTGAACTTTTCTGCTTGACTCATATATATACTAGATATTGCAAATAAGGGAAACCATGGGAACAATGTTTCTTTGGGCCTGGCTTACTTCACTTAAGACAATTTTTTCCAAGTCTTTCCATTTCCTCACAAATGGGGCAAGGTCATTCTTTCTGATGGAGGCATAGAATTCCATTGTGTATACATACAACATTTTCTTGATCCATTCATCTACTGAGGGGCATCTGGGTTGGTTCCAGATCTTAGCTATGGTAAATAATGCTGCAATAAACATAGTTGTGCTGGTAGCGTTAGTGTGATCTTGTTTGTGACCATTTGGGTAAATGCCCAAAAGTGGGATTGCTGGGTCATAGGGGAGCTCTATGTGGAGTCTTTTGAGGAACCTCTATACTACTTTCCAAAGGGGTTGAACAAGTTTACACTCCCACCAACAATGAAGTAAGGTTCCCTTCTGTCCACATCCCCTCCAGCATCTGTTGTTATTAGAGTTCTTGATTTTTGCTATTCTAACTGGGGTGAGGTGGTATCTCAATGTTGTTTTGATTTGCATTTCTTTTATGGCTACGGAGGTTGAGTATTTCTTCATGTGTCTATTGGCCATCCTTTCTTCTTCAGAGAAATTTCTCTTTAAACCATTTGCAAACTTATTTATTGGGCAGTTGTTTCTTTGAGGATTTGTTGTTGGGGGATTTAATTTTTTGAGTTCCAAGTATATTTTAGATATAAGACCCTTGTCCGTTGTATGGCTAGTGAAGATCTTCTCCCAATCTGTGGGTTTCTATTGATCTTGCTAGCTATGTCCTTTGCCATGCAGGAGCTCTGCAATTTCATGCAATCCCATTTGTCCAACCTTTCTTTGATTTGTTGGGTTTCTGGGTCTCTATTAAGAAAATTTCTGCCTGTGCCAAGGAGACCTAGGGCTTCTCCTATTCCATCCTGTAATGTTTTCAGAGTGTATGCTCTGACTCCAAGGTCTTTGATGCATTTGGAGTTGATTCTGGTGCAGGGTGATATATAAGGATCTAGCTTTAGTTTTCTAAAGTAGTTAACCAACTTTGCCAGCACCATTTACTGAAGAGGCTGTCTTTCTTCCATTCTATTTTTTTAGCTCCCTAATCAAAGATTAGATGGCTAATAGGTCTGTAGGTTCATTTCTGGGTTTTCAATTCTATTCCATTGGTCCTGAAGTCTGTTCTTGTGACAGTACCAAGCTGTTTTGATTACTATGGCTTTATAGTAGAGTTTGAAATTTGGTATTGATATTCCTCCAGCAGTGTTCTTTCCGATGAGTAGCTATTCGCGGTCTTTTATTGTTCCGTATGAATTTTTGGATTGCCTCTTCTATTTCCTTGAAGAATGAGGTTGGAATTTTGATACTTATTGCATTGAATGTGTAGATAACCTTGGGAAGTATTGCCATTTCACGATGTTAATCTTTCCAATCCAGGAGCATGGGAGGTTTTGCCATTTTCTAAGTTCTGTTTTGATTTCCTTTTTCAAGATTTTAAAGTTTTCATCAAAGAGGTCCTTCACTTCTTTGGTTAAGTTTATTCCTAGGTATTTTATTTTTTGTGGGGCTATTGCAAATGGAGTTGCTTTCCTAATTTCAGCCACACTTTTCTCATTGTTGGCATACAGAAAAGCCATTGATTTTTGAGGGTTAATTTTATACCCTGCTACTTTGCCAAAGTTTTGAATCAGCTTGAGTAATTTGGGAGTGGAGTCTATGGGATTCTTTAAATACAAGATCATGTCATCTGCAAAGAGGGAGAGTTTTATTTCTTCTTTCCCTATTTGGCTCCCCTTTATGTTTGCATCTTGTCTTATTGCTATAGCTAGGCATTCTAATACTAGGTTGAAGTGAAGAGAAGTGGAGAGAGTGGGCATCCTTGTCTTGTTCCTGAGTTAAGAGGAAATGGCTTTAGTTTTTCACCATTAAGTATAATGCTGGCTGAAGGTTTGTCATATACAGCCTTTATTGTATTGAGGAATGTTCCATGGATTCCTAATTTTTCCAAAATCTTCATCATAAAGGGGTGTTGGATCTTGTCGAATGTTTTTTCTGCATCTATTGAGATAACCATGTGGTTCTTATCCTTGCTCCTGTTGATGTGATGAATAATATTATTTGATTTGCATATATTGAACCAGCTCTGCATCCCTGAAATGAATCCTGTTTGATCATGGTGTATGATTTTTTTGGATGAATTGTTGAAATCGATTGGCCAAAATTTTGTTGAGAAATTTTGCATCAATGTTCATCAAAGAAATAGGTCTATAGTTCTCTTTCTTTGATGAGTCCCTGCCTGGTTTTGGGATGAGGGTGATGATGGCTTCATAGAATGTGTTCGGTAGTGAACTTTCTCTTTCAATTTCATTGAAGAGTTGGAGTAGTATTGGTGTGAGCTCTGCTTTGAAGGCCTTGAAGAATTCCGCTGTAAAACCATCTGGTCCTGAACTTTTCTAAGCTGTGAGGTCTCTTACTGGTGTTTCTATTTCAATGCTTGATATGGGTCTGTTAAGATGGTTTAACTCATCTTGGTTTAGTTTTGGCATGTCAATATTTGCTAGGAAAAGGTCCATTCTGCCAAGTTCTCAAACTTATTAGCATGAATTTTTGAGAAGTATTTCCTTATAATGTTCTGAATTTTGGTTGTTTCTGTGGTGATGTTTCCACTCTCATCTCTGAGTTTATTAATTTGGTTGTGTTCTCTTCTTTTTCTGATAAGATTTGCTAAGGGTCTCTCAATTTTGTTAATTTTTTCAAAGAACCAACTCTTTGTTTTGTTGATTCTTTCTATAGTTTTTTTGGATTCTAATTCATTTAATTCTGATTTGATTTTAATTATTTCTTTCCATCTACTGGATTGGGGTTTTTCTTGCTGCTCTTTTTCAAGGAGGTTCAGATGTCTCAATAAATTTTTGGTTTCAGAACTCTCTAATTTGTTGATGTAGGAACTCAGAGCTATAAACTTGCCTCTGAGTACTGCCTTTGCTGTGTCCCAGAGGAGCTGGTAATTTGTGTGTTCATTTTTGTTGAATAGCATGAACATTTGCATTTCCTTTCTAATCTCTTCCATGACCCACTCATGATTCAGCAGTGTGTTGTTCAGCGTCCATGTGTTACCAGTCTTTTTTAGGTAGCTTTTGGTGTTGAGTTCTAATTTTATTCCCTTGTGGTCAGAGAGAATGCAAGGTATAACTTCAATGTTTCTGAATTTGGACAAGTTTGCTTTGTGGCCTAAAATGTGGTCTATTTTAGAAAATGTTCCATGTGGTGCTGAGAAGAACGTGTATTCTGATGCTGTTGGGTGAAATATTCGGTAGATGTCTGTTAAATCTAGTTGATCTATGCAGTTGTTTAGATCTGAGGTTTCTCTGTTGAGTTTTTGCCGAGTTGATCTATCTAGTGGGGAGAGTGGTGTGTTAAAATCCTCAACAATTAATGTCTTTGGATCTATGTAGGATTTGAGGGAAAGTAGTGTTTCTTTGATAAATTTGGGTGCTCCGTTGTTTGGCAAATAGATATTTAGAATTGTAATATCCTCTGAAGGAGAGATCCCTTAATTAGTATGTAGCAACCTTCTTTATCTCTTCTCACAAATTTTAATTTGAAGTCTATTTTATCTGATATTAGGATTGCAACTCCCGCCTGTTTATGGGCGCCGTTTGCTTGGTAGATTTTGTTCCAGCCTTTAACATTGAAAATGTGTTTGTTTTTACGGGCAAGATGTGACTCCTGAAGGCACCAGATAGACGGATTTTGTTTTTTAATCCAACTAGACAGTCTATGTCACTTAATTGGAGAGTTAAGTTCGTTAATGTTAAGAGATAGGACTGAGAGGTATTTGGGAGTTCCTGCCATGTTATCCACCTTCTTGGTGGCTGTGAAAACTGGGTTCTTCCTATGGTTCTTGGATTCTCAGTTTGGGTGCAGTTTCTTGGCCTTTATTGTGGTCTTGTTGGTTTTCTATGTGTAGGACATCTTTAAGAATCTTTTGTAGGGCTGGTTTGGTAGAGATGTATTGTTTCAATTTTTCTTTGCTATGGAAGGTTTTTATTTGGCCTTCAGTTATGAAGGAGAGTTTAGCTGGGTACAGTATTCTTGGTTGATAGTTGTTTGTTTTTAGGGCATGGCATACATCATTCCAGGCTCTTCTTGCTTTGATTGTCTCTGCTGAGAAATCTGAGGTGATTCTAATTGGTTTCCCTTTATAGGTGATTACCCTTTTCTCCTTGACAGCTTTAAGGATCTTTTCCTTGGTCTGAGTTGATCCTCTGTGGATTATAATGTGACGGTGGGATGTCCTATTCTGGTCTGGTCTATTTGGAGTTCTAAAAGCTTCTTGCATCTGAATAGGCCTGTCTTTTTGCATGTTCGGAAGTTCTCTGCTAGATTCTGTTAAACAAATTTCCTAGACCATTTACTTCTGTTTCTAGGTGCTCCTCTACACCCATTATCCTTAGATTAGGCCTTCTGATGGTGTCTTCCAAGTGTTGGATAGATCTATCATTATTTCTTGGACTTGTCTTGGATGGTTGTATGTTCTTTCTCTATAATATCTAGGCTGTCTTCAATCCCTGAGATTCGATCTTCTGCATGGTCTAACCTGCTGTCAAGATTTTCTACTTTGTTTTTTATTTCTTTTCCTTGTAGTTGGTCAGCTTTGATGGCTTCAAATTCTTTGTTGAAGCTTTGTTTTAGATCTTGTATGAACTTCTTTACTTCCTTAATTTGGTGTTCAGTGTTTATTCTTAAATCACTTAGTTGATTGGTTATGGTTTCCTTGGACTCCCATTCCTTCTGTTGGATTCCATTCAGCATTCCTTCCTGACTTCCCTCCCTGACTTCCTTCAGCTCTTTGTTAATGGATCCCATGAATGCCTTTAGTGATCTTTGTGTATTCTCATCCTGCTCTCTCAATTCCTGTATTGCTCTTTGCTTAGCTTCCTAACGTTCATGCCATTCCTGTAGTTCTCTTTGAGTGTTCTCAGCCTGCTCACACCATTCCTGCTTTTCTCTTTGAGTATTCTCAAGCTGCTCACACAAATCCTGTATCAGTTTTTGAGTAGCTTCCTCACGCTCATGATATTCCTGTATAAACCTTTGGATTGCCTCCTTTCTCTCCCTATTACGCTCATACAGAGTCCTTAGTAGGTTTTCAATCTTTTCATTTATCATGTTTGCCAGCAGTGTTTGTAGAGCTATTTGGGAACTCTCCTCTGGATTATTCATTATCTTTTCTGTCCCCTGATTATCATGAGTGGGAGTTGAGATACCCAGACTTGCCATTTTTCTTGTGTTTTCCCGGCTTACTCTGCTCATTTGGGATGAAAGTAACACCAGTTTTGTGCTAGAACACTATCTTAAGGCAAGCATCAAACAAAGTCTGTATTTGCACAGTCAATAGTCTGCAGATACAATCTTCGACATCAAACAACTATATATTAGTAGGTTATGAACCGCAAAGAAGAATTTGGTAAACCAGAAATTATTAGGTTTAGGAAGAGTTGTGGGTAAAAAATAGGAATAGAGTGATGTGGGAAGGCACAGGGAGTGTTAACTAAGTCCTAATCTCAAAGCAGGAAATAGATTGGATAGGATGAAAGTAGAGAGAGAAAAAAAATGAAGAAAGAGAAAGGAAACAAAAAGCGACCAGAAAAAATAGAAAGGTAAAAATTAAAAATATTATACAGGCTCGAAAACAAACTATTCAGAGAAGAACGTGAATATAATGAGAGAAGGGGAGGGATATAAAGGAGATGTGAAAAACTTAAAAATAAAAATACTTAAAATATTATATAGGTATAAAGAGGTAGTACTGCTATTAAGGAATTTAAGTCTAAGAGGTTTTGAATTGAGTAATAAATTTGTGGATTAAGTGTGTACACAATGGGGGATAAGGTCTAATAATGGACTATGGGTTTATCTGAGGATGTATAGAACAACAATTAAGTCACATAAAGAAGAATGAAAGGGAAGAAAAGGTTAAAAGGATAAGAAAGAAAGAAAAAAAGATCAGAAGTTCAGTAGAGCCAAACAAAAAACAAAACAAAAAAACAAAAACAAAAAAAAAGAAAGAAAAATGCACACACACTTATACCCCTAAAATAAAATTCTAAGAGGAAAAAAATTACTAGAAAACATTTTTTTCAAAAAGGTAAAAATTAAAGATTAAAATAATATTTTTTAGAAAAAATATTTTTTTATAAAAGGTACAAAAAAAAAGTTCTTTGATTTTTTTGGGGAGGGGTGGGAAAAATCCTGTATCTCCCTTTTGTCCTTAACCAGCCTCTTGTTGGAGTCTCTGGTCTGCTTGTGTTCTTGTGGCTTGGTTGGTTTCTTAAGTCAGTTTATTTGAACAGGCAGAAAAATGCTCTGCTTTCCCCAATGTTTTGTGATCCTCCTCCCAGGTTAGTTCAATGGGAGGCAGTTTTGCTTTGATTATCACAAACGAAGGAAGATGGCTTTTCCCTCAAGTTTGGAGATGCTGTGATGAGGCTAGGTTCTGAGTAGAGTTGAGGCCTTTCAGCAAACAGTAGCTTTTCCCTGGGGCTAGTTTGTGAGAAACTCACAGAGCCCAGCCTGGAGCCACTCTCAGGGTTTATGTTTACTGAATTTCAATTGATTGTCCAGGCTGCTAAAGGGAGGGGCAGCCTCTGGCTCTGATTACCCTGTGAAGAAAGCCACTCCTGGGGCTGGCGCCCAAGCTGGGTGACTTTTCCCTGGGTGGAGCTGAGTCTGGCAGGTCAGGTTAGGCTCCTGTGACCTGCTGAATGACTCTAGTTTACTTCCAAGGCTTGAGTTGGAGCTAGCAGCTCCACCGAGCTTTGTCAGTATCCAAGATGGAGATCACGGGTGCTGGGGGGGGAGGGGTGGCCTTCCCTCCTCTGCTGCCTGAGAAGGAGTGAGGATGTCAGGCTTCTACTCACGCCGAGTCTTGGTTCCTGGGTCGTCTCTGGTCTGCGAACTGCAGGATGAAGATGTCCGCTCCTTGTCGGTTCTTGCTGGTGTTGAGTAGAATCCTCTCGTCTGCCGCTTCTGGCTCCTTCGGCCCGGACTCTCTGTGATTCAGATATCGCTGTTACAGCCGCCGCTGCCACCGCTGTGGCCGCGGTGTTGGCTGTTGGCAAGTGCTCAGAGCTGTCTCCTTGCCTGTATTTTCCCTCTCTGGCCTAACTCTCTGACCTGTGATGGCACACTTGGTGTGGTTCTCTGGCTTAGGACTGTTCGCTGGAACTCTAAAACTGCTTTCTATGAGAGAACTTGTTTTGCCTCCAGCTTCTCCTCTGCCATCTTCCTGGAACTCGAATTGAAGATATATTCTAAAGAGTAAATATTTCATGAAAGAAGATCCCTTCCTTCTTTATAGGCAATTTTAGTGATATTATTTAATTTGGAATATTAGACCATGTATAGACTCAGAAAGTCCTGGAGAATTTGCACTACAAGCCTTTTCAATGTTATCATCTCAAAAGTGCAACCTCATGGCATACAGTTTCTTTTTCCCCCAACTAAGGCCCTAATCTTGGCATACAAAACTTGCTTAGCATAACACCTGCTCTTCCTTGGAAACTCATTTAATATGATACTTTTTTTCTAGTGCCAGATCAGTTTTCTAGGTTTCCTAGGTTTCACTTACAAACTTTCCTAACTCAAAAAGTTCTGTGTCTTGAAACAAATTTTTAGCATTTTTTCTTTATCCAAGTATCAGTTATACATGCCCCAGCTATCTAACTATCTTTTCTTGATAGTTATTATGCTCCACATGTTTTTCTAGTGCTAATAATTATGTTTCCTTTCCAGTAGCGTACTATCCCAGGTCACCAAAAGTAATATTTTAACAATTGCATAGCTGTGTTAAGGTAACATCTATCTTCTACTGATAGGGAGCCAAAGAGTAGCCAAATAATTATCCCATCATTTACTTTCTTGAATCTTTCCTTGTATCATTACAGAGACTGAGTTTGCTAGGAAGAAGAACCAAAAATTATCTTTTATGAGGTTTGTAAGGCCATATTATTTATATTATTCCATAGCTACCTGCAATAGGAGAATATTTTCTAGTCCTTTTGGTTTGCAATTCTCAAACATATTAGAACCTGAAGCCCATATTTCCTAAGGTTCTATCTCATTTAATTTGAATAGATGAATAGGTAGCACGATATCTATGATAGTTAAAAGGATGAATCATATCCACAGCAGGACAATGAAGGACATTCTGGGATCTTAATTTTCTACTCAGAACAGCACACAACTTTAAATGTATGAATTGCTTATTTCTGAAACTTTCAAGTTACTATTTCATGGCTGTATGTGGGTAACTCTACTTTGGAAAATGAACCCAAAGACTCGGGACTACATTAGTGGGTTAAGATGATGTATTCCAACTTCTAAATTTTCCTTAAAGAAAGGGCCTGATCTGCTCATATAATTATCACAGAAAAATAACTGCCACTTGAAGTGGCATGAAAAACAGAAAATGTTCTTTGAGGAGTATTTCACACTCTTAAATTGTAGCTGAAGAAAAGAAATCAGAGGTGATTGTCTGTGAATGTAATTTTAAATACATCAAGTGTTTTGCTGGCAAGGTTTCTGAAGTTGAGGGTTATAATGGCTATGACAGCAAAATTGAAATCCCTAATGTACTTTCAAAATACTCAGCACTATTCCTTTCAGCACTTCAGTTTATTCTTTATGCTTGGAAAATTCATGTAAGTTAAAACACTTCTTTGTTTTGAATATATTTTCTCTGTAGACTCATTTTAGTTCAAAACAAAAGCAAACTGGAAAACTTTGGATTCAGGAGAGAGCAGGGAAAAGGAAATTTCAGTTGTTTAATTATGTAATCAAATGTTTGTTATTATATCCCTCAGATCCAATGTAATTGCTGTTACCTTATTTGGCTCCTGATTCTCAAACCTTACTAAAGAACTTGTTTTCTTAGTCTTGTTTGATGTCTAAAGAGTGCTTTGCCATTCTCTCTTCAGCTTGATGATTCCACTCTGATAAACTTATTTGGAGATATCTCTGTGGATATTCGCACGCTTACCAGCCCTGTGAAGTGAGATACTACCCCAGAAGTTTGTACCTGACCCTGGAATCCTCACTATAATTTCTGCCTTTGAAATCTCTTTACATCTCATGACTTGAACTGCAACAATTCTGCTGAAGATGTTTAATTCTGCACATGTAAAATATGAACACTAATTTCAAATTCCTTGAAAGACACACAGCATTCAGATGGTTTAAAAGAGATTATATCAAGATGTCTTGTACAAGTATGAGGAATATGATATGTTGAATTAAATATGTCATGTTGAATTAAAACCTCTTGGTACAACTATTTAAAGATATTTTTTATACAATGTACACCTTTCACTTACCAAATTTGTTTTGATTCTTCCCGTATTCCTTTCCCCTATGATACTGAGGTTTAAAATTCAAGACCTTATATTGCTTTGCTGGTGCTTTGCCATTTGATCCAGTCCTGCTATTTTCTGGTTATTTTGGAGTCTAAAGGATTTACCTGCCCAAGCCAACCTTGCTCCGTAGCCCTCTGGTTGAGTAGCTAAAATTACAGTGCCACCCTTGCCTATATTGTTTAATCAAGATAATTCCATCACCATCCACCATTCTATGGATATATTGTTTTTATATCACTTTCCACAGCACTAACATCAATTCATAAATCTTGTTCATTCAATGTCCCCCAACCTCCTCAAACTTTAACTATTTGTGAATTCCTTACTCTAAGCGGTTGTAATCTTTCACTCAATTGCTCGGTGCAGAGGTTTGAATGTAGGTGCCCTCAAAGACTAACACAGAAATTTCATTGTAATTGTGTAAGGATGCATAAATTGAGGAATTGATAGGAAAATAAGGGTAAATCACAGTTGGGTGTGGTTGTGCATCCTGTAACACTAGCATTTGGGAAGCTGAGGCAGCGAGATTACACGTTTTAGGCTAATTTGCACTACATAGCAAGGTATTATCTCAAGTCTAAAAGTAAGAAGTTGGAGCCCTGTTGGGTGGCAGTACTACCTAAAGAAAAATACAGTGCAGCCTTCATTGGTCTTTGCCCTTCTGCTAGCCTATCATTCTCCCTTTAAGGTGTGAACAGACAACTCAAGGCCGCACTACAGAATCATACGTACCAAACATGATACTGGACTTGCTAACCTCCATAACTTTGAATCTACATTCATTATGAAGTACCCAGCCTCAGATAATCTGATGCAGCAGCAAGCAAAAGATAAATAAAACATGTGCCTAACTACAAAGGTCTTCTAACTAATGTCTCTTTTCTCTGCTCATCTTTCAACTAAAATTTCTAAGATCAGAATATGATAGTTTCCTTTTACATATCACCAATAACTGGTATATATATATATATATATATATATATATATATATATATATATATATATATATATATATATGTGTGTGTGTGTGTGTGTGGCTCAACAAATATACATTTAATTTATATTACTTGCCTTCTCTCCTACAAGTCTGCAATCTGTGACAGAGTACCTTGGATGACATAGAAGAAAATGATATTGGAACCACCTCTATATGTCATTTGTTGTCTGGGGCTTTTGTCTTCTGGGAAGGATAGAAATAACCTTAAGCAGACTACAGATAGAGACAGACAGACAGATATAAATATAGATAAGACATACATTTATCTATATATTATCTGTATATAGATATCTATATATTTATCTAGCTATATATAGATATAGGTGTATCTATGTATGTGTATATATGTATCTATCTATCCATTTCTTTGCAAATGATCTCTCTTAATTAGGTAAATGTTAGATGAGTCAGCATACATTGAGAACAGTATGGAAGAAAGTTTCATGACTTCATTAAGGAAATTACCTGAGATGAAAAAATATATCCTGGTAGACAAAACTGGTTTCAGACAATGGGAGTGGAGGTGGGGATGGAAGTATAACATTGGTAATAGCTTTCAGTTTTGCAGACAAAGGCAAAGAATCAAAACTCCAGAAATCGGTAGAAACTGAAAGGTAAATTTCCTATCTGTCTTCGTGATGAACTCATACCTGTCAAGGAGTTTTATATTTCATGATAATAGAAATCAATTCATTTACTCAACAATATAATAGCAACAATACCAAAAGAATCAAGTACTCATGATTACCTTAACAGGTACAATGAAAACATTTGACAAAAATAAAAAACGTATTCACAGTAAAAATCCTTAATATATTAGGAACTGAGGGCACATCATGGATTCAAGAAGTCAATTTCTCTCTTACATACACACATAATAACAACAATAAACAAACAAACAAACAGAGAGACTGAGAAAGGAAAAGAAAGACAGAGACAGAGAGAGTGTTACGGAGCATGAGCGAAGCCAGGCAGGTAGGTTCACAGGCAACCCTGGGATTCCATCCATGTGACTCATTCAGAACAAGTTGGCTAGGTGTAAGGGGTGTGGAGGGGAATGAGATACTATAAATACAGGACACAGGGTTTCCTTTTGTGGTTTCAATTTTCTACAATTTAACATAGCAATGATATTACAACTCTGAACATGCTAAAGCCTATAAAGTCTACCACTCTAATACAGTATTAGTGGTATGCGAGTTTAAAAAGTGTTGTAATGTGGGCAGGCACACAGGATATCAACACTGTTTAGAAATGTTGATAATTATACAGATTAATCAAAGTATGCTTGACATGTTCTATCTTTCAATTTTGGCCAACATTCTAATTACCAACTATAAATCTTTTTGTGTTATGTACAAAATAATATTGTTTACCTACTTAATATTAATCTTTTAATTTATTCACAATTGTTATTAGATACCCACTCTTTCCACCTACAGCCTTGCACTGCATTGAAGCCAACACTGTATGTACCAAGAATGCATCTGACCTCTAAAATGTTCATTTCATTCTCTTCACTGATCATTTAACCCAAATAAAGTAAGGGAAAGAATAGAAATGTGCTTAAGAATAACTGAAAATTTTCCTAAATATTCTTAGCAAGCTACTGTAAATATTTCTCCCTCCAAACATTGCCTGAATACAACAGCTGGAAGTTTTCAATTTAAGTACCATCCTGAAGATAAAGGAAACAGTGGTATAGCAGAATATCATGTTGCCAAGACAAGCAATCCCAGAGCTTGCTCTAACTTTAGACTTTGAAGGATGATAAACATTTCCCTTAGATTTTGACCAGTTTAAATTTGATGTTCCATTGTCTGGTGTTAAAATATGCATTTGATACATATTGAGTTGCTGAACTAAAGCATAATTGTGAGCAAATATCTGTCAATTTCTGTCACATATATTTTCAGTGTAGGTTTAGCCATCTCTTACTTGTGATATATATAAATAACATGCTGTTATCAGAAAAAAATAAGCTGGGTAGTAAATTTATACTTTCCATATGTAATTTAAATAGCACAAAAGACAAGATTATCGAATCAGTTCACAAAATTTGAGCTCTTAACCCTTATTAAACATGTAATAGTTTTAAAATACAAGCAATCACAAGGCATAAGCTCAGAAAACTCTGTGAATAGTTTTAGATATCCATTATTGCTGCATATGTTCTATAGGGAATATCAGTGTTAACAAAAGTAAGCATTTCATTCCAAACACCTACATTTAAAATCTTACAAGTACCTTCCATGGCAGTGTCTACAAAACCATGCCTCATGAACATATATCAGAGTTTTAGCCACAATAAACAATTTAGACTAATCAAATGCAGATTTGGTCTCTCATTAGTATCTCTCATTAGCATATTACCAAGGGGATTTGATTGGGGTGACATTTTTTTTCTGTAGGCATTTTCAAAAGAGAACTTTCCACAGTCCACTTACAAGTTTTTATCAATATTTCTCTTTCAAGCATTTCATAGTTCTTTTGTAACATTTTCTAGACTTGCCAAACAAATAAGCCACCAGGACTTGAACCATTCGATGGGACGTGTACATTCCACCCACAATGTATGTAATTATAATAAATTCTGTGCAGTATGTTAATATTCTGTGAGAATTTTCCTAGACAGTTTCTTAGTCACATAAATATTACACAAACATTTCTATCTTCATGGAAGTATAATTTAGATACAGTAAAATTAAAGTTTAAATGTATAATTGTACAAATTACCACAGGCACATAAAGCCCTTTAATCATAACCACATGAAGTTTCGAATAGTTTAATAAGTCTCTAAGCTCCTCCTTTTGCCTTTGAAGGTAAAATTTCCCCACATATTTAATCCCTCTAAAAATTATAATTTCTTTATTGTCATTTGATTGTTGGAATGTCATACTAGTGGAATAATGGAGAATACAGTCTTTTAAGAATCATTCTTTTACCATGGCATATTTGTAGCTCACCCATACTGTTATGTGCGTTATTAGTTATCTGTATTTTATTACAGAGGAATACTCTGTTGTATGTATTTTTCAGTGTGTGGTTAGCCCTCCTTTACTTGTGGGGTATATAGATAACATGTTGTGATCAGGAATAAGACCACAATGAGACATATTATAGAAATATGTCTTCATTGTCTTAGGGAAGAATCTAAAATTGGGAATGTTGTGTCATAGTAGCGCACTCAATTTTTTTTTCCAAAGTATGGGCACAAAGATCACATTTCACTCCCAAAGACATATGAATTCACAATTTTGCCAGATTTTGAAATTATTATATTTTTTATTTTGTCTGTTCTACAGGTTATGAAATTTGTTGTTGTTTTTCCAATTTTTGTGTTGAGAAAGGAATCTTTGTATGTCAGCAAGTGCACAAGTTAGCCTCTTAACATCTGGGTTCATGTGACTTTTCTGTTTCAGTTTTCCAAGTAGCTGGGACTATAGGTATATAGTATTATTTTTGATTTAGTTAGAATTTTACTAGTTAATCATGACATCAAGTTTCTTTGGGGAGGATTTATTTTGCCATCGATAAATCTTAATTGAAAAGGGCCGGCTGGGAAAGTGCTTCAGTGGTACAGTGTTTGCTTTACATGCATGAGGCCCTGGGTTCAATTCCTCAGCACTACATAAGCAGAAACGGCCAGAAGTGGCACTGTGGCTCAAGTGGTAGAGTGCTAGCCTTGAGCTGAAGAGCTGAGGGACAGCACCCAGGCCCAGAGTTCAGGCCTTATGACCTCCACAAAAAAAAAAAAAAAAAAAAAAAAAAGTGCCAATTCTAACATTTTGGAGATGCAAAAAAGTAATTCATGATAGCTTATAGTTAAACAGAATACTAGCACCTAGGTCTTTTCCTATTTCCTAACAGCTTCATTCTTTTGTGTATCTTTAAGTTTTAAATTATTCAGAAATATTATTCCTTTGGCCTTAATACTTCCTTTAACAATTCTTGAAATGATGACCTATTTATGAACTCTCTCCACTTTCTATTTTCTTAATTTTTTATTTTGCTTTCAGTTTTGAAAAATATTATCTTTGATCATCTCTTTCTAGATTGACAGCTGTTTTTTGAAGTTTTCTTGTGACACTTTAAGAATGTCACTTCTAGGGCATCCAGTGCACATGAATTCTGAAAACAATCTGCTGTGTTTCTTCTTTTTCTTTTTTGTGTATCTATCATCTTATTTCTCCGGATGACTTCAGGACACTTTGCTTTTAGGCAGTCTGAATATGATGTGTATTGTATTCAATTTCAAAAATGTATTCAACTTGGGTTCACCAAATTCATCACATCTCTGGCTTAATGTCTTTTAATTTCGATATTTTTGGAAGTATTAAGTTTTAAACTACTTGTTCCCTCATCTGTTTCTTCTCTTGAGATTTTGGTGAAATATAACTAAATTTGATATTTTTGTAGCTCTGGAATTTCATATTTTTCCTGTATTCTATTTTTCATATTAAGGTCTGAATGTCACAGATATGTGGGTTAATTTCTGAGTCTCATTCTGTTCAGGCCTTTGTCTGTAGATTGATGTTTTTCTTCTTTTTTTAAATCTACCTCTTAATTTGTTATATTTGTAGCTCTATATCATTATTATCACAAAAATGTAAATAGCAACTATGGGATTACTGTGTGTACTGCAACAATCCAATTGGGAGCTGATCCAACTCTGGGATTTCTTGGATTTTGTTGTTGGTTGTACCAACAGATTTTTTTTCAATGCTTTTGCTCCACCGTCATATTTCAGCTTTGATTTTACACATAGTATCTTAAAGGAGTTTTATCTTTATGACATTGTACATATACCAGTGATAAACAGTGGTTGCTTGATATCAAAGATTTCAGCTCCTGGCAAAATCTTATGACTGATTTTTTTTCTTAACAACAGACATTAAGAAATGATTTACCTCTCAGCAAAAGCTGCCCTTCCCAATAAGAATTAATGCATGAAAATATGCATTGAAGTTCCTAAAGGGAGCTGCGGGCAATACTCACTTTCACCTGCCAGAGCTGGATCTTCCGAACTCTGTCTAACTCCATGGCACGGCACTTCCCAGGTGCAGAACCTCCTCATTGGGGTGACTGGGGGGAAATGGATTTGAAGATTCCCTTCTCCTACATTGAAACTCCATACTCAGTAATTTTCAATTTCTAGAACTCTCCCTTTTCTTTTCCCAGGCACAAGTCTATATCTTAGTGGGACATTTTGTCCATGATAGCTCCATAGTGGGACAATTCCTACCTGTATGCTGATTGCCTCCACCCATTGCCAGGCCATTCCAAGGTGGGAACTGAAGATGGAGGAGTTCTATCTTCTGCAGTTTGGTCCTTGACTGCACTACGGAAGTAAATGATTAAAGGCTCTAAGAATACTTCATTCTGGCATACTGACTCAGTTGGCTACTCCAATAGCTGATTTTTCTGAGGCTCAGCTGAACTCTAGATAGTGCATAATGTTTGCTAAATTGCTGGAAGGAAACAGAGTTTTAAACTCAGCTGTGGGTCATAAGAGTTGGGTTTTCCCAGGAATCCTAACCTTCTGGTGGTTAGAGCTGTTTAATGGCCAAAACCCACTTTGCAGCCTCCTTCCAATGCATACAGTAATTTAAAACAAAAAATAAACCCTTTCTTCAGATGTAGTATCTACTTATATGCTGAGTTCTTCAGGTCTTATTCTTGCAGTGGCTTAAGGCTTTGTTTTCTGCTTCAGAGAGGATCTTGGTAGAGGGTGTGTGTGTGTGTGTGTGTGTGTGTGTGTGTGTGTGTGTGTGTGTGTGTGTGTGTGTGTGTGTGTGTGTGTGTGTGTGTGTGTGTGTGTGTGTGTGTGTGTGTGTGTGTGTGTGTGTGTGTGTGTGTACGTGTGTTTAGCTCTCAGGGAAGAGCCTCTCTGTGAGCCCAAACTACTCAGCTGTCTCAGTTTCTCACAAATCTACACCTGTACACTACTAGAGCCTACCTAGTTTATATTAATCCAAACAACCTTTTATCTCTACTTTTCATCCCTACTTGTATGTTACCAACCATAGTATTTCTCCATACTCATCAAGAGATAGATATAGATTTTTGTCTCACTTACTTCTGAGTTTCATTTAGTTGTTTTCCTTCTCCAACTATCTCTTGGGCTCAAAACAGATTATTATTTGGTAAATCATCTGTATTTTCATTACAGTTATTCTGAAAGTGATAGCTTTTCCCAAGTTCTTGCATCCTAAGCAGAATTTCATATTTTGATGAACATTTGATGGTGAACATTTTTAACCAAAAAGTTACTGCTACTATGGTTCTGTGTAATGTAGAGGAATTTTATACCTTTTGTGTTTTGAATCTGGACATTTTAATAGTTGTTGTCCACATATATTTTAATTATATTCTATCAGTTATCTTGAATAAACACTTTCATTATAGCAGAGAGACTGATGATCAGTACACCAACAACAGAAAAATCATACACAGCTATTCCTTCCAACAGACACCACTTTTTCTTGTAAACTGCATGTTCTTATTCAATCGGTCTGTCGATGAGAGGCTATCTTTCAGTAAATTCTAGGCTCCATCTGCTTTATAGTCATAATTGTATCCCAGAAATCCTAGTAAACGTTTTACAGATACTAGTGTATAAGTGCCATCATGTAATAGTGAAAGCAGCTATTTTATTTCATCTATCCAATTCCCAACTAGCTGTATAAAAGAGAAATTGCCTTTTATTCTGTAGAACAAAGCCACTGAAGTCAACATATCAGACAATAACAACCTGCCTTAATTTGTTTTACCACCAATCTCAAGCCCCTGTCCTGTCCTTTTAGCTCTGGTAAGCATTGGCTTTTAAGTATTTTATATTCCATAAATGCTAAAAAAAAAAAAAAAGCCCTAATTTTTCCTTCAACGACAGTGCAAGAATGATTTTGGTAATGTATGTTTTTCAGTGGTAATTATTCAGTTAGTCCTTATTAAATGATCTTTTAAAATATATTAAATGGTTTCCAATCTTGGTCATTGCCTGAAACAGAAGTCCCTTTAGTGTTTCTGTCTGGGTCAGCAAATGATGGTAAGTAGTTGAAGATCCATTTCTTGAATCTTCACAGTTTTTTATAGTGCATGGCTAGTTCTGATCAAGCCACTACATATATTCATACTATGTAATTGTGTATGATTTTCATAAAGTTATGAAAACCCTGACCCCCCTGAAACATCATGAGCCACATAAGGTTATCATTTAGGCATATTCAGTCCTGCATGAATTTATGGCATCATATATCACCCTTGAATGTCTCCAAAGAGATACAATTGGTAAGACCTCGAGTCTCATCCAAATGGACCTATCTTGAATCTCTTCAGGTTCCATTTTCAATTGATATTCACATACCATGTATTCAATGTAGCAAATAAAGTTCTGACAGGCTGGGCAGGCAGCAGCAATCTGCTTCCTGTCATTGTCTGGCAGCTGTCTTAGCAATGCATCATCCTGATTAATAGCCAGGCAGAGTGGCAGAGCTTTGCTGTTGAGTATTCTCCACCCTCTGTGATTCATTGGTAGTACTTTTTCAAATCATCAAAAAAAATCAGAATGCTAAATATAAACTGTGAATCAACTGGTAGTAGTTGTTTACTAAGTTGAGGTATCCAAGTACTGTGTCACTTTTTTTTTCACCAACTTATCTAGGTGGAGCTTTGCAGGCAGAGTTCATAAATCAGCAAGAGATCTATGGCTGTTTCCTGGGAAAAGTACGTCCAGAGTTTTCCCCCAGCATCTAGTGAATGCCAATCTGAGAGAAATAGCTGCAATTGTATTCTCTGTCTGTGATGTAGTCTTGTGGAAATCGTGTAAAATACATTGTTTGCTGAGCTCAGTGAGCACCCAGTTATTCTATTTCCATGTACTCTTTCCATTTCTGTGACTAACACAGTCACTTCTTGGTTTCATTTTGGGGCCATAGAGGTATTCAACATCCATAGATGGTTCAGAGGGCATATATGCTAATGCTACAGTATCATCAGAGTTCAGTGTATGGCGAAATAGAAAACTGTATTAGAAACTATAAACCTTTGGAAGATAAAGATTAAATGCTAGGTCCATAACTAGAAATTGATCACCTCCAGGGAATTAAAGAGATGGGGACATGGCAAGCACATAGAGATTTTAGCTTCTACCGCAGTTTTGTATTCTACTTCCAAATGCCCTGATGACATTACCAAAATAATTGGTAAAGACTATGATTCAAAACTAGGAGTCAACATTCTTTCTTGCACTTCAGAGGAAGGAAAGGTACAGCTCTCAGAGAAACACCAATCAATGTACTCACAATTCTTAAACATTCCTCTGGGATATTTGGAGAAATCTCAAATTAACTGTTAACATAGAATCAAGATTCTTCGGCCTGAGAGTTGGAGTTAAGAATCTCACATTTAAAAATGCTTACATTTAAAAATGATTTATAATGAGTTGGCCTGGGGATGTGGCTCAGTGTTAGAGTACTCACCTACCACGCATGAAACCCTGGGTTTGATTCCTCAGTACCACATACACAGAAAAAACAGCAAGTGGCGCTGTGACTCAAGTGATTGAGTGCTAGCCTTGAGCAAAAGAAGCTCAGGGACAGTGCTCAAGCCATGAGTTCAAGCCCAATGACCGGCACAAAATAATAATAAAAAAAAAGTCAACAACTATAGCCAGCCTTGTGCTAAGTGCTTTATTCATATGGACTTGCATAATCTGCATAGCAAATGTCTGAACTGTGAAATTTATTTCATACCATAGTTGGGTAAAAGAAGACCCTGAGCTAACAAATATCATGTCAAATATCAAGGTCACAGAGCTCATGTGTGGAAACTAGAGTAGGTAGAATATATTATCTCACAAATTGACATTTTCAAGTAATTATTTGACATAATTCCAAGTAATTTATAGAATGTTTTACAGTTTCACTTGTATTGTTTGAGAATAGTGATGAATAAATAATTTGTCTTCTAGTAGCCAGCAAAGAATGTTTTCCTAAGGAAGGCATGTGTGTTAATAAGACATATATTTCATTCAAAGTCTGTCATCATTTTAGATTTATGTCAAGGGGCCAGTACTTAAGTTATAGTTTATTTATATGAAAAATAAAAAAATAAATTGCTGTTTTAACTGTTTATAGCTTTCTTATGAAGTTGAAAGAGAAATATTTTTTTAAAAAAAACTCTTGTAATCCTTAAACTGAATTTTATTAACAAAATAGTGTAAATGGTAAATAAAACCATAAAGCAGCAATTAAACCTTCAGCTTTGGAAATAATATTGATTTTATTCCAAAACATTTTTCAGAAATAAACAATCCCTTGTGCATAATTAGAGTCTACTTTCTATTCTATCATAACGTTGAAAATGAGATTAGCAGCTGGGTGCTGGTGGCTCATGCCTGTAATTCTAACTCCTCTGGAGACTGAGATCTGAGGAACACAGTTTAAAATTAGTGAGACTCTTATCTCCAATAAAGTACTCAGAAATAGTTTGAAGTGGTGCTGTAGTTCAAGTGGTAGAGCACTAACCTTGAGCACAAAGTGGCTCAGGGGCAGTGCTCAGGCCCTGAGGTTAAGCCTCAGGACTGGCAAAAAAGAAAAAAGAAAAGAAAGAAAACAAGATTGGATTTTCTTTCAAGTAGATATTCTAAACCTGCTTATTAAAATATTGAGATAAGTTATTAAGTAGATTTAAATAGAACCAATGAATAAACCAATTTTCTTGATTAATTTGATGATTCTGTTCCATTTCACGATATCTTACTTTTAGTAAAAGAAATATTACCTCTGAAATAGAATAAAACAAATATTTTTCTCAAAAATATATATTTTTTTGAAAACTCAAAACTGCTGGTTAATCTTTTCTCAAATCCTATCTGCCCTGAAGAACATCTGTCCCAGGCCACTGCTTGTCTAAGAGAATACTAAGGCACTTCAAGCAGTGCTGAACCCAAACCACAGCTGCAGCCAAGCCAAGCTCCCAGACAGCAGAAGATTCTCTGCCTAGCTTAGCCAGTGGGTGACTTGGGTATACAAGTCACAAGAATAAACAAGCAAGCACACTTCCTTGGAGATCTGAGTGTTTTCTGTTTTGAGCAGTTTGCTTGATATTGACATAAGTTATTAAGCGACTAAACAGCAATTGGTACAATTACAGCATGGGACTGTAATAATTTCAAGATTTCGTGACAATTTCATTATTTCGTCAAAAAGGATTTTCAGAAATACATGACACCATACAGATAGATGGATAGATAGATAAAATAGATGTATTATTTAGGAATGGTGGTACAATTTCATCTTGTAAAGAACATCCTAGTAGCAGATAAAGTATGTTTTCTAAGGAAAGCATATATGGTACTTAATAATACAATGCACATATACATAGCATATATAATATGAATAGTATATAAATAGTATGCCATTGATAAATATTATTGATTAGTTTTTAATTAAGTACTGTTTAATAAAATAGTATGTACATACTACACACTATATATATATGTATATATATATATATATATATATATATATATATATATATATACACACACACACACACACACACTACTAGCACTGAAGTCTTACTTTGATTTTTCCATGGCCTTTTCTAATTTAAGTCTTCATTATGTAAGATAATCACATAGAAATTAGAATTAAAGACAGCCTTTTATTCTAATGATAAATACTATTTTAGGCATTAGTAAATGTGCTGGTTATATAGAATAATACTATTTTTTTCTTTCTAAACTTTCTGGAGTAACTGATGTTAAAAAAAACTCAAAGAATTTTTATAAATGTATTCCTTCCCATTCAGTTATCACTCTGCTTTCTGACCACACTTATCTTTTTCAGAACTTCAAAAGTGTCATGCTCACTGCCACATCAAAACACCTACCTTGAACATCTCTTCCCTACTTCTTCACAAAGATATGATGTAGCTTATGTTTGAAACCTCAGTACAGAAATATTCTTGGGCAACCTGTTAAACAATGCAGTTTCTTTTACATACGTACTCTTGCGATTTTGAATTATTTTATCTTTATACCACCTCTCTCTTCTAATCAGCTGCAAAATCCAAAAAGCAAACACACACCTACAAATACACATACACTGTGTAAGAATTAATGCACATATATACATATACATATAGTAGAAGTGGTGCTGTGGCTCAAGAGGTAGAGCGCTTGCCTTGAGTTGAAGAGCACAGGGACAGCACCCAGGCCCAGAGTTCAAGCCCCATGACTGACAAAACAAAAACAAAAACAAAACCACATATACATATAGTAAATACACACTTATAAAAAGTAGAAAGGAATTTAAGATGCAAAATGCTGAATGAAATGTTTTGGGGAAATCATTCACAACGCATAAAAAGATACTATTTGCTTACATGACTAAGACTTCTGACTATTGTTCTCTCTAGAATACCAGTATTTTTCCTTTTATCATTTTCCTGATGTTTTGGACATTTTCATTACTCAGCTCAAGGAATACATAAATATTCATGAGATTACAGCTAGTCCTGTTGGTCAGTTAATAACTTATAATGATGCATTTCATTTTGAATAGAGGAAATAATTTTGTCAAGGAAATTTCATGCATGCTTTGTTTTTGGTATGCTGCAACTTCAAGCAACAACTCTTGGGTAATTTATATAATAGCAGTCCTACTTACCCATGCATATGTCACAATATAATTCTCTACAAGACAAATATGTGTGATTACATTCACTAAGTAACACTGAGGAGCTTCAAATCACTCACTGTGAAAGCTGTAACTGCTTGGGCAAAATTAGTTTGCCTTTTCATTTAGTTTCTAGTTTGTTTCATTCAGAGATTTAGCTTTCAATGCTCAGGAATCAAAGGAAGGAAATTTGGACATATTCAAGATCAGAGAGTGGAAGGATCAGGAGAGTCAGGGATGAAGAGCTAAATAATTATCTTTGATATTTTTATTGCTGTTTCTTTGAGTGAAGTTAGAAACCTTAATGTACCAAAAGGACTAAGAAGAAATTATTGATTTTGGTTAAATTATAAACACCATTGACTTGATGGAAGTAAAATTAGTATAACCTTGAGTTTAAGTCTACTTGTTCATCTAATTCCTTATACCTCTGAAAAACAGGTTAATAGTAAATAGTAAGTTGTAAATAGTTGGGGCTACTAATCATAGAAGAGTCACTTTCTGAGAGCTTTCTAAAAGTTTTCCATACACTCTTAATGTTATATATCATTCTCACAGTCTGCAAGGGCAGATGCTATGGTTTGAATTTGCTGTGTATCCCCCTTAAGTACCTAGAGTAGAACATCAATGCAATGACGTTGAGCTTTTTTTTTTTTTTCTTTGCCGGGTGGGGCCTGAACTCTGGGCCTGGGCGCTGTCCCTCAGCTCTTCAGTTAAGGCTAGTGCTCTACCACTTGAGCCACAGTACCACTTCTATCTTTTTCTGCTTATGTGGTGCTGAGGAATCGAACCTTGGGCCTCATGCATGCAAGGCAAGCACTCTACCACTGAGCCACCTTTAAGCTGGTTGATCTTTAAGAGCCAGGTCCTAGTAGTAGAAAGCTCAAGGCCATAGTGCCCAACCTGCAAAGGAATGAATGCAGTTCCTCCAGGGCAGAGTTAGTCTTGGAGAAATGGTCTTTTCTTCATGCAGGTCCCATGTTTCTTTTTCTTTCCGTTCCTCTGCCATGCTGTAACACAATCACAGGACCCTCATCAGGTACCATACTGATGGAATTTTAGCCACCAGAATCATGACTGAACAACCCCATTTGTCTTTAATAAATACCCAGAATCAGATATCTTATTATAAGAACAGAAGGAACACATAAACATTATTTTCCTCAAGTATGCCATATAGGAGACTCTAAAATAGAGAACTGAAGTAACTGAAATAACACTCAATGTTATCATAAAGTCTAGCTTAGATTTAAACATGCCTTCAGTAAGAGTAGGCTTGCAGACAGGGAAAGGAGGCTACGATCATGAACGATAACATAATATCTTCCATACTTGTCCAAAGGGAGTGACTGCTTATGCTCAACTTTTTCAAAAAGAAAGCAGGGAAGTATACTTTTCATAGCACTCTTTTAGTGTTTTGTTGCTAGAGCCCTTGGAAGAAATGAAAAGTTAATTGAATGTTCAACATGTGCCTTTCAAATTCATTGAAAATGGGCAAATAATTGGCAGTCAATTATTTCTAAAAACATTCTTTTCTAACATCTAAAAAAGCCCATGTTTTTTCTCAGTGGATGTGTCCTTGGTTTATAATTGAAGCCTAAGTAGTACTAATTCACTCTCATAAGTGCTTTATTTTCAATTTGTTTAGTCACCATGGCATCTAATTCAAACAGGCACATTTCACCAATACGAAAATTGAAGTAAAATGAATTTGAGAAGTAAAATGAATTTGAGAAGTAAAAATGAATTTGAATCCAAACTTGCTTAATTCTTAACATATGCTCTATTCAAAATTCCAAAACACATATATGTACATTCTGAGTAACTAGGTTTATAGGTGTCCATCTATACTTGACTATTAAACTGGCTTCAATTTTGCCTCTAAAACACCAGAAACTAAATGCAGAAATAAAATAAATTAATGGCTAACACATTTGAAAAGAAGTCTTCTTTGCATGTGCAACACAGAAAATTTCTGAAATATACAAAGAATGAGAAATAATTAGATACACATATTACATATGAAAAATAGTTAAATGTGGTAGTCAGTCATCTGACAAGATGCAAATGAAAATTAAACATGCCTGAGATTAAGTTAACATTCTAAAAGAACCACCAAGGTCAACAATAAAACTGTATTATAAACAGTGACTAGAAGACAGTGGTCAGAACGTGTAGACTTGAACCCTGAATAACTGTGTGACCCGAAAAATTGAATTGCTCATATTTTTATACTTATTTTTAATTGACTAGTAAAAACTATGTATATTTATGATTCATATCATGTTTTAACATACCATAGATTTCATGAAAACACATATATTCATATATATATTTATAGATGTGAAATTTGATATCTGGTATTAACTAATTTTAAACTAAAATTATTTTTCATTATTTTCCTTCAGAAAGATCCCTAAGAAGATCTGAGTAAGCTTCTTCCTATTATGTGATTAAAGAGTTACACTCAGAGTTTTATATTCCATTACTTGGAATATTCTTTTTTCCTTTAACTTACCTAAAAAATAAAGTAGTTTGTGTGTCTTATGGGACATGGTATTTGCTGAAATGGTGATTAGAATCTGATCCCTCTTGCGTTCACATTCTTTTCCACTATCACTCACCAGGAAGTAGTCTCCTTCAGATATCATGCCAACTCGGGTTTACTCTTTACAAAATAATGGGCTCAATCTTCTTTTCTGCTCTTGTTCCTTTCCCTACTCTCACAATACACTCTTCTCTGAATTTTACTTCAAGTTGCCTTTTCTGTATAGAATTCTTAATGACTTTCGCTATTACTCACCCTTTATATTCCTCTGTAAATGACCAATTGTATTTTATTATAATTGTATTTCTAGCTTTACTCATATGTTTCACCAATATATTTTAGATATTTATGTATCTTTTAATGCATCTTTAAATGCCATTTGAGTGTTATTGAGCTCAGGAGCATGGAAGGAAGGATAAATTTATATAACAATACTAACTATTATCTCAACTATTTGGACACATTCTCTAATAACGCTAGTTTCAATTCACTATTCAATGTCTAAGGGAAAAAACCTGATCCTAATCTAAACCATATAACTTAAAGGATGTACACAATAATAGAGCATACAGGAATCTGATTTCATCATTTACACTGTGATATTAAGCTGTCAAAATAAGACTCATCAGGAATATCATTAATATCTAAGGAGATAATGCATGGATTTTGAACCAGAATAATTAATAATATGCTATTAATTATTATTTACTATTATATTTGCTTTCATTCTTTCCTATTTTCCAATTATAGGATAATCCAAATGGTAATAAAGAATCTTTGCATTTCTAATTCCACAAAGACATTGTCTTAAAAAGGGCTCCTACCTTCCTTTCATGTCTTTGGATGTCTTAATTTTTCCTCTTTTGAATAATAGTACAGTAATATGGTTTGCTGTTGGAAATCATTTTGTAATCAACATTCACTTAAGTTGTTGTCTTCCCTAGATCATCATAGTTAAAAACCATACAGAAAGTAGTATATACATGTAATATATGTGTGTGTGTGTGTGTGTGTGTGTGTGTGTGTGTGTATGTAGAAATACTGTATGCAGTTAAGGTTCCTCTATATCTCTTCATCATGTAATAATTCATTTCAATTTATCATTTTGTGTTATTACACAATATGAAAATGTTACTGTTTACTGACTTATTGGTTGAAAATATACAGGTTGACCCATTGTAACAATGATATGTACAAGACACTATGTTGAAAATGAACTTTACAACTTGGGGCGGGGGGCGGGGTGGGAGGGAAGAATTGGGAACTGGGGAGGGAAGGGATTGAAGGGGAAAAATCAAAGGAGAGGGTAACAATAGGAAATGTACTCACTACCTTACTCATGGAACTATAACCCCTCTATACAGTATCTTTACAATTAAAAAATGTAAAAAAAATCAGGTGTTTCCAAATACATATGGTGAAACTACTACAAACAGCAATCTTAAGTTTTTAAGCAAACATACATTGCATAAATATTTAGCAACATGATTGTTGGTGAGAGTACTTTAGCTTTATAGGAAACTGGGATATTGTTTTTCAGGTGACTGCACCATTTGTATTTCCTCCAACAATTAATGAGCATTCCTACTGCTTTACATCTTTGCCATTAATCAAGTTGGAAGTTGATTTATTTCTATCCTTGACTCTGAGCAAGCTTTTGCCATGAATAAGTGATAGAGGTTATCAAATATTTTCTCTATCAATGATATTATCAGTGTTTCTTCTTCAGCTAACTTAGAGGGTTACTCTGATTGGTTTTCCAGTGTGTAACAATTGTTGTATATGTAGAATCATGTTCCTTTGGTCATTCTCTATAACCCTCTTTACACATTTGGGGGTTTGGTTTCTTTATACTTTATTGAATATAATTTTGTTGAAGTTCACAAGAGATAGCATTCTGTAAGTTACTTTTTTTAAAAATGTTCTTTGTTAGTATTGAGATAATACAGGTTTCATAATATCTTTTGGGAAGTATTTCTTCCTTTTAGATCCCTGAAAGAATCTGGAAAGTTTGTTTTATTTTTAACTATATTTAGCAGAATGGTCTCAATATACCAATTTGCCTTGAAATTCTATTTTAAGGGAACTTAAAATATTATAAAAGCAATTTCTTCAATGCCTATTTGAATATTCAGGTGATATATTCCATCTTAGAGGGATTGTACTTTTGTTTTTCAAGTTACTAGATATTTCTTCTGAGTTGTTAAATGGAAAAAATATAACATTGTTTAATATTCACTATCTTTTGCAATGACTTCACTGTCTTTAATGCTGCTACTTTTCATTTCTGATATTGATAATTTGGAAGTTCTGTGTATATGCAAACATTTAATAAACACACATTCTCAATATTAATAACTACAAATTAAACCCCAATGTTGTATAATACATAATTTATAGAATGGCTAACATTCAAAAGTAAATCTTACATTCACACTTACTGAAAGAAATGCAGAACATTAATTCACAAGTCCTTTAAATAGAAATATGAAATGGTACAAACAAATTGGAAGGCTAAAAATTTACTTAAAAGCTAAATATTCACTTAGCAAGAAACTCAGCCAGTTTATGGCTGGCTATTTACCCCAAATAAAAATGTATGCCCACTTGAACAACTCTCAAAGGAAATGTAGAATGCCTATGCAAAAGAAAACTAGCTCGACATGAAAATCAATATTCCATGGATCCCCAAAATAATGAATTTTAAAATAATTGTTTATATTGGATGATTATAAACTTACTTATAATACTGAGGTTTTTCTCTGCTGTTACACTGTGGTGAGTAGAGCTCATTAGTATTATAGCTCTTTTAGTTCCACCCTAGCCAAGGCCTGAAAGTAAGCAGTCACTGATTCTGCCTTGAGTTGTTACTTCTTATTTTGGAAGAATAAAATCCATTTATAAAACTATGAGTAGGTAAGAGGTGTTGTTAGGAAACTGAGTCATGAGGGTATTAGAATAAAGAAAGAGCAGAAAGTGAACTCAACAGACCAGATCAACTTTATTGAAATGTTGAAGACAGACACCATGTTGATCTGAGGAGAGTCAGGAGACACAAGGCACAATGGGGGCAGGGGTGGGGGGATTTAAGTAGGGTCGAAGGTAGAGGCAGGGTGATAGGAAGCTGGAGAGCTGCAAGAGTTTCAGGGTGTACCTTGAGAGGTCCTAGTAATGGCCTGAAATGGCCTGGTTCTGGGGAACCTACTGGGTAGGTTAATAGTTTGGCCAAGTGTGGCCTGCATGGAGGAGCTCAGGTGCAGTCACCAGAGGAATAGGGATGGGGGGATGGTCTTTTACATTTAGATCAAGATTCTGGGCTGGAGAATTTCAAAAGGTCCCCCTGGGTGGGCTTAGTCAAAGGCAAAGCTATGGGAACAACCCTGAATTATGAAAACAGAGCAGGTTCTTATCAGATGTCAGAGGGGACCTGATAAAGTATTGCCAAACAAGCAGCTGAGTCTAGGAGGTTTTAATGATTAGCTTTGAGTAGTGCTTAACATTTATGAGAATTAAGTGTTTGGCAGGTGACTTGTTCATCAATGAGCTTGCAACATTCTGATTGGTTTTGCCCTCTCAGCAGTAGTTCTCAGATATGTCTGTCCTGCCTTTCCTATATTCTGTCTCTTGGGGTCAAAAGACAGTTGCTTTTATTATCACGTGTGAAGTTGTACTGAAGGCAATCAGGCAGTTGCTATGTAAACCTCCATGTATTGTTGGCAGTCACAGTGCTGGAGTCACAGTCGCATTTCCAGGGGTCCCAGTCTGTCTTAGCTATACTGCATATAACTATCATGCCTATTTACTTATGTATGAGATATTGCTTATAGTGAAAGATGTGTTTAAGTGTCACTGTGTGCATTTCACATAAAATGAGAAGAAAATCCATCTATAATGTACACAGTTTGAAATAGTCTGCGGAGAGATAAAAGCACCAGTAGGGAAAGGATGATGGAAGTACTTTGTAACCTTAACTGCAACAGTGATTTTTATAGGTGAATGCATATCTAAAATGCATCATTTTTAGTAACTTGTTAGATGTGAGAAAAAGTACCCATCAGAATAATTTAAATGAGGAAAGGATATTTTTAATCTCATAATTTCAGTGTTCAGTGTATGATCACTTGGCCTCCATCATGGTGGTGTTGAATGAGGTAGAATAGCAAACAGGAAGCAGGGACAGGGAAAAGGATAAAACAGAGCTACCCAAAACACCATCTTGTGGTTTATTTTCTCCAGTTAGGTCCCAGTCTTTACCTTTTACCAGCCTCATTATATTTTCATAATATAATGTCATTATATTATGATGCAAGAAGAGATTACTCCATTATGTCAGAAGCCTTATAATTTGATAGTCTCTAGCACCAGCTCACAGACATCCAGTGGAATGTTCTACCAATTTTATAGGCATTCCATAGTGTAATCAAGTTGGCAATCAAAATTATTGACCCTATTAAATTGCATATTACAGATAACAGTTTCTTTATAGCACTCCTTACAGGACTTAGATCAACTATGCCCAGATATTTCTAAATTGCACTTCTAAGTTTAAGAGTACAGACCACTTATCTATTCTTCTCTTACAAGGGTGTATGTTAAGATATAAGAAAATGTACATAAAGGCATTGAACAACTGTTAAGGCGTTTATATTTTATTTACAGAAAAGATTCTGCTAGGAATTGAGTGCAGAATTCAAAGTACTAACCCATGTCTTTCAATTTTTTACACTGTGCCCGCTATGTTGTTTGGGTTGCTTTCCTGAGTGTATATTCAAGTCTCAGGCTCCTTTAGCTTGTTTTCACTTTTGGTTCCTTGCAGTGAAAGGTCTGAGATGAAAACTTGTGGCAAGCTCTTATCTGGGTGTGTTCTCTGACACTAGACAATGCCTACAGGTTCTAGTCATCTAGGCCTCAGGTTAAGGCCTATCACAATGTACCAAGTTATTTATTTAAAAGCAAAGGAGAATATCTGCTGCTCCTGGTTTTCCTGTGACTTTTTAGAGCTGGTATCTTTTATCTTTTATGAAATTTATCTTGTACTGGTTTGATCTGATTTAGCTTACCAAAATTATCTTTTCATTTGAACCTGTATTTATTAGTTATCTCAATTATATCTGCACAATTATCTTTTATAAATATTACAAAATTATAGGAGTACTGTCACAAAATATTTCCAATTTCATCTATACTTTTGGCAGGTGATGATGGCGGTATTATAGAGAACATGTAAATTAAGACATGGTATCCTAGAAAGTCAATTTACAACACTGTCCACCACAAGTGGAAGAGACCATTTTTTCTGCCAAGAGCTTCTGGATATTTACAACAACATTCATGGGCCATACAAATTATAAAAACAGTTAGGTGATGCAGGCAGCCAACAAGAACCATAAGACAAATGTGTCTGTCTTGTCATGTACCACATGATTTCATGGGCCTTATTTGGCCTGTGAGATAGATTCTCCCTATCCCCAAGAAGAATAAAAGAAAGGAAAGACTGTCTCTACTATATTGGGGTAAAGATGTAGGAGTGTTTCAGAATAGGATTCTGAAAGGAATTAAAATTTAGGAAGAATATGATGTTTAGCTTATCATAAAAGTGAGATTAGTTGTTTGATCAGTTTAGTCTAGATATGTGAATTTAATGGATCAGGTTAATATTATGTCAACTTAAAAATATTTCCTTCAAAGGGAAGAGAATAAATATCTAATATCTTTGTCAAGATCCTGAAAATAATCATTTCAAAAATTTTTGTTCTACTTTATTATAATTTTCAAGTTCCTAAAAACTTATTAAAATCACTTCATGCATAGGGTGTCAGTAGTTTATGCCTGTAATCCTAGCTAGGATCACAGTTCAAAGACAGCCCTGGCAGGAAAGTTCATGAGACTTTTATCTTTAATAAACAACTCAGAAAAAGCCAGAAGTGATGCTGTGGCTCAACTGGTAGCCTCAGGGACAGTGCCCAGGCCCTGAGTTCAAGCCCCAGGACCAGCAACATGTGAAGAAGAATAATGATAATTCATAACCCCAATTCTAGGGCCAGCATACCTAGGTCTGAATATTTGTTTTGCCACTTGTGTGCCCTATGAGCTTCATTCTTTACCATTCTTGCAATGAAGTCAGCAATAATGCTTCACTTACAATATGGTTTATGAGGCTAAATAAATTACTTCTATAAATTACTTAAGATTATAGATGTAATTTAAGTAACATATAAGTACTTGCAATTATTAATCCTTCATAGAATCCAAAGACTGTGTTACAGTGATACTGAGTGCATAAACAATAAAATTAAGAAAGTAATTTGTTCAAAAGTAGAGCTTGATATGCATGATTTGCTATTAGTATAACACTTGCTGATACTTTAAGAAAATACCAAGTAACTTTAACAATAAAAAAAGAAAAAGAAAATGCCAGATACTGTATCAGGACTTACAGAGGCCAGAATTTACTTTTCATTTATGTACTTATTCACTCACTCTTTGGAATACACCTGTTGAGAAGGAGAAATAAACTAGTTTGTGTCCTAGACTATCAATTTACTGCTCTCATATAGAAAGCATAAATGATCAATACAAAAGACAAGTTATGCATATCATTGCATAATCTAAAATAAATTTCTCCTTTATTAGGCAATTGAAGATTAAGGAGGAAAATACTGACACTGGCCCTTATTTGTAAAAGTTTTCTGCTGAGATTCTTAAAGAGTTTCTTCAAATTTATCTAGTGAGATTTTTATCCACATACATAGTATGATTTTTAATCCCTTAATTTTTTTCTGGTTGGCAACTTTTTTCAAATCTTCTTGGTTTTATTGAAAATATTGGCCAAATTAGTAGAAACAGATGAATGATTACAAGTCAGCTGTCCCTTCAATGTGTTCCTTTATTTATATTAATCATTATCTTTAATTACTAAGAATTTGTAAGTGTCATATCAGGGAAATAACAATATAGAAATGTTTCATTATAAAATGAAGCAAATGTTGGATATTGTAATGAATTGTATCATAATATAGACGTCATATTAAGTCAAAGACAGTGACTTAGCAAAAACGGGAACATATCAAGCAATATGGATGGTTTAGATCTGAATCATTGACAATTATTGAAATTCTCATTCTCCCAAATAAATGTTTACCTTAGCTCAGAAAAATTTTTACTTTGTGTTGTTCGTCATATCTTTTGTAGATCTAACGACAATCACATCTTGGGGTCTGAGGTTTGGCACTCTGAATGGAATTGCTCAAATGTGCCCATAAATGCATCCTCGAATTGATTGCATTATATGTCTGGACATACATTCTTTCCTTGCTCCCTTTACTCCTATGAGCTTACTCCTCATCCTTTACTTCATTTATGCTATTCAATATTAATACGCCACATTATAAATACATAAATAATGCCTTAGTTGTTCTGAAATTCCTTTGACAATTAACTTTGTTTAATAACAGCAATATTTTTAATTACCTTGATTATTGTGTGGATATTAACAATATTGGAGCTACCTGTGAATGATGCTTATCTTCTTTCCAAGTACTCAATAATAGTTCTTGATTTTTGTCAAGAAGGGTTTGTCAAAGGAGGAGGCTGCAATGCTTGGTAAGAAATGTATGCATTATTTATAAGATGATTTCTTTGTTGCTTTGTATGTCCATCCCCCACAGTGTAACCCCCGCTTTCACTATATTTGATGTCAGTATAACATGTGGAGGAGATGGGGGCAAACAAGTCGTTTAAGGATTCAGGTGGACCTGTTGCAACAATGAGAAGTACAAAATGTCATGTCAAAACCAGCTTTACAATGTCGGTGGGGGGGGGTATAATTGGGTGGGGGGAGGGGGAGGCTGGGAAGGGAGGTGAAGGGTAAACAAAGGAGGAGGCTGCAATGCTTGGTAAGAAATGTATGCATTATCCTGCCCATGTAATTGTAGTCCCTCTGTACAGTATGTTCTCAAATAAAATAAAATAATATTAAAAAAAAAAGAAATGTATGCATTATCCTGCCAATGTAATTGTAACCCCTCTGTACAGTATGCTCTCAAATAAAATAAAATAAAATTTAAATTAAAAAAAAAGAATTCCTGAGTTCAAGCCCTGTATCCCAACCATAAAGAAAAGCTAAATGTAAAACAGATTCTAAGATGAAGAGTTCCAGAAATTAGCTGTGCAAAAATGTGAATATCCTTAACACTAGTAAGCAATATCCTCAAATTAGTTAAGATAGTGCCACAATGATAAAAGTAAACACAGATTACTGATTGACCACTCTTCTAAGGAAGAGAGAAAAGGCTAGCATTAACTTGGCCTCAGACTAGATTCTGAGAAATAGAGCAGAGATCACATTTGACCCAAGAACATCCACCTTGGCGAAAACAGAGAAATTAAGTTCAAAATCTAATGGAGAACCAATTATCAAAGAAAACAAACAGGAAAACCAAAAGGGGGCACAGTGAAAATGTAGAGAATGTGACCGAGATAAAGTAAGGTATGATGGAGTACAAGAACATAGCAGGAAAAGAAAAACAAAAACACATAGAGCAACTGATTGCCAGTAACTGCAGGTTCCACTCTAGTTTGTTAGGTAAGTGATTAATAACATCCGGGTACACTTGCGACAGCTAGGTAGTAAGGCAGTTGCTGGAGAGAAAACTTCACAGATCTGAAAAACTTGAAAGAAAAATGTTTTAAAACTTAACTGAAAAAAAAAAGTAAACGTGAGCTTTAAACAATGGCTGCTTAGACCTTTACATGCGAGATGGAGAAAGAGCACCTCAATATGATATTAAAAAAACCACAACCACTGAGGCAGGAGAGGGCGGGGACTTTGGTAATACACACATAGTAGATACATTGATCTAAAACATAGTAAACTTAAAAGGTCATAGGTCCCATGGTTTCCCTTATTTGCAATATCTAGCATATGTATGAGTCAAGCGGAAAAGGTCAGATAATGTGATGTCAGGAAAATGAACCTAAGATATGTATTTTAATGTTTTTTTTTCTTTCATGCATATGTTTCTAACGCATTTATAAGATTATCTCTTTGTTGCTTTGTATGTCCCTCCCCCACAGTATAACCCCTGCTTTCACTATATTTGATGTCAGTATAACTTGAGGAGGAGATGGGGAAAAACCAGTTGTTTAAGGATACAGGTGGACCTGTTGCAACAATGAGAAGTACAAGTTGTCATGTCCAAAACTAGCTTTACAACGTCGGTGCGGGGGGGGGGGGGGGGGAAGGGGGGGGAAGGAGAAGGATTGGGATTGGGGGGGAGGGGGGAGGCTGGGAAGGGATGTGAAGGGTAAACAAAGGAGGAGGCTGCAATGCTTGGTAAGAAATGTACGCATTATCCTGCCCATGTAATTGTAACCCCTCTGTACAGTATGTTCACAAATTAAATAAAATTAAATAAAAAAAGAGAAGGGTTTGTTTCATTAAAGTCCCAATAATCCAAAGCAGGAATATATATGCTTCAAACTTTGACTTGATGTCTCATTATAACTGTCAGTGACAAAGAATTGCTTATTTGTATTAAGGGCTACATTCAAAATTTCTAATTACATTTTCTTCAATTATCTTTTACTAGTGTACATTTACAAGTTATTTAGTGAAATCAGGTGAAGGTTAAATTACGGTAGTAATCAGATATATTTAAGTGTTCATAGAGCCAGAACTATTTGTTCTTATAAATATGGCTGTTAACACCACTACCCTTAGGATATAACATTAACCCACCCTACTTAATGTACATAATAAATCTTCATGTGCCTCTACTTAGGAATTTGAGTTCCATGGTATACACTCAGTCATTTAAACAAAATAAGTTCCCATAAACATATCTTCTTAAACTCTACCCTTTAAAGCTATACTTCATGTATCTACATTTCCTAATCTATACTTCATTCTCTAATATTTTTGAAATTAATATCTAAACTTCCATCTTCTGACTATGCATTTGTAATTAGGAGTTTCTTAGTCAAAAGTGTTTCTGATTCTTTTCTAATCTGAGTTTATTTACCTGTTTTCTGCATTAATAATATTCTCATAGAATCTTTACGTAAAAGAAGATAATTGACATCCTTTAAAATATAAAATGAATACCAGGAAGCTAAACCATGTCTTATCTGAAGTGGGTAGGGCTTAATGAGAGAAAAAGGCAAAATGCAGACAGAATAGGCAGACAAATATAATACTCAGAGCAAATATGTAAAACTGGAACTAGATAACTTGAGAGATTGGAAGATGCTAGATATGGGGAGAATGATGGAAGGGGTGACACTAATTAAGATTCATTGTACTCATAAATTGACACATTGAACTGAAAACCTTTTCATTCAACTATTTTAAGAGAACAAAAATAAATTTAAGAAATAAAAAATTAAAATGTTGACTTATTGAATAAAGATTACAATTCTAGCAGAGCTTTCTCTTCCCCCAAGGCATTTGATTCAAGTACTAGCTTTTACAATGTTCTTCAATTTTTCTATCTAAGGCCAGTCTCAACTATCCCTCAATACTTTATAGTTAGCGCTAGTAGTAAATTGAATGCAAATTAGCATTCAACTAATTTTGTCTAGCCATATACCACATATGTTTATTTACAAAAGCACTCTACCCTGAAGCATTTCTTTCTTTATCTTCAGGTCTGAAATAAACATATATAATGATAAAACAGACACCACAAGCTTGTTGAATTGTCAAATGGCTAAAGTATACTACACCATAAAAAGCATTTCACTACTTGATTTACTTAATCATCACTGCCTATTTAAAGATAAATATATGAGTATGTATTGCTTCACTGAATAATAATTCCTAAGTACTTGTGATGTTATCTTGTGTAATTTCAAAATACTTTACTGGTACAAACAAATGAAAATCACTTCTTTACTCATACAACCAAATCAAAGAGATGAGATTTACACAATTTTCACTAAAATATGGATGACAGCAAAAAATATTTCATTTCTATACTTTTCAAAAATTAGGGTATGAAGTCAATTTTGTTACTCTGGAAAAATTTACTTCCATTTTTATGAAATTTTAGGTACTATTTTTTAATTTAATTTGTTTTATTGTCAAGGTAATGTACAGAGGGGTTACAGTTACATATGTAAGGTAGTGAGTACATTTCTTGTTGAACATTGTTATCCACTCCATCTTTCCCTCTCCTCAAGTTGTAAAGTTCATTTCTAGCATATTGTTTTATGAGTATCACTGTTGCATTGATTAACCCTTTGTCCTTTTTTCTCACCATTTTGTTGTTCCCCTTCCCTTCCCTAATGCAGATAACTGTATATGTAATCACAGGATACTAAAATCAAATACAGTGACAACATGGGATAGTCTGAGAAGAGGATCACAGTAGCTCAACAGCTATACACATATGAACATATAAGATGATGCTAAGTTTCCAAGATATGGAAATAAGAAGTTTTTCTTTGTTGTTTTTGATGTACTATGTGAAGTTATTTCCTTTTTCTTTCATTCTGTTTTTTTCCATAGTTATTATTTTTATGTGTCATGAAGTACAAATCAATTATTTTCTATAAATATACTTTCATCACATAGTTTATTATTCAAGCAGAATGTCTTATGGCAAGTAACAAATAATTACACTGTAATTATTTATTATTTATTTAACAAATACTTATTCATGTCTCTCTTTTTTTTAACCAATCCTGGAGCCTGAACTCAAGGCCTGGGCACTGTCCCTGAGCTTCTTTTGCTCAAGGCTAGCACTCTACCATTTGAGCCACAGCACCACTTCCAGCTTTTACTATTTATATGATACTGAGGAATTGAACCCAGGGCTTCATGCATGCTAGGCAAGCATTCTACCAGTAAGCCACATACCCAGTCTAGGTCTCAGAATTTTTAAAGTACATTTTTTTTCTTTTTCTTCATCTTTTCTTTTTTACTGTGAAAATACTGTACAAAGGGGTTACAATTACATGGGTAAGATAATGAGTACATTTCTTATCAAGCATTGTTGCCTCTTCCTTTGTTTCCCCTTCCCATCCCTTCCCATATCCTGCCCCCCCATAGTTGTAAAGTTCATTTTTCCACATAAGGACTTGTACATTTCTGTGTGTTGCTGTTACTGAGGCAAATGAGGCATACTCCTTTGAAGCTAACAGCCTTAGGTAGTAATATAGCTATACGATATGTATGGCATGAAGAAAAAGACAACATGAAACTCATTCAGGAAACAGGAGGAACAAGTCTCACCAAAGGTACTAAACTAAAGGAAACATTTTCTTTCCTTTTCAAAGTCTTCTTGATCTGTGCTGTATTTTTTAATCTATTACTTGAAGTGGCACTTTCATGAGCACAGTCTTCATCCTTCTAAGCTCCTCATTGTGTTACCAATCCAACCACAGACAGACTATGCCAAAGACAATGCAAACAATATTAAAGCTACATTTAATTCTGGACTCAGGACCCCAAAGATGAGCAAGGCCAATGTACAGACAGCAGCGTTTCACACACTGAGATGGAACAGACACTCAAGCCTTTGCCAGCACTTATGGAAAGGGGCAAGATCACAATTATCATTGATGTGCTTGGGTTGGGAAGGTGGAGGGAAGACCAAAGCACAAGACATTGTGGAGATGGCTATTGTGTTTCCATCCAGCAGAGGTGAAAAACAATGGAAAGTTAGATGCCTATGATACAAAGCTTTAAGCCCTTTGGAAGTGGCGCTGTGGCTCAAGTGGTAGAGTGCTCCCCTTGAGCTGAAGAGCTGAGGAACAGAGCCCAGGCCCAGAGTTCAAGCCCCATGACCAACAACAACAACAACAACAAAAACGCAAAAAAAAAAAAACAACAAAAAAGCAAAGTTCTAAGCCCTCTTTTCATTCCTCTCTGTCTCTCTGTCTCTCTCTGTGTGTCTCTATTTTTGTCTCTCTATGTCTCTTTCTCCTTCCCTCTGTTATCCTATGGTTATCTGAGAGTTCAATCATGAGGTACCGAGAAGCCACATTTTGAGAGGTCTAGAAATTAGACAACTTAAAAACAAATGAGGAAATATACTAAATCAGGTCACTACATAGCCCTGAATGTCTTACTGAGGATCTTTGCTATAACCATACAGAAAACTGATTGTCACTAAAGGTGACTAAGTATGGGATTATCATAGTGCCAAAGCATGAGATGCATTCTAGTTAATGTCAGTTTGATATGAGTATATGTGCCAACAATTTGTGTAAGACCATGAGTTTCATACACACTTGTCTGTATTTTAAGATAAGAAATGCAGAGAAGAAATCCTTGTTCAATCCAAACCTTGACATTTGTGAACTTGATAATATTATGTTTCGCATTTTATGCAATGTTCTTTTGTTTTTCCCAGTCCTAGGGCTAGAACTCCAAGCCTGGTCACTGTCCCCTAGCTGCTTTTGCTCAAGGCTTGCACTCTAACCTTGAGCCACAGAGTCACTGCCAGCTTTTCCTGTTTATTTGGTACTGAGGAATTGAACCCAGGTCTTCATGCATGCTAGGCGAGCACTCTAACAGTAAACCACATTCCCAGCCCTATGAAATATTCTTGAAGAGCATTCAATGCAAGTTTGAGACAAATCCACTGATAGTATTTGAGCAGACTGATATTGAGATTTCTCCTTCACAAAAAACTGACACACTAAAACGATTTGGGGTTGATTCTTCACTAAGAGTAGATTTGAAATAGAAATAGCTAGGAATTAGAATGTATTCACCAGTGCTCAAGTCATATGGAGACTCTGAGCTTCTTGTTCAGGTTTTTCTTTCTGTACTTTTATTCATTCATTTGAACACTAACTCCTTATGAACTTAGAAAAATGAAACCCAAACCACTATTACTATGAATGCATATTATGTGCCACTCCTCAAGGCACCTTCACATCAGATTTGAAAACAGATTTAGCAGCATTGGTAACTGCCCAAAGGCATAAAGCTAGGAAGTGGCTGAAGTGGGCTTTGAACATGAACTATCAGCCTCTAGAGCACTTACGCTTAAACTTCGGCTATATCCTTAGAGGAGAGTGATGCATTGTTTAGCCTGCTTTAATCAAGATAAACTGTTTGTCGGGTCCTTGTATGTGGTTGAGCACAGTATATCACAGTGCATCATGGTTTTAATTTCCCCAAGGCCCCAAAGAAATAAAATGACCCTGTGTTCTTTGTGTCTTTTGTGTGTCTCCTGAGAATGTGGGAAAGCTCAACAAACGGATTGGTAGTTGATTATTATATATTATAGGAATCTTGGTCTTCCCACGGAAAAGCAGGAAGAGAAAACTAAAAATAAGAAATTTACCAATAACCTCAGGACACATTTTTTTCTCCTCTATGAAGTAGAATACTAGCAAAATTAAATTAAATCAAATATTGTTCATGAACAGAACTTTAACATATATACTTATTTTAAACTTGTAATTTTAAATTGCTTTCAATAAGTAATGTGACATTTAGTTTAATCAGAATCTCTCTCTCTCTCTCTCTCTCTCTCTCTCTCTCTCTCTCTCACACACACACACACACACACACACACACACAAAACAATCTTAATACAGAACAGAAAATGTAAGGAAAGGACTTTGCAGTTACTAGAGAAGAAAAACAAACAATTGAAGAATATAGCGAACTCATGTAATTTTTGACTTTCTGCATTTAGTGTCAAGTAAACATATCCAAAATTAGCATCTCTATATCCCTGTGAGGTATTGGCACAGTTATACACAGTACTCTTACATTATTTTACTTGTTCGGTATATAAAAGTGTTCAAATTGATTTTATAATATTTTGGAAATGAGTGTTTTTCTAAAGAAATTCATAATACTGCATCAGATTAATGATGATTGGAAGATAAAGAAGAATACATTGCAAGCTCTATAACTGCAATATTTCCTAGTATAAGTCAGGTAGCCATCACTGACAGAGAATGAAATTCTATAGTGTCAATGCAGCAGGGTGATTTTATTTTGAACACACATTTTGTGTCTGAGGAACTTATAACCAGGAAGGATTGTGCATGTCAAGGATGTTGTAGCTAGTTAATTTGAAATGCATTATTTATAGAAATCGGATCCATGTTTCCTCATGGGAAATGCTGTAGCTGCTATTCTGAGCATCCCTAATTCTAATGCCTGGGGTAGGGGCAAAAGCAGACAATATAAAATAAGCAATTTATAAAGGATCAAATGCAGCTGTACCTGTATTTCAGCATTTCCAAAAATAGAAATGACACTACATTGCCCTCTTTCTGCCATTTATAATTCTTTTGCTTAATGATAGTACTATATGAAATCTCAAGAAGCAGGAAATGAGAAAAGCTACTCTAGTTTTATACATTTATTCGATGACATAGGTCAAAATGTTAACAATACCAAGAGACCCAGAGACAAACATAGCTAGTAAAGTTAATATGTTCGTTAAGGGTATATTATGTAAACCAAAATATACAGGTTAAGGATTGCACATGAATTTTAAGCTATTTTTGCTATATAATCTACATTCATATCCATCTATACACTGAAATACATTCAGACAAGGAAGCTGAAGAACGTTGCTCTTGTATATACATTTTTCTAATATGGGGAGGGGAAAGGAAATAACAAAATGCTGAAATAAGGATACAGGATGACCCATTGTAACAACGAGATGTATAAGACACTATGTTGAAAATGAACTTTATAACTTTGAGGGAGGAGTTGGGGAGTTGGGGAGGAAAAGGATGGTAGGGGAAAAACAAAGGAGGCGATAACAATGCTTGATAGGAAATGGACTCATTATCTTGCTCATGTAACTGTAACCCTTCTGTACAGTATTTTTACAATAAATACATGCATTTAAAATAAAAATAAATAAATTAATAAAACAAATTTGGTATGTAGACTTATTAAGTATTTGGATCATGTGATGTTTCAAAGAACACTTGCCATTTTCTAGCTGATAAATGCAATCAGATCACATTTACCTCTTCCTGCTTCTCCTCCCAGTGGGTAAAATAAAATAATGGTCTCTATTATGTTTTCAGTGTCATAAATATTATAACTCAATCACTACCAGAGTCTCAGATCCTTCATGGACTTACATATAAAATTTTGAGCTCCATAATTCCCAAACTGTTACCAAATACAAATGAAGAACCACCTTATTTAATGTGATTTCTAAAATTCCTGCATATGAAAAACTTATACAGTTTTATGCCAACTTGAATCCACCTCTTATTTCTGAGAAAAAAACCCACAACACTATGTATACATACACACACGCACAATAATACATATACATACACACATCTTTCATCTTAAGAAATGGATTATTAATAAAATAGCATTAAATATTTGGGGAAAGTGTTGAATAGTGAATGAAGTTTCCTAGCAATGTTAACAGTGCTGCTTCATGATGTGGTGAGGACATCTACCTACCCTAACTTCTGTGGTCTGAATCTTGTTGGAGATTCTCACACTTCTCTCTTTTCTTTAGAGTTTTTACTTATTTTTCATATGAGGAACCTTGCTCTCACACAAGCTGTAATTTGCCTTCTCTGCTTTACTCCATGAAAGCTATTTTCTTTCAGCATTACAACTCGCATTTTTCTTCCTATTACATAGGAGCCAAGCACTCTGCTGGAGTATGAGGTGTACTGGTATTTTCAAGGTAGAATAATTTTTATATGCCAAGTATTAGAAAACTGTAAATATGAGATTCACTATTATTTATTCTTTACATCACTCAGAGGAAATGTAAAGGTTGCTTAAGAACTTTAAAAGTGGTTTGGAGCTCTAAGTATATTTTAGATAGGAGGTCTTTGGCTGATGTACAGCTAGGAAAGATAGTCTAATCTATGGTCTTTCTATTTATCTTGCTACCTATTCCCTTTGCCATGCAGAAACTCTTCAGTTTGATGCAATCCCATATGTCTAGTCTTTGATTTGATGAGATTCTGAATCTTTACTGAGAAAGTTTCAACCTGTGCCAACTAACCTTAGGTTTCCCCTATCCCTTCCTGTAACATTTTCAGGGTATCTGGTCTTACATTGAGGTCATTGATCCCCCTGAAATTGATTCTGGGTCAGGATGGTATATAAAGACCTAATCAGTTTTCTGCACATGTATAGCCAATTCTACAAACATCATATTTGGAAGAGGTTGTTTTTCTTCCATCCTGTGTTTTTGGCTCCCTTATCAAACATTAGAGGGCCATAAGTCTGTGGGTTCATTTCTGGGTCTTTAATTCTATTCCATTGATCCTTAAGCCTGTTCATGTGTCAGTACCAAAATGTTTTTATAACTGTGGCTTTGTAATAAAGTTTGAAGTTTGATATTGATATTCCTACAGCACTGTTCTTCCTGTTAATGGCTGTTTTTGCTATTGGGGGGGGAGCTTCTATTATCCCATACAAATTTTCAGATTTCTTCAGATTGAAAAATGTTGTTGGGATTTTGATGGTTATTGCATTGAATTTATAGATAGCTTTGGGCACTATTGCCATTTTCACTATTTACCATAGCTAAGACATGGGATTAACCCAGATTATCCTCAGTAGATAAATGGATCAAGAAAATGTAGTAGATATACAGAATGAAATTCTATGCTTCCATAAGAAAGAATGGCATCACCCCATTCATAAGGAAATGAAAAGACTTGGTAAGAATTATATTAAGTGAATTAAGCCAGACCCGAAACATAGGCTGCATGTTTTCCCTTAATTGTAATAACTAGAATATGTATATAAATCTGCAAGTTAATCTGATGTGTAGCAAATGACAAATAGTTACACTTGAATATAATTAACCAAACAGCACTCTAAGCATTCACACACTGAGAGCAAAGGAAAATATTTTTAGGAGAGATCACAATGGCTCAATAACTATTTGCATATGACCATATAAAATGATGCTTATCGAAATAAACTCCAAGAAATGGAAAGAAGAGTGTTTTGTATTTTACTGTTTGCAGATAATTATTTTTCCTTTCTTGTTTCTCCTTTGGTTTATTCCCTGCTGTCACTTTTTAAATTTCTGTATCCTTTGTCTTGTATATAAGTTTGTCTGATTTGGGGGAGGGAAAGGGAATCACAGGAATGGTGGGACAAAGGGTAAGCCAATTCAAAAGTGATACTCTAGATACTATATTGGAAATGAACTTTACAACTGTGGGAGAGGGGATTTGCGGTAGGAAATGGGAGAAAATGAGGGAGGGAGTAACTCTGTTCAAAAAGAAATGTACTCATTGCCTTATATAACTACAACCCCTCGCTATATCACCTTTACAATAAAATTTAAATTAAAAAAGAAACTTAAAGTTGTAGAATTTGTACATCTTTCTAGCAACTTTCGCTTCTGGGAGTCAACACATCGATGTAATGTTTGTCCAATTTAAAGATAATAAAAAGATAATTAGTAAAACTAATAAACATTATTACTTATTAGGACTACTTAATATTAAATAGTAGTGATACCTATTATACTTGTAATATACAGCACAAAAATGACATGCAAATCTGAAGATATATCCCCAAGTTCAATGTGACCTAAATGACATACTTATTAGAACTTCTGTCCATAAATAACCTAGGATCCCCTTTGTTCACTCCATGCCTTTTCAACATGGCTTGTACCGTTGCTTCCTAAGGATTTTAGGTTGGCCATTGATATAGAAAGAAGTGCTTATTAGGGTGGAAAACCCAATCACTATCCACCAAAGGAATCAGCAGTTGTGAAGTAGCTGGCTGACACCTCAGTTATCTCTTTGATACAGACTCCAAGTGCCTGAACCAGATAGTAGGTAGAGGCAGAAAGATAACGCACTGCACTTTTAGTCTGGCAAAATTGTTCTTTTAAGATAGTGAAACTTGAGTTCATCATTGAATATAATTCTGACTTCACTACTGCTGTCTTGAAGCTGGTGAATAGTATTTGTACTCAGATGTTATCCTGACTTCCAAAGGTCTCATTTGTATCTGTTTTAATTTGTTCCTAATTTTAAAACGTATAATCAGAATTTGACAGGCAAGATCCAGGGTATTAACAAGATGATTTTTTGAGTAGAGATAATTCAAAAGGTTATGCACTTCATAAATGGTCAATCATGTAGTCATTGCTGAGATGAATAAATTAAGACATGTAATAACAATACTGGTAATAATTTCAAAGTATTAAAAGAATAAAAAGCTTTAATATCAGGGAGATTTTTGAGATATGATTCCAACAGAAACAGAGGACTCAGGTTTTTCTCTATTCTGCAAACAGGTGATATTACTAGGGTAAAGTATTTTATAAAAGGAAATGTAAAAGGTTATGTAATAATTAATGCTTTATTCATTCTTCTGTGCATTATTTTCCTCATTCAACTTCAGCCTATTTGTTTCTTGATGTAAATTTTACATATTTAGTCAAACTTAGTAGCAGTCATTACTGTAGTTGGAAAACACAAGAAAATTTATTTCATGGCTTGGCCTTTGGGTTATGATAGGACCACCAATAAAATAATGGGTCACTATGTGGTTGTGATTATTAAAACCAATAAGTATTATTGTTATAAGTGTTATTTCATACATGATGCTTACTGAATTTGTTTCACACTTAATAGGTGCAATGAACTTGCACTTCCAAATATTTGTACTCCCCTTGATATTAGCTTTATGGCTTCTCATTTTACAATGGAACCAAACAGCAGGTTCCTGATAGGTTTAATTTAGCCATACATAGGGTCTTGAGTAGGTAGTTAAATTACTCTTTTCAAAAAATTTTTATTGTGAAAATACCATTCAGAAGGGTTACAATTACATGGGCAATGTAATGAGTACATTTCTTATCAAGCATTGTTGCCTCCTCCTTTGTTTCCCCCTCCTATCCCTTCCCATCTCCGCTCTCCCCTTGCCAAAGTTGTAAAGTTCATTTTTCGACATAACTACTTGTACATCTCATTGTTGCAATGGGTCCACCTGTATCCCTATGTAAACGGTTTGTTTTTGCCCTTCCCCTCCACAAATTGTACCAACATCAAATACAATGAAAGCAGGCGTTATACCGTGGGGGAGGAACATACAAAGCAACAAAGAAATCATTGTATAAATATGAACATTTGGGCTGGGAAGGTGGCTCAGTGGTAGAGCACTTGCCTTGCATGCCTGAGGCTCTGGGTTCGATTCCCCAGCACCACATAAGCAAAAAGAAAAAAGCCGGAAGTGTCACTGTGGCTCACGTGGTAGAGCGCTAGCCTTGAGCTGAAGAGCTAAAGAACAGCGCCCAGGCCCAGAGTTCAGGTCCCACGACCAGACCCCCCCCCCCAAAAAAAAAATGAACATAGCATCTACTTTGCATAGGAATTCATGTTGCCCTGCAAATAGTTTACAAATACTTCCTAGAAGGTAAATAGAGTATCCTTGAAGGGTCTCTTGGAAAGAAAATGACTTTATGGTGTGTAGACAAACAGGCAAGACATATTAAAATGAATAATTACAGTATCCATAGATATTTAATTAAATCTCAAAAGGACACTTGATCAGAATATGGTCTATTTGTAAGCTTTTCGCATTCATACATGTTCCTGAAATAAAATATAATATTTTTATGCCGGGCACCGAAAGCTCACTCCTATAATCCTAGCTACTCAGGAAGCTGAGAACTGTGGATCATGGTTCAAAGCCAGCCCTGGCAAGAAACTTCGAGAGACTCTTATCTCCAATAAACTGCTAGGAAACCAGAAGTGGCGCTGTGGCTCAAGCGGTAGAGCACTGGCCTTGAGCTGAGGAGCACAGGGACAGCGCCCAGGCCCAGAGAACCTGATTTACTTTTTTTTGGCAATGTATTTGGGAAATTTTACATTTTCCAGTTTGATAATTGATAAAATGCGGACTTATTTTATCATTCTATCTTAGTTCAATTAATAAGGATAATAAACATTTTCACATGTTGTCTGGTTAAGCAAGTAAGAACATTTGGAGCTCTTAAGCGTATAGTTATGCAGTCTTTAATTTTTCCATTATTCATATAATCATCCATTCAGTAAGAATTTATTGAGTGTTTAGTAGGAACATGTAAAAGATTTGCTATATTCATAGTAAACATTTAATAAATTTCTTGCTAAATGTAGTTTTTCTATAGAAAATTTACTAACCTTTCAGTAAAACTGACTAAAGGTATTTTTGTTTTAAACTGTCACTATGCATCTGATAACTATACCAATGTCATGGATATTCCCAGGAAAGAACACTCCTGCCACCCTTGTTTTGGAAAGGATCTGGTTAGACTTAACATCATAATCTTGTTTGATGCCATATAAGGGGAAGTGCTTTCCTTCTGCTTTGCTCAACATTAACCTATGTAAATTGAACTGCTATTGAATGCTAGTTTTGTGTCCAACAACTTTGCCAAATCTTTTAATTAGTTATGACTTTTAGCTTAAATTTCATAGTTGTGAAAAATTTAAGTCTTTTTATTATGGCAATTCACATATTATCTGTGCAAAGAAGTCATTGTACCAATTCCTTTCAAATTAGTATGTCCTTTATTGCTTTACCCCTAATTGATCAGGTTAAAACTTCCAGTAGTTTGTTAAACAGAAGTGGTAAAGGCAGGCATTTTATGCCCTTCATATACTTTATTGATGCATATGAATTGTCCAGTGTGAAGGGTTTTGTTGTTATATTTGCACACAAGTGTATGATTTACATTGGATATATTACTCAATTACTATTGGTCACCAACTCCATTACTATTTTGGATTCCCCTTTCCTACTTGTATTCTTTTTATGTTTCTTTTGTAGTTTTTGTAAATTAGTTTAATCATGAATTTTTCTCATGAATGTATGCAATGTTTGTTATTCTTCACTAATAAGACTATGCTGAAACAAGGACACAGGATGACCAATTACAACAATGATACCCACAAGAAAGTATATGGGGCGGAGGAGCGAGGAAGGTGGGGAAGAGAAGGGATAGTGAGAGAACAGGGGAAGGGGTAACAATGATCAATGCGAAATGCACTCATTGCCTTACTCATGTAACTAACCCCTCAGCATCTTCTCAATAAAATAAAATTTTAATAAAAGACTATGCTGGCTGTGAGTTTTAATGTATGGTCTTTTTCATGACAAAAAGTATCTTACTATTCCTCATTTATTGTGTGTGTTTATTATAAAAATAATTGTATCAAACACATTTTCTTTCTGCTCTTGGGGCTTGAACTTAGGTCCCAGGCGCTGTCCTTGAGCCTCTTTGTGTTCAAGGCTCACACTCTACCACTTGAGCTACAGCACCACTTCCAGCTTCTTCTGAGTAGTTTGTTGGAGATATGAGTCTTGTGGACTTTTCTGCCTGTGCTGATTTCAAACTGTGATCCTCAAATCTCAGCCTCTGGAATAGCTAGGATTTTAAGTATGAGCAACAGGCACCCAGTTTCAAACGCATTATTTTTCCTGCAACAAATTTGCTGCTGAGATGACTGAGTGGGAAGCTTCTGGGAATTAGCAAGTTTCCGACTCTCAATTGTTTGATTATGATTAGAGTATTCTGGCCTTTTTGTCTTAGAGCTACAAAATTTGAAATCTGGGGAGACCAAACAATACTTATTCTTTTGAAAGAATTTTTGAAAGTAGCTTTCTCTAATTGAGGTCAAGGAAGCTCAGAGATATTGATGTGGCTGCCAATTGTCTTCATACCAGGACTAAGGACAGAACAGTATAAAAGAAGAAAAACGAAATTGAGAGTCTCAATTGGTTAAACCCTAAAGTCCCCTAAATTGCAAGAAGTGTGATAAAATAAGCTAATACATAAGTGTCTTTATGGTTTAAAATGTATGGAAAAGCTTTTCTGGTTGCATGCAATTTGTCACATCAACCTTTACCCTTGTAGTAGAAAGGATTATGAAAACTATATTTTTACTAATGCCATTTTCATTAGTTTTTCTGTTGGTAATTCCTTCTTTCTAATGTCTTTACCACCCACTGACTAACCCCATGATCATACATTTCTCCAATATTTGAATGATTTTTAACTCCAACAAGTGAAATGTCCCAGAACTGGAAGATTCTAATTGACCTCATAGTATGAGAAGCAGCCACAATAAAACACAGCCACATGAACAGCGTTGGGTTTCTGTAATATTTTATATAAAACTGTAAAGTGTATTGAATTAACTGTATTTGTTTTACTTACAGAATACAAGGATTGGTCAAAAATACCAAGATTACCTATTGAGACACAGATCATGAGAATGAAGTACTTAAGCATATATTTTGCCTTCTCCCTTCATGTAAAGCATGTACTAATCATTTGGATCATAAATACTTAAAGTAAAATATTTGAGTATTTTATATATTCCATTTGTGCATTTATACATTCCATTCATGCAACTTCATCAAGCATATGTGTGATGCACTACTTAAGTACTATCACCTTTACTTTGTGATTTTTGAATATGAATATTACAATATATTTATAATATATCTCATATATTTTAATGCCTCATATATAGGTTAGTGCATGGCCAATCTTTTCCTGAATTGGAAGCTGGCATTTTTCATGTTTATAAAACTCTTGCTATAATAGCTGTAAAGATTCCCAATATATAGAATATGATTCAATATTTCTAAGATTCTAAGCAGAACACAATCTTCTCTCTCTAGATACTCCCTCTCTTGTAGTACTTGATCATTATAGAATGGTTGTTGAGGAAGATGGGTAGTTTCTTAAACAGAATCTTTCAGTCTACTCAAGTCTCAGTAGGATTTCTATTTCTGTTACTATATAAACTGCATCTCATAGGATAAGTAATAAAACATATGGGTATTTTCCAAATTATTCTTATTTAAGAATGATTCACTTCATATTGAACTTTGAAATATTATTTGGGGCATTTTTTTCATTTATTTGGTTTATGATATGTAAGATGATTCTATTACCTATCCAATAAGAAAATACAGAAAATATTTCCTTTAAGAAATGATTATTTGTTTTAATGAACATAAGAATATTTATTTAAATATTAAATCAATTTTATAGTTATATGTGATCAACAATATACTAAATAACAATATAAACATATCATCTTCCTGAAAGCTAAGTATGTATCTTCTCTGCTTCATTTGTACATTTTGTGTATGCACTATTTATGTTACATAATCATCTAACACATTAGAATAAGTAAAATGAAGTAAACTCACATTTAGGTTTTTTAAATTCTTACACAAAGGCTGATACATAATATTTGATAATATCAACTTACCTGGTAAATATATAGCTGTAAAATTATAAATGATTTAAAAGCACCAAATTATGAAATGTTTTGTTCTGAGTTAAGATATACCAGAAATGAAAACTAGAAAACCATAGGATCACTGGAACACTCATCGACATTCTTCTAAAATACAAAGAAATGTTCTACCCCCAGAACTTACTAGCCTTTTTCTTTACTCAACACCATGAAAAACTACATCTGAGATGATACCTGTGACAATGCCTCAAGAATATTATTGTACAATGTTGATATTGGTTTCTATTAATTTGGAACAAATTAAAGGGGAAAAAATTCCCATAATTTGCTTCTAATCATTTTTCTGGGATCATGGCCCATTATTTTGCAGGAAGATCAACAAAAATATAGCTGATAAAATAGTGTCTTCTTAAAGTGGAAAATTAAAGTAAGTAGTAAGAACATCATGTTTATGAGTCAGACTCCCCTTTCTAGCACTGAAGATGTCCTCCTCATCTACAAATATGGACCTGTGGTAGTCATTTCTCATCTCTAAGGAGAAGGTAGCATTAGTTTTTTGAAAGATTAAAATAGGTACACAAGGACATAATGCACACTCAAAAAAGTAATTTTTGTTGTTGTTGTTGTTGTTCATCATGGGTCTTGAACTCTGGGCCCAGGCACTGTCTCTGAGCTCTTCAGCTCAAGGCGAACACTGTACCACTTCTGGTTTTCTGGTGGTTTATTGGAGATAAGAATCTCATAGACTTTCCTGACCGAGCTATCTTTGAACCATGATCTTCAGATCTCAGCCTGGGTTGAATATGTTACCAGGTTAAACTTTCCAACAAGACCTGTTTGAACCTTACAAATTAGAGTTGGTTAGTGCTGTATTTTTATTTAGCATTTGATTTTTTTTCCAAAATTTTTATTGTGATTAAGTGGTTACATAATTTCCCAAATTTCACAATATTGTGGGATAGTGATGCTCAGTTAAAGTCACAAACACATTCTAACTTTCCTGGAGCAAATTGTCTTAGTGCTGTATTTTTTAAAATATAGTTTTTGCTGTTGACCAACCTGGCAGGCAAGAAAAGTTGTTACAAAAGAGAAGTTAAATGTCCGGAAATCCACAATGGTAATCTGTTTCTAAATGATGAGTGTGACTATGAGTTGTGTTTGAGAAAAGAATTCAGCTCATTGGATTTATAACCTTTGCAAGAGGCTTGTGTTAGACTTACTTATGGAATTGTATTTAAAATATACTATTTATTGTGGCAGGGTTTTCCTGTGATAGTTTGGTACAGGGAAATAAAAATAGTTTTCTAAGAATATCTTTGAAGGTAACACAATGGCAGGAGGATTAAAACATCTTTGCTCAACAATTACATCTAACTTATGTAGCAGAAAATAAATGTGATGTGTGAATGTGAGTGTGTGTGTACGTTTGAATTATCAGCAAGTTCCTCCCAAAAGGTATAAATGTAATACCTGTCAGAAAGCAGGCAGCTGCAGATGTATAAATTAAATGCTCTGATCTGTTCTTCTGTTTATCTTGTCAATTTCCCAATAGAACAGACCAGCTATTTAGCATTTTCTCTGTCTTTTCCATTTACATACTAATAGTAACATAAAGCATGAGAAAAAGCTGTCTTTTAGTATATGAGATGCTACCCTGTTTTGAAAGCATAACTGTTAACCTTGTGATATTTTGTTGCAATTGTATTTATTTTACACTTAATAATGGACAAAAGGTTTCAAGAACTACTTTAATCAGAATTCTTATTAAAAGTATTTTATACACTTGCAACAAAAATAAATTTTATTTTCCTTTGTAGTTATAGAAACTGCCCAAAACATCTTTAAAAAACATTATGTGCTGAGTGTATTAAATAATTATTTACACAATTAAACTTTTTTTGTTTTTGCTTTTTTTTTTGTCGGTTGTGGGGCTTGAACTCCGGGCCTGAGCTCTGTCACTCAGCTCTTCAGCTCAAGGCCAGCGCTCTACCACTTGAGCCATAGCACCACTTGGGGTTTTCTGGTGGTTTATTGGAGATAAGAGTCTCATGGACTTTCCTGTCTGGGCTGGCTTTGAACCATTATCCTCACCCTCCTGAGTAGCTAGGATTACAAGTGTGAGCCACTGGCACCTGGCTCACAATTAAACTTCTTAAGCTTAATACAACTTTGTATTATATTACTTCACAATGTATGAACACATGGTTGTTTTATTTTAAAATTATTATACAAATATACATACAATAGGGAACTTATATATTTGTAATATGCTCAGTTAACTCATTTTAATGTCATTATCTTATTTTTAAAACTGAGATTTGCACTTGGACTTTTAAATTTTTCTGAAATTGTGCTGCTAAAGACAATGGTGTAAAATATTACTATAATTAATCATTTTCCTGATGATAGGAGAGGTTGGTAATACTTATTGATTTTCATATATGTACTTATTGGTATGATCACAGCTTATTATACATCAATATATACCAATCATTTCTATTTTTTCCTTTTAAATTTCTTATGCTTTCCAAGTACTCTTCCCATGGAACTTTAATTTTATTTTGATTTGTTGGTAAATCTATGTATTAAAGCAGCCATACCCTATTGTGAGGACAAAATACAATATGAATTAAAATATAATACAAATAGAAGCTAATTTCAAATTGTTAATTTTTAATCATTTTTATGTTGCAAGGATTTTGTTGTATTTTATTATTTGCTTTTAAGTATGCTTGTTGTATTAACTAGCATAAAGTTTATTTTTATCATTTTATTCTTTACGCAATCTTATCCTGATTGTATATTTTTACACAATCTTATACATAAGCTTATTCTGATTGTTATGGTTTCTTCCTATCATTATATTTTTGATAAAATAGAAAAGAAATAATGTTTCAGATATCAGTTTTTAATGATGTCATTCTCAAATAGTTCTTACATCATATGACATTGATCCTAGAGGTTCAGTGACTGAGTGTAGTTACAGAAAGCATGAAAGGAATGATAATTCCTTTAAAAGATTATAAATAAAGAATAGTGAGGGTGACTAGTTGAGAAATCTTGTTTGCCAAAGATCATTAATTAAGAGTTAATTATGTAGAAACAATGCTTTGTATTTCTCCAGCTTTCTTTAAATGATCACCAAACTAAGCTCTTATTGGCTATCTGAGTTGTGGACAAATAAGAAAAACATAAAACACCAGGGACAAAGGAATAACAGGCATTTTTCACAAGGATTATTATATATAACTTTGTACTATAGGTGTACTGGTAGCCCACGTTAGTGGTTTTATTTTACTTAAATAATTTCATATGTTTCTTCTTTTGCTTTTCTGCATGCACATTTCTTTCAAAATGGTAAAACTCAAGTAAATACCAATCGATATAGCAAAGTATTTATCTGTTGATATCTTAATCTACCTTAATTTTTCACCATGTTATTGATCAGTAAAGTCCAAGTTACTAGTGAACATAGATTTAATTTAATTAAAAGTAAAAGGATAACTAATATATGTCTGAGACAAGCAGAAAAGGTCAGATAAGATGTTAGGCAAAATGAACCCCAAGATAAGGACCAAGTGGTTTTTTTTCTTTATTGCTATTGTTTCTAACATATTTATGAGGTGTTTTTTTTGTTGCTTTGTATGTCCCTCCCTCATGGTATAACCTCTGTTTTCACTGTATTTGATGTGGTATAATTTGGGGAGGGGAAGGGAAAAAACAAATTGTTTAAATAGGGATACATGTGGACCCATTACAACAATGAGATGTACAAGATGCTATGTCGAAAAACGAACTTTACAACTTTGGTGGGGGAAGGGGGGATATATAGTCATGGAGATGGGAGGGCAGGGATGGTAGGGCAAAAACAAAGGAGGAGGTAATTGTAACCCCTCTGTACGGTATTTTCACAATAAAAAACTTATTTAAGATAATAAATAAAAGTAAAAGGACATTAAATTGCCCAAGCATATTAGCAATGATTTTTTTTCCCAAATGAATAGGGCATGTTTCCAGCTTATACTCCTAGCTACTCAGAAGGCAGAGTCAGGAAGATCATTACTGTGAAACTAAGCCAAGAAACAGCTTGCAAGAACTTATTTTGATCAACAGATTAGAGGTATGGCTAAAGTGAGAAAGGGCTTGCCTTGAAAGCATGAGGCCCTGATTTCAATCCCGTGTGTTGCATAATTAAAAAGAAAAAGAGTTTTTACTAAAATTTAAAAATATTTTAAAGTAATATTTAAAATATTTAAAAAGTAACATTTAAAATATTTTTTAAAAGTTCAATTATATTTAGTTGAGAATAATCTTTAAATAATTCTCTTATTCTTTTTTTTTTTTATTTTGTCAGTCCTAGGGCTTCAACTCTGGACCTGGGTGTTGTCCCTGAGCTCTTCAGCTCAAGGCAAACATTCCACCACTTGAGCCACAGCACCACTTCTGGTTTTCTGGTTGTTATTTGTAGGTAATAGTCTCAAGGACTTTCCTGATGGGCCTGGCTTTGAACTTCAATCCTCAGATCTCAGTCTCCTGAGTAGCTAGGATTATAAGCATGAGCCACCAGTGCCCCGCATAATTTTCATAGTTTTTTTTTTTTTACCACAAAATGAACAATTACAGGCTTTTGCTGCTACTGAACTCAGAACTAAAATCAGTGCAAATCTTTAATTGATAAATTTAAAGATTAATTTTTAGAGAAACACTTATTTTTTATTAATGTAATTCTGATGGACTGAAAATATAGTATATTTTAAAATATACTAGCTTCCTTAAAATTGGAATTTATACATGGCTATATATCAGTATATAACAATAACTAGAATATAACCTCTTTTGACAAAGTTGGTTGTAAGAAATCATGATTAGTGCTTCTGTCATTATAAGTTTTATCATCTTTCCAGAGATTTATGCTCTTCTAGGAATCTATGAATATCATTAATACTTAAAGTATTTACAGGTAGAAAGAAGGCTCCCTCCTTAGAAAATAACTAAAGCTTAATGGGAAAAATACAAAGTACAACTTTTCACCTTGAAGGGTTAAGTGTGTTATATCTTTTCAATTATCACTTCTAAAGCAATTATTTTCCTTACTACACTCTGAGAAATCAGAATCTTTTGTAACATAGAAACTGCTTTGCAAAATGGTCTGCCTAGCACAGGTATGTAAATATGATGAATGTGTATAGAAAATTTTTCTCCTAACTCAGCTATTTTAGATAATTAGGATTTGCTAAACCTGGTGTAATCATATACTAATGCCTCATACACAATGGTATTAATTATTTAAAACTAAAAATACATATTATCATCATGTCTCCTTCATCTGCTTTTTTAAAAAATATTTTTCACCCCAAGGTGCAGGGTAAATTAGAAAAGCTTAATGTATAATTTCAAATAAAATACTTAGACACATATTTGGAAATATTAGAAACCCTTTCCCCTTATTTTGTGAGATACCAAGCTTTTATTATTATGTCCAGGCTTTTCAGGCAATTTTTGAAGAATATGGTAGCATGTATTGGTCATAATCCTCAGTCACACAAAAAGAATTTCCTTGACATATAGAAAAATCCGTCATTGATATCTCCCCATCTTCTTGGCTGAGTTCTCTTATGGAAGAAAAAAGAAGGGCAGTGAAAAAAGCAAAAGAAAGGATCATGAGTACCTCAAGACATTTCTGAGTAGAACTCACAGTCTCAGAGTAGACTTCCATCACATTTTCTTCCACAGTCACAGAAATGTAACTTGCTGACATCTGGACAGAGTAGACACAGTGAAGTATGCTCAGAAAATCTGCAGACCTTCTGCCTGGAGGATCAGTTTAACTACATTTCATAAGACAAGGCTAACTCAAACTGACTTCATACCTCTCTCTCTCTCTGCCTCTGTCTCTGTCTCTGTCTGTCTCTCTCTCTGTCTCTGTCTGTCTGTCTGTCTCTGTCTCTGTCTCTGTCTCTGTCTCTGTCTCTGTCTCTGTCTCTGTCTCTGTCTTTCTCTCTCTCTCTCTCTCTCTCTCTCTCTCTCTCTCTCTCTCTCTCTCTCTCTCTCTCTCTCTCTCTCTCTCTCTCTGTGTACAAGCTCTTAGGTGTTCTTTACTTTAAGGCTACAAAACCCACTATTAGCAACTCATCTAATCTTACTTTCCTGCCAGTGACACCACCTCCAAATACCACCATATTGGATTTAAAATCTCTCCGCATGAATGTGGAGACACTGATATTCACTCTATACCAAACATTTCAGTTGATATATAATATTCCAAGTTGTATCATTAAGTCTGAGATAATTACAGAAAATTCACATGGAAAAAGATACTGGTACAATATTTTGAAAAAAGGAGTACATTTACATTGAATTATGTATGCCAAAAGAAGTATCTTTATTTTTTCATTTTATAAAACTTCAATGAAACTTAAACCCTGACAAAAAAGATAGCAATGAAAACATCTTTTGTTGAACAACTGAGTTCTATCAGGCAAATCATACTAGAGGAATCCATAACCTATTCCAAAATGAGTGTTTAGGAACAGCATTTACAAAATTTGGAGGCAAAGTAAAGTATAGTTAATCACAGATAATCAGCACATAACATTTAGAAGTTACACCTTATTGTGTGAATCTGTATCTTGTATTTTGTCACAGTTAATTAATTGCCAGTTTATTCACTGATAGGTAGAGACAAAAGATAAAGGGATAGACAGACAAACAGATAGATAGAGATAGATAGATAGATAGATAGATAGATAGATTGATAGATTGATTGATTGATAGATGTTAGCACTTTGAAAATGTTTATATATAGCACTCTCTGTTAATTTTAAATATATAAGGAGGCCTAACACTTGTAGAACTCAGATAAAATGAATGATCCCAGTACTGATGAGTCACAGATTCCCCAAAGAGGAACAGGCAACAGAGACCTCATATCTCAATGATTTGTTTAGAATCTGGCTAGCTTGGAACACATGTATTGAAAAATTTCTGACAAGTGTGACATTTTAATATCTTTAATAAAAGCATCTTGTCAGTGACTAGTGAAGAACTAAGTTGTTTAAATGAACTACAAAGCTACTTAATCCCTTCAGTGTTGTCATTCAATTTATAAAGAATCCTTTTAGCCAGGTACTGGAGATGCTAAATTACCTTTCTTGACTTGAAGTATCCTACTGAACTTGAATGTAAATTAGAAGTCATACTACACTTATAAAATATTATACATAGTATATATACATATATAATCTGTTTAATGTTGCATGGCAATGAAAGCAATATATTTTATAATTATGAATGTATCAATTCCCCAGAAGGTAAAAATATCCTGCACATATCGCTAACAGAGCAGGCAATTAACACTGAAAAGACTTAATCAAGAAATCAAAAGACCACAATTTTATTTGGATATTTCAGAACTTTTGTATCAGTAATTGATAGACAGCAGAAAAGAAGGAGAAACATGAAAACACCCTTGAACAAACTGGCCTACTTGGCACTTGTAAAACTCAACAGCATCAGACTACACATACTTCTTAAAAGCACACAGATCATTCATGAAGACGGACAGTATTCTTGTCCATAAGATACATTTCACAAAGTTTCAAAAGGGTAAAAAATAAAACATGTATTCTTTGACCAAATAAAATTCAACTGGAAAGGTGCTAACAACAAGGAACTGCCCCATATAAGGAGAAGAAGAAAGATAGAGCATCTGCAGTGTACCAGACACTGCTGTGGGCTCTAAGAATGCAAAGATCAGAAGATGAACCAGGGGTTTGGTTTCACTCCTCAAGAAGGGATGAAAGAAGCATCTTTAAACTCACAGCCTTCATCCATCGCTCCCTTAATGGTGATACATTGAAATGCTTGTGGCTAATATTTAATCATAATACTCCTTGTCTGGGGCCTCTAGTCAGAATTCACATCACCTATTCCCACCATCCCTGACAGTTAAACAATAGGCCTTAAGTCTCTCTTTGGTTTCAATCCAGTCCAGTGCATATATAGTAAGATTTCAAGGTTTCTTTGGCTGCCTGCCTGCCCTCCTTCCTCCCTCCCTCCCTCCCTCTCTCCCTCCCTCCCTCCCTCCCTCCCTTCCTACCTTCCTTCCTTCCTTCCTTCCTCCCTCCCTTCTTCCCTTCCTTCCTTGATTTATTCTTCTTTCCTTCCTTTTATATGTTTTTATTGCAAAAATATTGTAGAGAGGTTACAGTTACATGAGTAAGGTAATGAGTATATTTCCTAATGAGCATTGTTACCTCTTCTCTTTCTCCTCACCCCAACCCCCCTCTCTCTTACAGTACTGGGACATGAACTCAGGGCCTAATGTTTGCTAAGCAAGCTTGAGCCACCCTCAGCCCCCTTAAGTCTCAATATTATGTGTTCATCACCAACTATCTCAAGTCCTGTCTAAATCTCTACCTCTACTCCAGCATATTCTCTTCTCCTGAGAATCTGCTCCCCAAATAGTTCAAACCATACTCAGTTTTTACTCAATTATGTAGCACCACCCCCATCCCCAGGACCCTAGAACATTAAAATCAAAAGACAATGTGCACTGGTCTCTGTTAAATGTTAAAAGAGTCTATTTCTGAATATCTTCATGACATATAGGGCAAAAGAGGTAAACTAAGGATGTGTAGTTGGAGGACATTACAGTCTCAAGAGTGACACAATATAAGTCAATGGCTCCAATCATTATACCATATTTCAATTTTGTATTCATCATTTTGTTTCCTGTCTTTGTCTATTCATTGGCTTTTGTACTTCCTTCTATTTTACTTTCTGAGATCAAGATTTCAGAGATGTTTACTATTTATATTGAAATGTAATATTTGAGAATACTGTGAGCAAACATTGAAAGGGTAATTGTATTTTCACAAAACAAGGACACAGGTGTAACAGAGACCCAGACATTAAAATATGATGGGCCAGAACATCATAATCTCCCTTGTGATAGGTGTTTACATTATTTCTAATCATCTCTGAACAAGGTAATGTATATTGTCAAGTGCTCTGAAATTTAAAAAAATTAAATTGGAAAATTCTTTTCCTCAGTGTGCACAGCTAACAGCAGAAATCTGATGTGAAAGCATCAGGTAGGTTGAGTAATATGCAACATTGTGATGCCTGACATCTGACTTATAATTTGGTAATTTCATTTTCTGTATAAAGAATTCACCTCAAAATGAATGGATAAAATAGAGATGTCATTATTGCTGGCATTTAAAAATGGTATTAAAAGTGAAAATAGTGGATAAGAAATACCATTTCAAAAATATGTAAATAATGATGTGTCTTCTTGTTAGCTATGAAAGAATGATGCCTGTATTTATTCGTTATTCATGAGCAAAGAGTTGTTTATAAAGGTTAAATATGCAATTTTACTCAGTTGATACTCAACAGATACAAAATACCTTTCAAATAGTTTTTTATTCCAAAGTCAGATGTTTTGAAGTTTATACTGTAAAAGGTAATAAGATAACATTTCTAATAAGGTTCTTGTAAGTAAAAAAAAATAAAGCGTAGAATACTAATATTCCATTGAAGTAGAGTTTTAAAAAAACACGTCTATTTATGACAAAAGAATAGCTAGTTCACAAAACAATCATAACATTTTAGAGTTTACAGATTTTCTATAATCACTAATTTCATAATAAGGATATGTGTGTGTGTACATGATGTGTGTGTGTGTGTGTGTGTGTGTGTGTGTGTGTGTGTGTGTGTGTGTGTGTGTTCCAAAGGAAGATATATACTTTAGGGTACTACTTATGTAATATAAAATTAAATCAATGTCCTTTATAGCTGTTAGAATTATAATGAGAGCAACAATCATAATAAATGTTATCTTTAGAATTTGGTGAAAAAACATATGGACTTATAGTATGGGAGCAAAGTGAAGAGCTTACTACAGTGACTAAATGACTAATGATTTTATCCAGCCACTTGAAAGTACTACAGTATTAAATAAATGTGTGATATCTGACTCAGTGTCACACTTCAGAGTCAAATGCAAGACTTTAACTGAACAGTGCAAAGTTATGAAAAGTATAATCTACATTACTCAGCACAACCAACCTTAACATAAATTGTTATTTCTTTCAATCAATTGTAAAATGCAGGTGAAAGAATAACAGAATCAAATTGGTAGGCCTTTTAGTTTGCAAAAAAATGTTAAAGAAAATGACCGAAATAGCAGATAAGTGGTATAATGTAATTGAATTTTTACTTTCTTCAGTCATCTGGATTTTAAGGGAATATTTTCTTACTGAATTGTAATGAGTGTCTAAAGGTCATCTTGTATAATAGCTTAGCTAAATCTATCTCATAAGGTAATCTTGATGGGGCATTTTTCAGCATCATTACAATCAGCAATACCCACACTACAAGTATGGTACTTTGAAGAGACCTAGCTGACTCACACATTTCTTCTATCACCATCTTTGGTAGTTGGGATATGAAATGTCTCCCACAGGCTGGCATATTGAGCACTTGCTTCTCAGCAATCTATTTTGTGAGATGTTGTGAACTTCAAAAGGTGGGGTTGAGTTTTTTCGTGGGGTGGTGCTGTATCTGGTCCCAGTCTCCTTGCTTTCTCCCTCTTTGCTGCCAGCCATGAGGTTAAAAACAATAAAACAACTCTTCTGCCACATGCTCCCACCAGCACGATATTCTTAATACAATGCCTGAGGTCAAACAGCCCTGAACGGAAACCACAGAACCATGAGACAAATTAAGTCTTTCCGCATTTGACCCTTCCGTCACAGCAACAATTAAACATGCTTTCCCTCTCAAGTGATCATAACTCTGGCAAAAGCTCCAAATGGTAGTTGAAAATATTAACCACAATTACTCTAACCAAAATTACAAATCAAAACTACTCTTGAAATCTACGGTAGTCTTAGTTCATCTTGTTGATTTTTAATTGTCAAAAAGATCACAAGAAAGAATTTGCTCATTGTTCTGTAACAGAGTTCTAAACTGAGACCGTAGTTCCATCTTAAATAATTATGGAAAATTCTGGAATTTGTTATTTATCACATTGATTTTGATGAAGTGGTGACATTTTATTATCAGGGGCCAAAAATTCCAGACATACATATCGCAAAGTATTTCTGAACATAAATCTATCTGTAACCAACATTTTTTTCATTCTCTTATTGGACATTTATTGATACAAACAAAAATCACTAATAAAGCAACTGGACTTTGGTCCTAAAATTTCGACTGCAACAAAATTTCCATTCCTTAATATTCATTAAATTCCCCAGGCAATATAAGACAATTATGTAGTTGTAAGAAATAATAAAGATCCATGTGATCACATGTTCAAGATTTACTTCATATGAAAAAGCCATGTGTAGAACTGTGTATTAGACTCTATTTTATGAGAAAAGAGTGTTCAGAGAGAAGCTAAAATAATTTGCACATACATACACAAATATATATGTACATGTATATATTACTATATGCATATATGCATTGAACATAGAACACATAGGTATTATATACACATACACACTTGTGTATTAAGTCTTGCCAAAAAGATACACAAAAACTAGTTGCTGAGATTATTTATGGGTCAGCAGGTAAAAGAACTGGGTAAATTGATGATTGTGAAAATGAGAGAAAACTATAAACACACATGCCTATAAGGTTACTAAACAATCCAATCATTTTACCTACTAAATACTTAAAAAACAGTATGTATCAAAAACATATTTTTAAAGATTGCTTGGTATTTTGTTATATATGGGTCTTCAAAAAGTAGTATCAGACAAAGTAATGCTGAATTTCATATGAGCAATTTCAGTAGCAGTTTGATTAAAAATAGTTAACATAGAAATGTTTTTTGAATATCTGTTCTACTACATGTAAAGGCAACAGAAAGTAAATATTTATATGTATGAAGTAGCTAAAACTATCTGAAAAATGAAAAGTTTAGTAAGAGTAAAATAGAAATTTAAAAAAGGATAAGATATTTTATTGCTTTGTGCTACAAAGAATGTCAATAGTGTAAGTAAGAATAGCAGGTACTTTATAGCCATGCTGTTAGAACATAATATTTATGAAAGTATTCGAATATCTACTAGTAATGTCTTTACAGTGTAGTCATACAAGCCCATGTTTGCCTACTCTCAATACATTTATAAGTCACATTTTTCTAATGTAAAATATTCAGTCTTGAGTTAGTAAAACTTTCCTCTTCAGGAAAGTCCATTTCATACTGTGCTTAACAAATATAATCCTTGCTAACATTAGACATTATTAATAATTTCTAACTACCATTTTATGTGATCTTAATCATGCTCCCATTGTCTCATTTATCATGGTATATATATATATATATGTATATATATATATACATATCCTATTTATTACTTCCAAGTATTTTCCTCAGATGTTAATATCCTTAGAAAGTGTTATTGACATGGGAAAAACATATGACATAATATTAAGTTAAAATGGTTTTAGTGAATGTCTCCAATTATAAAACATTTCTGTGATAGTCTCTCCAATAATTTATACCCTCAATCTCATTAGGAAAAAAACATCAGATAAAAGAATATTGAGAGACATTCATCACAATAACTGATCATTATTCTTTAAAAGTGCTGTGGTTATTATAAAAGGCAAGGAAAGACAGAGGAATGTCTAGAATGTATTCTAGATTTCCAGAAACTACAGATTCAAAAAATGGATCCAACCAGATTAACATCTGTGATTTAATTAATAACATCAAATAACATTTAATTAATAACACCAGCACTGCCAGAATTTTGGTTAGTATGTATTAATTGTATATGATTCTAGCAATATAGGAGTCTGGGTGAAATGTATACTGAAAGTATAAAATACCTGAAACTCTTTTATTTCTGAACATACTACACAGAGTAATAAGTTAGACAACTGTTTAAACAGATTTAAACATAAAAAGATTAAAAGCAAATAGGCTTAATTTTAGTAATTATTTAAAAGATGGTTTGGCTGCTGTTCTACCTTCACATCATTATACTTTCCACATGTTCAAACTTTAACTAGCATCAGTTTACTTATTAAGACACTTATTAATATGAATTAAACAGAAAGCATTATATGCAGGATATGCTTTACTTTCTATTCCTACTTATTCCACAGGAAAAGATTCACTGAAACCAAGCAGTACCTCATGCACCATACATCCTGTCTAGTTGCTATGATCATTGAATATCTTTGTGCCCTTGCAATGTCTTTTGCATAACAATGGTCAATTGCAGAACCAGTGCAAGGTTGCCTAAAAGTCTCTTTTATGATAGCAAGAGAATCACAAAAGTACTACAGCATGATATTCATAAAAGCATTACAGCGGCTGCACTGTGGACATTCTTCCATATGTGTTTATAAATTTTGAGCTGATTTCAGAATGCTACCAAAACTATCACAATTACATAACCTGGCCCTGTTCAATTTGCCTTATTTACTTTCTTTAAGGGTTTCTCAATACCTCATTTTCAATCAAAACTCTTTATCTTCCTTCCTTATCTTTTATTTCTAAACCTCAAGGCAGATTAACTACCTCTTAATCTGTGATGTGCTCTACTCTTTCTCCAAATCTTACCCTTGCCAGATCACTAATTTCCTTAAAGTGTGATCATGTCCACTGAACACTTCTAGCAAATTTTTTTGTGGCTATAAAGCCACACAATTATTTTCTAGATTTTTTTCTCTTTCTAAATGTCATTTACAGACCATTTCCATTCCTAGACATAATACTCAGGCCTTTCCAAATTCATCAATTTTAATTCCCACAAAAATCCATCCGATTGTCTGATGTATTGGGGAGTTTACATCTCATAGATAAATCAAGCAATGGTTAATTTTGTAAAGTCAAGGCAATTTTTTTCACAGTATCTTCTTTCACCCCAAACTTATACTTTTTGATGAAGAAGGAAAGAGAAATGTATCTATTCCTAGAATGCTTCCATAGATTTCCCCAAATACTCCCACTGTTCAGTTATGCTTTAACAAATGAGCCACAGAAACAATGACAATCAGGGACATTAATCTTGGCATGCTTAGCAGGACATTTCTTAGAAGATATATTAAACTTCTGAAAAAGAGAGATGCTTAGCTTGTTCCTAAATAGAAAAACATACTTGGAGTTTTACCATAAGGTGACAAGGCAGAAAAAAAGATATGTAAAAAATCTTAATATTTTTTAACTAGTCAAAATGTTAGTTCCAGGATTGACAATTTTAAAAATCAGCAGGAAACTCAATAATTTCTGATAATGTTGGTCAGAGCTACAGATATCACCATATTTGAGGTAAAAACAAAAATTATACTTATTGGTGAATTTAAAAATAACTTAATAAGCAGAGTATGTTAACATATGGTAATTTATAAAATAATATCTATATATTACAAAGCATAAACTAGGTACAGTGAGTGATATATATTCTGAATTTTGTTCAGAGAAATGTCTCAAGGTGAATCATCTTACTACAAATACCCAAATTTTTCATTGATGAATACCAATGATATTCTCATCAATAAAGCTTCTATTTTTAGGAACCTTTGAAACTGGTGGAAGATACACAATTTCCAATATTATATTTTGTATTTTTCTTGACAGCTCAGTAGTTTGTTTGTTTTTAATCTTGTTATGGAAGACTTAACTTGTATCACATCTTAAAATATTTGTTATTACTCTGGATTAAATAATGATAATATGAACTGCATAAAATTGCATTAGCTCTTTCGCAAAGTAAGGGAAAATCATTCTCATGCCTATGTCTGAAGGAAGAAAACAAAAATGTGTCCTTAACAAGAGAGCTCCTGACAGCCATATTACTGGATCACTATAGATACACAACTAACATGATAACAGAAAAGTTGTATCACAATTTATTCTAAATTCTCTTTCCTCCTGTTATGAAATCTTTAATTTTAATTCTGTCCCCTACACCCTATCTGGAGCTGACTATAAAGGAGGACAAAATGCAGTAATACTGCACAGGGCTTGATATTCTATCCACAGAGAAGGAAAGAAAAAAACTACATAATGGATTCCTGTGAAAGAGGAAAATAAAAATGTAGCCAACATTTTTTCTTTGCTTTTTAATTAATTAATAGATAAGGTCCCATTATATAGTACATTTCTGGTCTCAAGTGGTTCACAAGAACATTGTCTGGGATTATAGACATGCACCACTACACTGTACTTTTCCCAAGGTGCCACTAATTATATTCCTTTGCCCTTAAGAGTATTCTCCCAATACCTGAATTATGTAACTGTAACCTTTTGCAATTAAAGTTGAAAAATAAAAGATGAAGCAATTTTTTTAAAAAAAAAGACTGAATAGGAGTTTACCAGGGGCAAATTCACTTCTTCAGTGCTTATCCATTTAATAAAATATGGCTTCTGAGGCAAGTTATGGTTTTGTATATTAACTAAAAATAGATTTAGCATTCTATTTTAAAAAGTCATTTTTTTCTTTAGAAAATCAGGAAAGTACAGAATTTTGTATGATTCAGAATGAAATATAAGCTAAAATACCCTTAGACAGTTTTGTTGAATTTAGGGAAACAGATTTTTTACATAAACAATAGGAATATGGATTGCTACATATGATATATATCATACATGTGATGCAAAGTTAGGTGATTATCTTGCACTTCCTTATCAAGAAAACCTACTTAGTGCTCAGGAAGAATCACAATGTGCAAGATATATAACAGAGATTTTTAATAATGCAAGAATGGATGTCAATAGTGATTAAAGGCTTAGAACTTTCTGGAAGACTTTGGGAGATAGGGAATTGAAATATCAGCAGTTGATTTATTTTTGTTTACTGTTAACATTCTTTCTGTTTACACCTAATCCCCTCCTCCCAAATCATGTCATTTGTATTTAGTGAACATAAAATGACAGAGAACTGGGGAAGTGAACTTGGCTACTAAATCATTATTCAACAAGAAATAAATTCAGAGGAAACTTTTAAAATTCTAGGCACCAGTATGAGTAGTAAGAAACAAAGTCAACAAAACCTATTAAAATCTTTTTTCATTCTATGCCAATTTCTGTGATCAAAGAGGCCATAGTACATAAATGTCTGTTCTTTTTTCTTTTTTTTGGCCAGTCCTTGTACTTAGGGTGTAGGCACTGTTCCTGAGCTATATTTGCTCAAGGCTACCACCCTACCACTTGAGCTACAGCATTGCTTCCAGCTTTTTCTGTTTATGTGATACTGAGGAATCAAACCCATAGCATGTGTTACTGAGGAATTCAAACCAGGGCTTCATGCATGCTAGGCAAGCACTCTACTACTAAGTGTCTGTTCTTGATGAAGCTAATCCTATCTCTTCTTAAAGTTGATAAAAATAAAAATTGACCTGAGGGCATTAAGTTAGTAAGTTTACACAATTGAGAACTTAACTAAACAATGAAGGATATGCAGTTTGGGCAAGCAACAAAATGGCTTATCAGCTTTTGCATGGAAAATGAACAAGAAGATCTTCAACTAGAATACAAATAAAACTTTTCAGTATTAAAGAACTACGGAGGCCATATTGTATTTAATCATTTTGTTAGAACCTTCAACAATGGCAGATATCATATACTGTTAAATAGTTAATAGCTATCTTTTAAAGAATGATTCTATGCAGTATTGTGTTCCTTTCAGAACCTAACTCCAACTGACTTTTGTCAAGTAAATGAATGAAACCTATTATAACATGAATTTAGTACTTTGAAACTCAAAGAAAGGAAATATTTTTCCTCTAAGTTTGAATTTCTTTTGATATGCTGACATAGTAAGAAAAAACTTTTTCATTAGTAACATGAAAGAAAGGTTAGTTTTAAAATATTTTATAGTGGGGCTGGGAAGGTGGCTCAGTGGTAGAGCACTTGCCTTGAACTGAAGAGCTGAGGGACAGGGCCCAGGTCCAGAGTTCAGGCCCCAAGACCGGACCCAAAAAATAAAAAAATTTAAAAATAAATAAAATAAAATATTCTATATTTAGCTAGGTGCTAGTGACTTATGCTTGTAATCCTAACTATTCAGGAAGCTGAGATCCGAGGGTCGGGGCAAAAAGCCAGGGAACAAAAGTCCTCATAAGACTCTTGTCTCCAATTAACCACTCAAAAACCAGAAGTAGAATTCTGGTTCAAAGTGTCAGAACACTAGCTTTGAGCAAAAGAACTTAGGGACAGCAACCAGATCCAGTGTTTAAGCCCCAAAAATGTCAAAAAAAATTTAAAGTAACACATTGCATTTCTTTAAAAAACAAAATGAAATTAAAAGTAAGCAGAATTATCACTATCTAAAAGCATTTCTACCTGAAATCCTCACAAAATTGTTATGGATGGATAGCATTTCTATTACATAATTGCACTTTTCTGTGTCGTTTTAAACTTAGTTTTGATTTTCAGTTTACCTTTAAAGTTATTTGTCTCTTTACTGAGAGCCATTAAAGAGAAAATGCCCATCCATACACTTCCATATTAATCACAGAATCACTACTGGGCAGAAAAGGGGAGAAAGATAATAAAGAATAATAGTGGGTGACTTAAATACCCTACAGGCATTAATGGACAAAAGATGCCAGATGAATAAGCAATCGACCTGCAGAGTTAAACTTGTCATCATTCAAATAACCTTAAGAAATAACTACAGAACATTTCACCCAATTGCTGTAGAATACATAAATATTTTAACGGTTAATTGGACTTTCTTCAAAATCAGTAACTTTCAGCTATCATGGAAATCTTTTTTTAATTTTATTTTATTGTAAAGATGCTGTACGGATGAGCAGAAAAGCTCAAAAGCTATGTACATATTACCATATAAAATGATGCTAAGCAAATCAAACTCCCAGATACAGACACAAGAGGTCTTTGTTTGACGTTGTTTTTAATGTACTATGTGATTTTTTTTTCCTTTGTATGTTCTTCCCCCTAGCGTATATCCCCTGTTGTCACTGTACTTGATTTTGGTACCTTGCATCTTGTATATACATTTGTCTAATTTGGGGAGGGGAAGGAAAAGGAGAATAACAAAAGATAAAAACAAGGACACAGGATGACCCATTGCAATAATGATACAAGACACGTTGGAAATGAACTTAACAACTTTGGGAGGAGGACTGGGGGATGTTAGGGAAGGAAGGGATCATGGGAGAAAAGCAAAGGAGCGGGTAACAATGCTCGACAAGAAATGTGCTCATTACTCAGGTAACTATTCTGTACAGCATCTTTACAATAAAATAAAATTTTTAAAGATGCTGTACAGAGGGGTTACAGTTACGTGAGTAATGAGTACATTTCTTGTCGAGTATTGTACCCCCGTGTTTGTTTTTTCTCCCACTATCCCTTCCCTTCCCCTCCTCCTCACTCTTCTCCCTCTGAAGTTATAAATGTCATATCCAGCAAAATAATTGAAAATGGGGGCTGGGAAGGTGGCTCAGTGGTAGAGTGCTTGCCTCCCATGCCTGAGGCCCTGGGTTCCATTCCTCAGCACCACATAAGCAGAAAAAGCCAGAAGTGGCGCTGTGGCTCAAGTGGTAGAGCACTAGCCTTGAGCTGAAGAGCTGAGGGACAGCACCCAGGCAGAGAGTTCAGGCCCCACGATTGACATAAATAGATAGATAGATAGAGATAGATGAAAATAGTTAGAGAAAGAGAGAGATGAAAATAGTTTCTAATATCTTATTAGACTAAAAAGGACTAACACTAGAAATCAACAGCAAGAGAAATAACAGAAACTTTAAACACACAAAGATTGCCCATTGCAACAATGAAATGTACAAGACGTTTTGTTGAAAAACAAACTTTACAATTTTGGCCAGGGGTGGGGGTGGGGGGAACGGTGAATGGGGAGGGAGATATGGGAAGGAATGGGAAGGGGAAACAAAGGAGGAGGCAACAATGCTTGATAAGAAATTACCTTGCCCATGTAATTGTAACCCTTCTGTATGGTATTTTCACAATTAAAAAAATAAACAAAGAAACAACAACAACAAAAAAGATTGAAAAGTGACAGCAATAATCATAAATCATTGAAGAGGTAAGGAGAAGGAATTAAATTTTTTCTAGACTCAACTGAAATTTAAACACTACTTTCCAGATTCTGTGGAATACAAGAAAGTCAGTATATATATATGTATATATATATATATATATACATATATATATATAATATGTCTACATTAATATAAATTCAATGAGATATATAATGATTAATTTACATATGTAACTTGAATCCTACATAAGCAAGGAAAAGTCAAATCCAAATTAATAAATGGAATGAAATAATAAAGATCAGGGGATAAATTAATTTTAAAAAGAGACTAAAAGTCAATAAAGAACTAATAAAACAAGGAATTCATTAAAATGATAGACAAAATTATCAAAGCTAATCAAAGGAAAGAGAAGAATCAGAAACAATATGTGAATGAAAAGAGATACTATATCACACACCAGTGAAATCATGAATATTATTCATTGATATCTAATAAAACCCTGTATTTTAATTAATTAAGAAAAACAAAAACTCAATACAATTCTCAATATTATGAATAACAAATTAAACTAAGAGTATATAGAAAATATAAAAATAATGAGTAGACAGTGAAATAACAACAAAATGTCTCCCAGAAAAGAAAAACCAAAGATAAAGATTGAGATCACTAGAACACCTTTAAAATTTAACAGTAATGTTCTTCAAACTATTCCATATGATAGCAAAAGAAGGGATGCTTCCAAATCTATCCTTCCAAAACCAGTGTTACACTTAAGCAAAACCAAAAGGAAATAGCATTAAAAGAAATCTTTCCTTGATAAACATAAACATGAAAATCATCAACTAATCTCTTGCAAGTCCAATTTAACAACACACTAAAAAGATCATACAACCCGATGATAGGATAATTTGATACATATAAATTAATGAACATTATGCAGCCTATTAAAAAATTAGTATCATCCACAATAGACTCGAACAGTAAAATTAATTATACAGGTAGTACACCTATCAATTTATGTAAAAAGAAAAACCTCTGCAATAAAAATGTTTTTTAAGAAATTAGGGAAGATACTGGAACATGAAATCACTTTTAATGTTTTTGGATTGAAAAAAAACGTGAATATTACCATATTTTAACCAAATAATCTGCAGATTCAATCGAATCTTTATGAAAATTCTAGTTATCATTCTTTACAGAAATGGGAAGAAGAAAATTCATTCCTAAAATTTACACAGAAAGCAAAAGGACTTTAAATAGCCAAGATTATCCTGAAAATGAAGAATAATATTGGAATATCACAATACCTGACATCAATTTATCCTACAGAGCCTTAGTAACAAAAGCAGCATGGTAATTGCCCAGAATATGTAAACAGACCAATTGCATAGGATAGATGGTATAAATTAATATAAATAAAATGATATAAATAAGTAAATGTAAATACAATTATATAAATATATAAATAAAATCAACAAACCCTAGCAACTGTAGTCATAGATTCTTGGCAATGTTTTCAAAAATATGCATTGAAGCAAAAATGGGGCTGAAAATTGGGAATCCATACATAGAAGACTGCCTGACCCAGGACAAAATGTCAGCTTAAAATTAAATTAAATTAAAATTAAATTAAAGCTTTTAATATAAGACTTGAAACTTAGAAACTACTAGAAAAAAGTATACAGACAACACTTCAATCTCTAGCCATAAACATGATTTTCTGACTAATATTCTAATTTTCCAGGAAGTGATGGCAAATATTGACAAATGCAATTGTATTAAGTTAAAAAGTTTCTTCTCTGAATAAAATGAAGAAACAGCCTACAAAATGGGAGAAAATCATTGCCATGCAGTCATCCAACGAGAGATTCATATCTAAAATATATAAAAGCCTAAGAAAAATTAAACACCTACTTAGCAAATGTCCCTATCAAGAATGAGTACTGAAACAACACTTTTCAAGTGAAATACAAATAGCCAATAAATGAAAGAAAAAGTGTTCAGCATCTTTAGCCCTCAGGAGAATAAACACAAACCAAAATTACTTTAGGAATCCAGATCACTACATTTGGAATGAGCACCATCAATCAAATACAAAATGACAATTACTGGTGAGTGTATGAGGAAAAAGAATCCTAATACACTGTTCATGAGAACGTCAGTCAGTATTGCATCATGCAAACGAGTGTGGAGATTCCTAAAAATCAAAAATTGATCTGTATCACTCAGATATATCACTTCTAGGTAAGTACTATTAGAATCAAATATTGCTTACTTTAAGAGATATCTGCATACCTATAATTATCAGGCCATATTCACAATAGCCAAGTTATGAAATTAACCTAGTCTATGAACAAATTAATAAAATAATATGATTATCTATCTATACTCATTCAGTTCTAGTCACCCATAAATAAAGATTAAATTATGTTGCTTGAAAATCATGGATGGAACTGGAGATTATATTAAGAGAAATAGATACAATATGAAAAAGTATAATTTATTTTTTTCTCATATATGAAATCCAGTCATGGTGGGAAGGAAATCAGAAGGAAATCAGAAAGGGTGTCTATAGAGATTTGGTAAGTGAAATGTAAGAATTTGGAGGGAAAGATAGAAAGGTCAGGTACTGTGATGCACACCTGTATTCCCTGCTGATTAGGATCCAGAAATTGGGAAAATTATGGTTTGAGCTGGTCCAGGAAAAAAGCTGTATTCCAAAAACACAAAAAAACATATAGAAGTATCATAGCCTGAGACTGACCTGTGAAAAAACACTGTCTCTAAGATCACTGAACGTACAGGGCTCGAGTGATAGATTCATTGGAATAGCCTAGCAAGTGTGCAAGATTCTGAGGTCAAATCCACATACTGCCCAAAACAAAGAATAGATAAGACAAAAAATACAGGTTGTTAAAAAAACACTCTAAGAACATTATATGCATCTGCAGACATAGCTTAAGGAAACTATTTCCTTTATATAATTAAAGACATAAATTATTGGGTAGGATGAGTGATGAGAAAGGACATCAGGTTCTATTTCAGTATGTAACATAGAAGCTAGTACACATATTTATTACTTGCATATGCTCATGAAAATACTGGATTTCCTTCTGAAAATCCAGTAAAGCACATTCATTTTTAGATTATGTTGAACAGGTCCTACTGTTATCATTAACTCCAAATGCTTGTTTTCTTAGTTTTTTAAAGAAAGATAATCATAGTCAAACACTATCATCTGTTTCGTGCTTTTTTTCCCTGAAAACAGTATTTTTGCATTTTTGAAGCTGGGTAGATTTATTTGTATCTTTTATAATCATTTTGACCACCAGCTGTCTAAAGAACAAAAACATAAATAAAATTGTTAAATGTGTTTGGATGCACATGCTGCTCCTGCTCTCAGGCAAGCCATATATTTTAATTAATTTTGAAGTTGTATAGTCAACTTAGTTCTTGTTTCCCAACAGAAGCTTCCTATAGGAAAGCATTTCTGTCATTCAAACGAATGTGGAAAGACATCAAAACATAATTCAAAGTTAATTAATCACAGGGGAAAACACGCTTGCTAAAAAATCCAGACAACTTCATGAAAAGATGCAGTATCATACCCTACTTACATCAAAATGAAAACTGCAAGAGAATCTCATCAATGTAAGGATTTTAAAAACACGATATTTTTAGGGACATATGGGTGAGCAGAAAGGAAGTTGGTAAGCTAAACATTTTAAAAATTCAGAGCTCATTCTTAAATGCAATTAGATTTCTCATTTTTTTTAAAAAAAGTACCTTTCAAAGGAAATTTGAAACTGAGAGTTTATAGGGGGAAAATATCTCCTCTCAGATAAGGAACTAATTTTATGTTTCATACAAAGAATTTCAAGATAAAACTTAAGAGGATATTCAATATGTAGAATCTGTTCAAAGCTGTATCCAAGGGGGAAATAAGTGGTTAGAATCTTTCAAGTATAATTACAGAATTCATTGTCACTGTGCTTCTGTTTTGAACAACTTTATATTTAAGCAAATTAGCAGAATATTATCATGTATACTTCCTGTGCAACAGGAATTTTTTTTTGCATTGTGAATATTCTGTTGACAGAGACTAAAATCAAAAGAGACATGTCTAGAAGAGCATTTCAGTTCTGAATCAGTTGTGAGATACTGATGAGATGAGATGAAAATATCTGGAATAAATTACCATAGGTGAGGAAAAATATTACATTAAAAGTTTAAAATTACCCAAAAACTTTAAACTCAACATGTTAAGAATATGACATAATACCGTAGGGAAAAGGATGATGTGGTTGTTTTTTATTGATCTTCCTCTTCTAAATTAGGACTTGATGAATTTTCTAAAATAAGAAAACTATTGCTTTTTCTTATCTCTGAAAATCCTTTGCCCATTTAGTCTGTGATCAAAATTTATGAGCGTACCCTCTTAGTTGCAGGATATTTTAGTCGAGGAAGCTAAAATAAAAAAAATAAAGCTCAGTAGGTCTAAATACTACTCTTTGTGTAACTTTCATGTTTTAGCTAAGTACTAGATTAGATAATGGGATTTTCAATGAGTTATAAGTAAAAAGCCATTCATTAACCACAGACTTATTCCAAGAGAATAAGCAAGTGCATGTCTGAAGAAACAGATTGCAATTAAAATGCAGCTGAATAACTGCATAAATTTTTATATAACCACTTATGTGTATTAACAGTGTACTGATATTTAAAATATGTACAAATAGAAAGTATCTCCTTACCAAGCTGAAGTACAGAAGGTCTGAACATGGTAGCTCAAGTCTGTAAAAATAGCTACTTGAGATCAGAGGATTGAGGTGGTTTGAAGCAAGCTGGGCATTAAAAAGTTCACAGGATTTCATCTCATGTTTTTGGAGAGTGATATACAACTGTTGTCCCCCCTTATAGCAAAAGCACAGTGGCTGGATGAAATGGTGCACATCTGGTTTCTCCAACATCATAGAGAAGTATAAATAGGAGGACAGCAGCCAGGGCCAGTCCTAACATAAAGTAAAAACCTAACTTGAAAACAAGCAAAGCACAAAGGGGTTGGAGATATGACTTAAGTGGATGGGTAAGCACAAGGCTCTGACTTAAATTTCTAGTACTGCTCAAAGTTCTGTACATCAGAGAATGGTCAAGAGGACAAGGATGAGGTACCATATTGGAGATGGAGACTAGCAGGCTGTGAGAGGGTAATTTCATAACTTATAGGTTACTCGACTACATAGAAGTTGTAAAAACAAATAAAATTCACAATACAAATGAATAGTTGTAGGAAAAAAATATTGGTTGGGAAAATGCAACAAATCAGCACAATTAAGTAGATATAAACCTGTTCATTGAAATCTTCAGTAAATACTATAGAACATTTCATGACAACGAAACCTGAAATACAATTATAGAATAAATTATCATTATAAATTGTGATGGCTTATAAAAGTATCCAAAGCCATAAGAAAAGGGAAGAGATTTAATGTCACGCAACAGGGCCTTTAATTGTCTTTGTAAAAAGGACATAAAACATCGGTGCTTTAATTTAAAGTTATTAAGATGAGAAATCTATCAGAATTTATGAGAGAGAAATTTATTTCAAACTGTGATGGTAGTTTAATTGGGCAAGATGTACGTGAGCTAAATATAATATATCATAGCAGTAAAAGAATATGTAAAATTGATGATCAGAAATATATACACATGCTCTCTAACACAGTAGTCACTGGTCATATATGCTGATTCAAAGTTTAATATGAACATATGTTATATTAACCACATTTCAGTTCTTCAGCAGCCACATGTGAGTTGTATCTATCAGATTATGCTATACAAATAATGTAATTATAATCACCAAATCATATAACCATTCATCCTAGAACAGGGAAGCTCCTTGAAGGTATTATGTAAAATAAAATAAACCAATTGACAAATGCCTACTTAAGAGTGTTTAAATACATAGAAAAGGAGAGGGAATAATGTTTACTGGGAATTACAGAGCTGAAAGTCAGGGGAATTACTATTAAATGGAGTTTTAGCTTTAATTTTAGTTCTGCAAAATGAAAAGAAGTCTAGAGATTTCTGAATGGTGGTAGTGATGGTACAGCAATGTGAATATACTTAATGTTATCTAACTACGCACCCAAGATGGTTAAGATGGTAGACATTATGATATGCACATTTTAAAACAATTAAGAGATTATATCAGTCAAGTTAACAATGCTAAGTTTCTATTGTTATATTCAATTATCTAAAGTTTTAAGACTGTATTAGGTATATAGCAAGGAACATTTCAGAGAAATTTAATTATGTCAACATGTGATTATGTATACTTATAAACTGATATGTTGAACTGTAACTCCTTAGAACAACGAGTTTTATTTAATTGATTTTATTTATTTAAAGATAATAAAAATAAAGCTGGACACCAGTGGCTCACATATGTAATCCTAGCTAGGAGGCTGAGATCTGAGAATCATGGTTCAAAGCCAGCCTGTGCAAGAAAGTCTGTGAAACTCTTATCTCCAATAAACCATCAGGGATGTGAGGGCGATCTGGCTGCGACATCTGTCACCCCATTGATCGCCAGGGTTGATTCGGCTGATCTGGCTGGCTAGGCGGGTGTCCCCTTCCTCCCTCACCGCTCCATGTGCGTCCCTCCCGAAGCTGCGTGCTCGGTCGAAGAGGACGACCATCCCAGATAGAGGAGGACCGGTCTTCAGTCAAGGGTATACGAGTAGCTGCGCTCCCCTGCTAGAACCTCCAAACAAGCTCTCAAGGTCCAATAAACCATCAGAAAGCCAGAAGTGGTGCTGTGTCTCAAGTGGTAGACATTATCCTTGAGTTGAAGAGGTATGGGACAGTGCCCAGGCCCTAAGTTCGAACTCCAAGATCAACAACAATAACAAATAATAGTACTATTTTTATTATTTAAAAAATAAAATAAGTACTGAAAAATTGTGGTATGAACCCATTCATATGACATCGTGACAAAATAAGACTTAGAATGCATGCTGAGAGGTTATGCTTAGTGATTCATCTTGAATCTATTTAAGAACAAAAAACTCACCCAAATGAGTATATCTCCTAAACTAATAAGGATCTTCAACAACATATCCTTTTGTAAGGAACAGGTCTGTAAGTGGAAAAAGTAGAGAAGGTAATGGAAGACAAATGGAGATAATCTGAAAGCCTCTATTTCCAAGACAAAAGATAGGAAGGGTTATAACTTCATGTGTTTGTTTTTTTTTTATGTACAGTAGGCCTCACTGGACAATGAGAGAGTTTATCAAGAAAATAAAATTGTGGATACTTCTGAAAATAGAGTCACATTTATTTCTTCTTATTATTTATATTTAATCAAAGTTTGGAATTTGAAAGAATTTTTATTTTGGCTCTGAAAATGTATACTAAGTGTAAAGTTAACTACTTTATAAAAAATTATACTTTGGAACACAAAAGGTATCCAAGGATATCAGTTGAATTTTTTAAGAATTGTACTTTAAACTATTTAAATTGTATGTATGAGAGAGCATTTATAATTTCTCCAAAATGAGACAATCATCCTGATTGTTCTAAGTGGATCATAATGTGTCCTTTCCTTCCAGAGTAGTAAATATGCACAATAGCCTCCATTTCTATGCACTGATATTCATCTACCACTAAATAGTAGAGACACCATGAAATGAAGCTTGCAATGTAGGATCAGAGAGCATGCTCTCTGTTCTGCATCTCATTACTTCTAGTGCATATGGTTTCAAGATAACTATTAGAGGCAGGACTAACTTCAAATACTAAACACATTAGAGAAAATAGTAATGATTTAGGAAAAAGAAATAATATAATCTCTAATTCATCATAAAACAGTATGTTAGTTTTCTGAGATCATGAGCAATTTCATAATTTCCTCAGTAAATTGGTAGTAGTCACTGATAGAAATCGCTAATACACAACAATAATTATAATAGTTACAATATCTATATTGTTCCTTGGATTAAGTCAGTGGTTTAGAAAAAACATTCATATAGCAGGTCAAAGAAAGTCAGAGATTGTAAGATGTTGGATATGGCTTATAATGATATAGAACATCCTAATTATGCAGAAAAACTAGGAAATATGTTCTAAAGAGAAAGGAGTGGCTTGTAAATATAAGGAACAAAAAAGAACACTGCATTCTCATAAAAGTGAGTAGATTAATATTACTCTAGTACAACAGGATTTACTGAAATAACAATGATTATAACAATAACAATATATTAATTTAAACAAAAATACTTATAAGATGTCTATTAATGTGCTGGTTTGCTGTAGGAGCTAGATATAAATAAGCACCTAAGTTTCTGACACTACTTAAGCCACTTATAAATACCTCTCTTTACCTATGCATTCATATGCATCCCTCTGCATATCTATATCATTCTACTTAATTTATGTAGCAAGGAATAGCATATAAATTATTTCCTTCATAATATGAGAATAGCTTTTAAAATTTTTTTGATGTGTTTCTGTTGCTATAGCAAAATACCCGAGGCAGAGCATTTCATAGAGAAAGATTTTATTCAGCTCAGTTTTAGAATCAAAGGTTCTATCAAAGAATGCAAAGCCCAATTAGCTTGGTGAGGACCTTCTAACTGTATCATAATATAGTGACTGGCATCATGGTGGGGAGTGGTACAAAAGTGATGGAGCAGGCATGTGGTGGGAATGAAAGAGCAGAAGACCTAAGTCTTTCCATGAGGTCCCTCTGTCAGAGGTTTTCTCACACTGCCACAATACAGAACAAGCTTGAATCTATGAAACTGGGTTCACGTATATGTCCAAATCATAACAACTTCCACTAAAGTTAAATAACTAACCTAAGAAGACTCATTTAGCAAGGTGCTGACCAGAATTCAAATCTGATCTCTATAACTAAGTAAGCAAACTTAGAAATAAGGTGGTCGTGGGCTGGGAAGGTGGCTCAGTGGTAAAGCGCTTGCCTTGCATGCCCGAGGTCCTGGGTTCGATTCCTCAGCACCACATAAGCAAAAAGAAAAAAAAAAAAAAGCTGGAGGTGGCGCTGTGGACAGTGCCCAGGCCCAGAGTTCAGGCCCCACGACTGGACCCCACCCCCCCAAAAAAAAAGAAATGAGTAAGAAATAAGGTGGTCATTAAAATATGAAATATCTATGCTTAGCATTTTATTTCCTTCTTAGAAAAATCATCAGAATATTTTAAAGTATTTTAAAAAATGACTTTAGTATGCCACATTAATATTCCAAATCAATGATGCTGGTTCATAACTTGAGTGACAATTTATCATTAAGCTCACAGAATACATATAATCAATTTCAGTACCATGTATGAATTTTATGTTTTTTCTCAAATAAAGATAAGAGGACTATAGTTTCGTTGAATTTTTGAATGTCTATGTTAACAGTTACAACATATCAGAAAAAGTAGGAATGCTTTGTAAAAGCTTTGGTTTTACTTTTATAGCTACTGTTAGCAGGACACAAAAGGTATGTTGCCTCTTGAGTTCAATTCTATTATCCATAAAATTAAGAAGATAACAAAGTTGTTGAAGCACCCTAAAGTTGTCAATCTCATAAAATTTTTCCACTATTGGGTGCTTTAGTGACAACAATGCCAATGAGGAAGAGACAAGAATTTGGTGAAACTTGAATTTAACTAGGCAAAAGCATCAAAGTAAAAGCATTATCTTTAAAGCCATTTGAAGTCTCTGTATTTCTTTTTCTGCACGTTTTCTACTGTAAAAATGTTGTACAGAGGGGTTACAGTTACATGAGCAAGTAATGAGTACATTTCCTATTGAGTATTGTTGCCTCCTCCTTTGTTTTCCCTGCCATCCCTTCCCTCCTACCTCCACAACTACCCACTCCCCACTCACCGCGCCAAGGTTGTAAAGTTTGTTTTCACCATAGTGCTTTGTACATCTCATTGTTACAATGGGTCAGTGTAAAGGAAATCAGAAACCATTGGAGATATGATGATTAGACAAGATTTCTAAGAATTCTGAGCTATGTTAAGACTTTAATGGCAAATGGCTGAAAAACTCCTTCTGAAATGAGATAATGCAATTAAAGCTTAAGATATTTGCCGCATACCTCAATATTTTTAAATATTCCATTGGGGAGGATTAATTCTCAATTCAGTTTGCAACTGAGCAAGCACCTAATTATTGAACTCTTTAAGAAATGCTGAAGCCCAGCTCATTGTTAAAGTGCTATTCATATTCTTAGAAAAAATTGTCTGGAATATAAATCTAAGTTCTGTGTTCACAACAGCTTTGGGGATGTTTTTTGCATTTGTTTATGCTACTGTTACGCAGAAATTAGCCCAGATGTCTGTAAATTATTGCCCTTTGCTACTAAGAAGCACTGCTTTGAGAGATTCTCCAAATGTGTGCAAATGATCATGTTTAATAGCAAGAATGTTGTCATTTTGAAGAGCCTAGATAATTGTCAAGAAATAAAAAAGATATGTACTTTTCTTCTACTAAGTATTTGCTTTCTTTTCACAAATTATAACTGTAAATACTTGATTGGATTTATTATTTTGTTTTGTTTGAGAGAAAATATTCACTTTTAGAAATGGGTGATTTCTTGCATGACTTAGTCTACTTTATTCAAGAGAATAAAATCATGCCCTAAAGCCAAATCTTTTGCTACCATTATGAAAACTGCTTAAATATACTTGTTTTTTCTTTGTCAAGTTTCCTCTCAATAAGAATGAAGACAAACAATTAAGCCATTCTCCTGTGCAGATGAAGCATTGCTGAAAGATACAATTCTGACTGGCACAGTATTTTAAATGTATCTGTAGCCTGCATTCTGCAAGCACTTGGATGCACTATTTAAATAATTTGATGGTCTCTTATAGAAAATGTAGTTGTGTAAGACTGCGTATCTGTCATAAGCTCATACTCTAAGTGTATAGCATTAAATGTACATGGCTGTCCCCATTCCCCCATCTATTCCCTTATCCAAGACATTAGGCCTTCAATTTGCATTGTGGTCCCACTAGGTTTGTTCATGACTTGCTTTTGCCAATGGTTATTAGCACATGTAAGTTAAACAAAAAGAAATCACTAGACTGGTTCTACTGTACTTCCTAATATATGTAATATATTTGATGTATTAACATATAGACTAGCCTCTACCACCATGAAGAGATTAGGGATGGATATTTTAGGGTCAAGTAACATCAGCAAAGAGGGTAAATATTTTCAGGTTCATGAAAAGTAAATACCAACCTAATGTCTCTGGGGTATTCATGTCTATTAGGGGTTAACAAGTATTATAGTTTTTTTAAACTATTTCCTGACCTATGTAGACATCATCAACTATCAGCTTTTGTTTCAAATATAGATGTAATTATTTGAAGACAAAATGAAGTATGCAACACAAACTTAGCAATACAACATTTTGAGTTATTCTGGTGAAATGGGTGTACATTTATTGTAAATCTACATTGGGATAGTCTATGAAATTACTCAGTTCTGAAAGTTGGTTAGCCAAAAACATGTTATTTTTTAATCCAAGAAGAAAGTTATCTTGTATTTAGATGCAAGTTAATGACCTAGTTATGCTATTGTGAATCAAGAAAAATATTGTTAGACGTGAAAATGTATTGAATGGTTGAGGGAGGAAAAGTATGAAGAGTCATTTGGAAGTGAATTTAGCATATGATAACATGCAAACCAAGAGAACCTATACCTATAGAGATGAGATGATAACGTTATGCTGATATAGGTTTATTGATTATCACTATTGTACCATACTACTGTACTTTGGTGATGTTTGAAGCTGTACATATATTACATTGGAGAATAAAAGGAAGAAATTTTCAGGTCATTTTCTGTAAAACTAACACAGATCTAAAAATAAAATCTGTTGCCTAAAAACTGTAATTGTTGTCAAAGATAAATTTACTTTAATATACAAATATGAGTTCATAATCCAAAATATTATATAAAACAATAGTTGTAGAGGTTGATTTCACTTATTAGTTGATACAAATTAGATATATTATTACATATTACTGAGCCATTAATTCTGAAAGGAATAATCTATAAAAATCCAAATTTGCTTAAATTAATATACAAGGTTTGTATAAATGAACTTTTAATTCATTGCATAAAATATATTCTGCATATTGATTTATTGGTATTATGGAAGGAGAAAAGACAATATATTATTGTCAGTTACTCGAAGATTTCTGATATCTCACAGAATAGTTAATGGATTAAAATTATGTCCAAAACAATACAAAACTAAAGTAATTCAATTTTATTTCAGAGTTTTTCAAAATATTGGTATGATCATTGTTATTAGCATACGTTAATCATACAAAGTAAGATGCTTCATTATAACATTTCTATTCAGGTTCGTAATGTTCTTTGATCACATTGTCTCTATTACTCTATATTCTCTACATCATTTTTTTACCCATCCAGCTACCTATTAGTTTTCACTTACTTTAATCTTCTTTCTTCTCTAGATTGTATATGTGAGCCATGTGACACATATCATTGTGAGGCTTATATCACTTAATATGATGATTTCTAGTTACAATCTATTTTCCTGAAAAAAAAAATCATTCTCCTGTCAAGACAAATGCAGGTGGCTCTTGCCTACAATCCTAACTACTCTGGATGTTGAGATCTGAGGATTATTGTTGTAAGCAAGCCAGGGCAAGAAAGCTTGTGAAACTCTTATTTCCAATAAACTACCAAAAGAAGCCAGAAGTCGAACAGTGATTCAAGTGGTATTATGCTACTCTTGAGCACAAAAGCTCATGAGAAAATCAATAAATTGGCAAAAGGAGCTAAAGAGAAACTTCTCAGAAGATGAAAAATGGCAAAGACACATGAGAAAATGCTCAACATTCTTGGCCATAAAGGAAAGGCAAGTTAAAACAACTTTGAGATTCCATCTCACCCCATTTAGACTGGCCAACATCAAGAAATTGAAAAAGAAATTCTGGTGGGGATGTAGGAAAAGAGAACCCTGTATCTCTGTTGATGGAAATATAAACTAGTATAATGACTTTGAAACATAGAACTTCCTTATAAGCTAGCCATACTACTCTCAGACATCTACCCAGATCATTCTAAGTCAGGAAATGGTAATGACACTTGCATATCCTTGTTCACTGCTGCACAATTCACAATAATCAAGTTATGGAAACAGCTCAAATGCCCTAAAGAGATGAGGGGATCAATAAAATTTGGTACATATACACAATGGAATTTTACTCATCCATTTCAAAGAATAAGATTATATCAGTTGAGGGAAATAGAAGGACCTAAAACAAATCATGCTAAGTGAGGCAAGCCAAGCTCAGAGAGACAAACAGGGCATATTTTCTCTCATTTGTGAAAAGTAGATCTAAAATATAACTGGACATGATGTCTTATACAGGACTCTAGAAATTCAAACACAAACAGTCTGATTGAGGATACCCTTCGAGGAGGAACACAAAGGTGCAAGTTCTCCCAGCATTTTAAATACTATTTATGGAAATAAATTCCAGAAAATGGAAACATGCTTTGTTTTTGTTATTGTTGTTGTTGGTGGTGGTGGTGGAGGTGTTTGTTGTTGCAATGTTTTCTTGTTCTCTTAGGGGATGTAAGGAAGGCCAAAGAAAAGAAGGCAGGAAGGGTGAACAAATGATTGTGCTATTCAATATATACCATGTGGAAAATGAACAGTGTAACTTGTAGGCAAGGGGAAAGCAAAGGAAGGAGTGACATTCTCCAAAAAAGAAATGAACTGATTACCCAACTTATGAGACAGTAACCCCTCCGTAAAATACCTTAAAAAAACAATAAAATTATCTTATGTCATTTGTATGGATGATATGAAAGCTATACTTTTACTTTTTTGAGACATCACAATACTAATTTCCCTAGTGGCTGCACTAAGTTATATTTCAATTACCAATTTTTCAAATAACTTTGCCAATACGTGTTTGTTTTCTTTGGCAGGCATTCTGAACATGGTGAAATGAATTGTGTGTGTGTGTGTGTGTGTGTGTGTGTGTGTGTGTGTGTGTGTGTGTGTGTGATATTAAACTCAGAGTCTCACATTTGCTAGGCAAGCTCTCTACAATTGAATCATAGCTCTAACCCTAAATACGGTTTTGATATCCTGATGGCTAACATTGAACATTTTTTTTCATGAAGTTCCTTATCTGAAAAGTGTCTGCTCAAATCACATTAATTAGAATAATTGCAAACTTCTTTTATCCCTTTCCCAAGTTTTACTAAGACTTATATTGACTACCAGGAAGTTTGTGTAGAATAAGTCAGCAATTAGCTAGGCAACTGAAAAGGAATATTTCAAGAGAGGAGCAGAATGCTGATGCAAGGATGATTTAAAACAAGAACAAAAAGTCAAGTAGCCACAGGAGTTATCATTGAGGTCACTGGTGACCTTGACGAGACATTTTCATTTTCACTGTGAAGTGAGGAGCTAATTAGAAAAGGTTGAATAAAGAATAAGAGTTGAGATTCAGAGGCCATAGACAAGACACCAAAAAGTATTTTGCTGCAATAGTATCAAGATTTTTATCAAAATTTACTGCTGCACAGTGCTGAGATCATGGGATATTAATAGCAATTTTTTGAAGTACTCATTCAAATAAACTAAGATGAGAAACAACAGAGGTCTTGGGCTACAGCTCCATGGTGAAACACTTCCTTAGCATATGCATAGAACTCTATTAGTTCCCGAGCACTGGAAAAAAATTAACAAGAATACATAAAAGTTACACTGAAGAAAATATGAGTCCTAAGAACATTGATCTTTTGGGACTTAGAGTCTAAATCAACAGCTGAACCTGAAAAGAGCTATCGTGTACTGGCTATGACCTCAGTGAAAAAGAAAGCTAAAATAAAAATAAAATCATAAGTCACATATCTGACTTTACTATAAATAGAAAATAAAAAATAACTATGTCTCCTGAGGCTAATGTTCTGGTATATAGAATATTTGCTATCCTTTGACATATTTCTTTGTACCTTGGAAGTCAGGAAATTCCAAAACTAAGAAATCAATTGGAAATAGCTGAATTGGAAATACCTAACAGCATTAAATTTCAGAGTACCCTCCCCCAGAAGAAAGCAACTTGATTTCCCCAAATTATATACCACAAACAATATAGTTAGAAAAATAATTATCAAAGGTTCATTCATAAAGAATAAAATACTCTGACTGTGTCCGGGCAATGGTGAGGTTTTCCAAAATTTTAAAATTTAATGAATAATAAGGTACAGATTCTATCAAATTGAATTAGGTATATATACACAATGGAATTCTATGCCTCCATCACAAAGAATGACATTGCCCCATTTGTTAGGAAATGAAACGACTTGGAAAAAATTATATTAAGTGAAGTAAGCCAGGCCCAAAGAAACATAGGTCCCATGGTTTCTCTTATTTGCAATAACTAGTATATATCTGAGTCAAGCAGAAAACGTCAGATAAGTCCATGTTAGGGAAATGAACCCCAAAATAAGTATTCAAATGTTTTTTTTTCTTTCAAGCAATTGTTTCTAACATATTTATAAGATGATTTATAAGATGATTTCTTTGTTGTTTTGTATGTACCTCCCCAAGGGTATAACCCCTGCTTTCACTGTATTTGATGTTGGTATAATTTGTGGAGAGGAATGGAAAAAAACAAATCGTTTAAATAGGGATACAGGTGGACCCATTGCAACAATGAGATGTACAAGTCCTTATGTTGAAAAACGAACTTTACAACTTTGGCGGGGGGAGGGGGGGGAAGGGATGGGAAAGGGAAACTAAAGAGGAGGCAACAATGCTTGATAAGAAATGTACTCATTACCTTGCCCATGTAATTGTAACCCCCTTGTACGATATTTTCACAATAAAAGAATGTAAAAAAAATTGAATTAGGGACTACAAAGCAAAGAGTTTCTCTCATTCAAACTCGAAGTATAATGTATTTGCAGGACACTGGTGGCTTATGCCTGTAATCCTACCTACTCAGGAGGCTGTGATCTGAGGATTGCAATTCAAAGCCAGTCTGGGCAGGAAAGTCTTTGAGACTCTTATCTCCAATTAACCACCAGAAAACTGGAAGTGGTGCTGTGGCTCAAAGTGGTAGAATGCTGGCCTTGAGCAAAAGAGCTCAGGTATAGCTCCTAGGCTCTGAGTTCAAGCCCCACAACTCTCTCTCTCTCTCTCTCTCTCTCTCTCTCTCTCTCTCTCTCTCTCTCTCTCACACACACACACACACACACACACACACACACACACACACACATACACACACACACACACATACACACACACACACACACACACACACACAAAGTAAAGTATATGACAACAACATGTTCATTGATAAAGAAAATAAAACATCATCTGGTTTTCATGACGAAGGTAATGAAATCTCCCCTTTGGATTTTCAGGGAGAGGGAAAAGTATTTTTATTTTTCCATAGCAAATGCATGTTCAGGGAAAAATTATAGGTAAGAGTATTTTCATGGATCCAACCCCATTTATCTTTCCTTTCTCATCAAGGTTAAGGGAAAGAAGTAATGAAACATTATGAAGTTTGTAGCCCATGAACACAAACCTACCAAAAATGCCAGAATGATTCAGAGTAATATGGAATGCGTGCCTTTACAATTTATCTTTATAATACCAAGGTTACCGTATAATGAAAAAGATTATGATAGAAAGTCTGAAAGATACAGACTCTCTCAAATGAAGAAAGGAAGGGAAGCAAATGTAATCATAATGTACACATGTAAAATTAATCTTGAGGCAACTAGTGTGGTTGTGATAGATATTATGGAAGAAAATGATGGAGGGGTAAACTTACATGTTGAGTTGAAATCACTTTGTGAACTATTTAAACATTTATTTTAAACAAGGATCTTCCAGAAATTCCAAATCAATAGAGGACAGAGAAAAGAAGATCATTTGAGGAATTTGAAGCGACCCAATAGCTACAACAAATTAACTTGATCTCTAGTTAGATTAATACAAATTGTCGGTAAGATCTACTTACTTTAATTCCTACAGCATCTCCAACCTTCTAAAAACTGCACAAACCATGACAAAAAAAGAGCAAAGTAGTTGGAACAGTAAATCAACAATCAGAATAAGACACATATATGACATAGATATTGAAAACAGCATAATAACTATGTTAAGGACTCCAAATTAAAAGTAGATATGAGCAAGAATAAATTACAAGAAAATATCACAAATAAATACAGAATGTCTCTGATGAATGCGGCCATAATTAGAAATAGCTCTGTCAAAAGGGTTAGCTTCAAAGCTTGATGATAAGTAAACAGAAAACTTTAAAAATAAATTATAAGGACAAAATAGTTATATAATTTAAAAGAACAGTCTATTTGAAAACCACAGGACAATTTAAAAATGTGTAGCACACATATATTGGGAAGAGCACTAAGCAAGTCCAAAGCTAAAAAAAAAGTTGAAACAGGATGAACAAACCCAAAAACCACAACTTAGAAGTGCAGAATATAACAGGTAGGCTTTTAAAGCTCTCAAATTTTAAAATTTATTCAGGGGGGAGGGAAGAGGTAGTAGGAGAAAAACAAAGGAGGGGTATCAATGTTCGACAAGAAATGTACTCTTTATCTTACTCATGTAACTGTAACCCCTCTGTACAGCATATTTACAATAAAATAAAACTTAAAAGAAGAAATATATTCAAACTACAGAAAACTTGTAACAACCAGAAAATAATGCACAAGCTAAAATGAGTGGAATCGGGAACACTCCTTGGACAAAGATCAGAATCAGAGTTGACTATTTGTCAGAAACCATACAAAGGATGAAAGGGGTGAGATTTTCAAAGCAGAAGATTTTCTAAATCAGATGACAATATTATATCGAGGAAAGTACCAAGTACTTATAGAGTAGCAACGATAAAAACTGCATTTGTGCTTCTGGTCAGAATTCATTCAAGTCAGAAGAGAGAGAATTGAAATATATAATGTGTAGGAAAAGAGAAGGTTAAAGTACCATTGTGTAGCCAAGGAAAATTACCTGTTAAAAGTAAAAGAAAAGGGCTGGGAAGTTGGCTCAGTGGTAGAGTGCTTCCTCACATGCATGAGGCCCTGGGTACAATTCCTCAGCACCACATAAGCAGAATAAAACCGGAAGTGGCGCTGTGGCTCAAGTGGTAGGGCACTAGCCTTGAGATGAAGAGCTGAGGGACAGCGCCCAGGCCCAGAGTTCAGCCCCCACAACCAACAAAAAAGGAAGAAAGAAAGAAAGAAAAAAGGAAGAAAAGGAAGGAAGGAAGGAGGGATGGATGGATGGAAGGAAATTAATATAAAGATATTCTCTGAAAAGAAAAGAAAATGGACAGAAATCATGGCCAATAAAGCTCTTTTATAACAAATACTGAAATCATTTATCAGGCAGAAGAAAATTACATAGATGATAAACCTATCTTTAAAAGAGTGATGAAGGGGCTGGGAAGGTGGCTCAGTGGTAGAGAGCTTGTCTTGCATGCATGAGGCCCTGGGTTTGATTCCTCTTCACCACATAACAGAAAAAGCGGGAAGTGGTGCTGTGGTTCAAGTGGTAGAGCTCTTGCCTTGATCTGAAGAGCTGAGGGACAGTGCCCAGACTCAGAATTCAGGCCCCACAACCGACAAAAAAAAAAAAGTGGTGGAGAATGACTAAAAGAAAGTAAATATTTTATTTTTTTTATTAGCATTACTGAGCAAATACCAGCCATATTTAAAACCATGATTATGCAACAACAAACAGACACGAGGAGCTGGAAACACAGTGTTGTAAGTCACCTCATCACACATAGCACCACAAGTGTCATTAAAAGGTGGATTTTGATTAGACAAAAAACATGAAATTTTCAGTAAGTATACATCATACAGTGAAATATAGGTACCATAGAAATATATAAAGTACTCTAAGAATGTCAGAGAATACAGGAGAGAAAGCTCTAAGAATAAACTTGAATTAAATGGAAAAAGTAGAAAATAGTTACAGCATGTCATAAATCCACCAAACTTTGTCATTGTCACTATAAATGTGATTAGTTCATTCTGAAAAATGAACAAATAAATCCGACCAACCATTTGTTTTCCTCAAGAAACCCTCTGAAATATAAATAATCAGCTTAGATAAAAGAAAATGGATTAAGAAAGCTAAAATTACAGATAATTTTTAATAAAGACTTCAGACAAGTAAAATCATTATGGATAAAAAATGCTATTACATGATTAAAAAGGGGTCAGTTATACAAGAAATTATAATAGTTTAACTTAAAGTCTGTTAAACTTAATAGCTTAAACAACACAAATTTATTACCTTACAGTTCTATAAGTCAAAAATCTGACACAGGTCATAGCAGCTTAAGTCAAGGACTTGGAAGGCCATGTGACAGTTGACAGTCACTAAAAATGACATATCTTATTTTTGTCATTCCTTAGAGGCCATCAGCTTGGCAAGACTCTTGTCTGTCTCTCTGTTGAAAGCTCTTCAAAGCAAGAGAAATAAATCTGTTGTCTCTTTTCTGCCTCTGCCTTCAAGGTAAGTTCATCTGCGATTACACTAGACCCAGTCCAACACGCTAAGAGCAGTCTGTCTACTTTTAGACCAATTATTAAGGACCTCAATTCCACTTTCAGGCTAAACTGCCTTTACTTTGGAAGATAATAAACTCCCTTGCTCAAGTTATTTGGCCATGGTATCACTGGGGAACAAATATATTCTGACCACAGTGGACCTTTTGGTAACAAAGATTCATGTCCGTTTTCCATGCAAATGAGAGTCATTCTAATCAAGACCCCCCCCCTTCAAAGTTATAACATATTACTACTATGTCTAAAGAGAGCAAACAAATCCATCTATATTTCAACAGTTTCACAGTTCTAAAGCTAGTCATCTATACCAACTAAATTAGGTATGAGCAAGTTTCCAGGTTTGGTTCACTCAGAGTCTTGTTAAGCAAGAGAAAGAGTTATCCACTTCATACAACACAATGGAACACCAGACATAGAATAACAATTACATACATCCCTGGTCCAAAATAGAAGCAAATAGAATGAAAAACAAAGTCACCCATCCAAAACAAATACAAAAGTCATCCTGACAAACAGGCATTTTAGGTCATATCTGTATGCTCAGATACTTAGAAGACAGATAGGGGAAGATCATAGTTTGAGGCCAGGACAAAGGGTAGCAAGACTCTGCTTCAACAAGCCAGACATGAAAGTGCACACTGTTTTAGCTAACCAAGGAGGTATACCTAGGAGGACTGCATTCTGAGGCTGGCCTTGGGAGAAAAGCACAGGACCTTATCTGAAAAAAACAAAACAAAAACCAATTGGTGGGGTGACTTAAGTAGCAGAATGCAAAGCCCTAAGTTCAATTCCAAGTATCAATGAAAAAAATAATCAACTTGACAAACTCCACTTTGATAGACCTCCTACAAATCTTTTATTATGTGAAATTGTAGATTTATATGCTCTGATAGATTTCTTTAATTCTCCCTCTATTTTTTTCCATCTAAATTGCCAATGGTTTTGCTTGTGTCACATTCTCAGAAGGTTGTGTGGTCTCCACTGTGCATCCAGATGATTCATCCCATTAGCCAAGAGGCTTCTCCACAGATCTTTCCTGCCATAAGCCTATCTCTAGCCTTGGCTTTGAGTGAACTGAATGAAGAGTATGTTCTATCTTTTTATGATTTATATTTAATCTCTTTGAGAAGATCTTCCTATGTTTCAATACTCTCCACTTCTTTTATTCATCTGGTCTTATCAAAGGCTTGTCCCTTATGTTTCTACAGAACTTTTCTTTTTAACTATTATCCTAATCATAGTTTGTTATACCATCATTCAGATTATGACAGTTAGGCTGAAAATTTCTCTAATAATTAAGTTCTGACTCCTAGCTGTTCAATATTTCCTTTCCTCAAATTGCCTCTTTCTTCATAAACTTTAAACAGGTTGAATCTTCAACACTAGTTTAGAAATATCTTCAGTTAAACATTCAAACTTACAAGCTTTCTGCTTCCAACATAATTTCCCTGGAGATAAAGCCTTGGGAAAGGAATATTTCAGAATGGCTTTTTATCTCCACATGCTAGAAGTGCAAGCCGATTTTTTTCTCTAGTCTTCCCTGGTAGACCCTGATGTGTCTCATCACAGTAAATCTTATGAGAGACTTTCCTTCCCAAAACTAGGCCCCTGGAAATTTCAAGATAACCCACCCTGAGCCTCCATCAATTCATCAATGAAAATTGAACTATCCCTTCCATGACTAGCTTCAGCCACAGGCTCTCCTGCTGTGCTTCTGCTCCTGCTAACTCTACATTGACTTGTGTCTTCAACTTTCAAGGAAACAATATATAGTTATTTTTAATATATGTCTTTTATTTTAAAGATACTGTATAAAGGAATTAAAGTTATATGAGTAAGGCAATGAGTACATTTCCTATTCATTTTCAAATTGTTAAGCCTGTTTTTGTTTCTTCTTGTTTTAAGCATAAGGTCTTCCACACTCACTTGTCAGAGAAGAAACTGAAAGTGCCTGAATTCATATTATTGGTAACATTTCTCTTTTACATAGCCAAAGCTCAAAGGTTTGTCCAATATTAGTTCTTTAAGGTCTTTATACTTCTCAAAAGTATGAACCCAGTGTATATAGCAACAAATCCCTCTTCCTCAAAGAGTTGAGTTGTTGAAAAAACTATTGATAAAACTAATAAAAAACTATTTTCCAACAGTTAAAGCATTATTTTGAAAAAATGTAGACTGAGATACTATTTAAACAACATTTTCATAGCAAAATTAAATTCTGAAAAATATCTCATAAATTTAGAGTTTGATGAAATGCTGTGCTAAATACTGCAATAAAAGAAAAGCTCAAAAGCTATGTCCATATGACCATATAAAATGATAATAAGTGAAGTGAACCCCAAGATATGGACATAAGTGGTCTTTCTTTGTTATTGTTGTTTTTAATGTACTATGTGTTTCTTTGTTTCCTTTGTATGCTCTTCCACCTGTAATATATCCCCTGTTGTCACTGTACTTGATTCTGGTGCCCTGCATCTTGTATATACATTTTTCTAATTTGGGGAGGGGAAGGGGAATAACAAAACGCTGAAACAAGGACACAGGATGACCCATTGCAACAATGATACCCACAAGAGACTATGTTGGAAATGAACTTTACAATTTCAGGCTGGGGAGGAGTGAAAGAAGTGGAGGAGGGAAGGGATAGTGGGAGAACAACGCGGGAGGGGTAACAATGCTCAACAAGAAATGCACTCACTGCTTTACTCACGTTTCTGTAACCCCTCTGTACAGCATCTTCACAATAAAATAAAATTTTAAAAAAGCAAATAATATAACTTCTGCTTTGATGTGCAACTATTTCTGATAAGGGACATCAATATTTGCATCTGCAAAACTATATTATACTCCTTTCCACTCATGATGGCAGAGGGCACCTTGAGGCAGTCCCGGTGTGATTCCATGCTTTTGTTTTAACTGTTCTTCCAAACCAGCAGGTGTTTGAGAATTAGGGAAAAAATACTCACCAATGGTTGCTGTTACAGTTAAATCAATTAAAGACCTGGAATGTCAAAAAGAAACCATATTATAATGCAGTAGAAGATAAATAATATAGAAAAATATTTTGTGCAAAACTAGTACCAGGGTATAGGTGTCTAAGTTGTAATGTTAGTTACCAGGTTTGTGAGGGAAAAGAAGAAGAAAAGCAAAGAAAAAGCCTTGAAAATTTATCGAAACAAAATGTTTCCTTGAGCATGCAGGAATCTAGTCAGGTGTTCGTACTGTTTCCAATTCAAATCAAGGATAAAGTTGCTTAAGCAGAAATGGTAATGACTCTCCAAGAAGCTGACAAGTCAGCTTTGTAGTGATGCTACAAAAAGAGCCTGAGTCAATATGTCACCTTTACTGGGAAAATCTCAGTAGTTCCCAAGAAATATCCATAGAGTGAGACTTCAAAGATGACATTACTAAGAATTGAGAGGTTTTGCTAAGTCATTTGAACCTGTAACTATAATTGCCAAAATGTAAAACAAGAAAGGGAATGCTTCAAAGGACAGCTTTGGTTGGGCTCAAAAAACTGTGAACAGCTGGGTGGGCAAAGGGGTACAGAATTATAGCTACCTAGGGAGAACCTTTCTTGAAATAAAGTATAAACGAGCAAGAAAAGAAAGTCAAAAGAAATACCTGAACAGCTCATTTGCTACAACAAAGTATGCAGTAGTAACCAACTGACAAGGATAGTATGTGGAAGTATGAGGCTCAGGTCAGAGAATTAAAATAAATTCTGAAACACAGAGAACACGGGTTTCTCATTTATTTTTGAGAAAGAACATAAAATGGAAAGCAGCATTGCCACTTGGAGCAGATGGTAAAATATTGATGAAAGACTAAGGAGAATTGGAACAATTTGAAAAGATAGAAACCTTGATATTTGCTCCTTATAATCTCACAAGAAAGGTACATATCTAAATTAAATACATTTTTGTTGCTTATGTCCCTCCCCCACAGTATAACCCCTGTTTTCACTGTATTTGACGTTGGTATAATTTGTGGAGGGGAAGGGAAAAAACAAATTGTTTAAATAGAGATACAGGTGGGCCCATTGCAACAATGAGATGTACAAGATGCAAAAAAAAAAAAAAAAAAAGTAAACCTAGAGAATTGAGTAGATGAAGCAACTCATGACATTTTAAAGTGATCAAGAGTCACAGAGAATTCCTACTGATTTCAAATATGTGCACAATTTTGAGGCAGATTATAAATTTTCCTGTGTGTATATTGTCACTTGATTTCTGGTTATTATTATTGTTTTAGGCACTAAAGAAAATAAACTTAGCAGTGGATAATTCAGAAGTCTTCTGTGAACCATGCAATAAATACTTATTTTAATGTCTGAATAGCAAAATCAGAAAGTAGATGGATAAAATAGAGTGTGGCTTTTGGGATAATATTGTTACATCTCAAAATGTGCTTTTAAATTTTTTAATTTTTACTTGTTAACATACACTTCTTCACTTTGTTTTTATGTATTTAAACATGTTCTGAATATTAGCTACAAAGACTTTAGTCATTAAAAGGCAGCTCACTTTATTTGTTAAAATACACCATACGTGAATTTTACTCTCAATGTTAAAATATACCATTGGTAAATTTTACTCTCAACTTTAATGTCAACATTAGAAAACATAATGGAAATAACAGACATTGAATTATTTATATATTGATATCAATATATTTAAAATATACAACTCAATTGGATGTTATGTTTAATTTCTATTTTATTTGAGACAAACATGGTCTCAGAACAGTCTGCACAGTTTTCAAAGTGGAAAAGGTTAACTAAATTTATCTGAATTTTTTTATTTTCCTTCTTATTTTCCTCCATTTGCATGCCCAACTACCTCAAGGAAATAATTTCCTTTAATCCTCTGCCAAATTTGTACCCGGAATTTTCCTGACTTTGAAAGTATCAGGGAGGTAAAGAAGCATATATTAATAAAGTGAATTTTGAAACATATGGTTTACCTTCTAAAATTTATTGAACACCTCTCCAAATGAGAGTCCCAAATTAAGAGTGCATTTTTATTTCTCCAGTGCTTCATGTCCCTCTGATTAGCAGCTGTTTTTTAGATTGAGTATAATTTTGACATGTTGAAATGTACTCATTTTAAAGGTTACCTTAGTTTTAAACACATATGCACATGCATACATACATATATATATACATTCATATCAACATACATAGTTTTACATATAGATGCATGCATATATACCTAATAGGCTCACTAAAATATGTGTGACCACCTCATTGTTCCTATGTAAATTTTCTAAGTGTGGTTATGATGTATTTCCCCGGGTGATATGGATTTTCAACATCTTTGTGTATGCCTACCATCCATTTGCATGTCCTCTTCTCTTTTCTATTAAGTCTTTTAGTTAACTGTTAACTTGCACATCAATCTATTTTTCATATTGATTTAGATTTGGTTGGCATACTTTAATTAAGAACTCAAATACTTCTTCCTTCCTCCTTTGCCTTTCCATACTTTTATTACTAATACTAGATATAAGCGAGTTTGATTTTGTATTGTTTTAGTCTTTCATATGTTTTATATATACTTCATTGTTCTAATGTTCTAATGTTCAATGTTTCAGTATTGAAATACGAATTTAAAGAAAATCTTGCATATTCAACAATTACAAACAAAACTGAATACATCAAATTATTCATCATTTCTTTTCATATTTACCTATTTTTAGTTCAACAGTATTGCAAATTACCTGTACAGAAATTATTCATAAACATAGATTCTGGTTTACAACAAGAATTGTGTTCCTGAAGCTACTTGGCAATCATACATTTTCTCAGTACTGTGTTTCTTAAAAGTAAACTGGAGATATGCCTGAAAGTTCTGTGAACTTTAAAATCTGGTGTTATTGATTTAGGGAGGAGGTATTGAGTGTTTGAAAACTTCTCACAGGGGAAATAACGGCATCTCATAACTTGGAAACTACTGATTTATGACTTTCATTATCCTTGTACAATTAGAACAAAAGTTCTGAAACTTTGCTTTAAATTATTATTCTTTCTAAGACTAGTTTTATTTGTAGATAAACTGCTTAAAATAGTCATGTTAATAATCTTACATAAAAGGAAGAATCAATATAAAATTCCCAATGAGATTTTCTTTGTTTCTGTGATATATTCTTGCATTTTTTTCCTTGGGAAGGAAGAATGAACTAGAATAATTGAAACTAAATTATTCATATTTTCTCTACTCAGCTAATTTTTCAATGAAATAATTTGAATATATAAATTATGCACATAATTCCTTTTATGAATAGCAAATGGAAAGCAGAATTATTAATAATTTTAATAATGCTATTTTTGTGGGTGTTCCAGAAAATTCCAAATACAAATTCAGTAAATATTTATTAGTGTCTAGCATTTTCAAGGTCCCATAAGAACATTAAAGTTGAAATGATAACTTTCATCCTTCAGGAAAAAAAACACAAATGAGTAAGGTTGCAAAAATTCTAATACATAGGGTAGTTCAAGTAAAATAAACAAAAGAACTACTACACAAAGAAATATATGCATGTTAGAATACAGACCCTAAGTTTCTTACTGCTTTTATCTCTCTCCTTCTCTCTCTCTACTGAAAGTATAAATAACTCACTTTGTTTACACATAGAGAATATTCTTCCACAACAAGGAATAATTTACTCATCTAGACAGTTATGTTGGCATCAACTCGTTAGGCTTGAAGAACATGATGTTCTAGCTAAGAAAGATGCATATGGAAACTCCTGAAGGTATGGCAGGGTTAGCGACCAGAATTTTCTAGTTAATTTGGCACTTTCAGATGCTGAGTTTGGAGATAAACAAGAAGTGAGTTTGTAGGGGTTATCTGTAATAGTTCTGGATTTTAGCCTGGAGGAGACAATATATCATTATGCAGAAATACACGTTCTATTTGCTAAAATGAAAAAGCTAGAAAAGATTCAGGAATAAAACCTCTTTCTACTATGCAAAAAGACAGCATGCTCAGCTCTACCTGAAATTCAATGGTCTTTGACTTTACCTCACTTCCATACCATTATTCTCTGTCTCATTTACAGAAAGAGCCAAAGGACAGTGCTCAAAATGCCCTTTTTGGAAGAAAATATATGAAGAATGCAAAATAAAGGTGATGTATGTCAATAAGTGCCCTTAAAGAAGTAGTCTGTCATAGGTCTGGGCATGTTTAATAAAAATAAAATAATAATAACCTAAAGAGAAAGATTCACAGAGATATGGTTCTAGATAACATATGTGCATTTACATACCTAAAACTACTGACCTTTATTCTCAATACCTAACATAATTCTAGGCAAAAGGAATTTATTGAGTAATGGTATACTGAATGAATGAATTCGGAATATATTATGGTAAATTGCATAAAGTCTTAGTGCATTAGTATGTATTGTGGGGTGAAAGGGGGATTATTAAACTAAATCATATTTGCCCATCCCTGGTTAATGTATGAGTTTAGTTACTTTTGTCCATAAACATGACACAGAAGCTTAAAATAGTTATTAAAATGGCTCACTTTTAAATTAAGATGAAAACATGTCATACTTCCATTCCTCCCTTCAGATTCAGCCTTTTCCTTTCTCCTCCGGTACTGTGCAGGAAACTGACTATATTGATTAAAGCAGCTCATTCTCTTGCCCTCTGGCCTCCTATTGGATTTGGTCAAAGGGGAGCACTATTAAGAAATATCAATAAGGAGCAGGTAGGTGAGAGTGCACTACCTCTGGTATCTTCCCAGCAGGTCATCTAGGGCAGGCTCCATCCCTGTCTTCCCCCACCCCTCGCTATTCCTTCCTTGATTTTTCAAACCTAAGGTTAAAAAAATAGCCTCAATGTTACTAACCCTATATCACTGAAAATTCCCTAAGATTTCCCTTGCAACAGGTACAGATGTTTTATTATACTCTCCCCCCAAATCATTCAATTTTAACATTCACTGCATGGTAAGATGGATATATGTGTCATCAGTATTAAACAAATATATCTAATTTGATATTAGTTTCTTAAAATGTCTATCATATTTACAATGAATCTACCTGGAACTATGTGCAAATAAAGCCTTAATGTTATGTGTATTTTACTTTTACCTTTAGGCTTTAGACTCATTCCTTTATTCAATTCATTCATTCAATGGCCCAGAATCTTTTGAAAAATACTGGTATTTATAATATCAGTGGGGATTATGAAAAATAAAAATGTTGGTTGCTGCTAAGCATACAAAACACACTTAGAAATATGCATGAAAATGGTGTCATTCAATTTCATGACAGATATTTATAAATGAATTTAGGAGAGAACAAGTCATATAAAATATACCAGATCTAATTAGGACATGTTTCATAAAACTCAAAATCAGTATTCACAAGTTATCTATATATTCAAATATAAAATTTTATTAACAAATGTATTTTTGCATTTAGAAATTATTTACTTGATTTTTTATGATAAATCATGAAAGATTAGTATGTAAGCCAGAGTGACATGCAACAAGCAGCTTAAATATGAACCATTTTTTTAAATCATTTGATGTACAGATTTCCTATAAGGAAATTAGGACTTAGAAAAAGGCTCACCAACTTTTCTTGTTAGAACAGACCATATTTAGATTTTGGGAATACTTAATTAAAATTATTTTGTGAAAAAAAGTATATTCCAACCTAATATTTATACAGAAACATCCAATGCATTCCGTACCGAATCCCTCTCAGGGATCTTAAGTTTTGAACACTTCAGTACCTTATTGACAATGACATTTGGGAATTATTACACATTTCCCAAGTTTTTGTTGTATATGTTTGTTGGGAGTTTATTAACATTTAAGAACACTTTTTCTTGGGAGGCAAAATGTAATGTTGCAGCAGGTAACCTAAGAAAGCAGCAGCCAACATATGCTCTTGATTTGGCAGAAACACCGGTCTGTCACAATGGAGAGGAAAGGAGGCACAGATACAAGTTACGATCATTGTGGTGCCTGGACCAGAAAATACAGGATGTACAAGAAACAGCACCTTTAGTGCAATGAACAGAAGCTTATCAAACAATGAACTCGTCATACATCTGGCTGAGACCACTTAGAGCTCCAACTCTTCACCTTGGTACAATGCTGATATAACAATGCATCAACAAATAATGTAACATTTGAGAGGTCTGATGGTAACCAGGTGTCCTGTGATAATTGGCAAAGAATTTCATTTTTCTTTGCAAATATCAGTTATAAAAGCCTTACTCAAAAGAAGTTATAAACAACAAAAGCTTTTTGTTTGAAAAAGCAACAAAAAAGCCTGAATATATTTATCAAATTGTCTATAGTAAGTTCAAGAATATATTTCAGTCAAGATGTAATAGGTTTTTTAAAAATATGTTAACATAAAACAAAAAATGTAGTTCCTCAATGAATCTGACTAGCTAGTAACAGAAGAAAGTTCAGTTAAAAGATTAAGATGCAAGATAGGTGTAAAAAGCAGAAAGTAAATAATTTATAGGTAGAAATCTCTCATGCAATGATAATTGATAGGCTGAACTATGGGATTAGATGGCTTAAATAGATCAGAAGTAAAAATAATTAGATTTGAGTGAAAGAAAGCCAGAGATTTTCATAGCACTACAATGCACCTGAGGTTGGTTAGATTTGCAGAGCTCCCTCTGAAGCCCTGCGAGCAAATGTGATGTGTCTGTCTTTCCGAAGAAGAAAAATGTAAAACTAGTACAGAAAAACTACATAAATGACAGCAACAACTAAAAAGGGTGAGGTCAAAATGGGTGGCACAAAAGTTTCTAGTCGTAGTAATGCCACAATCCAGATAGTTTGGCAATTGCTGTACTTCTTTTCCTTAGGTTTCAGTTTGCTCCTTTCTAGACACAAGTTGTGCCTACTAAGCTCTTCTTATGAAAGCATGTCTTAATTTTACGACTTAATGAGTGCCATCACAACTTTCCTATGCAGGTATTTACTGTGTTTTGATCATGTTTAACCCATTACTATTTCTTTCCCTTATCAGCCTGTTTCCCTTTCCTATCTAAATAGTAACTTCTTTAATTTTCATGGTTCTTGTCTTCCTTTCCTTAGTGACACCAACGATGAACTATAATTACAGACATTTTCCCACAAACATAATTTCATGTTTTCTACAGTTTTACAAACTCCATTGTGCTGATATAATTTCTTTATTTATTCATTGATGAGTACTTAGGTTGATTCTGTAATTTGGCGATCATGAGTCATGATGTGATAAGCATGGTTTTCAGGTATCTCCACAGTAAACTGACTTTTGACTTGGGTATATGCCCAGAAGTCATAAAAATGAACCATATGACTATCCTATTTTTAATTTTTTTTTAATTTGTTGGTTGCAGGGCTTGAACTCTGGGTCTGGGCACTGTCCTCAGCTCTTCAGCTCTCTACCACTTGAACCACAGCACTATTTCTAATTTTCTGAGTGGTTTGTCTCTCAGACTTTCCTGCCCAGGCTGGCTTTTTATTTATTTATTTATTTTTATTGTGAAAATACTGTACAGAGGGGTTACAATTACATGGGCAAGATAATGAGTACATTTCTTATCAAGCATTGTAGCCTCCTCCTTTGTTTCCCCTTCCCATCCTTTCCCATCCTCCCCCTCCCCGCCCCCCCACCCAATCCTCCTCCCCTCCCCACCAAAGTTGTAAAGTTTGTTTTCACGACTTGTACTTCTCATTGTTGCAATGTGTCCACCTGTATCCTTTTTTAAACGACTTGTTTTTCCCCTTCCCCTCCACAAATTATACCGACATCAAATACAGTGAAAGCAGGGGTCATACCATGGGGGAGGGACATACAAAACAACAAAGAAATAATCTTATAAATGTATTAGAAACAATTGCATGAAAGAAAAAAATAGAAAACTGCGATCCTCAGATCTCAGCCTCCTGAGTAGCTAGGACTACGGCACGAGCCACCAGCACCCAGCTTCTATTTTTTTTTAATTTTTGAGGTAAATTTATACTTTCTTCTATAGTGGGTGGCCTAATTTGTATTTCCTTCATCTGTGGATAAAGCTATAGCTTTCTTTATGGTTCTTACAGCATGAATATATTTTTACCATGTTCCTGATAATTATTCTGAATGAGGTTTCAAGAAATCTCTCTTTCTCTCTCTTTTTCTTTCTCTTTCTCTCTATATATATTTTAGAAATTAATCTCTGTTGGATGAAATGCTGTCATATTTCTCCCATTCTGAAAGCCATCTTTCTACTAGTAATTATATTTCCTTTATAGTGCAAAATCTAATTAATGTGATAGAGTCTCATTTGACAATTCTCCAATTTTTTCTGAAAAAATCATGGAGTCTTATTCAGAAAGCCTTTGCTTCTACCAAGATCATGAAGTGTATCCCAAAATGCTTTTTTTATGAGTTTCAAAATTTTAGGATTCACATCAAGATCACTGATCCCCGAGCTGATTTTATTTTTATACAGTGAGAGAGAAGGATCTAGTCTCAATCCACTGCACGTGGGTATCTACTTTTCACAGCACCTCTTGTTAAAGAGACTGCCTATTTTCCTGGGTCTTCATGGATTTCGCTGATTGTCAGGGTGGTTCTTAGTTTAGTCACCGTGAAGGAGGAAGCCTGTGAGGCTTGGAGGCATAAAAATGAAGATGTCTCCCCTCATCTCTGACCAATAAGTTTGACTGTGAGATCTCTCTTAAAATGAGTTTCCTCAGCATATCACCAGAAAACTAGCAAGAAAAGAGACCCCTTTCTGCATTGTCCTGATGTGTAGATTGCAGAACTCACATCTTAAACTGTATTTTTGCAAAGTGTAAGACTGTGTACTTGTAGAGAACTCTATGGGACTTGAGACTCAACTAATGGGTATTTTCCCCTCCCCTGTCATAGAGCCTAGTGCCCAGTGTGAGGTTCTGGGGTTACTTTCACAAATCTCCAACAATTCTGGCTATTGTCTGGTCTCTTGCTACTATTAACTAATGATCTTTCCTGACTGCTTACTTTCCCTGCAGCCACCCACCTACTGTTTTGTTTCAGGTTCTGAGTCACAAGAACCTACCATCTTCCCTCTCCTTCCCAAGCTCTTAAATATTCTATTTTCCCGCAAAAAAAAGTTCCTATTTTTTTTACATATGATTAACTTTTTTATATGTTGGTCCTGCCACAAGAACTTGAAGGTGCAAAGATCTTTTTGTCTTTTGAACTATGTTTGTACTTTCATACAACCTTTTTTGAAATTATTGTAGACTTTTCTATATATCAAATTACAATCCATCCCACAAATCTCTTTGAGACAGATCCCTCTCTTCCATGGAATGATAGTCAAAATGCTGAGAAATAAGACTTTAAAGGCCTTTAGAAGTCCTCTTATCTAGAAGAGTTTAACAGCATGTCCATATAATTGTTAGAAAAAAAATGGGTCTGGCTGAGATTTATTAGACAGCATTCTAAATCTTTCCTCTGATGTCTTACAAAAGAGCCACACCCTTAAGATATTTACCTAAAGACAATATTTTACTGAAAGAGCCATAGATTTAGTGTTAATTTTATTCTCCAAGGAAGCAGATCATTCATGGGAATATATTCCCTAAATTGCATTGAAAACTTCAGTGGTTCCTGTTAGTTCATTTCTTTATCTCAGATGAATTATAGTGATAGACAGATACTGTCTCCATACCTATGGTTGGCATTTTCGGAATTTACATTGGTATTTTCTTACCCAGTATTCAACCATCTTAACCAAGCTGATATAGACAGGACTTTAATCATTTTCAAGTTCTTTAAATGGTCAATTTTGTTAACATTCATAGTTTTTATTTTAACATTACTCCAAACAACATTTTAAATGTTTAGTTATTTGAAGACATTAAATTACTACAAGATTCAAATGAAAGGCTGATCAACATCTGGGTGACAGGCTTGGAAAATATAGAATCAGAGGACAGAGACCATAATATGTAAAGATCTAAAGCAAAATAAGACAATGGGACAAGGAGCCTTTGAAGTCTTGAGCTTTGAGAGCGAGCAGAGCTGAAGCCTGTTGCAATAAATTGAACAACTTTTTTTCTGTTGCAGCATGTTAAGTATTTGTGTGGAATCATGGAATATGAAACTGGGATTGGGACTCATATGTGGTAGGCAGATCCTTTAAATATGAAGACACACCCTAGAGCATTTTTCATTTTTTTCTAACAATGAGGGGGGTGTCTCACATTTTTTGCTTCAAGCTAGCCTGAGGCTGTGGTCTTCTAATCTGTTTACCTAGAGTTGCCACATAGCTAAAGTCATAAGCATGGACTGTCACGCCTGGAGTCCTAGTTGAACTGGAGCCTACCTACCATTATTGTCCAGGCTGGTCTCAAACTGCTTTCGTCTAGATCTGTACTTCCTAAGTAGTTAAGATTAGGGGATGAGCCATCATGCTCTCCAACAAGTCATCTTTTTCTTAATTTGAATCAGTGCTATGCTTCAAAGAGAGATTGAAATAGAGTGTTCTGTTATATGAGCTTAATAGAATCCACTTCATGCTAACAACTTGTCAGATTTTCAACTGTAGGTTTTAGAAATATATTTTTGTTAATATTTTGTAATATTAGAAGCCTGATAAGCCTATGAGTAATGTAAAATAAATAACAGTTAAATAAAACCATTCTGTGGATATAAATGGGTGTCTTCATCTAACTAAACAATCTCCTTTAATATATAAAATGAGTGCTCTGGGTCTTGTGAGGAAAGGTATTGGGTATTTGATGGAAAGTTAAATAGAGTAAAAAAGACAGTGATTTATCTTACCTTGTTATGCTTTTAACCTTCTAGAATTTAAAGAGCAGCAATTCTGAGATTGCCAAAGAGAATTTAGGAAGTGACTGAAGCCACAGCAGAGGCAGCAGCTTCGAAGAGTTTAGCAGGGAGGATCTCAGACACAATGCTGGCTTTTGTGCCTGGTGGGAGGCTGTAGTCATACACATTATTCTAAGCAGGAAATGAGGAACCAGGGGAAATTTTTACTTTCTTTCAGCTTTCTTATTAATTTTGTGCAAGATGCACATGTGAGCTTTTTATCAGGTCAGTGTTCAAATGAAGAAAGGTATTCTTTGCTATCGTGATACTTGATTTGCCCTTCAGAACCACTCAATAACAATCACTCATGGGCATATTCTGGGAAAGCTAAACCAAAGCTTGGGGAACACTGGAAATCCACATCAATGAGAGTGCTATCTTTGTGCAAGTAAAAGTACATGAGCAATTATTACAGGCTGAAAACTTTGTCTCTACTCTTCATTGTTTGTTATTTGCAGCATGGTTTTCTTGTCAAGGGAAGGGGTAACAATGCTCTACAAGAAATGTACTCATTGCCTTACTCGTGTAACTGTAACCCCTCTGTACAGCATCTTTACATTAAAATAAAAATACAGAAATTTGGCTAGTGTACTAAGGCTTCCATAACAAAATACAAAGTGGGTAGGATAGACAACAGAAATTTAATTTCTCATAGTTATGGAGGCTAGAAATTCAAGAGCAAGATGAAGGTAAAGTTGGTTTTTTTCTGAGGATTCTCTCCTTTGTTTGCAGGAAGTTGTACTCCAGCTGTTCTGCCCATGGCCATCCTTCTGGGCAGATGGGCCCTGATCTCCTGATCTCTCTGTCTGTCTCTCTGTCTCTGTCTCTGTCTCTGTCTCTCTCTTCCTCTCTCTGTATGTCTTTCTCCCTTCTCACTGAAGACATTAGTTGTATTGAATCCTGAATTAGAACCTTACTATCATGAGTAATCCTCTGAAACTCCTAATGTCTATCTCTAAATACAATTAGATATTTGAATACTGGCAGTTGAGACCTCAACATATGAATCTGTAGTGAATATAGCTCATAAGAACTAAAACATCAGACCTGTGTACAGATGTTGTACTTGCAAGGAGTGTTGAAAAGTTCAAAGCCATCCTAGGCTACATAGTAAAGCCCATCTTAAACACCTGCATACATAGTGAACATATACAGGTTTTCCTCATATACCTGGTGCATTTCTGAAAGCATATTCAGAAAGTTTTATTGCAAGTATGCTTTACCCAGATTATAAGTGTCTTTGTTTTGGGGCCTCATTGTAGCCTTGGATTTATATTAATGATATTTTCAAATAAAAAGAAAAAGTATTAGAAACATTTAATTAATTACCCTTTTCATTAAGGGAGAATATTCAGTGCAAGGCTGTGACCCCACTTTTGCTGACTGAAGTATTGTTTCTATTACAGCTGCCTTTGGAATTTATTCAAGAAATGTTAATAAGTTGTGAATCAACATCAGGAATTGGCAGATGGTGTCTAGCTATACATATTATTCAGCTTAATTATATGTAATTATAATTATTAAAATGAGTACGTGTAGAAACAGATAATATGTATTTTAAAGCTCACTATGCTTATTAATGTGAGATCTGAAGTTTGTTAAATTGTATTTTTAAAATTGTTACTAAATTACAAATGACAATAAACTGAATTTCTATGAAGACAGAGCTATCGCCAATTCTATACAAGTGTTTATTATAAAAAATAAACATGTTTTAAAAACATCTTCTACTGTTCCAATTTTGTTATAATTTACACCAAAATGACCTAAAAAGAATACAAACCACAATGGCCAATTTTGACTCGGGACATTTTCTTTTTGGTTGGTTGTGGGACTCAAACTCTGGACCTGTGTGCTGTCCCTCAGCTCTTCAGCTCAAAGCAAGTGGTCTACCACTTGAGCCACAGAGCCACTTCCAGTTTTCTGAGTGGCTTATTGGAGATAAGAGTCTCATGGACTTTCCTTCCAGGGCTGGCTTTGAACCTCAGATTTCAGCCTCCTGAGTAGCTACGGTTACTGGCATAGCCACCACGCCCATCTCAAGACATTTTTTTTTTATTTTAATTTTTTTGCCACTCCTGGGGCTCGAACTCAGGGCTTGGGTGCTGCCCCTAGGCCTCTCTGTGCTAAAAGCTAGAGCTCTGCCACTTTAGCCACAACACCATTTCCAGCTTTTTCTGAGTAGTTTATTGGAGATAAGAGTTTCACAAATTTTTCTGCCCAGGCTGGCTGGAACTGTGATCCTCAGATCGCAGCCTCCTGAGTAGCTGGGATTACAGACGTGAGCCACCAGTGCCCGGCCTCATGAATTTTTAACATGTGACAAAGACATTGAATTATTATAATTGAGATCATAGTAAAGAAAACTCCTGAATCCCATAAGACTTTTTAACCAAAGCAAACTAATACATCAGGAATAAATAGAAAACTAAAAAAAAAAAATACAAGAAGGAAATTTCTCAATCCGTCCTCAATAATGGAACAACACCAACTTGGTGAATATAGAATTGTAGCCTTCTTCCCAGGAAGGCAGGGACAGTTAGGGTACAGGCTCTTCCCTCTGCACCTGCTCCGTATTCTTTCTATATTTTATTATTGTACAGTAATTGTATAATGTTGTGATCTTTTTATTTCATTGATCGATCATCCTCACCTCCTCTAGGTCTCTTTCTTATTCCCTTCCCCCATGGACCCCTTTCTATGAAAAGAACATCACATTTAATTTTCCTAGCCCCAAATTCATAACTTGAATATATTATAAATGGAACGTCAGAGATACACATGTTTAGGAATATTAATGAAATCTAATGTTTTCAAGATATCAATACTATAAAGGATCGAAAGAACAGGAGAAATGTCTACATATTAAAGGAAACTAAACAGACATGACAAGAAAATACAATTTGTATTCCATACTGATTCTTGTCCTAGAAGGTGACTATAAAGAAGATTGCAGTAATATTTGATGAAACTGGAATATTTGATATGCAGTAGCAAAAGGTAGAAGAAAATAAAATTTTGAATTTACAAACTGTATTGCAGGTGTCTAAGTAAACAATCTTATTTTTAAGAAATGCATTATTTTAAAGAAACACTAATACTATTATAACACTTTTATACAAGTAAAGCAACTGATGGAGGGTCTAAGAACAAATAAATTTACATAGAAAATTCAAGAATTCCTTTGTACAATTCATATAAATGTTTTCAAGTTTAAAAATCATTGTAAATAAAAAGATAAAAATAATACTAGACTAGCGATTTTGATTGTTTGTTTTATACAGAGGAGCCTAAAAGAATTTACCATTTCTTGGGATATAGCTTAAACATCATCTATCTTTACTTTAAAGTGTGCAAACTGTTCATGTCTTTTAGCTCTTCTAAATTGCAGAAATCTTGACACAGAGAAGAAGAGAGAAAATGTAACTTTTCTCCATTCCTAGTTTAGAAAGTAACCTTATACATTTCATCAGTAGCTAATTAAAATTCCATGCCACTGGTAAAAAGAGCATGAACACCAAATGCAGCAAAGGTAGATAAATCACTAGGACACTGGGAATTGACTGAGGGGGAAAAACTTGAATATTGTAGCAAAACTAGGCCATCTATTCACTTTAACAGGAATCGATTGCTTATAATTTATCTTCAGAGCTGCTTGAGAAAAGAGGGAGAGTCCAGTACCGTTACCGACATCACATAATTACTTACATATTAATTGGTAATAAGGTGTGAAGAGAAAAAGATAAGGAGATACACAAAGAAAAAAATTAGTTGCAAGGAAGACACAGAGAAACCATTTTCTCTATATACCTTCCTTGTCTTTGATCTTCTGACTGAAAAGAAATAATTGGATTTTACTGTTACCATGGCCTCCTTTAGTAATTACAGTGAAATTTTAAGTTTTGAAGTCTATATGTGCTCTAAATTATTTTCCTTTACAATTTCCCAAATGTTACTTTATAACATAGCCACTTCAAAACCAAAGACTCCACTTAGAACTCCCCTATGACCCAGCAATCCCACTTTTGGGCATTTACCCAAATCTTTACAAACAAGACCACACTAAAGCTACCAGCACGACTATGTTTATTGCAGCACTATTTACTATAGCTAAGATATGGAACCAACCCAGATGCCCCTCAGTAGATGAATGGATCAAGAAAATGTGGTACATATACACAATGGAATTCTATGCCTCCATCAGAAAGAATGACATTGCCCCATTTGTTAGGAAGTGGAAAGGTTTGGAAAAAATTATATTAAGTGAAGTAAGCCAGGCCCAAAGAAACATAGGTCTCAATGTTTCCCTTATTTGCAATAACTAGTATATGTCTGAGTCAAGCAGAAACGGTCAGATAAGGTGATGTTAGAGAAATGAACCCTAAGATATGTATTCAAATGTTTTTTTTCTTTCATGCGATTGTTTCTAACACATTTATAAGATGATTTCTTTGTTGCTTTGTATGTACCTCCCCCAGGATATAACCCCTGCTTTCACTGTATTTGATGTCCGTATAATTTGTGGAGGGGAAGGGAAAAATCAAATCGTTTAAATAGGGATACAGGTGGACCCACTGCAACAATGAGATGTACAAGTCGTTATGTGGAAAACGACCTTTACAACTTTGTTGCAAGGGGGGAGGTGTGGGAGGGAAGAGGGAGGGGAGGGAAAGGGGAAAAGCGGGGAGGATTGGGTGGGGGGGGCGGGAGGAGGATGGGAAGGGATGGGAAGGGGAAACAAAGGAGGAGGCTACAATGCTTGATAAGAAATGTACTCATTATCTTGCCCATGTAATTGTAACCCCTCTATACAGTATTTTCACAATAAAAAATAAAAAGAATGTTTAAAAATTGTTGGCTGGCCTAGATGGCTCAAGAGATTTGCAATAGGTCACACAGTAGCTTTGATTTCTAGGGCATTGCTTTAAATCTATTCTGCTTAATGACTATTGGCCATTCAAAGTGAAATGAACTGGTGAGTTGAGCAGAGTTCCTCGGTCATTTGTATTGCCTACCACTTTTTCAGTTTGTGGGTAAATAGAATCTATAGTCACCTCTATGCCTCAGCAAGCAAGATGAGAAATACAAGTTAAGTGCATACAGGTTTAAATTGAGATGCAATCAGTTTTTGATTATATGAATCTCCACAACTCACTTGGTTTCTTTCAGTATTCATCTCTCCACTTCTCACATGTGTGTGTAAAGGAATGGTATATATGTGTAAAGGTACAGTATATATGTGTAAAGGTATAGTATATATGTGGACTAAAGGGAATGGGTATGAACTTTATAAAAATTAAACTGGTGGCTCATGCCTGTAATCCTAGCTATTCAGGAGGTTGAGATCTGAGGATTGTAGTTCAAAGCTATCCCAGGAAAGAAAGCCAGAAGTAGTGTCATGGCTCAAATGGTAGAATGCTACCCTTAAGCACAAAGAGACTCGAGGACAGAGCGTGGGCCCTGAGTTCAAGCCCCAGGACCAACAAAATTAAAAATTAAAAAATTAAAACATAATAATATGATCTACTTCACAGAATTATTTTGTTAAACAGAAACTGTATGTGGTCCCAGCAGAAAACATTCAGTGAAGACCTACTCAGGAAGGAGAGAAATTGTAACTCACAGTCTAAACTTAATTTCATTTAATACTCATCACTCACTTGTAAGGTAGATATTATTTTTCCTGTATTCAAGTGCTAGAATAACTGCACAGTTTCTCTAAAATAGAACACTGAAAGTAAGACTTGAAACTGAAAATCATTCATGACTCATACCTTAACAAGTGTGCCTAGTCAATCTGGTTTAGGCCAATTACTTACCAGTGCACTGAAGACACACTAAAAGACAGAAAAAGGGCAATAGTCAAACCTTTTTCAAAAGCAAGAAAGACAGCCAACATATAAATCATAGTAACATTTCAGACAATAGTATTATAAAGAACATAAATTCAATAAGTGAAAATGGAGTAAGGAAGCCTATTTTTTCATATCATAATCTAGAAATGACTCTAGAAAAGGTGACCTTTAATCAGAGGCCTAACTGAGAAGAAAGCAGATGGCACAAACAGGAGTAAGCTTGCCAAGTGTGTGTGTGTGTGTGTGTGTGTGTGTGTGTGTGTGTGTGTATGAGTGTGTGTGTGTGTGTATGTGTGTGTGTAGGGGACTCACAAAGCTCTGCTTCAGGAATGACCTTGATTGTTTCAAGATGTGGGCTAGTACACCTGTGGAGCCATACTCGACAGAGCACCCATGCTAGAAAGCATCAGAACAGGTTTATTCTCAGTGTGGAATGAGGTCTGAAGGTCAGACTCTGAAAATGACTGAGTGAATGATATTTGAAGGCCAAATCTTCTAAAAAGCCAAGGCTGAGGAGAAATTAGAAATAAGTCAAAGCATCAGAGTGATACAAGAAAAAGGAAGCAAAATTAGACAGTTAAAGCTCTCAGACTTCAATGCAGATCTTATGCTTTTCACCAAAACCAGTAAAGTTCAACCATAATCTCAGATCATTGCACAGATTAACAAGAACTGGTAGATCAGAATCCTGATCATATAAGGACATGTAGCTATCTTACACAAATAAATCCTACAGGGTTATTGTCTCCCCTTTTTCTTTAAATCTCTCCTGTTTCCTGTTCATTTTTGTTGGTGGTAGTGGTAATGGGGCTTGAACTCAGGACTTAAGCTGTCCCTAAATTTTCTTGCTCAAGGCTAGTGTTCAACCACTTTGAGCCACACCACCATTTCTGGTTTTCTGGTGGTTAATTATAGTTAAGAGACGTATGGATTTCCTGCCTAGGCTGGCTTCAAACCACAATCCTCAGATCTCAGTCTTGTGAGTAGCTAGGATTAAATGTGTGAGCCACTTTTTCACAGCTTAAAGTTGTTTTTTAATGTAGTGTGAGTGAGGTTTCAGTACATTTATAAATTGTGTATTAATTAACTCAATATTTAGGTTATGCACCATCTGCCACTTATCGTTTCATTGAGATTGTTACTTTCAGTCACTTCTGTGTAATAGAACACCAGAACTTATTCATTTTCTATGGTTATGACTTGGTACCTATTATCTGACCCTACTCTCTCTATTTCCATCCCTTATTCTTCACAGCCTCTGGAATTCTGCTTTCATTTCTTAGAATACACAAACAATTAAAATCATGTCTTTTGCATCTTTCTCTGCCAATATTAGCCTACCCAATGGAACTTCCCAAGTAAAAAATTGCCACCCACTAACAAAGGCTGACTGTAGAAGAGTGCCACCTCAGATTTCAGCCCCTGCAGGACCCTGTGGGTGTTCTACGAGGTGCTTCTTCAGATGAATATCAAGCTCCTTTTGGAAGGGACACTTGGATGCACCTCCACCATGGTCACAGTGGGCTGTATATTGCACCCACTCATCAGCTTTCTTTAAAGCCCACTGCTTAGTAGATTATTTGGAAGCACTGAAATTAGGTTCTCAGGCCTGGTCTTCCACAAAAAACACATCTTGGCAGTGTTAAAACCAAAGGAATGTGTAGTAAATAGCCAGTGATCCAGATTAGCAGTTACATCTGAGAAGCCTACCTTGTAAATCTGGATTTTGGAGGCTAATAATAACGTTTGAATGATTTTAACAGAAATTATTCAATTCTGTTTGAAAATCCTATTTTCAAGTCATTGGTCTGAGTATATGTTTTTAACCATATAACATAAATAGTTCCCAGTTTGGGGACTTTATTAAATGCAATTACCTTATTTCCTCTTATGTTATAATTATTTGATACTATGGAATATATGGTAACTATTTTGAGGACCACCAATAGTAAACACTAATCTAAGGGCATGAAAGCATTAAACATAAGGGAACTGGTAGTGTCACTGAGTCACTATTTTGCTCTCTGGGTCTCTTGCTAATGCTAAGACTGACCTAAATACCTATTGTGATCCAGTTTAATTCTATTCATACTGCTTTGAAGACTGTAATGTTCTTGTTACCTTGTCTTTGTTTTAAGTGCAAAATGGAAGAAATTAACAGTGTAGATAATTTCATAACACTAAATAAAATAGAAGAAAGTGCAAGAAAGATGAGAAAAATGAGATTTATCTTGAGTTTACAGTAAAAGGATCTTGAGATTTAATTGGTCTGTGAGTCTTATCTGTAATTTTACTGGGCCAGACTGGATTTTTGTGGAATAGAACATCTGGAATATTGTAGAGCTCATAAAATAAAGGATGAGATAAAACTGCCCAAAATACAAAAGGAATGAAGATTAATAAATAATTCTCTACCTCCTAAACCAGGCCCCATCTTTCACATTTCAAATATGTTTCAACTGTCTACTAAAAATTTAAATCTTTCAGTATATTATTCTTCATGTTAACTAGCCATGATATAGTCTCCAGACATCCTCAGAGAATATAAGTATTTCTTAGTAATCAAAATTGACCATGACACTGACTTTAGAATATACCAGTTGTGGACAGGTCTATGAATTCATCTGTCCATTTTCAGTCAAACAGATATCAATTATCTATTTCAAATCATGTGATATGTAGTCAGTTAACAAAGATTGCTAGTGCAAATATGGTAAATAAATTAACTTCAACAATGCATTCAAGAACAGTTTAGGTATCATAAATCATAAGATTTCTTGTTAAATGAATGCAAGTATGTACTAATCAAGAATAGAGAAGATTTTATTTCACATTAGTATCTTTAATTTCTGAAACTATAATAACAAAGGAAACATATTTCCCACCTAGAACAACAAAGAACACTTACAAATATTCTAGAGTCTTGAGAAACATCATTCATAATTAAAACAAATTAAAGTCACAATATGTAAGATTATACCTCTAGCAAATCATAAACATCAATATTTTTTGTTTAGTTTCACCATTCCTTACAGCAATACATGTGCCTGTCAACATGTATAAAGGAAACAATATTCTAATACTTTGATAATTTTCTTTCTGGCACTTTCTTTTGTGCCATTATAATTAGACATTTTTTTCTAGTAAATGAAAATGACATTACATAGGGTATGAAAACTTTTCCAAATAATTAAATGGTGAGGTCACCCTTGTTATTGATTCTGTAGAAGGAAACATAATGGTAGTGCTATGGATTTTCAATCAACAATATTTACTCTATCAAAAAGAAATTTAATTCTTGACAGATCAACACCCGGAATATCCATGGGGAAGTTAATTGCTCACTGAATGACAGAATTGATTAAGCAGAAAAGTAATTTCTATGAAGCATAAAATTTAGGAAATGAACTGTTTAATTTAATGAGCAAAATTGCTGTCTAGAACACCCATGGATGGTCCTATTATTAGTTATACAAGTAGTAAGGTGAACATCAACTCTTACTTTTTATGATAATCAAAGAATATTAATGTAGAATATTAGGCTTTCTTTGAAAGTCTTGTTGAAGTACATTCCCATATATTCTAGGGGGAAGACATGAATTATTAAAAATAATACAAGTAGAATTAATGTACAATCACTCTTCCAAAAGAATGTTCCAATCAATCTTTAGAATGGAGGAACAAGTAATATTAATCTCATTATGCTCATGAAAAATTATAGGACAGTGAGCTTAAGCAGCTTGTTCAAGGTCACAAAATAAAATAATTTCTGACATACAAATAGAATCTAATCTTTCAAAGACAAGCCATATATCTGCCCATTAATCTCCACCTCTAATAAATATATAATTATATAACCGTTAACTATTCTCAGTATTTATAACCATCTCTCTCTCAAATGAGACTGTCTGTGTGCAATTAGATTTCAATAATATCTTTAAGTAAGTTATAATGTATTCTGTTCCAATTGGTAGCTATTTTCCTTTTTCCAAGCTTGCTTAGTCTGATTTAAAATAAAAGGTGACCTATGATATAAAAATTTCATATGTAAAAAAGGAAATAATAAAACTTTCTTATATATCCATAGGTTTATCCATGATAATACATTGCTGAAATTTAATGTGAAACTAAACCCTATTAGCACTGTATTTAACAGTACTTCTCTGTTATTACATTTTTCCAGTCTATTTAATTCATGTTAGTTTGAGCTACACTCCAGCATTTCCCTTTGTCAAAATTGTTCTAATTTTTTGAACTTTAGAAAAGTTCAATATACACAACTGGCTTTATTTATTGAGTCCTAGGAAGACAATAGTTAAATAACATGAAAAAAATGGAATAAGTGCTTACTTTTTGTATCTAAGCTATAGACTTCAATAAAAAAAACATAGGTAATACTATAAGCATTGTATAAAGGTCAATAAAAGTCACGAATCAAAATAAACCCTTGTTCTTTTTTATTTTTATTTTTTTTTTATTTTTGTCAGTCGTGGGGCTTGAACTCAGGGCCTTGAGTCTCTTTGTGCTCAAGGTTAGTGCTCTATCATTTGAGCCACACCACTAATTCTGACTTTTTCTGAGTAGTTTATCAGAGGTAAGTCTCACAGGCTTTCCTGCCCAGGCTGGCTTTGAACCATGATCCTCAGATCTCACCCTCCTGAGTAGTTAGGATTACAGATGTGAGCCACTGGCGCCCGACCCTTCTTCTTTTAGGTATTTTCCTTAGGTAATTTGTCACAGTGACAGAAAGCTGAATACTATATTTTTCTTTGTCTTTTCTCTGCACTTTGTCTAGGTGAATTTCTGGTTACTAAGTTCTTCACGGGTACACAGTACTTGTTTACTACTCTACCCTTCTATTTTTGTTCAGTCATACTTGAAAGCTATTCCCTTTAGTAGCCTATTTTTATGTATACAAAGCATCAATTTAGTTTATTAAGATATGCGTCTTTTGGTTAAAACTTAATAGGAAATAAGAATGAAAAGGTTCTAAATTATAAAATATTCTGAAATATGAAATATAAAGATGAAAAGCACTTGATTTCTCATATGCTCTGGAAAATTGTTTGCCAGAGTGTCAATATAACCTACTTTCTGTGAGCTTATATGTATATAAAAGATAGAGAAGAATTTTGTTAAAATTTTTCTACAATAATTTTGAAAGACAAATTACTTAGAGGTCCTTCACTGGTCAAATGTATTTTTTAAACATAGTATGTATGTATGTATATATATATATATATATATATATATATATATATATATATATGAGTATGTGTGTGTGTGTAAGAGAATACTATACAACAATAACAAAAACAAGTTATAATAGACAGACCCACTATCTTTGATTTGCTTTTCACAGATTAATTCACCTGTGAGGAAGAAGTATCAATCTGAGAATATTTAATGGAACATTCCAGAAACAAACAATTTTGTAAGTTTTAGATTGAATACTATTCTGAATATTATAGTAAAACCTTGGACTATTCTGTTAAAACCTGTCCAAAACCTGAATTATCTCCCCACCCAACATATTTATGGTTTAGTGTATCATCTACCTGTTTGTTAATAAACATTCCAGCTATCTGGTTGTTTTTAATAGTATCATAAGGCTTTTACTCAAGTAGCCCTTATTTTACTTAGTAATTATGACCTGCAAGCAAAACAACAGTGATGCTGGAAATTTATATATGCCTAAGAGAAGCTATAAATTTTTTGTTATAAGTGAAAAGTTGAGGGTTCCTGTTTAATTAAGATGGAAATAGCATTAAATTCATAGCTGTATGTATGAAAGAAATAGTCTACATAAATGTCATAATATCCATAGTTTCAGAAATCTACAGAAACTCTAGAAAATATTTTTCCTGCATAAAGAAGTGCTATTTTGCTGCAACACGTAAAACTAAATACATCTTACTGGCATAAAGTGTAAAACTAGACATCAAAGTGAATATTTGGTTTAATTCAACTTACATTAAGTTGAAGGCAAAGGAAAATTTATTTTTGATTATAGGAATCAAAAGAGAAATTGGTATGGAAGATTTATGAGTAAATTAGATTCATGAGAAGTTGGTCAATACCAACTTTTTGTTTCTCATGTTTCATGTTCCATCTTGTTTGACTATGTTCATTTTGGAAAATAGCAATTCTTTTAACTTTCTGTATGTATGTTATACTTAAATAAATGCTATTTCCTTTGGAAAAACATGAGCAAATCAAAGGGACTAGTATAGCATATTATAATATATACATAGATGAAGTACAACAGTGAAACACCTTCATACAATTAATATAGCCCAGAATAATGAATGACAGGAAAGTAAAACAGACATTTTTGAAGGCAGGTACCAGCAGGATAGGGGAAATCTTGTGGAAGAAGTCAATAAGATGAATGTGTAACAAGTACTTTACACATTGTATGAAAAGCTAAAAATGAAATCTGTTGAAATGGATTCACAGAGGGAAGGAGAGGAGGGAAGGAGATCATGGAAGAATAATTTGATTGAAGTACATTCTGTGTGTGTGTGTGTGTGTGTGTGTGTGTGTGTGTGTGTGTGTGTGTGTGTGTAAATGTCACAATGAGATCCCCCTTGTACAATAAATGCATGCTGATAAAAACCATAAATAAAAATTATAACTGCTATTGAATTGCATCATTTCAACTTAACTGTACATTTTAGTTTGTGTTTTATTGTTGATGTATTGTAGAATATAAAAAGAAACACAATATAAAAATAACATAAACTGAAACATTTTAATTTGTTAATTAGCTATGGATATAGAAGACAATCAAGAGACTTGCATTATTCAATTCGAATGACATTTGGTCCTTCATCAAAGATTAGGCATGTTAATAACAACATTCTCAGTTGATGACATAAAAAGTTACTAAGGATATCAGGAAGTCATCTATGAATAGTATTCAATCAAATGATAGAAGATGGAGTATGATACATATACCATGGGAAAAATTAAGTGAAAATTACATGTGTTTCAGCTGGCCTATTTGTCTCTGGAAACTTCCTGAGGACAAAATTGTGCTATTACTTATTGATAACTAGAGCTTGATTACCAAAAATAAAGACTATTTCAAAATAGCAGAAAATTAAATATATTAAGTGAATAACTGTTCACTGAGGAATAAAAATCAAACACAAAAAAACAGTCCTCAGCAGGCAAGATCATATGACAAAAGCTTTATTAAGACACAATCCTGGGTCCAGTGTTTCATCTGTTACCTTCATAATACTCCTGCTTTTCCACCTAAAAAGGCATGCTATTTGACATCACATATCATGTTTATTGTATTTACTTCCCTATTCTTAGAAGAGATCTATCTCCAGTTTGCAGTGTCCTACTAATCCTGAAAGGTCATCTGAGAGCCCTGTGTCCTCCAATACCCCATTTCGATTTTCTCAGCCTTTCTGAGAAAAGTTGAAATAGAATGAGCCCTCTTCTTTGCATAAACATATATACAAAATAATAGAATATATACAAAATAATATTTTCCATAACAAATAAATACTTAAACACTTAATACTTCTCCATGGTGATTTCAGCCTATACATAAAATCTATTGCCTGGCCCCTGACACTTCATTTTCAAAGTAGAACATGGAATACCACAGTATGATCTCACTTCTCTTCAGCAACTTATCTTTCTTCATCTCTATTAATAATAGTCAATGTTCAGGACTTTTCTCCCTTCTTGGCAACTGTGAAGTCATTATCTCTCTTTTTCCTCAACCAGCATTTGCTGGTACTATTAACTTACCTATAGCCAACAAAACATTGGTAAAATGACAGCAATTAGTCATAGATTTTTTTGACTAAGGCAGCAGAATTAGTCATTCTTTCTCTCAAAAGTTACAGGAAGAGAAATTCAATATCCTTGTCTATAATTCCTTCCTGTATCTCTTTCCATTTTCTTGGATACACAAAACAGAAAGTTCTTGTTCATCTCCATTTTATTTTCCCATATTCTCCCTGTCCCTCAGCCCCCATTTCTGCCTTTGGTAATTTGTTGTAGAAAAGATGTCATTAGTTATTAGAGAACTATCATCAGCACTCAGGTCGCATCTTAATAGTTACTTCTGCACACAACATAATAAAGATCTGATAGAAGGAAAGTAATTTGAAGATTAAAGCCACCAGGGATAAATATACTTTCCTTAAATGTTAGACAGTTCACCACCTAAATAAGAAGGATAGAATTGCAACCAGGATGTAAATAGTGACAGATCTATGTTTACATTTTACTTTATTAATGATTTTTAAGGAGGAAAGAATAGCATACTTATCTATTCAACATGGAAAAATAAACAGCCTATCTTCTAAGAATGCTACTTCTCACAGAACTGCTAAAATTTATTAAATGATTAAAATAATTCAGATATATTATTCTTGTTATATATAACAAGGCTTAAGTTATATTATATATGATATCTTTCTTGATGATTGTATAAATTATAAGTTTGAGAATAATCCAAGCATGATTTAGTGGCTTAAAAACTGCAGAGTGCCAAGAGCTCATGGTATCTTCCTAGCTTTTCGGGAGATTTGAGGAGACACTTACTGGAAATCTCTTATCTCCAAATAACCTACAAAAAGCTAAAATGAATAAGGCTCAAACCCAATATAAATTATTGTCACTTCAATATTTCTGTTACTTGAGCTACGTAGATCAGACAAACCCCAGTATTTTTGATAGTTTTATGCAACAAGACTGCTGCTTTGTTGAGAAGAAAACTGACAATTTTATCATTTTCAGGCCAGGAAATGTCAGCATGAAACCTTCAGGAACTCTAAGACACAGACTGAGTTTATACTGGCACCTGACTCCACAGTTGCCAAGAAGGAAAAACAAACACTAAACTAAACTAAAAACAGGGAGCAGATTTAAGAGCACCATATCCTTATTCTAGACAAAAGCAGAACAGTAGGACAAACTGCTGTTTTCATTTCCCTCTTGGCTTTAGGCTCCTCAGCAGAATAATCTATTGCATGACTTTGGCTTTCCTGTACCCTTTATGATTTCTGAGTCTGCCCTCAAATGTTCTATCAGGTGACTAAATTTATAAACATATCCTTTCAATAAATTCTTTTAATACTTAAAGAAAGTTTTTTTTGTAAATTTAAAATATTAGTGTGGCTGTCAAAAACAGCCCTAAGATGTTCATGGCTAATAAGTCTGGAAAAGCCAAACCTGAAATGAAAGCTTCAGGAATGGAATATATTTACTTTGTACAATCACCCAATTAGCTATATGTTTAAAACTCCCAGTACCTATCTATTTAGGTTCATCTGTATGGATGCTATAGTCTTTCTGGATATTTCTACTAAGCCATTTCAATTCTCTTTGGACAACATTCTCTTTTATAAATAAGACCTAGGAGGTTATAAACAGAAAAGAGATACTGAGATAAAAAAAAAACAAATTCTAGAATTTTTCCTGACATAAGACTTCATGTGTCCTGACAACTAGCTTTATATTTTCTTACAAAAGCACCTTGCTTCCACGCTATTTTAGGGACAATTATGCTCTATTTAAACCGCTGCTCTGATGAATACACTCAAGGTGATTTCTCATTTTTGTGGTTGCTATTGTTAATGATACATTTTTCCTCACTCTTCAGGAAAAATATTTGAAATACTGTGCTATCTTAAAAGACAGATTTTTTCTTTTTTTATTGTGAAAATACCATACAGAGGGGTTACATTTACATGGGCAAGATAATGAGTACATTTCTTATCAAGCATTGTAGCCTCCTCCTTTGTTTCCCCTTCCCATCCCTTCCCATCCTCCTCCCCCCTCCCCCACCAAAGTTGTAAAGTTCGTTTTTCCACATAACGACTTGTACATCTCATTGTTGCAATTTGGGTAAATGCCCCAAAGTGGGATTGCTGGGTGATGGGCTATGTGGAGTCTTTTGAGGAACCTCCATACTACTTTCCAAAGTGGATGAACAAGTTTAAACTCCCACCATCAAAGTAGTAGGGTTCCCTTCTGTCCACAACCCCTCCATCATCTCTTCTTATTAGAGTTCTTGATTATAGCCATTCTAACTGGGGTGAGGTGGTATCTCTATGTTGTTTTGATTTGCATTTCTTTTATGGCTAGAAAGGTTGAGCATTTCTTCATATGTCTATTGACCATTCTTATTTCCTCTTCAGAGAAATTTCTCTTCAAGTCTTTAGCCCACTTATTTATCAGGCAGTTGTTTCTTTGAGGATTTGTTGTTGGGGGATTTAATTCTTTGAGTTCCAGTTATATTTTAGATATGAGACCCTTGTCCATTTTATGGCTAGTGAAGATCTCCTAATTCATGGACTTTCTATTGATCTTGCTAGCTATGTCCTTTGCCATGCAGAAGCTCTGCAGCTTCATGAAATCCCATTTGTCCAACCTTTCTTTGATTTGTTGTGTTTCTGGGTCTCCATTAAGAAAATTTAAGCCTGTGCCAAGAAGATCTAGGATATCTCCTATTCCTTCCTGTAATGTTTTCAGTGTGTCTGCTTTGACTCTGAGGTCTTTGATCCATTTGGAGCTGATTCTGGTGCAGGGTGATATATAGGATCTAGCTTTAGTTTTCTACTGGTGATTAACCAATTTTGCCAACACCATGTACTGAAGAGGATGTCTTTCTTCCATTCTATTTTTTTAGCTCCCTTATAAAGATTAGATGGATATAGGTCTGTGAGTTCATTTCTGGGTTTTCAATTCTATTCCATTGGTCCTCTTGTGCCAGTACCATGATGTTCTGATTACTATGGCTTTGTAGTAGAGTTTGCTATTCAGGCTCTTTTATTGTTCCATATGAATTTTTGGATTCCTTCTTCTATTTCATTAAAAAATGAGGTTAGAATATTGATAGGTATCGCATTGAATTTGTAGATAACCTTGGGAAGTATTGCCATTTTCAAGATGTTAATCCTTCCAATTCAGGAGCATGGGAGGTTTTTCCACTTCCTAAGTTCTGCTTTGATTTCCTTTTTCAAATTTTTAATGTTTTCATTATAGAGACCCTTCACTTCTTTAGTTAATTCCTAGCTATTTTATATTTTGTGAGGCTATTACAAAAGGAGTTGCTTTCCTGATTTCAGCCCTGCTCTTCTCATTGTTGGCATACAGAAAAGCCATTGATTTTTAAGTGTTAATTTTATACCCTGCTTCTTTGCCAAAGTTTTGAATCAGCTTGAGTAATTTGGGAGTGGAATCTATGGGATTCTTTAAATACAAGATCATGTCATCTGCAATGAGGGGGAGTTTTACTTCTTCTTTCCCTATTTGGATCCCCTTTATGTTTGCATCTTGTCTTATTGCTGGAGCTAGGCCTTCTAATACTACATTGAAGAGAAGTGGAGAGAGTGGACATCCTTGTCTCTTTCCTGAGTTTAGAGGAAATGGTTTTAGCTTTTCACCATTAAGTATAATGCTGGCTGCAGGTTTGTCATATACAACCTTTATTGTATTGAAGAATGTTCCATGGAATCCTAGTTTTTCCAGAGCCTTCACCATAAAGGAATGTTGGATCTTGTCAAATGTTTTTTCTGCATCTATTGAGATAACCATGTTGTTCATATCCTTGCTCTTGTTGATGTAATGAATTATATTAATTGATTTGTGTATATTGAACCAGCTTTGCATCCCTGAAATGAATACTATTTGATCGTGGTGTATGATTATTTGGATGAATTTGATTGGCCAAAATTGTGTTGAGAAGTTTTGCATCAATATTCATCAAAGAAATGGGTCTATAATTCTCTTTCTATGATGAGTCCCTGCCTGGTTTTGGGATGAGGGTTTGATGGCTTCATAGAAAGAGTTCGGTGGTGAACTTTCTCTTTCAATTTTATTGAAGAGTTAGAGAACTATTGGTGTGAGTTCTGCTTTGAAGGCCTTGTAGAATTCCCTGTCAATCCATCTGGTCCTGGGCTTTTCTTAGATGGGAGGTCTCTTATTGCTGTTTCTATTTAGATGCTTGATATGGGTCTGTTAAGTTGGTTTAATTGATCTTGGCTTAGTTTTGACATGTCAATATTTGCTAGGAAATTGTCCATTTCTTCCAGATTGTTAAACTTATTAGCATAAAGATTTGAGAAGTATTTCCTTATAACATTCTGCCTGCCTCTTTTTGTTGTTGTTGTTGTTGGGAGTGGGGCTTGAACTCTGGGCCTGGGCACTGTCCCTGTACTCTTCAGCTCAAGGCAAGCACTCTACCTGTTGAGCTTCAGCACCACTTCTGGTTTTCTAGTGGTTTATTGGAGATCAGAGTCTCTCAGACTTTCCTGCCTCGGCTGGCTTTGAACTATGATTATCAGATCTCAGCCTCCTGAGTAGCTAGGATTACAGGCATGAGCCACTAGCGCCTGGCCTATCCCTTTTTCTTTACTTACTTTGGTACCCTGACCATAGTTCTATCTATGTAAATCCAAACTGTGAAGTTACAAATAAAAATGTTTTTAAAAAACAAATCAAATTCTTTTTAATTTTACATAGCCATATTGCATAAATACTTAACAGAATTCTCTTTTTCCTTATAATTGCTAACTCATGCCTCTGATCATTATATACCAGTATATGATAATTAGATCTATCTAGAGAGCCAATTAGATAATACAAATAAAGTTGTCAACCCTTAGCATCATATGCTTGCACAGCAATTTAAATTATAAAAATCCATAAGTTAATTCACCCTAAAATTATAATGCTTTTTTTAACAACATTTACTAAATAGTCTATATATTGTCTTTGAGTAATACTTATTACTCCAAAGAAACATTTAAAACACTTTATTCATTTCCAAAATTTCTGACAATGCTCAGAATTTCTTAAAAACCAGTTTGTAAAAGAAGAAAACTAGTCATATGAGTTGATGAATAAAGTTTGTTATAAAATATTATTGTCATGTGAGTTTATAAAGATTCAGCTATATTTGGAAGAGTAGATTCAAATGAGTAAGGCTGGCTGAGACTTCTCTCTAAGAGCATCACTGATACAGATGATATGAAGATAATAGATAATGTGTACAATAAGAGAATGCAGGATATCTTTGATATGATTTTACCTTTCATTACATATGTAAGTAAATGCATATTTTTGCTAAGATTTGTTGACTTTGAATTTATTAGAAACTGAATCTTTGATTTAGTTTTATAAATAGCCTTGAAAAAATATCTCTGTGCTTATTATTTACTTTTTTGGAAAACTATGCTAAGTGATAAGGAGAACATAGTGGTAATAAAGAGCATTTGCAATTTTATCCTTTTCTTTGTTTTGTTTTATATGAAGGACTAGATGGTTCCTGCCTTCAATTTTTGCTAACCATAGGAAGTAAGACTAGTGCTTTCTTAATTTACTCCAAGGAGTAAATGAGTAAAACTAAACATGACACTCTGTAAAGAAGGATCTGTGTCATGTAATCAAAGGGAAAGTATAAACTATTAGACATTATACTGAACTTCCATAGAGAGATATTTTCTAAATCTAATCTAGTCGTTTTTACTTTTATATTTTCCGGACTAGCCATTCTCTCTCTCACACACAGACACAGACACAGACACAATGGTGCTGCAAGTGCAGAACAGTTTATTCAATTCATGTTGTTGTTTTTTTCCCTCTCGGGGATCTAGGCTGTTATTTCCTATATTTATGTATTTTTTATGACTCCTCATCTGGTTAATTTCTAGTTAGACTTCAGGCCTTAATTTAGATGTCATTTCTACTACTCTGTTTTTTTTTTAATACACAATTCAAAATTGTGAAGCTTTCAACATTTCCTGACTTCTGTTACCTCATCTATATGCCTTTCCTTTGTGTACTCTCTATCATCTGTATTGATAACAGTAAACACAATCTGGTTACTAATCAAGATCTCTGTCTAGGATGTAATTGCTCAGGAGCTTTGATGGACATATTCATCATATATTTTGTGTACCTAATTACCTAACATGGTACCTTGTGGATAGATTACCTCAACAAATTACCACAAAGGGAAGTCTTTAAAATGGTTCTTGCATCTGTGGCCAAAAGTAGATCATAATTAACTTTCATTGTATTTCTAAAATGAGAAACTGTAATACACAAAGAATAGTACTGAATCTGGAATAAAAGCAACTTAGGAGAAAGCTGAGTAGAATATGTTATGAAGTCAAATAGAACTCCTATTGTTCTATGTTGATGCAATGGTATTGATAAAGAGTTAATATTATCATTAGCTTTAAGATTCTGAAGTATCTTGTGACAACATATCAGATCTTAGAAATATTAATAAAAAAGCGTTTTTTAAACTTTTTGTTTACTTTTTACTTTTTTTTTTTGGTAATTATGAGGCTTGAACTAAGGGCCGAGGTGCTATAGTTCTCCACCACTTTGAAGCACAGCACTTCTTTCAGTTTTCTGGTAGTTAATTGAAGGCAAGAGCCTCATGAACTTTCTTGCCCAGGCTGGTTTGAACTGCAATCCTCAGGTCTCTGCCCTTGAGTGGCTATCATTACAGGATTGAGCCATCTGTGCTTGACATAATTACCTATTTTAATAAGCTCATTGACACCAGGGAAAGGAAGCTGAATGAAAATAGGATGTCCAATTAGAGCCTTAAGATCCATGATTAAATAAAATGTATACAAATCAATGTTTTTAATACCCTAATTTCCCGGAGTGTAGTAATTTATGATAAATTTATTGCAGTAAAAACACACCTGAGGAGCTTATTGATAGGCTCTGTTTTTCTTTAAATATGTTTTTCTTGAATATCCCTTACATGTATCCAAACTCCAAGTGACATTGAGACAAGTTCAGGGGATTATATGAAATGAAGCCTGAGGAATACAGTTTACCAACTATCTAGCCTCCAAGGAAATCCTGTTCCTAAGATTTCTTTTCCTATTTTTATATGAGGTGATTATTTATAAAAGCTAGCCTCTGAATTTATGTTACAACTAGTGTTCATGAGTATTCAGGACTAGATGAACATGAGGAAGAAAGCTGACATTTTGAAATTAGGGAGCCATCTGAGTAGAGCATTTCCTCAGAGAATCCCTCTTTTCCTCAACCACAACAATAAGGTACATTTTATTGTTAACTATAAATACACACGCAGAGCTTTTCCTTCTGAAAGCATCCTCCCCCACACCACAACTCCCAATATTATTTCTACACCTCTATAGCACAAGTAGCAGGAGATACTAAGCCATTTCTTTAGGAACAGCAGCCCCACACTATAAGTATACTCCCTCATACTGAGGTGAGTGATAGCTCCCAGATTTTTTAGCTTCCCCCACCCTCATCCTAACTAGGCCTAGGGTAAGGTGATTAAGTCTTGTTGATACTATATGTTAATGCTACATGTAAAGCACAGATGGAGCCTCTCTGTCCTTGCATCTGTATGCAGGGATATAGCTTGTAAAACGCAGGGTTAAGGAATGGTTAACTCAGAAATAATTCCCAGGAGTTCCCTAGGCCTACATTAGGTGCAGGATGCCAAACATCCTGTGAACTTGTTTACAGATACACAGTGTCTAACTTAGAGCTTCTATCACAATCACACAAAGTTATTAAATTATTGGGAGGAATTAGTGTTCAAATGCAGTAGACCCTCACTGTCCATTCTGACATTTTTGAATAATATTTATTTGCTGTGTATGCTCTGAACCCCCAGAGAGTCTGAAGGTCATTTGATATGATTTCTAAAGGTCAAGTAGTTATTTCTCTTGAGAAGGTTCAATGATTTCTTCACACTGTTATTCTACAAGAAGATGCCTTCTAAGAAAAAAAATATTTTAAACCACTAAAGGCTTCCTTTTCATTAATAGTTTCTTTTCAGTCTCTTCAACAACAAAAAGACAAAAAGTAAACATTCTATTTCAGAACTTGAAAGAAATAAGTGTATATCCAAGCAAACTGAATTTCATGCACTATTTTTTAAAAATATTAATATTCTAAACCCTGTTTGCATTCCCAAAGTCCCAAAACACATTTAATTTATCAAATACTGTTTAACATGTTTAATATCGACACGTTAATCTCATTCCTCATTGGTCACTAGTACCAAATAGAAGATTGAGATTATATGCCAGTTATCTTTAAATATGACTCAGAGCCAAGCATAAAGATAAACAGGACCGTAAAAGATGAAAAAACACTTCTCTAAGGAAGAGTTAAGAATGGCAGAGAAACTCATGGGAAAATGCTTATCTTCCCTGGCCATGAAGGAAATGCAAATCAAAACAATTCCAAGATTCTATCTCACCCCAGTTTTATTGGCCAACATTGTGAATTCCAGCAACAAATGTTGGTGGGGATGTGGGGAGAAAGGAACCCTATTTCATTGTTGGCAGGAATGTAAATGACGACAATAACGCTGGACAGCAGTCTGAAGGTTCCTCAAAAAACAAACATAGACCTTCCCTCCAATCCAGCCTTACAACTCCTATGCATCTACTCAGAACATCCCAAGTAAAGACACCTTAAAGACACTTCAATACCATGTTCATGTTGCACGATTCACAGTAGGCAAGTTGTGGAAACAGCCCAGATGACCTACAGATACAAAAATGTGATGCCTATTCACAATGGAGGTTTGCAAAGATATTAGAAAGAATAATGCAGTGTTTAAAAAGAAATGTACTCATTACCTTATGTAACTGTACCTGCCCTGTTCATAACTTTTACAATAAAGATTTAAAAAACAAAGAATAATTTTATGTCGTTTGCAGGAAAATGGATGGACATAGTAGAACAAATCATGTTAAGTGAGGTATGCCAAGCTCAGGACAACTGATGGCATATGTTTTCCCTACTATGTGGAAGCTAAATCTAAAATACACTGGGACATGATAAATTATTCGGGACTCTAGGCATTCACACATAGACCAAAGGAGGACATTCTTAGGAGAATACAGGCACAATGACTATGCACATTCATCATATAAAATAATATTTATCAAAATAAATCCAGGAAATGGAAACAAGTGCATTTTTTCTTTGTTATTGTTTTTCTTTTCTTTTTGTCTTGTTTGTTCATCTATCTGTCTTTGGGAGAAGGAGAGGAACAGAATGGAAGAACAAAGGGTGAACAAATGCAGCAGTGGTACTCACTTGACACTATATTGAAAATGAACTATACAATTTTTGGGTAGGGATGTGAGGTAAAAACTGGGAGAGAGACTGAGGGAAAGAGTGGCATTATCCAGAAAGAAATGTTTTCTTTTTTTGGTCTGGTCGTGGGGCCTGAACTCTGGGCCTGGGCACTGTCCCTCAGCTCTTCAGCTCAAGGCTAGTGCTCAACAACTTGAGCTACAGTGCCACTTCCAGATTTTTTTTTCTGCTTATGTGGTGCTGAGGAATCGAACCCAGGGCCTCATGCATGCAAGGCAAGCGCTCTACCACTGAGCCACTTTCCCAGCCCAAGAAATGTTTTCTTTACCTGGCTTATATAATTATAATCACCTTTATAATAACAAAAGAAAAATTTTTAGGAAGAAAAAAAATGAAGAACATAAATATGTAAGATGAGACTACAATAAACTTTTAATTGGAAAAGAGTGATAAAAAAAAAAGAAAACCAGCAAATTAGAAAGTGACTCAATTAACAATCGAATGTTTTACTTTCATCAGGTGGACAGGCTCTAAGATTCTGAATTAGAAAAACAAATTCAAATCTTGAGTCTCTCTTCCTCCTTATGTAACTCTGAAATACTCACCTAAGCTCCATGTTCTTCAGTGTCTTTATGTGAACATGGGACTAGAAGCACTCCCTTTAGATAGGTTTATAAACGTTAAAGCATTAAAAAAATTCCTGATGTACTATATAGTATCAAAGCAATCTCAAAAACACAATTTATATCATTAATAGATTTCTATTTTACTGATGAATTAAGAACACTTTTCCAATATTCAGAATCAATATATATCCCATCAAAAACTATTCCAACTCAGTATTGAATCTCAATTACAATTCAACTATTTTAGGAAGGAAATAATTAAGAGGAGGGTAGAAACAAAGATTAATAGTTCACACAAATTAGGAGAAATGAGACCTAAAAGGAATAGAGAAGAGAAAGGAATATAAATATAAAACAATCAACTTTTCTATCATTCTCTCTCATATGTACTTTTTACTTCTCAATACTAACAATAACAATAACTTTTAAAATCAGAATATTTAGCTAATAAATAAAACATTTGGCATTCTATAAAAAGGGAAGGGTATCAGAGTCATTCCCAGAAAAAGCATCTGGTATTCATTGGCAAAGTGCTAGCTCTAAATTGAGATGGATAGTAGGGCCTACAAAATCAGCATAACAATAATACAACAAAGGAGAAAGAACAACCTTATTGAAATGTTGATCAGAGGAAATTGACAGAATTATTTAAAAGTTGTTTCCTTTTTCAAATTGAGAAGATTTAAATTTTATAAAGTTTTTTCTACTTTAAGCTGTTCCAAATACTCATATCTGGGTGGGAAAAAAGGCAGTATGTTCCCAAGGTATTACTGGAAATCATCCAGGCTCTTCATAAACCTGTGCAATTCCTTTGCATATCCAAACAGCAGTGATTTCTTTTTCCACTCTGTGGTTCTAGATTTAATCTTTTGCTTCCTATTACATTGAGATGTGCAGAGAAAGTATATCCTTTAATCTCTGAATACATTCCGTTATTCCTTCTATAAACTATGCTATACTTCAAGGTAACGATATTAATATAGATTTTTCAAGTTAACAATATTGCTGTGCCTTGTATTCCTCAGATTAAGATGTTTTAGTCTAATTATTGAGCTTATTCAACATTAAATTGTTTATTGGGTGACATTGATCAAGCTGCATTATACTCATAAACTGACATGTTAAGTTATAACTGTTTTGAACAAATATGTAAAGCTAATAAAAATAAATTCCTTGTCAATGGTGGTTTAGTCATTTTCAAATGATACAGTCTAGGAATAAGCTCTGTCAGAATTGGTGTCTGTTTGCTTTATCTTCCCTGAATAGTATCTCGGTCTTTGAGAGAAGTAACTATATTCTCTCGTGGTGGGAAAGGGAAAAGCTCTCATGTATGAGGCTACTATTTTCATTTCTTTTAAGTCTTTTGTATGGATTCTCCCACATATAATCTGCTTTTCTGGAATGGCACAACTGATGAACAACTGGCAAAACTGACAACCCAATCCAGGCTTTTCTTCCTTAATCCAGGTTCTGTAGCCTTCCCTGGCTGCCCTGGTTTACCTCAGCTACTGATATAACAATAGTCAAAAAGTACTAGCCATAATTCTCATATAATGCTACTCTAAGACTTCTAAACCACAAGCTGCAGACATTAGGGGATTAATCTTTACTCATTCATACAGTATTTTTTATTTTAAGGAACTTCATAGCTCAGGTGCATACAAAAACATCCAGTTCAGTTAATACTAAACAAACAATAAAATAGCTCATGAGAACTAAACTCTATTCTTCCATCTGTTACACATTTTAATGAATTTTTATATTTGTATTTTAAATTCAGTTGGAAAAGATGAGATTACTATTCTGAAATCTGAATTCTTACCATCCCCTATGTGAAAATATAAAATCTTTTACTCAGGACCTGATGCTTGCTTGACATTTTTTGCTTGGCTCTCAATCTACAATTTGAACCATGACTCTAGTACAATTTTTGCTGCTTATTTTGGAAATACAGTCTCTTGAGTTTATCTTCATAAGCTAGATTCAAGCTTTCATCTTCTGGATCTCAGCCTTTTGAACTAAAATTACAGATGTGTCACCAGCATCTATGTTTGAAAGCATAAAAATCTTAAATTCTGTAAAATTCAAATTTTGGGAATATCAGTATAACACCAAAAGCTGAAAATTCAGGTGCCATTATGACAGATAGCAATCAAAACATGGGAGCATAATAGAGTTTTCTCTGTGTCCTCAGGATTTAAAAAGACCTTCCTAGCCATATCCTTGCCATGAATGCCAAGTTCCCCCATGCAAAAATCTCCACATTAGCAAGAAAATGGCACATGGTCAGGCCAGACATCTTAGTAGCAAGTTCTCTAAGATGCTCAATATGGGGCCAAGACCTATGAGACCCGCTCATTGTGCTGTCTTTTCCACAGCTCTTTTTTTTTTTTTTTTGTCGGTCATGGGGCTTGAACTCCAGGCCTGGGCGCTGTCCCTCAGCTCTTCAGCTCAAGGCGAGCGCTCTACCACTTGAGCTACAGCGCCACTTCCGGTTTTCTGGTGGTTTATTGGAGATAGGAGTCTCATGGTCTCTCCTGCCCGGGCTGGCTTTGAACCGCGATCCTCAGATCTCAGCCTCCTGAGTAGCTAGGATTACAGGTGTGAACCACCAGCGCCCGGCTTTTTCCACAGCTCTTTACCACTGACCTTGCCTGCTTCCCCCCCCCCAAAAATTAGGATGCTCTGGAAATTGAGCAAGCTTATCTAAAAGAAAGACATTCATCCTGGAAAAATAAATATTTGAGAAAGACTTCTCTTGACACAAAACATGTTTAATATTTTTTTGGGCCTCAAAGATGACAAAATACTTTATTTAAGTAAAATGCTTCCTGCCCTCTTTTTGAAGGGATGCTCAGAACCAATAACCAAATTTTAGCAAGCAGGGAGAGCCTTAGAAGAGCTTAGGTCAGATAAGTTGATGTTAGGGAAATGAACCCCAAGATAAGTATTCATTTTTTTTCTTTCATGCAATTGTTTCTAACATATTTATAAGATGATTTCTTTGTTGCTTTGTGTGTCCCTCCCCCACAGTATAAACCCTGCTTTCACTGTATTTGATGTTGGTATAATTTGTGGAGGGGAAGGGAAAAAACAAATCGTTTAAATGGGGATACAGGTGGACCCATTGCAACAATTAGATGTACAAGTCCTTATGTCCAAAAAAGAACTTTACAACTTTGGTTGGGAGGGGAGGGTGGGGGATGGGAAGGGGAAACAAAGGAGGAGGCAAAAATGCTTGATAAGAAATGTACTTGTTATCTTGCCCATGTAATTTTAACCCCTCTGTATGGTATTTTCACAATAAAATAAAATAAAATAAAAAGCTTATGTCTGGAATTCTAACTACTCAGGAGGCTGATCTGAGGATCGCGGTTCAAAGTCAGCCAGCCTGGGCAGGAAAGGCCATGAGACTATGATCTCAAATAAACCACCAGAAAACTGGAAGTGGTGCTGTAGCTCAAGTGATAGAGTGCTAGCCTTGAGCTGAAGAGCTCAGGAACATTGTCCAGGCCCAAAGTTCAAGCCTCACAACTAAGAAAAAAAAAGTGTAACAAGAGTGATTAGATAAACCAAGTGTTGGAACAAATAGGTACATTTATCTTAAGGTAAATTCAAGCCAAATACTAACCTACCATTTCATCATAAATATCCATAATGTTAAACACTCACTCCACCTGTTTTCAGATGTGATGCACCCATGTCTTGTGTATTATCTATCTTCTCCTCACTTTGCTATACTAATAATAAACATTCTTAGTCTCTAACTTATATGCTCCAAAATTCTTCTTGTGACAACATCAAGAGTGCAGTATCGAAGGGACAGGCAGAGTCATTCTCTTTTTTGGAGGCATTTCCCTGGAGCATCATTGATCACCAGTCTGACAGCAAAAATAATCTGCAAGTACTCCTGTAGGTACCATTAAGAAAAACTGGAATTATTTATATTAATCTGTAAGACAGAAGATTAAGCTCTTGGAGGAATCAGACTTGTAAATGTGAAACATCTTATAGAAGAAGAGGATGATATGAGGACTCTCATACATAACCTGATGAAATACAAGATTCATCGTTGAAAGCTTAGGCTAAAAGTTCTAACAAATCAATTTTCTTTTAAAAAAGGAAAAGACTGCAGAAAACTAAAATTGCAATTTTCTTTGTGAATTGAAACAGTAAGCTTATCAGTGATAATATGCCACTCAAAGATTTGGTGACCATGGAACCAACAAAGACCAATGTGACAGACAGAAAACTAAGTGGAACTGTAGGCATATATCAGGCTAATTATAGAAATTTAAGAAAATAGATGACACTAACATTTTCAAGATTTATGTTGATAAAGCATCTACTGCTCACAAGGCAATGGAAAGATATATTGACAAGTTTCCCAAGGTCATTAAAAAAATTGATGTCAGAACAAGCCTTTAATACCAAGAAACCATCAGCAGTTTGATGTTATTGAATATCATCTATCATTTTGCAGACACCTAAGTCTGTCTATAATCAATGTAACTGACCATCTTATTTCTTTTTCTTCATAATGACTTTGGTATTACTTCAATAAACAATTGTACCTGGCATCAAAAACTGCTAACATTTAATTCATAACATTTAATTCACAGCCACACAGCATCAGTGATCCAATAGGGAAGGTTCCAGATCATTATCAGGCTGATGGACATTTGAAATTTTGCTCCATTTACTATTTTCTTTAAGAATGGAAGTTTGAGAACTATCTTATCTTGTGACATTTAGCACTTCAGTCATCTGTAAGCCTTAATTATTTGAAATTCTAATACACTAAAATAATTGCAAAGTTAAAATGATTTCAGAAACATATTCATTGCTGAAGGTTTAGTAGACATCTAGAACTCTGAATTAGCAGTGTCATATATTAAAAGATGTCAAATTGAGGCTACTGAAAGAGATGGGAGAAGAGGGCGGGCTCTACATTACAGTGGAGGAAGGATGTGGAAACACCATAATACTGATTTAAATTCCCTCCACTTATAGTGTGTCTTTCAAATAGAAAAATGAATAAACCCAAGCAAGCATGAGTGGCCCAAATATAGTAATGTATTTGCATTTTACATTTTATACTTTGTTTACTATTTTTTCCCTTTATTAATTATCTTTTTATTCTACTGTTCCATTTTCACTCATGAAAGCCAACTCAACTTTTGGAAGAATTGCTTCAGGCAACAAAAATAGAGCAAATGAACCAGCTAGGAGGCCATCAATTTCATGGACAATACAAAATATCATTCATATACATAACACTGGACTCTTTTCTGAAAGAGCAATTTTCAAAATCTAGAATGCTAAAATTCAGCATACAACGACTACAGCAAAGTAGAATGATGTTAGATGTAGGAACACCTTCACTTAATGCATGTACATATTTAAACAGAAAGCCCCAAGGAAATCACATATTCAATGTCTTAAGTCAAAAAAAAAATGTTGAGATATGTTTAGTCTTCAAAAATATCCAGGTAGTTATCTCTAACGTATATATTTTTTTCTTAATCTACATTGTTTTAGAATTTTTTGACATATTACAACAAAAAGTTAAGTGGCTGAAATGAAATCCTAAAAACACTCATTGCTCTATCATATTCAATATCATTCACTTATATCAAAGAAATCTAAGTGTACTGTCTCACTTTCAATTAGCATCTCAATTGGATCCCTTAATTTCATTCTGGTAACTAATATTTCCTTAGAGATGGTATCTCTATCCCGTAGGCCAATCTGCTCTGCCTCCCAATAAATTATCTTCTTTTAGATGTCACTTAGCAAATATAAATATCATGTTAAATGTTTTCAAATACTGCTTAGCAATATTTAGTCTATCAGGAAATATTTAGACTATCATTGGGGATTCAATTGCCTTTCTCTTAGGCTACAGTTAACGTAACTGAAATAAAATTCAATGAAATGACTAAACATATCTTATTCTTGATAGTACAATTAACTGTGTGTTTTTATGATCTTTTTTTTGTCTCTGCCATTTTTATTTGTGTAACAAAGATTTGTAAAGCAATATCCAAGTTATGGTTTCATATAATAAGTGTTATTTTGACTGTTAGGTTAAAAATTGTGAGGTGTTAGAATTTTATTATTTAGAGTAAATAACTAAGGACCAAGGGAGTAACATGACTTCTTTTATAGTGAAAGCTTCATGCATATTGTGTAGTTATAGAACACACACACACACACACACTTTCCCTTTTATTCCTGAACACCATGAATAAAGGTATAATTTATAGGTACCACATTATCTATTATCTCATTCTTTCCTGTGATTTGAAGACATTCCCTTCCATCAGAGTTGCCAAGGCTTGTCAAACACTTCTTTGTAATTCTACGGATCTCTTTCTACACTGAGACACTCTTGCTTTTGATTGACAAGAGATATAACAAAACAAGAAGGATGAAATACATAGAAATGAATTTTTTCCTCAGCTGGTAACTGCTTTCTGAGATAACCAATAAGATTTCAAATGCAACTCTAAATGCATCATTATTCTCTCTTCTGCCTTGACAATGCAGAATCTGTCTCTCTTAATGACCTTTATTTTTAAGGATATCTATTTCTATATATGTGCATATATACACACACATAATGCATACCTATATTAGATATTGGTTCAGAACTAAATAGAAATGAAAAAGAACATATATTAGTATATACATGTACATATGTACATATCCATATACACATATAAACACTCATATATATTTAAATGACATGAGCTTATTTCAATCTTTTATATTTTTGCCAGTCCTAGGGCTTGAATTCAGGATCTGAGCACTATACCTGAGGGTTTTTTTTGCTCAAGGCTAGCACTCTATGACTTGGCAACAGTTCCACTTCCAGATTTTTGTTGATTAATTGGAGATAAGAGTCTTATGGAATTTCTTACCTGTGAACTGTGATCCTCATAACTCAACCTTCTGAGTACCAAGGATAACAGGCATGAGCCAAACAGGGCCCAGCTATCAGTCTTAAATCTCTATCTTTGTTGCCACTTAACTAGTCAACAAGGAAGAGTTTCCAAATGGAAACTCCAATACATACAACAGATCACACAAATTCAATATGCCATTATCTTAATTGCACTGTCTCTAACCTGTGTTTTCCATCTTTGCCCAGAAGTCTAGCAACCTTATTACTAAGGTCCGCTATTTAAAACAACAACAACAACAACAATAACAACAACAAACCTACTACTTAATAGCAACACAGGATGCACACACATGGTACTATTTCATTTATTTGAAAATGTATCACATGATCCTCTCCCTTCTCTTTTAGCTTAACGTTTTATTAACTTTGTTGAACTATTAAGGTAGTCTCCTTGTGATCTCCTTTTTCTAATTCTTGTTCAGTCTCTACCCCCAATTGCCAATTATTTTCCATGTTAGGTTGAGCTATCCTTATCAGACTTGAAAATCTAATCATATTTTTCTCTAATTAAAACACATTCAAATGCCATTCATTGTCTCCCAATTCTTTAAATTACATTCACAAATCTTTACAAGTCGCTCAATTAATCTCTATTCTAGATACATAAGACACTTTAACACAGATTTTATGGTACTTGACAGCCTAAGTAGAAAAAAGGCTATAAATTACATGAAAATATTCTCAGCCAACTTGTCCTAATTAACATTTGCAGAATAATATACCTATTAACTTCCAAATACACATTCTTTTTAAATGGACTCAGAACTTTCACCAAGTATCTTTTTTCAAAAATACATCCTCTATACTGTAACTTTTGAACACAAAGACATTTAATTACAAGTCAGTAAGAGTTACTCTGTGACAAAATACCTAAGAAAATCAGTCTAATGGAGGTAGGGGTATTTTGACTCATAGTTTCAGCAGTTTTGTTCCATAAATAGCAGGCTCCCTATTTAGATTTATAGGCAATACAGAGACAGCTTGTCTGATATGGACAAGGCAGAAGACATAGAAGACATACCCTTCAAAGGCACCCCTTTGAAGTAAGCTCTACTTTCCAAGATGCCATTTAGCTTTGTTAGGGCTCTCATGATCCCATTAACTGTCAATAGCACCAGCCAGTTAAGGACAGGGAGTTTTCAACAAAGGAGCTTTTGTGAACGTTTTATATCCAAACCAGAACATGAAGGATATCTGCAGAACTACCATCTGGAAATTAAATGGCACACTTCTAATGGTTAATTAGTACCATATACATATAACAAAACAAAACAAAAATAGTCATACATGAAATAAAATCGAATAATTTTTAAAATATCTTGCTGAGCCAGGCACCAGTGGCTCATGCTTGTAATCCTAGCTACTCAGGAGGCTGAGATCTGATGATCATGGTTCAAAGCCAGCCCAGGCAGGAACGTCCATGAGATTCTTATCTCCAGTTAACCACCAGAAAACTGGAAGTGGTGCTGTGGCTCAAGTGGTAGAGCACTCACCTTGAGCTGAAGAGTTCCCAAGGACAGCGTCTAGACCCAGAGTTCAAGTCCCATGAATGAAAAAAAAAATCTTGCTGAGCAAATGGAGGCACATCCTGCCATATGGTTTTATTCATGTAGAACTTTAACATAGGGAAAACTAAGTATGATAGAAATCTAAAAATTAGTAGTTGCTTGGGGATGGGGAAAATATCAAGTAGAAAAAATTCTAGCCACAAAAATACAGAGAAAGAAAAATGTATTGGCTTTCAAATATTTAATCTGCATAACCACAAAATAATCAATTATCCCAAAGTTCATGCTTTTTTAACTGCCTCATGGTTGCTCAGGTTTTATATTTGATAAATCCAGTGTCTCTATATATGTAATATGGACACATATCACTGTATAAAAATACATTTGATTATATTTTACTTTTAAGCTGCAAGCTTCTCTTAGAAATAACTTCTTCCTATAAAATGCACTGAACTAAATATTTCTAATATACACATTAAAGATAATCATGACAAATATTATCAAAGTAAATAAAAATAACTTCAATGACAAAATAAGGATTGAAGAATCATAAAGACAATTTTGGAAGCAGTAATTATATTTCATATTTTACAAACCTCCATACATATTCTACATAGCACATTAATAGACAGTATAGTTTATGAGATTCACAATGACCCTATGGGGTATTCAGGTAAGCTAATGCTTTAACTATCCTGTTACTGTTAGGAAACAACAAAATGGCATGTGAACCACCCAACATTTTGCAACCAAACCTCCTATAAAACTGGTTGTTTAACTCGAGATTCTGTATGTTAACTCACTAGAACTTGCTTTTTTAAAGAGATTAACTTCTTTATTAGTATTTCTTTTTTAATATTTTTATTGTCAAGGTGATGTACAGAGGGGTTACAGTTAAATAAGTAAGGTAATATGTACATTTTTTGTCAAATTTGGTACCCCTCCCTCATTTTTCTCCCACTTTTCCCCCTCCTCCCCATCCCTCCCAATATAGGTCTCATGGTTTCCCTTGTTTACAATAATTATACATCTATTTATAATAATAATACTTCTAGGATAATTTAGAACTTTCTTCATATGATTTACATAGGGATTATCAATACTTTCAAGAACAATCTAATGTTTAATCAGCAACTATAGGTTGAATGTCAAAATCAAAGTTGAATTTGAAAAATTTCCATATCATCTTACTTCTGCCATTGTTTTGGGTTTTGAAAAATCACATATCAGTGATTTTAATCTTGGTTATGTAATGAACTGAACTAGGCAACTTGGGACAAATCCTTATGAAGAAGCTTCATATTTAAGGATTAGCAACAAGTGTTGAGATTATCTTTAACATTAAATATATTCAGTAGTCTCAATATGTAATTTAAAGGTATTCATATAAAGTGACTGGCTATTTGGCTTCATTCTGGATAATCTCCAGTGTTTTTCAATTAGAATTTAGAAAGTATTTCTGAGCTTTCTACTTCAGGAATAAACATTAAACATTATCTCTGCCTTTGGTAATTATACTAAATAATAACCAGAAGCTGATGTATTACTAACTAATTCACTCTTGTTTAATAAGGTATTACAGTAATACTATAATACAATAATACTGGTTTCTACAACCATTCCTTTACAGACAGACACCTGTGGCTGATTTAATGACAATTCTTACAGACATTCAAATAGATACCTCAACTTGATTTGCCAGTTCATCCACTGCTCGATTAAGGGGGACTCAAAACAACTATATGTGATTCTATTTTAGACTTTGATCTTGGCTTGGGAAATTGTATCTGATCTGTAGGTGCTGAGAAATAATCTCCACATTTTGTATATCTCCTCTATTTAAAAAAAGGAAGTGATAATGAAAATAAGAATCATCAAATGTCCACAAATGGATAGACCTAAAATGGTATATACATAGAGACATTTAGAATCAAAGCAAAAGTTTAAGAACCTATAGAGAAATATCATTATCAATAGGCATGGAAAATTAGTATGTTAAAATGGAAATGGAAGTCGTGATCTGAGAAAGAAAGTAGGGCAAGCATGTGTGTAGTTTGTTACCCTGGAAAGAAAGGCCACCAGTCTGGTGATTGATATGCAAAGCCTTGTTTCTCATTCATGTGAGAATTGAATAAGTACAGACTGAGCACCAACAATATTGGAAGCATAACTTAGACATAGTTTTCAGGACAAAAATGCCCCACATGTCATGTAAAAATTTCTAAAACTAAGAATTGAATAAAGAAACAGTCATGATAAAACACTTACAACTTTATAGTTTTATTTTCCCATGTTTGAGAAATACACTGAGGTTATTGATGTTAACACAAAGAGTATTGCTTCATTGTCTATGAAAATGTACAAATGCTCTTATTCTCTTCTTTTTATTGGTAAAAGATATTAAAGACAATATCCTCTACACAGCCTTACCAAAGTAAGTTATTCACTTGGCCTGCCTTTTTTGTGTTATTTCTTTAAAGCCACAGCACAATGCATTCAGGTTTATGTCTACATAACCACTCTTAACTTTCTAAGATTTAATTTAGTGAATTATGTTTCTTTCTGTTACCTTTTCCCTCCAGCAAATTCAGAACTCTGCTGCCTATTAATTTCGAACAAACATACTTGATAAATATCCATTAAAAACCAGAAAGTGTGAGAATTTCTAAAAGTTGAAGTTGTTTTATGACTTAAATATCCACAGGAGAACCGCCTGGTATTTTGCATAATTTGCACAATCTGTGTTGGCATTTCTGTGATTGTCCTTGCCCTAGATTTCATTTACTAATGTTAGAGAATGGTATTTTTTTTGATGAGCAGCCTCCTATTTCTGGTTAAGTTTTATCAGCTAAGGTGGTATTTAAAGTTTTAATTTAAAGAAGTCACAGTCAATAACTTTACAACAGTCAGCATATCCTTCTAAAAGGGTGATTAAAGAATAAAACATTTGCATTGATTAACAATATTTTTTGCCATAGTAAGCCAAACAGTTGGACCTTTGATTCTACTATTAAACAATTTAAACTGTATAAAAATGATGTATAATTAATTTTTAAAATGCAAAGAATATTATCCAAAGTTACCTTAAATGTAATCCAAAAGGTCTTTCTCTAGCACTTTCTCCAATATCACTCAGAACCAGCTATCTGAAATTCCTTTGCCTGTTTCAAAGCCTAATTTAGCCTAATTGTTTGCCTGTGCTATCTTCTTTTGACCATGAGTAACTGAGAGCTAATGATAATTCTATATTCTCTTTCTATGAACCACACAAACTCTCATATGGACAAAAATAAATTGAAAAAGAAATCAATAAAAGTTATACTTTTAGATTGAGCCAACAAATAATTTATTAAATGATTTCCCAGTAAATATTTCAGAATATGTCTATAGTCTAATGTCTATACGTTGGCTTTGATTTATAAACATATTATTTTTGTAAGCAGCTATTTGCAACCTAGAAATCTAAAAATTAATAAAATGAGTTCAATTATATATCTATAAATAAATTAAATCATGAAACCTAACATAAGGAGAACAAAACACATATCTGGATACATTTTGCTTTGAAATTAAAAAGATCATAAAGCCTAAGCCAAAAATATTAAATATAAGCCCTAAGTAGATACTGATATTTTTACCTGCTTACCCAAAACTGAAAATTAGTATAATCATTGATGTTTAGAAGATTGTGGCACAAAAGAAACTCATTAACTTCTGATGGAAGTGAATTGAAAAATATCATAATTCTCTTCTATTACATATAGTATATGTTTGTTGTATCAATGTGCAGTTAACCTATTATGAATGTATCAGAGAATTGTTTCTTATATTTAATAAGTATATTTATTTCTTGTTCTTTTAATTGATGTAGATTATTTCTTCATAGACCAATTTCTAATGAGTTTCTAGATAATATAGTACTTCCACATTAATGATATTTTGGGAGGCAAAGACCTAGAGAAAAACTGCACATATTTTTATAAAACTACACATTATCTAAGTGCTCATGTCTGTAATCCTAGCCACTCAAGAGAGTGAGATCTGAGGATCAAGATTCAAAACTAGACCTGGTGGGAAACTTCACGTAATTCTTATCTCCAATTAACTACCAAGAGTCAGAAATGGTGCTGTGATTCAAAGAGGTAGAGAAATTGCCTTAAGCACAAAAGCACGGATACTGTGCTCAAGACTGAGTTCAAGCCCTAAGACCAAACAACAACCACAACAACAAAACCCCACATATTTAACATATATCTTTCTTTTCATAAATGTCTAAAGCTATAATCACTACAAATGCCATCAAGATGTACAGGGTAATGGTTAGAGCCAATGACTCGTGTATAATCCTACCTACTCAGAAGGCAAAAAATGACGATCCATATTTGAAGCCTGCCCAGGCAAACATCTGAAAGACTCATCTCCAATTAACAATACCTTCTGGTATTGCTAAAGTGGGAGAGTGCCAGCCATGAGCAGATATTTCTAAGCAGAGTTTGAGAAAACCCAGAAATGAATCCACAGACCTATAGCCATCTAATCTTCGATAAGGGAGCTAAAAAAAATAGAATGGAAAAAAGAAAGCCTCTTCAGTAAATGGTGTTGGCAAAATTGGTTAATCACCTGTAGAAAACTAAAGCTAGGTCCTTGTATATCACCCTGCACCAGAATCAACTCTAAATGGGTCAAAGACCTCAGAGTCAAAGCAGAAACTCTGAAAACATTATAGGAAGGAATAGGGGAAACCCTAGGTCTCCTTGGCACAGGCCAAAATGTTCTTAATAGAGACCCAGAAACACATCAAATCAAAGGAAGGTTGGACAAATGGGATTTCATGAAGCTGCAGAGCTTCTGCATGGCAAAGGACATAGCAAGCAAGATCAATAGAAAGCCCACAGATTGGGAGAAGATCTTCACTAGCCATACAACAGACAAAGGTCTCATATCTAAAATATACTTGGAACTCAAAAAATTAAATACCCCTACAACAAATCTTCAAAGAAACAACTGCCCAATAAATAAGTGGGCTAAAGACTTAAAGAGAAACTTCTCTGAAGAGGAAATAAGGATGGCCAATAGACACATGAAGAAATGCTCAACCTCCCTAGCCATAAAAGAAATGCAAATCAAAACAACATTGAGATATCACCTCACCCTAGTTAGAATGGCAATAATCAAGAACTCTAATAACAACAGATGCTGGAGGGGATGTGGAGAGAAAAGAACCTTACTTCATTGTTGGTGGGAATGTAAACTTGTTCAACCACTTTGGAAAACAGTATGGAGGTTAAAGACTTCACATAGAACTCCCCTATGACCCAGCAATCCCACTTTTGGGCATTTATCCAAATGTTTACAAACAAGACCACACTAAAGCTACCAGCACAACAATGTTTATTGCAGCATTATTTACCATAGCTAAGATCTGGAACCAACCCAGATGCCCCTCAGTAGATGAATGGATCAAGAAAATGTGGTATATATACACAATGGAATTCTATGCCTCCATCAGAAAGAATGACATTGCACCATTTGTTAGGAAATGGAAAGACTTGGAAAAAAGGTCTATTAAGTGAAGTAAGCCAGGCCCAAAGAAACTTAGGTCCCATGGTTTCCCTTATTTGCAATAACTAGTATATGTCTGGGATGAGCAGAAAAGCTCAGATAAAGTGATGTTAAGTGAATGACCCCCAAGATAGGGACAAAGTGGTTTTTTTCTTCCTTGCTATTGTTTCTAACATATTTATAAGGTACCATGTGTTTTTTTGTTGCTTTGTATGTCCCTCCTCCATGGTATAACCCCTGTTTTCACTGTATTTGATGTTGGTATAATTTGGGGAGGGTAAGAAAAAAAACAAAATGTTTAAATAAGGATATAGATTGACCCATTGCAACAATGAGATATGTGAGACACCATATTGAAAAACGAACTTTACAATTTAGGCGGGGAGGGGGGTGTAGTTTAGGAGGTAGCAGGGATGGGATGGTAGGGGAAAAACAAAAGAAGAGGCAACAATGCTGGATAAGAAATGTACTCATTACCTTGATCCTATAACTGTAACCCCTCTGTATCATATTTTCACAATAAAAAACTTACTTAAAAAAAAAGAGTTTGAGGCCCTGAATTCAAACCCCAGTACCAGGTCTAGTAACAGAAAAGATATTTTAAAAAGTAATGTATGTAAATTTATTGTGTTCAAACAAGGAATACTAATACTAATACTAATACACACAATGTTAGAAGAAGAAAAATCTCAAGTATTGTATTTGTATTACACATTTCAATGGACAAACTATATTACATGGCAAAAGATATTTTTCATACTCATCAAAATATAGATTTTCCAAAAGTATTCATAGTAGAATTAAGAGTTATCATTTATCCTAATAATTTTATTACACATCGTATTTCCAAGCAGTACATCATGGCATTTGCTGCTTTCTCTATGTGTGTTTTCACAAAATTTAAAAATAAATAAATAAATGTGGTGTTAACAAAAGCATTGTGAAGAAAATTATTTTTAAAAAAGAAATGTTAGGTGAAAAATGAAAGTACCAATAATTGTAATCATATTAATTTTTTAACATTTAAAATATTTTCAACATTTGAATTATTGACAAAAATAAAAGATTCAATTACAAAAATAGTGAAATGTCTCAATTAATTAAGTAAAACCTATAGATATGAATACTAGACTAAAAGTTTCACCCTTTTTAATAAAATAATTTATGAGTAAAATAGATACTATCTGAAGCAAAATCTGTCCAACACAAAATAAATCTTGTGTTGTGAGGTAGGTTGGAGGGAGACTTGAACTCAGGGTCTGGCATGACACCTGTACTTTTTTGCTCAAGGCTAGATTTTTGCCACTAGAGACACAGCACCATGTTTGGCTTTTTCAGAGTAGTATTTTGGAGATAAGAGTCTCACAGACTTTCCTGTTGGGGCTGGCTTCAAACTGCGATCCTCAGATCTTAGCCTCTTTAGTAGTTAGTAATAAAGGCATTTGACACCAAGTGGTTGGCAAAATAAGTCTTAATTTTAAAAGGGGGGGATGGAAAAGCTTAGGAATAAATAAGTATGTATGGGGTTTTTGGTGATATTGCCCCCCCCCAACCCTTCTGCATTGATGGGCTAAAACTGTGAACTAAAGAAAAAATGCTGATTTTGAAATCCTTTCAAAGTGTTATGTTAAATAATCTGTTATAGTGACACAGAATATACTATAAGAAATATATAATAATAGATAATAATGAAATATATATAACATATATATATAACATATATATATAATATATAATAATAAAATTGGCCAGTAACATAATTGCAAGATGGTGTGATTATGAGTGCTTCCATTCCTCACTATTATTATTATTATATTTAAATACATATTCAGAGTTTCTTCATTGGTCATATAAGGAAACTGTGCTGTATTAATAAAAACCTGAATAGTGAGAAAATATTAACTATTCTGCATTGCATTTTAAATCATTTATTCACAATAGACAATAAGAATATAATTATTCTGAAGTTAAAGCATATTAATTTCAATTAAACCTATAAATAGCTGGAGAACTTCTGAAAGTCATAACATTTTTAAAATTGCATTAATATTGACTATGAGAAAGAGAATAAAGTCATGCAATATTCTTCAAAAGCGATTACACAAATTCTATCACTTTTTAAATAGAATTCGGCTTGTCAGGATTTTCAGGTTTAGTCTTTGAAAATAACCATTGTGAGTCTGTGTCTTTAAATATGTATACAGAACACACACATACACACACACGCACGCAGAAAAAGAATTCAAATCAGAGGGCATCAATAAAAGAAACAGATTTATCTGTAAGATGAAGCAGCACGTAAGTTAAGAATCTGCTACATTTATTAGCACTGTCACAGGAAATATCTACATAGTGCATAATTAACAGAAACAAGTGTTAGAGAATATTACTGAGTGAATTAATTAAAAATCATAGGTACAGTACAAAAGTACGAAACTGTTCACAGTTGGCATTTCTGCCCATTAATTATGAGCTTCATTTTCAACTTTACCCTCCTCTATTGCTTGAATTTTAAACTGTTTCATTTCTATAATCAGAAAAAGATCAAGCCATTTAAAACAATGTATGTTCAGTATTAGTTCTTTCAATTAATAAATATTTTTATTATATAATAGCCTGAATTTATTGAGTCACAGGTAAGTTAGAGGAGGGTGTAATTATGCAGGTCTTCCTGCATCCTATTTCTTTGTTTTCCTTCCATAGAGTTCTCAGACAGAGAAGCTACCGTGCAATGAAAATGAATCCTGTTAGCCAGTATTTTCATGGGTAGATTTATTTTTATAGTTTTCTTACTGTTTGTCTGAAGAAGAAAAAGACATAAAATGAGAAGGGGAACCATAAAATGTCTAATTTTCTACCATCTATAGACAAGTATAAGTAATTCTTTGTGTTTACCTATCACCTATTTTTAAATGAAGTATATTTATGTGAACCTATTTATAATCAATGCTTTCTTGTGTCTGTATCCAGTGATCCATTGCTGAACACACAAATAAATTTAGTCAAACAATTACCTAATGACAGCTAATTTTTTGCATCCTTGTCCAATTAAATCTAGTTAATTTGTTTTCTCATTTCATTAATTGGTTTCTTGGTTTGACAGACTGAGTTGTACTACCTTGCATTCTTTTGGTAAAAATGGGAGCAAAGTGGCACAATCTCTGTTTTTCAAAATGTCTTTGATACACTCAAGACTAATTAGAGTTACATTCAAGTCTGTATATAGGACATTGTGTACCTGTCATAATCACCTCACTTTGAATTGAGATTCAGGATTTTCTAGAGTTTTTATTAGGGAAACTATAGAAGTCTTAATTTCCTAATCATTCTTTCATTTAATATTGAACAAAGCATGATAGCCTGCCATCAGCCCTAGGCAGGCACAGGTGATTATGGTCTTCTGTTAAATATAGATCTTTAGATACAAGAATACAATCAAACAATATATAAATTGAGAATGATAATTTTTTGTTTTTTTGTTTTTTGTTTTTTGCCCATCATGGTGTTTGAACTCTGGGCCTGGGCGCTGTCCCTGAACTCTTCAGCTCAAGGTGAGCACTCTATTACATAAGCCACCGCACCACTTCCAGTTTTCCGGTGGTTAACTGGAGATATGAGTCTCATGGACTTTCCTGCCTGGGGCTGGCTTTGAACAGCGATCCTCAGATCTCAGCCTCCTGAATAGCTAAGATTACAGGGGTGAGCCACCAGTGCCCGCTAAGAAATTTTTTGAATTACTTGCTAACTCAGGATAAGTTGATATTAGGGAAATGAACCCTAAGATATGTATTCAAATGTTTTTTTTTCTTTCATGCGATTGTTTCTAACACATTTATAAGATGATTTCTTTGTTGCTTTGTATGTCTCTCCCCCACAGTATAACCCCTGCTTTCACTGTATTTGATGTCAGTATAATTTGTGGAGGGGAAGGAAAAAAACAAGTCGTTTATATAGGGATACAGGTGGACATATTGCAACAATGAGATGTACAAGTCGTTATGTTGAAAACAAACTTTACAACTTAGGTGGGGGGGTCGGGGAGGATTGGGTGGGGGGGGGGCGGGAGGAGGATGGGAAGGAGAAACAAAGGAGGAAGCTACAATGCTTGATGATATATGTACTCATTGTCTTGCCCATGTAATTGTAACCCCTCTGTACAGTATTTTCACAATAAAAAAAATTGAAAAAAAACTAAAAAAAAAAAAAAAAAAGGAATATCCTGGGAAGACCAAGAATGGCAGGAAATATATCCTAAGCAGGATATATATTTTTTGAGAAAGAACAAAATTGTTAAGTAGCATTTGAAAATCAGGTTATATAGTAGTTAGAATCTGGTGAGGTCAAGTGCCGAAAGGTATTAACTTGTAGTCTTTTTCAGACATTCAACCACTATCCTTATGAGGGGCCATTGAAACAGGGACAAAACAAATTCTAATGTCAGTCTGTGGAAAATGCTGTTAGTATGATTGGAAGGATGAAGTGAAGCTAAAAGCCATGAACTAGCACAATTAACAGTATGTATTCTCACATTTAACTCTTTATAAGACAAAGAGAAACCACAAGCCCTAGATCCTGATCCTAGCTTTGAAAAGATGTGCAGTTTTGGGGAAATCATTATGAAATTGATTCAAGATTTAACATTTGCCCATAGTTTGTGTCATAAATGATTCTTTGTTTCTCATTAGTGGCACTGAAATGTTCAAGTCTCTATTAGAGTGCAAACTGGATGTTCTGAGATACAAATGAAAAGTGGAAACAATGCATATTCTGAAAAATAAAGAGAATAGGGAAAGATAGGAAAGACAGTAAATATCAACAGAGAAAATAGGTCTTTGAGGTGCCAAAGTAGGTTTTAAAATTTTCAGTTTTCATCATTCTGATATCCAGCTTTGACAGCACAAATTCATGAAAAGGTTCTCTTTTTCTACATGCTTTATCAAATATTAGATGGCTGTAAGTCTGTTCCATTGGGTTCTCTGTCCTATATTTGTGCCAGTACAAACATGTTTTCATTACCATGGCTCTGTAATAGAGTTTTAAGTTTGGTATTGTTATTCCTCCACCACTGTTCTGCCTGCTAAAGATTTCTCTTGCTATTCAGGGTCTTTTGTTATTCCATACAAATATTTTGATTGCTTTATTATTTATTAATTTATTTAAATAACGTTTAGATTTGTTGGGTATTGTATTGAATATGTAACTGCTTTGGGCAGTATCCCCATTTTCATAATGTTAGTTCTTCTAGTCAAGGAACATGAAAGGTCTTTTCATTTCCTTAAGTTGTGTTCAATTTTTTTTTAAGTTTTCATTATAGAGGTCCTTCACCTCTTTGGTAAATTCCTAGGGTGTGTGTGTGTGTGTGTGTGTGTGTGTGTGTGTGTGTGTGTGTGTGTGTGTGTGTGTGTGTGTGTGTGTGTGTGTGTGTGTGTGTGTGTGTGTGTGTGTGTGTGTGTGTGTGTGTGTGTGTGTGTGTGTGTGTGTGTGTGCGCGCGCGCGCTTTAGGCAAGTCCTAAGGGGAGTGCTTTTCTGATTTTTAGCTTCCATTTTCTTGTTGTTGGCATACTTGTTGGTTGATTTTATACTCTGCCACGGTGCTAGTTTTGGATCTAGTAGCTTGAGGAGGTGGTTTTGGAGTCTTTTAAGTACAAAACCATGTCATCTGCAAAAAGGGATAGTTTCACTACTTCCTTCCCTATTTGGGTCACCTTTATGTTTTCCTCTTGCCTTATTGCTCTTGCTAGGAATCCAATACTATAGTGAAAGGCAGAGTGGACATCCTTGTCTCATACCTGATTTTAGGGGGAATGGCTTCAGTTGTTCACCACGAAGTATAATTTTGGCTATAAATTTGTCGTATACAGCCTTTATTGTATTGAAGAAGGTTCCATGTATTCCTGGCTTTTCCAGAACTTTCATCATAAAGAGCTGTTGAAACTTGTCAAAAATGTTTTTTTCCCCTGCATTTATCCAGATGATCATGTGGTTCTTGTCCTTGCTTCTGTTAGTGTGTAATAATATGTTAATTGACATGTTAGTGTGTAATAATACGTTAATTGACTTACATATGTTACGTAGGATAAATACTGTTTAATCATAGTGTATGAGTTTCTTGATCAGTTGTTGGATTCCATTGGCCAATATTTGGTTGAGAAGTTTTGCATCAATGGTCATCAAGAAAATAACAATGGGATGTACAAGACACTATGTTGAAAACAAACTTTACAACTTTGGAGGGGGGTAGTTGTGGAGGTGGGAGGGGATAGTAGGGGAAAAACTAAGGAGGAGGCAACAATACTCGGTAGGAAATGTACTCATTATCTTGCTCATCTGATTTGAGGATGAGTGTAATGCTGACTTCATAGAATGAGGTGGATAATGATCATTCATTTTCTATTTCATCGAAGATTTTGAGGAGTATTGATAATAATTCTCCTTTAAAGGTTGTTGTGAAGTAAGCAGGTCCTGGGCTTTTCTTGGCTGGGAGGTCATTTATTGCCAATTCAGTCTCATTAGGTGGTGGGTCTGTTTAGTTGATTTATGTCTTTTTGACTCAGGTTGGGTATATGTATTTTGTCTAGGAACATATCCATGTCTGCCAGATTTTCATAGTTATTGCCATAAAGGCTTATAAAATATTTCCTTATAACATTCTGAATTTTCCCCAAGTCTATGGTGATATTTCCTTTTTCATCTCTTCTATTTTTTTGAATGGCTTTACCCTTTTTTTTGGGGGGGGGGTCTGGTCGTGGGGCCTGAACTCTGGGCCTGGGCACTGTCCCTCAGCTCTTCAGCTCAAGGCTAGTGCTCTACCACTTGAGCTACAGTGCCACTTCTGGCTTTTTTCTTTTTACTTATGTGGTGCTGAGGAACCGAACCCAGGGCCTCATGCATGCAAGGCAAGCACTCTACCACTGAGCCACCTTCCCAGCCCCTGCTTTCCCCTTTTTTTTTAACTTAAGTTTTCTAGGAGCCTGAAAATGTGTTAATTTTTTCAAAGAATCAACTGTTGGATTTGTTGAGTCTATGGATGGTTTTTCTAGGAGCTTGAGGTGTATCATTAGTGTACTGATTTAAGATTTTTTTCTAGTTTGTTGATGGAAGCTTTTATGGTATGAACTTTCCTGTGAGTACTGCTTTTGCTCTTTCTCATAGGAGTTGGTATTTCATGTCTTCCCTTACATTGAATCCCACAAATAACTGAACTTACTCTCTTATCTATTAATGACTCACTGATTACTGAGCAATGAATTGTTCAGTTTCAAAGGATTTGAGTATTTTGTGATGATTTTTCTTTTGAGCTCTACTTTTCTTGTATTGTTGTCTGACATCATACGTATAATTATTTCAGTGTTTTTGAATTTGCAGAGATTTGCTTTGTGACCTAGGATATGGTCTGTTTTGAAGGATGATTCATGGGTTGCTGAGAAAAATGTATATTGCAATACTGCTGGGTGAAATATTCTGTAGATGTCTGTTAAGTCTAGGTGTTCAGTATAGCAATTTTATTTAGTTTTTTTTGGGAAACACACTTTACCAAATTAACAAAAAACATTAAAATACAAATTTTATATTTAAGTCACACTGAAGAAATGAAAGCTAGATAATCCATAGTCATTGATAATAGTTTAAAATTTGTAAATTCATTGTTTATAATAAGGAAGTAGTAATACCTATAATCTTACTTAATCAATATTCCTGTGCAGTGTAATATTCCTGAAATAATTAAAACAGTATAATAACATCACAAAATAGCAGTTATGAACAAAATAAAGGATTTAAGGGGAATATATGTGTCGGTGTGTGCTTGTAACTTAGATTAAAAATCCAAATAAAAAGCTGAGCATTGATTTAAGCGTTACTATTGGAAAATCTATTTCTCTACCCTGTTTGGCTTTCATTTTACTCATGCATCCCAAACTCCTACAATTCAATTCTTACTCCTTCAAATATACTTGAAAGTTTTATATATATATGGATTGGATTGAACTCAGAGCCTCGCTCATGCTAGGAAATTTAATAGCTTTGTGCAGTGTTCTTGTCTGTAGTAAGGACAGCTGACTTCTCTCTTTTATCCTTGGCATAGCCATTACTTCCCAATTTCACACATAGTTGGATATGGAATATCACTAAATTCTACAGATTGTGAACAAAGGAGTCTTGTCATTGTCAAGCCTTCACTCAGAAAACCATCACATATGTGCTTTTCCTTGAATCTCCTTGCAAGTTCTTTCTTGAAGGATAGCTGATTGGTATCCCTTGACAGCTTCCACAAATAAATAACATATCTTAAAATTTTCTAACAATGAATTAGCTATCTCCCTAAAAGCACCAAGAAATTTGATTATTGAATACTATTTCTGGCCTACTTAATTTCTATTTAATCCTTTTTTAGCCCTTACCAAGTATCTGAAATCACCTGACTCACTCTCTTTACTTCTAGAGGTGAATTCCCAAATTCAAGAATCACAATGTCCCTACCAACCTGTCCTCAGTAGTCTTAAGTAGTTACATCATTAACAAATAGATAAGCATTTGCCTGAGTCCCTAAATAGTTTTTTTTTACAGTTCTCTGGTTTGAATGTAGGGCCTCATACTTGCAGGGCAAGCATTCCATCACTTGAGACAAACCTTCAAGCCTTTTATAATTTATTTGCTTTTTATATTAGGGCTCCTGTTTTTGCCCTGGGTTTGCCTTAGGCCACCATCTTTCTTTCTCTGCTTCCTAAGTACATGTAATTGCAAGCATGTGTTACTGCCCTTGACTCATCCTAATCAACTACATGGAAAAGCCTATCTCCTCCATTTTGCACGCAGGGAATTCAACTTTGAGAATATACATTGAATTACAATATGAGAAAGTTTGGGTGCCTTCCATCACTGAGTTTCAACATTTTTTCTGTACTTTTTATGGTTTGTTTTCTCCAATTTTGTTTATCTTCCTTAATCACCCATTAAACCTATAAGTGTTAGAGAAGTGTAAGTTATTAATTAATTAGCATTTTTATTAATTTTTTATTAATTAGCCTTTTTGTTAATAAAAGTCTCACAGACTTTTATGCCCAGGCTGGCTTCAAACTGTGATCTTCCAATTTCAGCTTCCTGTGGAGCTACGATTATACATATGTGCCACTAATGCCTTCTAGATATATTTTCTGTCTCAATGATGGCAAAAAGACATGTGCAATAAATTAAGAAAGGGAAGAAAAAGGGAAAGAGGAGTACACCGCTGTTATACATATTTAGGATTTTCTTATTATACATCAGGTTTCATTCTAAATACTCTGCAGTTAAGCCCTACTACAAATGTATGCAGTGGTACAGTTTATATCCTTTTAGCAGAAGAAATTGAGGTGATGGGGATTAAGTACATTGCCCACATTCCTGTAGTATAGACAAGATTCATTCACATAACCTAGATCTCCAGGAGCACACAACTGTGTCTACTGTACAATAGTTCCAAAATGATAGATCTGAATGACTCAGATCTAAATAAAAACTAGAGACTACTACTTGATATGAATTCTATTTAATCTATATACTTTTATTTCCAATCTGTAAAATTGAAGTTATAGCAACATCAATGAAAGTGACATATAGATTTCTTTCCCTCCTTTCTTTTCTTTCCTTTTGACTTTTTTGAGAGTAGTGGGATTTGAACTCACAACTTTCATTTGTGAGACAGGAACTTTACCACTTGTGCCATATTCTTTTTTTTCCTTTTTTTTATTGTGAAAATACTGTACAGAGGGGTTACAATTACATGGGCAAGATAGTGAGTACATTTCTTATCAAGCATTGTAGCCTCCTCCATTGTTTACCCTTCCCATCCCTCCCACCCACCCAATCCTACCCCCCCAAGTTGTAAAGTTCATTTTTGACATGACAACTTGTACTTCTCATTGTTGCAACAGGTCTAACTGTATCCTTATTTAAACGACTTGTTTTTCCCCTTCCCCTCCACAAATTATACTGACATCAAATACAGTGAAAGCAGGGGTTATACTGTGGGGGAGGGACATACAAAGCAACAAAGAAATAATTTTATAATTGCGTTAGAAACAAATTCATGAAAGAAAAAAAACATTTAAAATACATATCTTAGGGTTCATTTTCCTAACATCACCTTATCTGACCTTTTCTGCTTGACTAATTCATATACTAGATATTGCAAATAAGGGAAACCATGGGACCTAAGTTTCTTTGGCCTGGTTTACTTCACTTAATATAAGTTTTTCCAAGTCTTTCCATTTCCTAACAAATAAGGCAATGTCACTCTTTCTGATGGAGGCATAGAATTCCATTGTATGTATATATAACACATATTCTTGATCCATTCATCTACTGAGGGGCATCTGGGTTGGTTCCAGATCTTAGCTATGGTAAATTGGTAAATAATGCTGCAATAAACATAGTTGTGCTGGTAGCTTTAGTGTGGTCTTGTTTGTAAACATTTGGGTAAATGCCCAAAAGTGGGATTGTTGGGTCATAGGAGAGTTCTATGTGAAGTCTTTTGAGGAACCTCCATACTATTTTCCAAAGTGGTTGAACAAGTTTACACTCCCACCAACAATGAAGTAAGGTTCCCTTCTGTCCACATCCCCTCCAGCATCTGTTGTTATTAGAGTTCTTGATTATAGCCATTCTAACTGGAGTGAGGTGGTATCTCAATGTTGTTTTGATTTGCATTTCTTTTATGACTAGAGAGGTTGAGCATTTCTTTATGTGTCTATTGGCCATCCTTCTTTCCTCTTTAGAGAAGTTTCTCTTTAAGTTTTTAGCCCACTTATTTATTGGGCAATTGTTTCTTTGAGGATTTGTTGTTGGGGGATTTAATTTTTTGAGTTCCAAATATATTTTAGATATGAGACCCTTGTCTGCTGTATGGCCAGTGAAGATCTTCTCCCAATCTGAGCTTTCTATTGATCTTCCTAGCTAGGTCCTTTGCCATGCAGACGCTCTGCAACTTCATGAAATCCCATTTGTCCAACCTTTCTTTGATTTGTTGTCTTTCCAGGTCTCTATTAAGAAAATTTTAGCCTGCGCCAAGGAGACCTAGCGTTTCTCCTAGTCCATCCTGTAATGTTTTCAGAGTGTATGCTCTGACTCCAAGGTCTTTGATCCATTTGGAGTTGATTCTGGTGCAAAGTGATATATAAGGATCTAGCTTTAGTTTTCTGCAAGTAGTTAACCAATTTTGCCAGCACCATTTACTGAAGAGGCCGTCTTTCTTCCATTCTATTTTTTTAGCTCCCTTATCGAAGATTAGATGACTATAGGTCTGAAGGTTCATTTCTGGGTTTTCAATTCTATTCCATTGGTCCTGAGGTCTGTTCTGTGCCAGTACCAAGCTGTTTTGATTACTATGGCTTTATAGTAGAGTTTGAAATTTGGTATTGATATTCCTCCAGCACTGTTCTTTCTGTTGAGGAGCGTTTTTGCTATTCAGGGTCTTTTTTGTTCCATATGAATTTTTGGATTGCCTCTTCTATTTCCTTGAAGAATGAGGTTGGAATTTTGATAGGTATTGCATTAAATTTGTAGATAGCCTTGGGAAGTATTGCCATTTTCACGATGTTAATCTTTCCAATCCAGGAGCATGTGAGGTTTTGCCATTTTCTAAGTTCTGTTTTGATTTCCTTTTTCAAGATTTTAAAGTTTTCATCATAGAGGTCCTTCACTTCTTTGGTTAAGTTAATTCCTAGGTATTTTATTTTTTGTGGGGCTATTACAAATGGAGTTGCTTTCCTAATTTCAGCCACACTTTTCTCATCGTTGGCATACAGAAAAGCCATTGATTTTTGGGTGTTAATTTTATACCCTGCTACTTTGCCAAAGTTTTGAATCAGCTTGAGTAATTTGGGAGTGGAGTCTATGGGATTCTTTAAGTACAAGATCATGTCATCTGCAAAGAGGGAGAGTTTTATTTCTTTTATCCCTATTTGGATCCCCTTTATGTCTGCATCTTGTCTTATTGCTGTAGCTAGGCATTCTAATACTAGGTTGAAGAGAAGTGGAGAGAGTGGACATCCTTGTCTTGTTCCTCAGTTAAGAGAAATGGCTTTAGTTTTTCACCATTAAGTCTAATGCTGGCTGTAGGTTTGTCATATACAGCCTTTATTGTATTGAGGAATGTTCCATGGATTCCTACTTTTTCCAAAACCTCCATCATAAAGGGGTGTTGGATCTTGTCGAATGCTTTTTCTGCATCTATTGAGATAACCATGTGGTTCTTATCCTTGCTCCTGTTGATGTGATGAATAATATTAATTGATTTGCATATATTGAACCAGCTTTGCATCCCTGAAATGATCGTGGTGTATGATTTTTTGGATGAATTGTTGAAGTCAATTGGCCAAATTTTCTGCTTTAACTTTCTTTTGAATAGTTTCTTCATTTGTGCCCAAGATGGCCTGGACTATGATTCTTCTATTTAACTGGGGCATCAGGAATAAACAACCATGCAAGTTTTTTTATTGGTTGAAATTTGATCTTGGGAAGGTTCCCCTACTCCTTTGGTTGGCCTTGAACATATTCCTCCAATTCTCCAACTCCCAAATAGTACAGATTATATGCATTAACTACCTGCCCAACTCTCTTCATTTCTTTGACCTGAATTTAAGTGAGGATTTTAATGAGGTCAAGGATCAGCACAGTGGCAGGTTATTTCTCCAAATTTATCATTCTCTTATATACCAAGGAATAAAGTTATATCAATTTTCTTCCTGAAAGCAACTGAGACAAGACCATGATTCTTTCTCCAGTTTAGTACTTTAGAGTTTCAGTATTTTCTCAGATGTTGAGAGTCATAGATACATTATTTTTGCCAACAAGGCAACATATGTTCAAAAATAAATGAGTTACACTGGAGCATACTGGTATAAAGCTAGTTTTGAATCCTGGCAACGTCTTGTATGATTGCCTTAAATTTAATTTTGCATCTTTGAAATGAATAATTGCTATCAAATATTACATAGAATTTCTGTGAAGAGATTTGGAAGGATATCTTTGAAGATTAAAATTATAACACATGTGTCTAATGGAAATAAACTCATGCCAATAATATTTAATGAGCATTATGTTAAAGAGGTATTGAAAAATATCATATTAACAAGTATTGCATAAGTGTACATCATATTAAGAATATTGGCACTTGTTTTTTTACAGTCACAATAACTACAAAATTAAAAATAAAAATCTCTGATACCAGTCAGGTACCCTCACTTGATAAACTTCTTGCTCTATAGAGTGAAGCTACCATTAGATTTTAATTTCAATTGTGTTGTTTATTCATTTGATTTGAGACTATGCTAATTGATCTTTCTACATATTCCTATATGAATGATAGAGAAAAGTTTGATTTAGCTAAGTAAATTAAATATAACAATAAACGAATACATGCACTATGACTTCACGTGTTCATTACTATATGAAACCTTACCATTATGTTTTGAGAATTTACTGAAGGCTTTTAGAATGCAACTTGTATGTATTTAACTAAGAAAATCTCTTAAAACATAAATTGAAAGTTAAAACATAAATTTCTCTGTGTTGACAACTAATGAAGATTTTGGTCATTTGAAATGATTGGGCAATAAAAGACTGACAAGGGAAATTTAGATTAGAAATTCCCAATGATCTTACTTTCAATAACAAAGTGAGCACTTTGAAATAAATTTCTCCTAAGTACTACTCTAACAATATTCTTCAGTGTTCCCCTCTGTAGAGCTCTTCACAACATACAAGATTAAATCAAGTGAACTATTAAGAACTTTTGAAGTAGGTTATGCTTCTCTCTACTCAGACATGTTAAATATAAATGGTTGTTTCATCCTCAGAGGTGAAACAACTGAGTAAAAATGTGCTCCTTACCTGCAATCCTAGCTACTCAGGAGGCTGAGATCTGAGGATCATGGTTCAAAGCCTGCCCAGGAGAAAAGTACCCATGAGACTCTTAGTTCCAATTAACCATTCAAATATTGGAAGTGGTGCTGTGGCTTAAAGTGGTACAGAGCTAGCCTTGAGCAAAATTGCCCAAGGACAGGGTCCCAGGCCCTGAAATCAAGCTCCGCAACAACAACAAAAGAAAAATGTTCCTTTGTTTTGTTCATCTTTGAGCGTCTTCTACCCCAATTCTATTCAATCATCAGTTCTGTTTTTCCTTTCTTCACAAGTTCTACACACCTCCACTGTTCTTCCTTTCTCCTTTAGATTTTAGCTTCATTAGTAAATGTGTTAACTACTGACTTATGCTCTCACTTTTATATTTTCTAGTTTATTATGTAATGTTATAGTATTATTAGTTTATTTGAAGCATAACCTCTTTCTCCAAAATATGTTCCAGTTATAGAAGGTTGGGTATGGGGGTTTAGCTCCATGGCATAGCACTTGTCTAGTATGAGTAAGGAGCACATAGAAATTACATACTGTCTTCTTGTAGTATTCATTTATTACATATTCAATGGATATTTATTAAGTATATTAGTGTACTATATAATATACTAACCAAAAAAAGCGAGAAAGAAAAAGACAATCTCTACTATCATAAGGCTTATATTGAGAATGAGGTGTGAAAGAGAGGGTAGGAATGTAAAGACCAACAGAAGGAAAAATAAAAGACTAGACCTGGGCTGGGAATGTAGTTTAGTGGCAGAGTGCTTGCCTAGTGAAGCCTTGGGTTCTATTCCTCAGTACTACATAAACAGAAAAAGCTTCAGGTGGCATTGCAGCCCAAGTAGTAGAGGGCTAGCCTTAAGCAAAAGAAGCTCAAGGACAGTGCCCAGGCCTGGAGTTCCAACCCCAGGACTGGCAAAAATAAATAAATAAATGAATAAATAATGACTAGACCTTTTTTCTTTGTTTAGTTTTTAGAAGGATAAATATTTTATGTAGCATTGCAAAGGACAAAAGACTTTTAGAAGATACAAGCTGAGTTTTAGATTTTACTCTAGCAAAATTGCAGTAACATATTCAATGTGCAATTAAAAACATTTAAGTTGTAACTTTTTTTTTTTTTGTTTTGTTTTTTTTTTTTTTAAATTGTATTTTATCTTATTTGAGAACATACTGTACAGAGGGGCTACAATTACATGGGCAGAATAATGCATACATTTCTTACCAAGCATTGCAGCCTCCTCCTTTGTTTACCCTTCACTTCCCTTCCCTGCCTCCCCCCTCCCCCCACCCAATTTTACCCCCCTCCCCCCACCCAATTATACCCCCCTCCCCCCCCCCACACCGAAATTGTAAAGCTGGTTTTGACATGACATTTTGTACTTCTCATTGTTGCAACAGGTCCACCTGAATCCTTAAACGATTTGTTTGTCCCCATCTCCTCCACATGATATACTGACATCAAATATAGTGAAAGCGGGGGTTACACTGTGGGGGAGGGACATACAAAGCAACAAAGAAATAATCTTATAAATGCATTAGAAATACATGCATGAAAGAAACGAAAACATTAAAATACATATTTAAGGGTTCATTTTCCTAACATCACATTATCTGGCCTTTTCCGCTTGACTCATACCTATACTAGATATTGCAAATAAGGGAAACCATGGGACCTATGCTTCTTTGGGCCTGGCTTACTTCACTAAATATAATTTTTTCCAAACCTTTCCATTTCCTAACAAATGGGGAAATGTCATTCTTTCTGATGGAGGCATAGAATTCCATTGTGTATATATACCACATTTTCTTGATCCATTCATCTACTGAGGGGCATCTGGGTTGGTTCCATATCTTAGCTATGGTAAATAATGCTGCAATAAACATAGTTGTGCTGGTAGCTTTAGTGTGGTCTTGTTTGTAAACATTTGGGTAAATGCCCAAAAGTGGGATTGCTGGATCATAGGGGAGATCTATGTGAAGTCTTTTGAGGAACCTCCATACTGCTTTCCAAAGTGGTTGAACAAGTTTACATTCCCACCAACAATGAAGTAAGGTTCCTTTCTGTCCACATCCCCTCCAGCATCTGTTGTTATTAGAGTTCTTGATTTTTGCTGTTCTAACTGGAGTGAGGTGATATCTCAATGTTGTTTTGATTTGCATTTCTTTTATGGCTAGGGATGTTGAACATTTCTTCATGTGTCTATTGGCCATCCTTCTTTCTTCTTCAGAGAAGCTTCTCTTTAAGTCTTTCGCCCACTTATTTATTGGGCAGTTGTTTCTTTGAGGATTTGTTGTTGGGTGGTTTAATTTTTTGAGTTCCAAGTATATTTTAGATATGAGACCTTTGTCCGTTGTATGGCTAGTAAAGATCTTCTCCCAATCGGTGGGCTTTCTATTGATCTTGCCAGCTATGTCATTTGCCCTGCAGAAGCTCTGCAATCTTATGCAATCCCATTTGTCCAACCTTTCTTTGATTTGTTGTGCTTCCGGGTCTCTATTCAGAAAATTTCGACCTGAGCCAAGGAGACCTAGGGTTTCTCCTATTCCATCCTGTAATGTTTTCAGAGTGTCTGCTTTGAGTTCAAGGTCTTTGATCCATTTGGAGTTGATTCTGGTGCAGGGTGATATATAAGGATCTAGCTTTAGTTTTCTACATGTAGTTAACCAATTTTGCCAGCACCATTTACTGAAGAGGCTGTCTTTCTTCCATTCTATTGTTTTAGCTTCCTTATCGAAGATTAGATGGCTATAGGTCTGTAGGTTCATTTCTGGGTTTTCAATTCTATTCCATTGGTCCTGAGGTCTGTTCTTATGCCAATACCAAGCTGTTTTGATTACTATGGCTTTATAGTAGAGTTTGAAATTTGGTATTGATATTCCTCCAGCAGTGTTCTTTCCGTTGAGGAGCGTTTTTGCTATTCGGGGTCTTTTATTGTTCCATATGAATTTTTGGATTGCCTCCTCTATTTCCTTGAAGAATGAGGGTGGAATTTTGATAGGTATCGCGTTGAATTTGTAGATAGCCTTGGGAAGTATTGCCATTTTCACGATGTTAATCTTGCCAATCCAGGAGCATGGGAGGTTTTGCCATTTTTTAAGTTCTGTGTTGATTTCCTTTTTCAAGATTTTAAAGTTTTCATCATAGAGGTCCTTCACTTCTTTGGTTAAGTTAATTCCTAGGTATTTTATTTTTTGTGGGGCTATTACAAATGGAGTTGCTTTCCTAATTTCAGCCACACTTTTCTCATTGTTGGCATATAGAAAAGCCATTGATTTTTGGGGGTTAATTTTATAACCTGCTACTTTGCCAAAGTTTTGAATCAGCTTGAGTAATTTGGGAGTGGAGTCTATGGGATTCTTTAAATACAAGATCATGTCATCTGCAAAGAGGGAAAGTTTTATTTCTTCTTTCCCTATTTGGATCCCCTTTATGTCTGCATCTTGCCTTATTGCTGTAGCTAGGCATTCTAATACTAGATTGAAGAGAAGTGGAGAGAGTGGGCATCCTTGTCTTGTTCCTGAGTTAAGAGGAAATGGCTTTAGTTTTTCACCATTGAGTATAATGCTGGCTGTAGGTTTGTCATATACAGCCTTTATTGTATTGAGGAATGTTCCATGGATTCCTAATTTTTCCAGAACCTTCATCATAAAGGGGTGTTGGATCTTGTCAAATGCTTTTTCTGCATCTATTGAGATAACCATGTGGTTCTTATTCTTGCTACTGTTGATGTGATGAATAATATTAATTGATTTGCGTATATTGAACCAGCTTTGCATCCCTGAAATGAATCCTGTTTGATCATGGTGTATGATTTTTTGGATGAATTGTTGAAGTCGATTGGCCAAAATTTTGTTGAGAAGTTTTGCATCAATGTTCATCAAAGAAATGGGTCTATAGTTTTCTTTCTTTGATGAGTCCCTGCCTGGTTTTGGGATGAGGGTTATGATGGCTTCATAGAATGTGTTTGGTAGTGAGCTTTCTCTTTCAATTTCATTGAAGAGTTGGAGGAGTATTGGTGTGAGCTCTGCTTTGAAGGCCTTGTAAAATTCCGCTGTAAAACCATCTGGTCCTGGACTTTTCTTAGCTGGGAGGTCTCTTATTGCTGTTTCTATTTCAATGCTTGATATGGGCCTGTTAAGCTGGTTTAACTCATCTTGGTTTAGTTTTGGCATGTCAATATTTGCTAGGAAAAGGTCCATTTCTGTCAAGTTCTCAAACTTATTAGCATAAAGTTTTGAGAAGTATTCCCTTATAATATTCTGAATCTTGGTTGTTTCCGTGGTGATGTTTCCATTCTCATCTCTGAGTTTATTAATTTGGGTGTGCTCTCTCCTTTTTCTGATAAGGTTTGCTAAGGGTCTGTCAATTTTGTTAAGTTTTTCGAAGAACCAACTCTTTGTTTTGTTGATTCTTTCTATAGTTTTTTTGGATTCTAATTCATTTAATTCTGATTTAATTTTGATTATTTCTTTCCGTCTACTGGATTGGGGTTTATCTTGCTGCTCTTTTTCAAGGAGGTTTAGATGTGTCATTAAATTGTTAGTTTCCGATCTCTCCAATTTGTTGATGTAGGAGCTCAGAGCTATAAACTTTCCTCTGAGTACTGCCTTTGCTGTGTCCCAGAGGAGCTGGTAATTTGTGTGTTCATTTTTGTTGAATAGCATGAACATTTGAATTTCCTTTCTAATCTCTTCCATGACCCACTCATGATTCAGCAGTGTGTTGTTCAGCCTCCATGTGATACCGGACTTTCTTTGGTGGCTTTTGGTGTTGAGTTCTAATTTTATTCCCTTGTGGTCAGAGAGAATGCAAGGTATAACTTCAATGTTTCTGAATTTAGACAAGTTTGCTTTGTGGCCTAAAATGTGGTCTATTTTAGAAAACGTTCCATGTGCTGCTGAGAAGAACGTGTATTCTGATGCTGCTGGGTGAAATGTTCGGTAAATGTCTGTTAAGTCTAGTTGATCTATGCAGCTGTTTAGATCTGCGGTTTCTCTGTTGAGTTTTTGCCGAGTTGATCTATCTAGTGGGGAGAGTGGTGTGTTAAAATCCCCAACGATTAATGTCTTTGGATCTATCTGGGATTTGAGGGAAAGTAGTGTTTCTTTGATAAATTTGGGTGCTCCATTGTTTGGCGAATAGATATTTAGAATTGTAATATCCTCCTGAAGGAGAGATCCTTTAATTAGTATGTAGCGACCTTCTTTATCTCTTCTCACGAATTTTAATTTGAAGTCTATTTTATCTGATATTAGGATTGCAACTCCCGCCTGTTTATGAGGGCCGTTTGCTTGGTAGATTTTGTTCCAGCCTTTAACCTTGAAAATATGTTTGTTTTTACGGGCAAGATGTGACTCCTGCAGGCAGCAGATAGAAGGGTCTTGTTTTTTAATCCAACTAGACAGTCTATGTCGCTTAATTGGAGAGTTCAGTCCGTTAACGTTAAGAGATAGGACTGAGAGGTATTTGGGAGTTCCTGCCATGTTATCCACCTTCTTGGGGGCTGTGAAAACTGGGTTCTTCCTAAGGTTCTTGGATTCTCAGTTTGTGTGCAGTTTCTTGGCCTTTGTTGCGTTCTTGTTGGTTTTCTATGTGTAGGACATCTTTAAGAATCTTTTGCAGGGCTGGTTTGGTGGAGATGTATTGTTTCAATTTTTCTTTGCTATGGAAGGTTTTTATTTGGCCTTCAGTTATGAAGGAGAGTTTAGCTGGGTACAGTATTCTTGGTTGATAGTTGTTTGTTTTTAGGGCATGGCATACGTCATTCCAGGCTCTTCTTGCTTTGATTGTCTCTGCTGAGAAATCTGAGGTAATTCTAATTGGTTTCCCTTTATAGGTGATTAACCTTTTCTCCTTGACAGCTTTAAGGATCTTTTCCTTGGTCTGGGTTGATCCTGTGTGGATTATAATGTGACAGTGGGATGTCCTATTCTGGTCTGGTCTATTTGGGGTTCTAAAAGCTTCTTGTATCTGAATAGGCCTATCTTTTTGTATGTTTGGGAAGTTCTCTGCTAGGATCCTGTTAAACAAATTTCCTAGACCATTAACTTCTGTTTCTAGGTGCTCCTCTACACCCATTATCCTTAAATTGGGCCTTCTGATGGTGTCCTCCAGGTGTTGGATAGACCTATCATATTTCTTGGACTTGTCTTGGATGGTTGTATGTTCTTTCTCTATAATATCTAGGCTGTCTTCAATCCCTGAGATTCGATCTTCTGCATGGTCTAACCTGCTGTCAAGACTCTCTACTTTGTTTTTTATCTCTTTTCCTTCTAATTGGTCAGCTTTGATGGCTTCAAGTTCTTTGTTGAAGCTCTGTTTTAGGTCTTGTATGAATTTCTTTACTTCCTTAATTTGGTGTTCAGTGTTTGTTCTCAAATCACTTAGTTGATTGGTTATGGTTTCTTTGGACTCCCATTCCTTCTGTTGGGTTCCATTCAACATTCCCTTTGTGGTCTCCCTGACTTCCTTCAGCTCTTTGTTAATGGATTCCATGAATGTCTTTAGTGATCTTTGTGTATTCTCTACCTGGTCTCTTAATTCGTGAATTACTCTTTGATTAGTTTCCTCCCTTCTGTGGGATTCCTGCAGTTCTCTTTGAGTGTTCTCTGCCTGCTCACGCCATTCCTCCCTTTCTCTTTGAGTATTCTCAAGTTGTTCATGCAAATCCTGTATCAGTTTTTGAGAAGCTTCCTCACGCTTATGATATTCCTGTATAAACTTCTGGGATGCCTCCTCTCTCTCCCTATCACGCTCATACAGAGTCCTTTGTATATTGTCAAACTTCTCATTTATCATGTTTGCTATTAGTGTTTGTAGAGCTATTTGGGAACTCTCCTCTGGGTTATTCTTTATCTGTTCTAATCCCTGATTATCAAGGTTGGGAATTGAGATACCCGAATTTGCCATTTTTCTTGTGTTTTTCCGGCTTACTCGGCCCATTTGAGATAAAGATTGCACCAGTTTTGTGCTAGAACACTATCTTAAGGCAACCATCAACCAAAGTTTGCATTTGTACAGTCAATAGTCTACAGATACAATCTAGTTCAACATATACATCTATTCAACATCAAACGACCATATGTTAAAGGACTTCGAACCGCAGAAAAGAATTTGGAAAACCAGAAATTATTAGGATTAGTGAGAGATGTGGGTAAAAAATAGGAATAGATTGGTGTGGGGAGGCACAAGGAGAGTTAACTATGTCCTACTCACAGTGCAGGAAATGGGTTGGGTAGGATGCAAGTAGAGAGAGAGAGAAAAAGAAGAGACGGAAAGGGGAATAAAGAGAGACCAGAAAAAGAATAGAAACATAAAAATTAATGTTATTATAGAGGTTAAAAGACTGTCTATTTAGAGAGGAATGTGAATATGTTCAGAGAAGGGGAGGGACATTGAGGAGATGTGAAAAGCTTTAAGGGAGATGAAAAGATCAGAAGTTCAATAGAGCTAGATAAAAAACAAAAAGATAATTAAGAAAGAAAGAAAAAGAGAAAGAAGACAAGAAAAGAAAGGAAAACTCTCATTCACGTAATTCTGAAATAAAAATTATAAGATGAGAAAAAAAAGTTACTGGAAAACAATTATTTTTTCAGAAGAGGCAAAAATTAAAGATTGATAAAAGTTTTAGAAGGGAAAAAAATTTATATACATATATATATATATATAAGGTAACAAAAAACAAAAAACAAGCAAAAAAAAAAGAAAAGAAGAAGAAGAAAAAAAGAGAAAAAAAGAAAAAAGAAAAAAAAAAAAGAAGAAAAAAAAAAAAAAGTCTTTTGATTTTTTTTTTTTTTTTTGGGGGGGGAGGAGTGGGAAGAATCCTGTATCTCCCTTTTGTCTGCAACCAGTCTCTTGGAGTCTCTGGTCAGCTTGAGGTCCTGTGGCTTGATTGGTTTCTTAAGTCGGTTGGTTGGAAGAGGCAGAAAAATGCTCTGCTTTACCCAAGATTTTGAGATCCCCCTCCCAGGCTAGTTTTCTGGGAGGGTGGTCTGCTTTGAGAGTCACAAAAGAGGGGGATGTGGTGATGAGGCTAGGTTCTGGGTGGAGTTGAGGCCTTTCAGCAAACAGTAGCTTTTCCCTGGGGCTATTTTGTGTTAAAGCTCACAGTGCCCAGCCTGGAGCCATTCTCAGGGTTTCTGTTTTTCAATTGATTGTGGTGGCTGCTAGAGGGAGGGGCAGCCTCTGGCTCTGGTTACCCAGTGAGGCTAGGCTGGCGCCTGAGCTGGGTGACTTTTCCCTGGATGGAGCTGAGTCTGGCAGGTCACTTCGGCGTTAAGTTCTTGTGACCTGCTAAATGACTCATTTTATTCCAAGGCCTGAGCTGAAGCTAGCAGCAACTCCGAGCTTTGTCGGTATCCAAGATGGAGATCACCGGTGCTGGGGGGGGAGGGGTGGCCTTCCTTCCTCTGCTCCCTGAGGAGTGAGGATGTCGGGCTTGTACTCACGCCGAGTCTTGGGTCCTGGGTCGTCTCTGGTGCCGAGTCTTGGATCCTGGGTCGTCTCTGGTCTGCAAGCTGCAGGGTGAAGATGTCCGCTCTTTGTTGGTTCTTGCTGGTGTTGAGTAGAATGCGCTCGGCCGCTGCGTCTGGCTCCTTCGTCCCGGACTCTCTGTGTGAGCGCTCAGGTATGGCCCCCGGCTGTGGTCTCTGCCGCTTGCGACCCTGTCGCCGCCGCCGCCGCCGTGGCGGCTGCTGGCGACCACTTGCCTTGGCTTCCCCTCTCTTGTCTAACTCTCTGTCCTGTGATGGCACACTTGGTGTGATTCTCTGGCTTAGGACTGTTCACTGGAACTCTAAAGCTGCTTTCTGTGCGAGAGCTTGTTCAGATTCCAGCTTCTCCTCCGCCATCTTCCCGGAACTCCAAGTTGTAACTTTTTTAACTCCCCTGCTGTCTAGGAAATCTTGTATTTTCAACTCTTCTGTGAAGCAGAAATAAACATTATACTCCAAACATTCTCTCTGTCTCTCTCTCTCTCTCCCTCCCCCCCTTATTCTCCCATTTTCTCTCTCTTTCTCAAAACTTTGAAACATTCATGCAGCAATTATAAAGCTACATTTTCATAGAGCTTTACAATTTGCAGTATAATTACATATATATAGTAGCTGGTCTATTAGCTAGAATTTTTAGATGAAGGAATAAAAGTTATGTAAATAAAAAGAGACTGCTTACTTATGCTCATGTGCACAACAGTTGACCTATTATTCATTTGCAGATACTCTAAAGGTAAAGACTGTGATTGTAGACAACTGTCCAGTGTATAACATGCATTTGCTTTAGATTGTAATTATCTATACTCATTTATTTTGTTCTATGTAAGCATTTCTTTCGAATGTAGAATCAAATGTTACATTTCACATCTTAGTTTTCAACACCTAATAAAATATTTCTGATGTACTGGTTATTAAAATATGTACTTAAATAAGTGTTATTATTCCTTGCATTTTATGAATTCATTAATTGTCACTGTACATCAGTGAAGAACAAAAATTCCTTTAAAAAAACAACATTTGAAGGAATCTCTCTAGCAATCATCTCTCTAACAATCTTCCTTACACAGATTTCTCTTAAAAATGTCATCAATTGATCTTACTAGCTATGTCATTTGCCCTGCAGAAGCTCTGCATAGCTAGCAAGATCAATAGAAAGCCCACCGATTGGGAGAAGATCTTTACTAGCCATACAACGGACAAGGGTCTCATATCTAAAATAAACCACCCAACAACAAATCCTCAAAGAAACAACTGCCCAATAAATAAGTGGGCGAAAGACTTAAAGAGAAGCTTCTCTGAAGAAGAAAGAAGGATGGCCAATAGACACATGAAGAAATGTTCAACATCCCTAGTCATAAAAGAAATGCAAATCAAAACAACATTGAGATATCACCTCACTACAGTTAGAACAGCAAAAATCAAGAACTCTAACAACAACAGATGCTGGAGGGGATGTAGACAGGACAGAAAGGAACCTTACTTCATTGTTGGTGGGAATGTAAACTTGTTCAACCACTTTGGAACACAGTATGGAGGTTCCTCAAAGGACTTCACATAGATCTCCCCTATGATCCAGCAATCCCACTTTTGGGCATTTACCCAAATCTTTACAAACAAGACCACACTAAAGCTACCAGCACAACTATGTTTATTGCAGCATTATTTACCATAGCTAAGATCTGGAACCAACCCAGATGCCCCTCAGTAGATGAATGGATCAAGAAAATGTGGTATATATACACAATGGAATTCTATGCCTCCATCAGAAAGAATGACATTTCCCCATTTGTTAGGAAATGGAAAGGTTTGGAAAAATTATATTAAGTGAAGTAAGCCAGGCCCAAAGAAACATAGGTCCCATGGTTTCCCTTATTTGCAATATCTAGTATAGGTATGAGTCAAGCGGAAAAGGTCAGATAATGTGATGTTAGGAAAATGAACCCTTAAATATGTATTTTAATGTTTTCGTTTCTTTCATGCATGTGTTTCTAACGCATTTATAAGATTATTTCTTTGTTGCTTTGTATGACCCTCCCCCACAGAGTAACCCCCGCTTTCACTATATTTGATGTCAGTATAACATGTGGAGGAGATGGGGACAAACAAGTCGTTTAAGGATTCAGGTGGACCTGTTGCAACAATGAGAAGTACAAAATGTCATGTCAAAACCAGCTTTACAATGTCGGTGTGTGTGGGGGGGAGGGGGGTATGATTGGGTGGGGGGGAGGGGGGAGGCTGGGAAGGGAGGTGAAGGGTAAACAAAGGAGGAGGCTGCAATGCTTGGTAAGAAATGTATGCATTATCCTGCCCATGTAATTGTAACCCCTCTGTACAGTGTGTTCTCAAATAAAATAAAATAAAATTTAAAAAAAAGTCATCAAAACTTCAAGTTTTTGTTCAACTTTGTTCCATTTTATTTAGTTCTCTCCTTTTTCATGAGAAATTAAAGGCAAGTAATTAGAAACACATTCATCCACCTAACTATATTTAGAAATGTGCCTAATCCTAAATACCTAATTGTTTCATTTGTGTTTTAGAAGTTCTCTCAAACTTTTCATCTACAGACTCACATGTGAATAATGTATGCTTAGTGACCAATCTATGATCTCATTTCATTGATTTTATTAACACTTATATATGTATCCAGGCACTTTACTTCCTTTTCCTTCTACTTTTTGTGCCATATGACATACTAAAACAAGTCTTCCTGAGCCTAACTTTGTATGGAAGTAAGAAATCAATTATTTGAATGGTATTACTCATCTTGGCCTATTTCTTCTTGGGGTAGATTCACTTAATAACCCTTTGTTGTCCTACTTTTTCTTTAGCAACATAGAATTACAAATACAGGCAGCAAAGATATCAGCATACTACTATCTATTTTAGGTCAATTAAGCCAAGGTTAAAGGAGCCAAAGAAACCTTAGTAAAGTCAAGATTGATCAACACTAATAAAGTTAACTAGAAAAAAATGAGAGAATAAAAATGCAGTCTGAACAGGCTGCTAGGGGTCTTAGATCTATGAAAGTGATGGATGGTATTTCAGATGAGAAAAGGCATATAAAATCTTTCATACGCTTCACTACTGATCCATGAACCTGAAATGTTAAGTGTGTGCGAAGCAATTCATTGTTTAAAAGATTGTTTTTTTAAGGAAATTTGCTATGTATTCTTTAAATGAAGAACCTAATTCAATAAATATTCCTTTGTGATAAAACCAGATAACAAAAAGAGATAAACAGCTTTTGAGAATTAAGGAACTGTAAAAACAAATTTAATCAGATTAATATTACCTCTTTTCTATCTTAGTTTCAAAATGTTACTAATATAGCTTGTAACAAAGTCACCAATATAGCTTTATTTAAAAGAATATTTTTCTATGTTTTAAGTTATTTTATTTTTCTATAAAATGTCTATATATTACACTGGAAAAGATAATATATGCTAAAAGGAACAGTAAAACGCAAAACATTAATAAATATGAAATATAAACTAAATATATAAAATATGCTAAATCATGCATGACATACCAAGAAATAATTATTGCTACCATATGTGTCTGTTCCTTTTATTCCTATTTTTGCCTGTGTTTTAAGCATTTATAACTCATGATACTATAATTTCTGTTTACATCAAGCTTTTAAATAAAGTTTCTATATGCTACTATAAATTGTCCATTAGCATAATTTTCCATGCATATTCACCTATGTTTTTTTTATTTTATTTTTAGATAACATTGATTTTATGTGTCAATGAGATTCAGTGTGGCATTTCACACATAAATACAACATTCAGTGATCCAATTTATTCTCCACTATCCAAACCTTTCCCTTACTAACCTCTAACAATTAATATTGCACACTCAGACTGTTTTATTTTTATTTCTGGCATGAGATACAGAATTTGTGCCTTTATGGCCCTGGCTTATTTCACTTAACATAATGTCCTCCATTTCTTTTGGGGGAGCTTCAAATGACAAGGTTTCATTTTTCTTTAAAGTTAAATGATTTTTCATTGCATATATACCATATTTTCTTCATCCACTCATTGATTTATACAAATCAAGGGGAAATAAATATCATAGTTACCATAAATAGTTTCTGAAATAAATATGAACAGATAGGTATCTTGTTGATATGCTGATTTCCTTTTCTTTCCTGATATTGCTATTGGAGAAGCTGGATCACATGGTAGATATGTGTTTGGTTATTTGCAGAATCTCTGTGCTGTTTCCAAAATTTATTTTCATAATTTTGCATTCCTACAAATAGTGCATAAGACTTCTTTTTAACTCCACATACTTGCTAACATCTGTCTAAAAAACTAATTATAGTACTATAAAACAAGTTTTATCCTACAGGAATTATCATTTCTTTGGTATTAATTTGCAGTCATAAGAATATGAAGTCCAGATGGTATGTAAGTTTTAACCATTTTAACTTTTGATGTATGCTTCCTATTTATCCCAAGTAAAAATTTACCAGCAATGTATCAAATAATTTGATACATTTGAATAATTGAATATTTAATTACAAAAACATCTTTACTTATTATAGAAAGCAGTATTTTAGGGGCTGGGAGGTGTCTCAGTAGTAGAGTTCTTGCCTTGAATGCATGAGGCCCTGGGTTCGATTCCTCAGCACCACATAAGCAGAAAAGGCCAGAAGTGGGGCAGTGGCTCAAGTGGTAGAGCACTAGCCTTGAGCTGAAGATCTGAGGGACAGCACCCAGGCCCAGAGTTCAGGCACACTACTGATCAAAAAAAAAAAGCAGTATTTTAATTACATATTGATTTAGTATTTTTAGCTTGATAAAATAACTTGAAACTAAAATAATTTTATTAATCATTGTTATTCCAGGCTCATTAAACTGGTTAACATTTTATCATTCTAAAGGAAACACTTAAGCATACTGAAATTGCTAAATGTGCTCAGGATTCATTTAATAATAAGGCTACATACTAAACATTGTAAGGTAACTATGTCAGGTGAATATCTTGTGTACCCTTACTCAAAACAAACAGTACAAACAAATGCACATAGAAGTTACACACACACACACACACACACACACACACACACACACACACACACACACACGGTTTGTATCCTATTTCTCCTAAGATCATAATGAGCAAAACAAAACAAAGTTAAATCAAGCACAAGAGAAAAGGGTGCAATCAAGGCAAAAGGAAATCCTGGCTTTCCCAGGATAATACAGCATCAACATTATAATGTCACATGTCAGAACTTCAAGAAAGGCACCTGAAAGTTTCCAGGACTTTTCCTATAACTACAATCACCTCGGATTGTAGGACTTACAGCACTGATTGATAAACATGTTTAAAAGGGACCAAACCTACCCCCAAAACAACAGTGATAACATTTTCTTCTGAATCACCTTGTAGGACTAAGATACTGTTCCACCAGATTAATGCTTTCACAAAGGCTGTTTAATTATGCATTCCTTTTGTTCCTCTCCTAATTCTTCATCTAGTTAAACATAAAGGTTAAGTCTTCATGTCATAACCTGAAGACAGACTTGGATCCCTTTAACTGTGCTTTCTATGACCATGTTAAATGCATTCTGTGTGTCTCACCATTACTAACCACTCTTTGTCATACTAAGATATCTTGCAGAGCCTAGTCTTTTAGGAGTGCCAAAGCCCAGGATATTGCCATAGAACTCTGATAAGAACAGAATAGAATTACTCCAAGAATAAATGCTTTTCCAACTTCTGGTGTAGTGGTTCTAAGCAGATATATGGTCTAACTGCTTCAAATAATATAGGAAATAGACAGGATATGATTAAGAGGACCGAGAGGGGTCTTCACAGCCTAGGATCCCCATAAGAATGACCAATAGGTATGAATCTATATGAAAGAGAAAAGAAGGAAGAAAGATAGGGAAAGAGAGAGGAAGGGAAAAGGCATCTAAAAGTGCACTTGTATAAAGTTTTCAAAGAATCCTAATTTCAAAAGCTGCCAATTAGAGTTTGTCTCTCAGAAACAGACTTGCTTTTGTATCTTTGATATGTTCTTTCTTTCTATTTTTTGCTGGTCATGGGGCCTGAACTCTTAGCCTCGGCTCTGTCCCTCAGCTCTTCAGCTAAAGGCAAGTGCTCTACCACTTGAGCCAAAGAGCCATTTCTGGCTTTTTCATCTTATGTGGTGCTGAGGAATTGAACCCAGGCCCTCAGGCATGCAAGGCAAGCACTCTACCATTGAGCCACCTTCCAAGCCAATCTCTGGCTACAGGTGGGTCCACAGATAAATCATGTCAATCTACATCTTTAAAAGGTGCTTTCTCATAGTTGCTGCATAACCTCAGGTGTGGTCTTTGCTCTATCACTATTTGTCTTCTAAAGAACAGGAATGAACAATGAGAAAATATAATCTCTCCTCTCTAACCCAAACCCCCAAGTTCAGGAACCATCCATCAATTTCCAGCTGAACAATAGTAATCGTACTGTAATATCATATTCTATTTCTGGTCAGTATATCACTGTTCATGACATAAATTCCTCAAAAAGAAGGAAACACATGAATTTCTTCATAACCTGTCACTAGAGAAAACATTGGTGCTGTATCCATAAATCATATTTTATTAAATATTCTGGAACAACACAATAAAACAACTTAAATTATTCAGTTCTATAACACGAAGATTCTTCTCCACTGCACAATTTAAACAATTTTTCTACAGAGATTGACATGCTACTGCCATTTCAGAACCTTGTAATTATTTTCTCACATATCTGTTGAATAATTTTTGCTACACTTTAGCTCACCTTAATGACTGAATTTGTGGAAAGAAGCTCTATATACAGAGAAGACTGTGCTATACCTATAATGAGTATGTTTTACAAGAAAAATATCACATTTTATTGTCCCTGAAGTCTATTTAAGATCTAGACATTAGTGTTTTCAGCAAAGGTCAGTTCTATATTTTCAGCTGATTTACAGTTCGCTTGCTATGGGCCTAGGGTACTTATTACAGGCATCTACAAAACAGATTCAAAAGAAAAAAATAGTCACCTGGTTATTATGAATGTGTAGTGCACAGAAAACAAGCATGGATTCCATATCTTATCTTATTCTAAGTAAATTCATTGGCCATATAGCACCCCATATTCAAGAAGTCTTGTATGTTTCCTGGCAAAATAATTAGGTTTTGATTGCTACAGTATAAAAGGGTACAGATATAGAGTATAATAGTTTTTAAAAGATATGTGTATATCTGTCAAATAAATATAACTAGATTAAACATAGATCAGAACTAACAGAAGCTAAAAGGTAACAATTTTTATTTCATCTTAGTTAAAAAATAAGATGCTTGTTTCTCTTTTTTCTACTCTATAGAATGTTGCATAAAAACTGAGAGTGTATATATCTCTTCAAAATATCAACTTCATTTACTATGGAAATTTCCACCTATAATAAGTGGAAATACAGGGCCATGTGCTAATTTTATTTGTAATATTTTTAGTAACTTCCATACAATTTTCCATAATTGCTGAACTAATTAATTTACATTTCTATCAACAGAATTCAAGTATTCTCTTTACTACAAACCCTTTATAGCACTTACTATCTTTTGTCTTTTCAATAATAATAACCCTAACTAGAGAAAGGTACTATCTCATTGGAGGGATTTGTTTTTGTTTTTTGTTTTCATTTGAATTGGGGATTTGAACTTAGAGACTATGCTTGCTAGGCAGATGCTCTATTATGTGAACTATGTCCCCAGCCCTGTCTTTATAGTTTTGATTTTAATTTCTTTGTTGGTTAATGATACTGATGTTTTGCACACACCTATTGGCCATTTGTATACTCTTTTTAGAAATATCTATGCATATATCTATTAAATTTCTACCATTTAGTCAAATAGCCAAAGGAAAAAAGTTAATATAAGCAATGATATATTTTGTTCCTGAAATATCAATTCATAGACCTTAGCTTTGTTGGTTCTTGGTCCTTGGTCAAATAGAATAGCATGGCAGCAGTAGTAGGTAAAGGTGGCAGAGGCTATTCACTCAAGATGAGAGAGAAAGAGAGAGAGAGAGAGAGAGAGAGAGAGAGAGAGAGAGAGAGAGAGAGAGAGAGAGAGAAACAGACAGACGGGCGGACGGACGGACAGACAGACAGACAGACAGACAGACATAGAAGTAAGGTGAAAGGAGAAAGGAAGAGAAGGGAGGGAGGAATGACCATATCTGTCAAGATAGCTATTATTAAATGGAGAATACTTTAAAAATGTGTAGAAAGAAAATGGAGCAAAATGTTCCCCACACACCTTTGGTGAAAAAGAAAATTAGTATGCCCATTATGAAAAATAATATAGATTTTCATCAAAAATTAAAATGTAATTTTCATATGTTCCAATAATTCCATTTATTGGTATGTATATGAAGGATTTCATATCAGGAAATATACAAACTTCCATTTAATTGCATCAGTATTTGTAACGGACAAAATGTGGAAACAAACTAAATATCTATTAACAGATGAATGGATAATGAAAATGCTACATATAAATATTGGAATACATCTCTGCATTATGTCATTTTTGACAATATGGATGCATTCAGAGGATAATACCTTAAGTTAATAAGCCAGAATCACTGCATGATCTGCAGTGGAATCTGAAAAGTTGAACTCATAAAAGCAGGGAGAAGAGTCATTGTTTACTAGTTCTGGGCACTGAATACTAACTTTCCTATCAAACTGTAGAGCTGTGCGGACAGAGGTGCCAACAGATTGGTTAGCAGTGACAGCAAGAGTGTGAACTGATCTCTAGTCAGCAACATGGTGATAGAATCTTGACTCAATGGAGCCAGTTTCTATTGCAAGCAAATCTGTGAGCTGAGGTCTACGACAGTGAGTAATAACAGGTCAGCATAAGACTATCTGGAGATTTCAAGGGCAAGTGAAATAAATTCTTATGACAGTAAGGTATTCATCAGTTTATCCTGATTAAAACTAATAATAAATGTAAAGCAGTTAAAAGAATAGAAGACACACAGTTGAATAGTTGTTATAGTTATTATTGTAATAGTTTTTCAGTATATTAGCCTGCATTAATTGATTGCATAGGTTTCTTTGGGATATTTCTATACATGTATATAATACTCTGATCAAATTTCTCACCTCTATTACTGCTTATCTTTCATTTTAAATAATTTTAATGTGGCCCACTCTTATCAATTCATGTGTATGCATGAAATACTTTAATCATATTCTGCCTATCTTTGCCTCTCAACTCCTCCTCCTCATTATCATTTCTATTAAAGATATGAGTATTTTTAACAAATATATAAAGGAATACTTAAGAATCATAATAAATAAGCCTTGGTCCTCTTGAAGTACACAATTAAAACTTGTCCTTTATTAGCCAAAGGAACTAAGAAAGACACCCAAAAGAACAGTGAAGAAAATCTGAAAAAAAAATCCTTAAAATGCCACTAGGTAAAAGTAAGAGAATAGGAAAGCCAGTGGTAGCATCAATATGATTTATTTAAGCCTATAACTTTATTATTTTATATTTTCTTCTGTTTTGAATTTAATACAGTAAAATGAATAAAATATTTGCATAAGCATGTAAAAATTATATTCCAGGTTTGATAGGAAAATGAAAGCTCTTAAGTAGTGTGTAGAAACAAAGAACTAAGAAAAACTAAAAAGTAGCAAAAGAAGAAAAAGGATTAAGGAAGGTCTATAATTTTATTAACAAGCAATACTTTGTCCTTAGCAACAATAGTATATTTAGTATCTAATATTCACTCTGCTATCATGCTAAATGAATGAATCTCAATTAAGTGCCCTCACACGCCTGAGATATATATGTAATCAACTGGTGGGTAAGATAGTTTTGAAGATTATTAATTGTGTTGAGAAAAATAGAACTTCTCTGAAGTAAAAGTCAAAAGCAACTCAGGAAAAAGTTAAATTCCATTATTCCATATGACACTAAGTCAAGTATCCCCATAGTTAGCAACTTCTTTCTTCAAAGCATACAATGTCTAGAGTAAGGGAAAAATACAATGGTGGCTCTGAATTTGTAATTAACTAAAAGACCTCAGGAAAAACTCTCTCTAGTTGGGTTTTAGTTCATGCATCTGTAAAACAAGTAGACTACTTGCATTAAAATTCTAAGTCATTCCTATCCTTCACATTGTCTGTCCTAGAATTTCCTTAGACTTAATCAAGTATAATCTTGCTCTGGAAAGAAGCATATTTAGGATCTCACTAGTTTCAAAAGGTTATAAAACTTCAGCATTAAAAAAAATATTTCTTATCCTCCATTTTTTTCAGCTTCTGATAAAAACGTTGCAACTTCACATAGTGGAAGGAAAGTTTTAGGCTTTTCTTAATAGTAAGTCTACCGAGGGCTATTTATTGAATAATAATTTTAGAATAACAGTATCAGAAATGTTAATCATATCTCTCTTGCTCTCCCACCATCAACCTTTCCATTCTCTCTTACATGCTCCGCCTGTAGAACAGTTGATTCCAGTCAATATGATCCACTCTGTCCTTTGCCATTGTTTCCTAATTGATTTGTGCTGTCTCTGCACTTTCCTCAGCTGCTCCATGCCACATGGCTGCCAATCAACTAAAAGTACTATCCCTTGGCCCCTCTTCAAGGTGTCAGCTGTCACTGAGTAGAAAAATATTCTCTTCCTCTTCACCTATCACTTCTCAGAGTAGCAACAGTTTCCCGGTTGCTAGTCTTGGCTGTTGTTTTGCTTTATCATATCTGCTCTCTAAACAAACCCCAAACCATCACTAAACTCTCTTCACTTGAAGAGATTTTTTTTCTGAATTTGTCACTCACAAGTTGTTATGAACAATTGTCTCAGAGTGTCCTTGGTACTCTGTTCTTTTCATAAGCATTGGTGGAAAATACTTACTTAGATGAGCAATGTCTGAAGATGAAGAATATTGATAAGAAAACACCAGGTGAAGTTCAGGAAAGATGATCATAAATGAGTAAACTGAAGATGCTAAAAAGCAGTCCTCAGGTATGCAGGAAGGAAATGCAATAATGTATGCAAACCCATATGTGGTGTTAATATGGAAAAAGCATGATTGTGATGGAGAAGATGAAAATAATCATCTTCTGTAGAATCCCTCGAAATATCTTTTGAAATGTCTCACCTTAGGTAAAGTATACTACTACCAGCTTTTTACATCAGTGCTCTTTTCAAAACATCACTCTGCCTCTTCTGCTTAATTCTAGGCATCTAAGTATCAAAACTTCAAGTAAACATTGAGTCTCAGAAAGAATTAAGAAAGTAAAGGAAAAACTAGTTTGTTGAACAGTAATAAAATACAGAAATGTTAGATAGCAAGTGCATTATGGTCCTTTTATTTTATATGAATATGAAATTGGCTCTTGACTGTGTTAATAGCTACATAAACAAGTATCTAGGCATTTAAAGCCACAGGCATTTCTTTAAAAGAAGTCAAATAGAGTTGTCTCTGTTTTATCACTGTAATTTACTTGTATTTCAGTTCTTGCTATTTTCCTATTATTATTTCAATATTTATTTCTCTTTCTCCAGGTAAATTGATTTCTGGATATCAGGAAGTATTTTTCATTTTTTTACCTCTAATATATTATTTGTAGAACAATAGTATGTTTTTAATGAAATAAAAAAGAATAGCTGATACAATATGGTTGACTAAAATGGATTCATTAATCAGCACTAGCAAGGTTAGAGTAGCTACAAATTATCTAAAATATACTACCTGATTAACCAAGAAATTCACTTAACTGGGACAGCAGAAGTATATGTTTATGTAAAAGTGAAAAAATTCCCCATATCAATTCCTTCTATCAGATATAGTATAGATCCACTGAGAATGATTATCAGGATATGGGGTGTGTGTGCGTGTGTGTGTGTGTGTGTGTGTGTGTGTGTTGTGTGTGTGTGTGTGTGTGTTTGTAGTAATAGACACATTCATTGACATATTTGGGGAAATTTTGTCATTCTAAATATCTCTTTAAGTATGATAATAATGTGATATTTTCTTTTTTATTGGGAAAATACCATACAGAGGGGTTAAAATTACATGGGCAAGGTAATGAGTACATTTCTTAGCAAGCATTGTTGCCTCCTCCTTTGTTTCCCCTTACAAACCTTCCCATTCCCCCCCACACACCCCGCGCCAAAGTTGTAAAGTTCATTTTCAGACATAACATCTTGTATATCTCATTGTTGCAATAGGTCCACCTTCCCCTCCACAAATTATATCAACATCAAATACAGTGAAACAGGGGTTATACCGTGGGGGAGGGACACACAAAGCAACAAAGAAATCTCTTATAAATATGTTAGAAACAATAGCAAGAAAGAAAAAAAAAAAACATTCGAGTCTTTATCTTGAGGTTCAGTTCCCTAACATCAACTTATCTGACCGTTTCTGCTTGACTCAGACATATACTAGTTATTTCAAATAAGGGAAACCATGGGACCTATGTTTCTTTGGGCCTGGCTTACTTCACTTAATATAATTTTTTCCAAGTCTTTCCATTTCCTAACAAATGGGGCAATGTCATTCTTTCTGATGGAGGAATAGAATTCCATTGTGATTTTCTTTAGAACACTAAATACTATAAAATCTACTATTCAAATTTTTCACAATAAATTAAATTGATTTCTGTGGAATAGGCTCAAATGGCATGCACTGACAACTTTACCTCATGTAACACAAATCAATGACCACATACTCTCAATTATATTTCTGAAATTGCTTCTAACTCTTCTCCCTTTGTATTTCCTTATATTTCCATTAGTGCTGGCCTTCATTTTCTTTCTATATAGTTGCTATCACTTGATCACTTACATGCAAAAGCCATCCTTTCTTATTTCACATCTACACTCAATCTTAGTTATGTTCCCCAAATAAAGATATTATCATTTCAAAGCGCGCGCGCGCGCACACACACACACACACACACACACACACACACACACACACACACACACACACACACACACACTTGTTAGAGAAAATTAGACTTAATTTTATAAATCGGTCATTTAAGGCTACAAAACGTGACCAGTAGTGACTACTGACATTTCCAACTCAGCCTCTGCTGATTCCTTTTCTTGTTTCTACACAGACTGCCCCAGGATCCATGATCTTGCTAGCTAACTTTCAGTCTACTCCTCTGATAATACTTCCTAATGCTTAGTTTTCTATTAAAAAATACTGCACGTGGAGGGAGGGAAAAAAATAAAAAAAAATACTGCACGTCATTGCCCTCATAGAATACTTGTAGACATACTACAAAATGAAGTAATCGTTGAAGCTCCCAGAAATACATTTATCTCTCAGAGATACATTTTAAGTGCATGCAATTTTCATGCAGTTACCAAGTTATTTTAGGCACAGCTCCAGGAATAGGCAAGGTCCTATTCATATTACTATACCAGGATACAGTATAAATTACAGAAATAGATGATATTGAATAACTTACTGGTGTAATAAAACTAATAATGACATTACTTAAATTTTTTGAGCATGTAGTTGCCATGGACACTGGTCACCAAAACACGAATGGAAGCAACATATGGGACTTTCTATTATGTAATATATTTTACCAGTTAGAAAATAGATGAAAAGAATTCTCTTCCCTTATTAGGCCATCCCATGATTATGAAATCCTAAGCTAGGACAGGGATTTATCATTATGATTCTGCTAAATTCTCTTGGATGATTATTCTTAGATTGTCAGTCTCAGGCTTTCAAACTATGCCTTTTACTTGATGATAAAATAAATATCGATCCCTCCTGTTCTTTGAGAGTGTTCTGTTACATATAAGGAATTCTGACAAAATTTTATAAAGAAATTTTAATATTTCATTGAACTGCTAAGCACACTTTCAATGAGCTATGTAAATTGATATATACATATATATACTATGCTCATGTATCTAAAGAACTTGGATGTTTTATAGTCTTTACAATTTATTCTAACATCTAACAGAGAATATGAGGGACAAGACCTGCTAATTTAAAAATTATTTTTATAAAGCACAGCAAAGTCTCAAGAGTAGCTAAAACTATGCCTGGTGAAGAATAAAGAAAAGAGGTTAGCCACAGTGGATTTGTGCCATATGTAAAAGCATTTTGTCCAGAATCTATCCATCCATCATCTTCTATCTAGCTATCTAGCTATCATCAATCTGTTTCATAAATTCATTCCTCTAAATAGAAAATTAACAATATAATAAGGAAAACAGGTACTTCAGAGAAGCAAAATTATGGATATAGTAATATATTAAGAGACTATTAATAAATATGTATTGAATGGTAAATGGATGAAAGAACAGCATTAATGACAGAGGAATGGGAAAGGAAAAAGCAAAAGCTAAGTAAATTTTATGTCTACAATTTTGTCAAATATAGTCTTACATGTCAGTGTTAACCACAATAAAACCAAATGGCAGCAAAAATTGTCGTGTATGTTAGACAATATTTTGGTATTATTTTGTGAAGGTAATTTTCACAAATTACTCAGAGGTATTTCTCTATACCTTTATATCTTTATCATAAATATATAACTACGCATTTCTGCTTGCTTATAACTGTTGATTTCAGGAAGAAACAGTGAAAGTAACAAAATTTCTTTAGCACAAGAGTAGGTTACTACCAATCCTCCGGAGACATATATACTTAAACGAAGTGGATAGCATGTGTTACAGAAAGTGAATTAACTTCTGCTCTGCAATCAGAAAGACTCTAGGAAATACAAGTATAAGTGAGAAAAATGCCACAGAAATACAGATAGCACACAAGTTTTATTTTTTTTTGTTAAATAAGCCCATCCACAAGCACAATCTCTTAATAAGATTTTAATTAATGGCTTCATATATGTTAAAAATATTTTAAAATATAAATAAATCAGAACACAACAATGAAGAGAAAAAATATCTTTAAAGTAAGTCTGGAGAAGGAATAGGCAGCTTAAATATTACCATTCCTCTGTGTTAGACATTGGAAGCTCACATACTTCTTTTATAGTTATACAATTTACACACCATTTATATATGTGGTTTTTGAACCAAGTTTTCCAAAACACAATTTTTAAATAGACAAGGAATGGAAAAAATTATCACAAGAAAAAATTTGTTCTTATTTTCTTTCATAATTCATGATATATTATATTTCTTATATCATTCCTTCTAATCTTACTTTTAAATCATATCGAACATTCCTCAGGTCAAAAGTAGAATGGTCTTTTAGCATTTACACAGCTGAGCATTTCAGCCCCAGTGGTTACTGTACACATCACAGAAATTACAAGACTTGTTCATTTAGGTGTCTTTGGGAGGGTAAGAGGAGCACAGAAATGGAGAGACAAAGGATGAACAAATGCAGCAATGGAACTCACTAGACATTTATGTTGAAAATGAAGTATACAAGTTGTGAGTTGGAATGGGTTGGGAAAACTGGGAGAGTGCCAAGGAGGAGGTGACAGTGTCCAAAAAGAAATATAGTTAATACCTGACTTATGAAACTGTAGCCCTTCTGTACATCCCCTTTATAACAATTACAAATTTAAAAAAAGAAATGATAAGACATAAACAATTCCCTTAGCCTTAATAAAGGGAATTGTTAGATAAGCTGTAGGTATCTGTTCCAAATCCAAGCTTCCTAAAAGTAGAGGATAATAATGGGAAAGAAAGTGAAGATTCAACCAACAGTAACCTTTTTAATGTCACTGGACTAGCTCCTGAACAATAGTACTAGACTTTTTAATTGCATTTGTAATAGATAAAAACCTAGAAAACACTACATGTATTAACTCTGCTGAACAATTGTGTTAATGAATATAGAATGTAGGACACAAAGTATGATTAAAACTAGGGATGTACAAATCTCTTTACATAAAATTTATGACTATAATTTAAGTTGCATACCATAGTAAATACAATTACTTAAAAGTATATACATTATTGAAGAGCAAGAACAAATTCACACCTCTGATGTATATAAAAATCTCTGTACTAGGGTAGGAAATACGGTAAGATAGATGTTAAGTTTGGGATTTTTATATGTTTTTATTGTAAAAATACTGTACAGTGGGGTTACAGTTATATAAGTAAGGTAGTGAGTATATTTCCTATCAAGCATTGTTACCTCCTGCTTTGTTTTTGGCCTACAATCCCTTCCCTCCCTACCTCCCCAACTCCTCCCCCCACCCTCAGAAGTTGTAAAATTCGTTTTCAACATAATGTCTTGTATATCTCATTTTTACAATGGGTCAACCTGAATCCTTGCTAAAGCATTTTGTTATTTCCCTTCCCCTCCCCAAATTAGAAAAATGCATATACAAGATACAGGACACTGGAATCAAATACAGTGAAAACAGGGGTTATACCATGGGGGGAAAACGTACAAAACAAACAAACGTACAAAAAAAACACACAATACATTACAAATACGTTAAAAACAATAGCAAGAAAAAAAACCTACTTGTGTCCCTATCTTGGGGTTCATTTCACTTAAAACATCTAGATGTTAAGTTTTGTTGCTTGAAAAATTCTACCAGCTCTTTTATGTCTAGTGGAGTTTCTTTGCTAGCTATTTATACAGCTTTAATTTAATTTTATATTTCACTCACACATTAACCTTTTATTTTGTTCATTATTTGTGGCTTTTCTTTTTGTTTTGTTTTGGGTACATGACAAAGACTTGAACTTGTAAGCTGATGTTTTCATTCATTGCCTAGTCTATACCAACTGAGCCATACCTCCAACCCCATCAATATTTGCTTTTGCTTTTGTTTGACATTTTAATTTTCTTGTTTTGATTTTTTTGGGTTTTTTTGGTCATGAGGCTTGAACTCTGGGCCCTGAGCTCTTTAGTTCAAAGCAAGCACTCTACCACTTGAGCCACAGCCCCATTTCTGGTTTTCTGGTGGTTAATTAGAAATAAGAGTCTCACAGATTTTCCTGCCTGGACTGGCTTTAAACTGCAATCCTCAGATCTCAGCCTCCTGAATAGCTAGGATTACAGGCATGAGCTTACTATAGTTTTGACTTGGCAGAAATGAACAGTACTGTATTAAGAAGTTACTAGTATAAAACACTACCATTCCTTTGAGAGCAGTGAATTCAAAGCCACTGCCTTATTGATTGAGAAAAGGAGGCCCATTGAAGGGGATTAAAGTGATTATGGAAAGAAAAAAATATATTTACATATTTTTACAAATACTCCATGTTAGGAACAGAATGTAGGTCCATCAAAAATGCTATCTTGTAATATTTTCTTTCTCTGGATTTTCACCGGTACCTGCCATTAGTTGAAGATTATAGAAGTTAAATCATGAGAAATTTTATGGCATTACTTGATTATGATTGCTTGATTATCTCTCACAAGTTCTGTTTGAATTTAGAGTGTATGTGCTTGCAGATTGTGCAATGTTGGAGAATTACTATTGCATTATTACTATTTTGGAAGGAGGGATGAATTAAAGGGCACTCTCTGCTGGGAAACTGAGATTAAATGTACCGTGAATGTTGTCCTGTTAGCCAGACCCTCCAGACACAATTATTCTTCCTAACCAAATCACTTGAAGAAGCACAAACACTCTGTATTCAAGCAGTTTAAGTGTCATCCACTGTGTCTTCACCACCCATCATAGCTACATAGAGATAGGAGCTGCAGATGTAAGAGCTCTTTGTCATTCCCAGGCACCGGACTCTCTCCTCCACTCCACTAGGTCTCTACAAGGAGATGAATATGGAGACACAGCATAGAACTCCAAGGTATCCTTATCCTCAGAGATGCTAGTTCTGCTCTCTGAAGAAAAACAAATGTAGAGAGAAATAGCTTGTTCTTGATTCCATTTTGGATTGGAAACAATACTCAAAGAAAAGAACAAAAGGTCTTGTTATATTGTTGAGATTGACCTCGAGCCATATGTGATCCATTTTGACCTAGAGCTCATGATCTTCTTCCTTAGCCTCCCCAGTGCTGAGATTACAGGTACCATCACCATACTTGGATGAAAGTTAATTTTAATCACACTAAATCAATGAACAACTTGACATTTTCCTTGGTATACCTAATTCATTTGAATTGTTGTATTTACTACAAAGAAAAGCACAAGCTTCTAAGAAATTCTAACAATGACATTAAAACAAGTATTTCTTTTTTCTTTTTTTTTTAATAGTGAAAATGCCATACAGAGGGTTACAATTACATGGGCAAGGTAATGAGTACATTTCTTATCAAGCATTGTTGCCTCCTCCTTTGTTTCCCCTTCCCATCTCCCCACCTGTATCCCTATGGATTATGAAAGATTTGTATGAAAAATAATGTTTAAGCCTGAAGTGAATTTTCTCTTATATCATATTGAGAAGTACGCTACACAGTAAGAAGAGAATCTACAATTCAAAAACTGATATTAAGATCTTTGAATTTTGTAAGACAAGGAGTTGCCTTTTGGGAGATGTGCTTTTCCTACAAGGTGTAAATGTCATAACCAATCAACCTCTCTATTGCACCTAGAGTCTCATTACAGTATTTTGATATGTTTCAAATTTTTTCTACTACTCTAAAGTTCAGACCATCAATAATTTTATATGGATTTTTTTATTAATTTGTTTTACTTTGTTAGAATTTCCTATTTTGGGATGATAAATTCTCAATAATTTGAATCAAATAGCACTGCTGTTAGCTGCTCTTTAACACATATTACTTGTTTAATATTTTAACTTAAATATATTTTTCATAGTCCAAACTTATAGTGTTCAGTTACATAGCAACAATCATACAGACATCTAAAATTTGACTATGCAAAATATTAATTTTCTTTCCAGGATGTAAGAGCTAGGTATAAATATTGCAATTAATATTATATCCAATCGGCTGTAAAATATTAAATAGAAATTATAAAGTCTTAGCCATCCCTTTCAGATTGTCTGCTACGTGTTCTAGGGTATAAATGAATTGCATTTTAAAATTTCTCATTTGTATTAATCAGAAAATATAATCTGTGATAGATTTTAATTTTAGTGTCATATTAAAACTACTAGAGAATTCATTCATATTTAAATTATCATATCAACTAATATTTTTAGTATACATCAGAGATTTGAAAGAATTTAAAATTTCATATCATATACTCCATAGTGTTGAGATATTCATTGGTATTATGAATATAAGATGTTTCTAATAATTAGTAACTATATATTATGAAAAAACACATCTGTTAAAAATCCTCTTTGGAAATATAAAGATATATATGTATATATTCTACTGTTTCCAATAAATGATACTTATGTGGAGGTTGTCTTCTATAATTCTATAATTTCTATCTTTGGTGCTTTTTCAGGTAATTTATTTCTATCTTTGAGTGAGTTTCATATAGAATATGAATTATTTATACTGAAAAATCTCCTTTTTTCCTATATATTATGTTGTTGTTTAATCAGCTTAGCTCTTTGCCTTTTCACCACCAAATTTCTAAACCAGGTATAATTTGGATATTCTTTCATCACCAGACACAATACAGATTTTGAGAACAGATCTTAGACTAGAGATATAGGTTAATGATTAATAGTTTGCCTAACATCACAAGACCCTACATTCTATCCCCAAACTGCAAAATCAAAGGAAGAGACCTTTTCTTGCCAGCAGAACTTTATTTAGTAAACCCCAAGTTTAAGTATGTAATTTGTAGAATCACATAATTTGTGTTGTTGAGCTTATCATGCTCTTGACCTCCGATTTTTATAATCATCTTGTTTCTTTTGCCCAGTCTTACCACTGCATGCTGATGAAACTTCTACTGATTCGTTCCTCTCATTGAAATATTGAATAGACTACAGATATTTAAATAGACTACAGATATTTGTAATAACAGACTAAAATTCAACATCACACCTAGGACCTAAGATTAACTTTGACACTGGTCAGTGCCCACAGATAGCATTCTTTTTTAAAAAATGTTTTTTATTGTGAAAATTCTGTACAGAGGGGTTACAGTTAATGAGCAAGGTAATGAGTACATTTCTTATCAAGCATTTCCTTAGCTTCTCTCTGTGTTCATTACTGTTAAAATCAATGTTCCTATTCCAGCAGTTTTCTTTGGTGATTATTAAAACTCTATGTCACCATCTCAAAAAAGAAAAAGACCCTAAACAATATATTTCTGTTGATTCGTGCTCTACCATCAAAATTTTTGTAAATAGATAGAGTAGATTGTTAAGAGAAAGAGGGAAGGAGCTAGTAAAGTACCAGGGTACATTTCATTTACAAAGGCTTCTATATGGAAATTTTAATTGTTGAAGTTTTGTCTTTGCAGTTCATTAGTTAATAGTGTTTCTTCCTATGACTTGGTATTTTGATTGTCATTCTGTCTTCAGTCATTTTTTAATTAGTGTTTCATGTAACAGTCAATATGATCTTTTTAAATTAATAATTCCACCTCTGGTACTTTTCTTTCGAAACCTTTTGGTGGCTCTTTGAAGTGAAATACCAGTTTCTTCAGATGCCAAATAATCTTTTAGAGAATTTACTCAAACTTATTTTTCCTTGTGACTTGCTACCCATTTCCCATAATTAACCTCTGAGATATTTCCAATGCCCTCCATGTATCAGTTGATTATACCCTGCAGAGTACAGCGGCTGGCTTATTCAGGCTCTCACTAGCTCATAAGAACTGGCTATAAAATATTCAGAAAATTTGCCAATAAGTATTAAATAATTTGGCAGCTCAAAGTTATCCATAATGGGAGTAATATGGAGATTAGCAAACGCAAGAAATCAGGCCTTCTTCCTCTCAAATGAGCAGTTGATTGGCGCTGAAAGCTGCTCTTGTGTCCAAGAGACAGAACCCCAAATGTTGCTCACTTCCATGCTCTCCATTCAGAGGCCTGCAGAGTGCAGACAAAAAGTCCATAATTTCTTAGTATGAATATAAATGTATAGTCAGGTGCAGAGATAGAATGAGATGAATGGTAGAATGGTAGAAATGGAATCTTAAAACTTTATGTTATGTATAAAAAATAAGTAATAATAATAAAACTGCAAAAGTAATTGTTGGACATTGAATATATATATATTATTTTGCTCTTGTATCAGCGTTTAATTCAGTTTAAGTGCAATGCAGCCCATGTTTAGTATTTTTAAATAAAATCATAAGAGCAATTGCAAACAAGACTTTTGATAATCACTTAATTCATGAACCATTGTATCACCTTGTGAAGTAGTAGCTATAATACCCTCAGGTCATGGACATGAATAGAGGTGTCTGTGTGTTTAACAGAATCACCAGCAAGTGATTCTCCCCATATCTATTTCTAAGATAAAGCCATAGGAGGGAACATTATGATTTTCCATTATACTTGCCAATTTTTATTGTGAAAATACTGTACAGAGGGGTTACAATTACACAGGCAAGGTAATGAGTGCATTTTTTATCAAGCATTGTTGCCCCCTCCTTAGTTTCCCCTTACCATCCCTTCTCATCTCCCCCACCCCTGCACCCCACTCCCCCGCAATCCCTCTCCCTGCGCTAAAGTTGTAAAGTTTGTTTTTCGACATAACGACTTGTACATCTCATTGTTGCAATGAGATGTTGTATGCCTATTTAAACGATTTGTTTTTGCCCTTCCCCTCCACAAATTATACCAACATCAAATACAGTGAAACAGGGGTTATACCATGGGGGAGGGATACAAAGCAACAAAGAAATATCTTATAAATATGTTAGAAACAATAGCAAGAAAGAAAAAACATATGAGTCCTTATCTTGGGGTTCATTTCACTTAATGTCAACTTATCTGACCTTTCCTGCTTGTCTCAGACATACTAGTTATTGTAAAAAAGGGAAACCATGGGACCTATGTTTCTTTGGGCCTGGCTTACTTCACTCAATATAATTTTTTCCAAGTCTTTTCATTTCCTAACAAATGGGGCAATGTCATTCTTTCTGATGGAGGCATAGAATTCCATTGTGTATATATACCACATTTTCTTGATCCATTCATCTACTGAGGGGCATCTGGGTTGGTTCCATATCTTAGCTATGGTAAATGATGCTGCAATAAACATAGTTGTGCTGGTAGCTTTAGTGTGGTCTTGTTTGTGATCATTTGGGTAAATGCCCAAAAGTGGGATTGCTGAGTCATAGGGGAGCTCTATGTGGAGTCTTTTGAGGAACAAACTTGTTCAGCCAATTTGTGTTGGTTACAGAGATGGCTGAAGTTTTTATTCAAGAGCAAAACATTTCCTTAGTCATAGTTCATTGGAGCTGACTTATATTTGGCCCTCCTTACCATATATCTAAATCGTCACATCTATTTAAGAGTGGTTTTATCACTTAATAATCATCAAATGTTTTTAAATTGATTGACTGTAGATGACAGTCTTTTAAAATTACTCCCTTGTGGAACATGCTGAATTTGAGTCACATTGTGTAATAGTTGTAACATGATTATTATTGTCCACATATTTTATGTTTTTTTTAATTTTAAAAATAACATGATTGTCTAAAAAGACTCCAAGATAACTACCCGATTTTTAAAAATAACAAAGTAAGTATCAAGCAATTAGGCTTTAATCCAGATTCTAAACTCTTCTCTTACATTAAAACAGTCTTGCTAAGAATATTTTCCCAAAATTTATAAATCAAATAGTAAGTGGATACATAAATTAATAGACACTGATACAGCTTTTCTCTTTACAGAGAAAGTAAAATATTTCTGTAACTAATAGAAATACACTTATAATTATTGCTGCTTACATTCAGAACCTGAAAAAGGACCAAGTTTTCATGTATTATATGCCAGTTATCACTAAGAAGGAAGAAATATCACTTTTTACCTCATTTTTCATCACTTTAATTTTGAATGTTTTAAACCTTCATATATTTTAATTCTATTAATTTAAAACATAATTCTATTAACTTAATACATTGTGAAACTAGTAAAAATTGTGTGATATATTATATATATTATATATATATGTTATATATATTATTCATTTATTTCACCATCAAATGTCTTTCTGAGCAATAATATAATTCCTAGTAGAGTAAGTTCTGCCTAATGTTAGCCAATATGGCATCTTAAAAATCTTTCAATACTTTGATCAAGTAGAATAACTTCATCCTGGAACATAATTTTTAATACATTGCCATTTTTCTGTTGTTCTTTCCTTATAATTATTTTAAATCTAAACAATTCAAAGAATAAGATAACAGCCTTGATTATCAAACTCTATCTTTAATACCCAATTAAGCAAGAAATTCATTTCTGTTGTCTCCTCAACTGAAACATAAACAACACAGATTTATAAGGGCGAACATATAAACTGACCTTCTCATTTCCAAAGACATTGTCATTTGTATGAGGCATTTCATAAAATCAAGCTATCTAAATGATTTTGAAAACAGGATTCTAACAGCATTTTTTTCCTCTTTCATTTCTGGCTGAAAATATCCAAATCATTTATCATGAGCTCTCCTATATCTTATAGTAATAAACTCACAGCTAACATATGGTGTTATTTAGCTGTGTAACAGACAAGATGAATCAGCCTACAGAATGTCATTACAAAGGAAGTATTTTAAACTGTGATTGCTTTTCCCCCCTCACTTATGGGCAACCTGCCAAACTCTTCTGCAGCTGGCACTAAGGAGGGCATGTGGAAATTGAAAACCAAACTCTTAAATCATCAATACATTTAATATATTTGGGATTGCCACACTGCAAAGTGTGTTGATGGCAAAATGTAAATGTTTACCTTAAACAACAAATGACATTGTTGCATGGTAGGGGGTGGGGGAACCGTTTGAGTTCACTGAAAACTTTAATGTTACCAAAAATCATCAATAATTACTTACCATGTTCAAACTCTTACTGTTTGCTATGTAATAAAAATAGTAAAAGACTATATATCCTACATCTCCCAGAAAAGAGAATGCAACACATGCATAGGAAGAATTACTAGGAAAAACACCTTAAGAAATATATTTATTTATGAAGAAACTAATTTGTATTGTTGACTTATTAATATGTTAGAATACAAATATCTAGTATCAGACAAGCACTTTAATAACAATGGGTATTATTGAATTTTCATAGTTATATAAGTAATATAAATAAAAATATATTAAAATCAGAGTAGTTTTTCTATAAAAATTAATATTCCTATCAGACATAAAATAGTTAACATATAAAAATTATAAATCAGTTGTCACTTGTGCTATTACGCCCTGGTGTTTTGAAATGCTGAGAGCCCTTGCATTAACTCCTTTGCCATTTTTGGCACCTTACTCACCTCTCATATATATATATATATATATATATTTATATTTATATTCATATATATGTTTATATATATTGATATATATATATATAAACAAAAACTAAGAGTAATTGTAAACAAGACTTTCAATAATTACTTTACTCATGAGTCATTGAATCATCTCATGAGGTAGAAGCTATTTACCCTCAGGTCATGGACATGAATAGAGATTTGTCAGCATTTGAAGCTGACCAGTAGGGTGCAGTTTTTGAATGAATTTAATCTTTGCCTTATCTTTGCCTTTTCAGCAGTTTTTCAAAATCTATGAATGCTCTCCTATCTTATAAAGGTCAAGCCATAGCTTATTCCTTTTCAGTTATTGTGCATTTTGTTCATTTACATACTCAATTTATAAATCCAACCAGAGCACATCATATAACTTTCTCAAAATCTGCTGTATGTATGACATATTAATTTGGAATACATTTGTATAAATTAACATGCTAAGTATCTCAACTGAAATTCAGACAATCTAGTAGTGTGAACCCTACTTCATTTATATTTCCAGAGCACGATTTGCATCTTTTACTGAAATGAGACAATCCTTCCTTAATGAGTTCTCCCTCAAAATAATGAATTCGATGTAAAACATGAAGCCAGAGAGGTTGTTTACACTGTTTATAAAATGAATAGTTCCTTGGTTCCCAGGGATAGTAGCTAAATTGTTTATTTAGCAGACACAAACAAATTAATCTATTAGAAGTATAATAAGTACAATAACCTTTGACATTTTCATGTATAACAAATTGTTTACCCTGCCTAATTGATGATAAACATAGAAATAATACCCTATCTATTCAACAAATATCCATTGAAGCTTTGTTAATAATATAGTATTTTATTTAATATTAAGTTTTCAAAGATATCTAAAACACTGCTTGTGGCATCAAAGAATGTAGCATTTATTAGGGAAAGAAAGACAAGTAATTTCTTAAATGAGTCTTAAGGGCCTAATATAAGATTTACAAAAATGATGCACTGTACTATGAGAATTTAAAAGAGAAAGAACTAACATGGAGTTGGGGTCATTATAAAGCACTGTAGCCAGCTGCAAAACTTCAAACCTTTAAAGATGTGTCTTTCTGATGTGAAGGTAGAGAGAAAGGTCATTTCATTACATTAGAGGTATAGCTTGAGAAGAAAATGAACAATATTCATTACTTTTGGAGTAATTGTCTCATTTGACTCTGTAACAAATCTTTTATTATATAATTAATATGAATATCATGTTTATGGTATTTTATGAGTGTTCAACACTATTATTGACTAGGAACACAACAGTGCACAACACAGAAAAAGAATCCATTCTTTTAAGTTTAATTCAGTTTTAAAAAGATAAGTGATGTACAAAATGCAAATAGATAAATGACACGCAGTAAGGCTGTAAAACAAACAATAATAGTCACAAAAAACAGCAACATAGATTTATAAGAGATTTGTGCCCAAGTTAAGGACTCAAATGTTTTTTCTTTCTTGCTATTGTGTCTAACATATTTATAAGGTATTTCTTTGTTGCTTTGTATGTCCCTCCCCCACGGTATAACCCTTGTTTTCACTGTATTTGATGTTGGTATAATTTGTGGAGGGGAAGGGAAAAAACAAATTGTTTAAATAGGGATACAGGTGGATCCATTGCACCACTGAGATGTACAAGATCTTATGTCGAAAATGAACTATACATCTTTGGCAAGGGGGGGGGAGGGAGCCAGGGGCTGGGATATGGGAAGGGATGGGAAGGGGAAATAAAAGAGGAGGCAACAATGCTTGAAAGAAATGCACTCATTACCTTTCTCATGTAATTGTGACCCCTCTGTATGGTATTTTCACAATAAAAAAAAGAAATTTGTTTAAATAAAATATGAAGCCAAAACATTTAAGCAAGTATTATGTTAATACTCTTAATCATATATATATGTATATATATACACATATATATATGTGTATATATATATATATATATATATATATATATATATATATAAAGTTCTTCTGTCCCAGGTATAATAATATGTTCACAGATTCTTGGGATTTGATTACAGACATGTTTGGGAAAGGGCAGAAAAATTCTGCCTCCTACCCCTGTTCATTCTGGTTCTTTTAGCTAAAGAACCACATTTTGAGAACTAACATTAAAGAATACAGGAAAAGTACCAGAAAAAAATGACTAAAATTAATGCAATAGAAGTTACTATCAAGGAAAAGTTTACTTTGTATATGGTATAAAATTTTAGGTTGGTATTTAAACCAAATTATTGGATAATAGAATTAATTGTGATAGGGTCATTTTTGTTGTTGTTTCTGTTGAATGTGCCCAATTAGCCCACCAGTTAATGTAATACAGAAAAAGTGCATGGATTTATAGGCTATATTTCTAGTCAATAGATTTGTTATTAACAAATATAGAGATCTTTGGGGGATAACCTCTTTTATGCAAAATAATCAAAATTTATTAAAAATAATCAAAAGTCATAAGGAAACTGCCAAATCAATCATCCTACATGTTTTAGCAAACATGTGTACATAACAAGAATTGTCACAAGCCATTTTTAAAAGCATAAATTATTGATGTGTATATGTGGGAGGTGGTATTTGAGTCTGTATGATCTTTTTACTAAAACGTAAAAGACAACCAAACAAAGCGTCCCAATCAAATTAAAACAAAACAAATTCATGGGGGATCACAAAATGTTTGACTAAAGATAAGAGGAAGAATCTGAGCCAAAAATGTAAATGTTGAAATTGAAATTTAATCAGAATGATGTTAATTTTATCTACTAAGCTGAAAAAAGAGAATTTGCTAGTGGTGTATTGAGGCTATTTTAAAGATTAAATAAAATGTTTGTGTCCACTAAGATGGTAATAAGTGTGACAGGAAGCTGCACTAGATAAAGAAGTTATTTTTGGAGGAACTGAAACCCTTCGAGGCATTGAGGATGACCAGTAAAAAGCAAAACCCTAATCTAAATTGACCAATTCAGAATCCCTCACTACAGACCTACTGAGAAAAGAGATATGCTCACTTCCAGACTTAACGACACATGATGCAAAGTTGTCATCACAGATTAGAAAACTAAAACAGAAAAAGTTGAAGAAGATTAGAATGAAGAGAAGAAATTTAACACTGGGTCTAGAGACAAAGCTATCATAAAGTACCAGTCTCCAATATGGCATATATGCTGAAACTATAGCAATAATGAAAATGAATGTGACTCATAAGTTTAAGGGTAGGAAGGTGGTCTGAACAGTATTGATAGACACAGACAAATCATTTGATAAAAGCCAGTATGATTTATTATTTTTTAACTTGGCAACCAGAAAGAGAAATTTATTAATCTGATAAAGAACATCACCACAAAGCTGTAATTTAATATTTCATAGTGAAAAAAGTGTTCTCTTTTCTAAGTAGTATTAGCAAGAGTTTGTATATACATCATTTCCATGCAATATATTTTAATAACCACTTTAATAAGCACTTAAAACATTATCATTTATACTAGTGACAGAAAAAATGAATATTTAAATATAAATATAACAAGCTATTTGGCAAGATTTTTATGCTGAAAATATAAAACTAAACATATCATCATCTATGACTTGAAAGAATATTATCAACAGTAAATTCCCAAGAACTAATCCATAGATCTCAAACAATCAAGATAAAATTCTCAGCAGGTTTTTGTACACATTAACAAGTAGATTCTAAAATTTACATAAGGAAGAACAAAGAACTATACTAGTGAAACCAATTTAGAGAAAGACACAGTAGGGCAGGACTGTCCTAGGACTTAAGATGACAAATCATAATTTAGAAAGAGAAAGTATCAGTGGACAAACAGACTGATAGATTAAGTGAATATAAAAGTCTGGGAATAGATCTACTGAATTATCACTAATTTATTTTATTGAATTTCCATTGATTTAGTTATCTGGTTTTGCAATTCTTTTAAATGTCTTCAGTGGATATCTTTAATGGACGATTTCAAAGCAAGGATGGAGCAAATATTATTTTAGGAAGAATAAAGAGATTCTGTCAAATGTACAATGAAAAAGGCAGTTGTAGCTGAGGACACTAAATTCCTTAGGGGACAGCAATAGGTAAGTAACAAAAAGACCATTATATATTATGATGGGAGCATAAGGTGCAACTGTGGAGAGGGGAGCTGATAGGCTTTGACTGTGGTTTTGTGCCAAGAACACTAAAAGCATTTTTGGCATGGAACACAACAGTGAATTAACACAGATTTTTCCAGCCAGTGATCACCACAAATTGTGTGCAAGCATAGGCGTGTGAATACTGAGCATGAGTGAACTGAAAGAACTGAAGGAAGGGAGCTGAATGATAGACAATGGCTACCACTCATGTGAGAGATTATGTGATACAAATGCAACAGTAGAAGAGAAACTTGAGTGCAAGGAGAACAGATTTAAAAGAAAGTTTTTAACTGAGGTAATATATTATGTAGAGACTCAATAGATATGAACAATGGACAAGAAAGCAAGAAAATGACATCAAGTTTGTACGCCCAACAATATGTTCTTTTCTTTTTTTAATCAGCAAATCCATTACTAAGGAGTTAGGAGACACTGAAAAGAGTAGTAGTTGGGGGACATAAATGGAAAGAATATGTAATAACTAATTAAGCTTTAGACTTCACAACTATTTTAGGTATATGTGTGAGAAATATCAATTAAGTAGTTTATAACTAAGTTTGACAGTCATGAAGGAGATTCACTGAGAATACATAGGTTTAGCTTATACAGACAAAATATTTAGTCATTCATTCAGGAAATAAAGATGATCAAAAATGACACACAGGTAGGTAATTACATATGTGTTGTCATCAAAATGTGTACATCAATTCCAGGAAGATGGTTTTGAAGTCATAAAAACAGTACAACAAATGAAAAGGGCTCAGGCACTGGTGGCTCATGCCTGTAAACCTAGATACTCCAGAAGCAGAGAACTGAGGATTTTGAGGTTTGAAGTCAGCCCTGGAAGAAAAGTCCATGAGGCACTCATCTCCGATTAATCACCAAAAAAATCAGAAGTAGAATTGTGGCTCAAATGGTAGAGTGCTAGCCTTGACCAAAATAGCTCTGAGACAGGGCCCAGGCTCTGAGTTCAAGCCCCAGGAGTGGCCAGGGTACACACACACACACACACACACACACACACACACACACACACACACACACACACACACACACACACACACACACACACACACACACACACACACACACACACACACACACACACACACACACACACACGATAGGAAAACACATAGCTTGAGCTGTTCCTCTTATTTTCTCTAAAATTAAGGTGGAATTAAGGAAGAATTAATCAGAGATCATGTTTAGAAAGAAAGAGAATGGAGAATTTGCTGTAAGGTTTCAAGGACAATGAGTAGCTGAGATCCAAATATCTTGGACTTGGCAGTGTGGTTCAAGTGGTCAGCATCAGGTATGAGCAAACAAACGGAGAAAATATGAGGCCCTGAGTTCAAGAACTGGTACCGATAAGATGTTATAGATGTCATTGAGAGGCTTAATTGGAATAAAACCTAAAGAAATCTTTGAATTTTCCAATTGGATAATTACATATGAAGTTGAGATTTCCTTCCCATTGATTTGTGAGAATTTAGGTAACAAAATATGTGTGTAAACTGGCACTGTAGTGGCTATGTGGTACTTTCACAATGCTGGATTGGAGAGGCTGGAAAAGGGTAAGAAGAGATGTATTATAATGTGCATCTGTATTATATTTGTAGTAGAAAAGAAAAGTGACAGTATGTATTTTTAAAAGGATCAGGGGCATTATACTCATAAATTGAGGTTAAATGAAAATTTCTTTGTACAACTATCTAAGGATTTTTTAAAGATTTTGTTTTACATTATGTGTAAAAGATAGATTCTACATCAGCCAAATAAACAATACAATGGAAAAAACCTGAGAGCTTAAGAAGTAAAGTAGGTTGAAGGTAGAAATGTTTTGGGATAGTTAGGTACCTGAACATTCTAAAGTTGTGGTTGAACAAAGACTATTTCAGGGGAAAAAAAGACAATCCAGCCAAACATTTAGTTAGGAAATCTTTAACAGAAAAATGCTTATTTCTCAAATGTTACAGTTGTTAACCTATGTTCAAATCAGTGAAAACTGAAACGCATTACTTTGATTCTTAGCAAGAAAATTTAAATATTATGAAATAATCAAGTGTAGTAGTGAATGTGGACTTTTCCAATAAGTTTCAATTTATTGCTACTTTATACCCAGGTAACAGTTACTTTAATTAAATGTTCTGCAAAACAGGGCACATAAAATAGAAATATAGAGTTTGCAAACAATAATTTATTTACATCTTTCAAAGATACTCAGCTTAAATTATAATTGGGTTGTGGGTTATGAGTGAATTGTTTGAAGGAGGTTGTTCATTGGTTCTTAATTATAGTATTACATCTCTAAAATTGTTTGGAAAGATAATTTGCATTCATTTCTTGAATTACATGATTTAATATTCTTCTTTAACTACTGTTCAAAAATGCGATTGGGAAAATGCTGCCAAATTTTCTATTTCAGCAGATTTTAAATCACTCAACAATAACTGTGAGCGGATGCTGATACGCCAATAGAAAACAAAAATCATGCCTGAGCAGTAAAAGCATATTTAAGTCACCTTATTAATTAAAACATAAACAATCTGAAAAACTATAAAAAGAATGCTTAGCATCCAGTACCAGGAAATCACTAAAGACTGGCCAAGATTGTGAACTTTTACCTCATATTTCACAGAGTAATTTTTTTAAGAGTGATGACAAAGTATGTGCTTTGAAATTGAATGTAAAGTATAACATTTATGATGTTTTTTGTAATAGATTTATAAGCACAATAATCTAGTGTATTACCAAGATTCCTCTCAGGTTTATGCGTATTAAGATATTCCACAGTAGACTGCTGCAGAAAAAATGCCAACCAAACATATACCTAGTAATTCAATGGCTCATTTACATTTTTCATTAATGATGGCCTCATTTAAATATTGTTCACTACAAAAAATAATTACATACATGATAAATTATATCTGAGAGAGGATAGCAGTCTCATTTATAATAAGATTCATTTCCACATAATTCATTGCTGTGAAATGCCTATATAATTTTCATGAAAATTTGTTCTAAAATATCTGTTTAATTTTTAAAATATTCAAAATGTACTATACTCTGTAAAGACCTAAAATAATTCTGTGTATATATAATATATATTTAATATATATAAATGTATATATATGTATATAAAGCATCAGTCAAGTTACAAGTTAAATATTTATAGCTCCTCTTTTTGGTCTCGTCTGTCTTATATGGGAATAAAATAACTTTTAATTAATTCAGTCTATCATTAATAATTTATATTAAGTGGATTTTTATATACAGTGCAGATACAACTAAAGGAAGAATATTCTCTTGATTTTTTAAAATTTTTTATTGTTTGGATTTTATGAAATTGTCACTACACAGTCAACATACTTTTCAGTAAACTTGAAAAAGGACAGAAATGGAATAGGACATAGCCACTGTACACTAAGCCAGTTTTACAATCTAGTAACATTAAACATCTTTTGATATTTTATTCAACTATTCTTTTTTTTTTTTTGTCAGTCATGGGGCTTAAACTCTGGGCCTGGGCGCTGCCCTCAGCTCTTCAGCTCAAGGCGAGCACTCTACTGCTTGTGCCACAGTGCCACTTCCGGTTTTCTAGTGGTTTATTGGAGATAAGAGTCTCACAGACTTTCCTGCTTGGGCTGGCTTTGAACCTCGATCCTCAGATCTCAGCCTCCTGTGTAGCTAGGATTACAGGCGTGAGCCACTGCGCCTGGTTTATTCAACTATTCTATATATGCCCTTAGGCAATAGCCTGCTTTGGTCTCTCAGACAATTTGAGTATTCCTAATTAAGGGAAGTTGGGCAAATAATTTATCTGGATAATTCAGTTTCCTCAGATCTGAAGTAATATTGATAATAGTAACTTCCACATACCATTATTATAGAGATGGCATGCAATTCAGTGTCACATAAAGACAGTAAAAATGCCATCATTTCTATTACTGTTATTCTTTATAAAGTGTACTCCAGCAGTAAGTTGGGTCTATGTCAGGAAATTCTATTCATAATTTGATACTATTGATAAATTGATAATTAATAACTTCCACTACCATCCTTTTTAATTCACTTAAATAGTGCTCCTCACTCATTTGGCTTTTTAGTAAAGAGAAACAATGGTTACACTTTCTTCATTTTTGTGGTAGATAGAATATACCTATAAATCTGTTAAGTAAACACATTGGGTGGTATGCAAGTGTTATAACTTTAGTATAATCTATAAAGAGGTCAAATAGTTAATCATTTAGAAAGACTAGGTCAGAGCTGGGCATCAGTGGCTCATACCTGTAATCCTAGCTACTCAGGAGGCTGAGATCTGAGGATCATGGTTCAAAGCCAGCTAGGGCAAGAAACTCTGTAAGACTCTTATCTCCAATAAGAGTGTGGAGCTGTGGCTCAAGTGGTAGAGCACTCTCCTTGAGCTGAAGAGCTGAAGGATAGCGCCCAAGCCCAGAGTTCAAGCCTACAACTGACAGAAAGAGAAAAGAAAGAAAAGAAGGAAGGAAGGAAGGAAGGAAGGAAGGAAGGAAGGAAGGAAGGAAGGAAGGAAGGAAGGAAGGAAGGAAGGAAGGAAGGAAGGAAGGAAGGAAGGAAGGCAGGCAGGCAGGCAGGCAGGCAGGCAGGCAGGCAGGCAGGCAGGCAGGCAGGCAGACAGACAGGCAGGAAGACAGACAGACAGGCAGGCAGGCAGACAGACAGGCTAGGTCAAAGCCCAACAAAATCAACACCAAATGGGTACATCCAAGGAGGGGGATGTTAACAATGCCAGAGGGCTAGACAAATGAAGTGGGGGAAGAGAAGGGAATGAGTCAAGAATTCATTGTATATACTGCATGACTAAGGAAACTAAAGATCAGAATGGGTAGAATGAGGGTCAGAATGTTGTTGTGGGTGACACTGATCAAGATGCATTATAATCATAAATTGCTTTGTTATATGGCACGTCTTTCGTGTGACTACTTGAAGATATTTAAAACATTTACAAATGGGAAAGTCTACTGTAAATGCATAACTTAACTGACTGACAATACAGACTTAAAAACCTAGAATTTTATTTTTGGTCTTAGTGGACTACTGCTCTTACTTTGTAGACTGTAGACTAACTTGGCACTGTTCCTGGGCTCTTCAGCTCAAGGCTATTGCTCTACCACTATGAGCCACAGCACCTCTTCTGGTTTTTCTGGTAGTTGATTGGAGATAAGAGTCTCATGGACTTTCCTGCCAGGACTGGCTTTGAACCTCGATCCTCAGATCTCAGCCTCTTGAGAAGCTATAATTACAGGCAGGCAGCTTCCTAATCTTCTTGACTGTATCTCCTGACTGCTGGGATTATAATTTACCACTATGGCTTGTTACATTTTCTTAGTATAAATGTTATGCTTTGGACCTGAATATTTCCAAAGATTTATGTATTAAAGGCTCGGTCCTAAGACAATAATAGTAAACACAATAGTAATAATTTTTTGAAAAACAGATACATCCTCTCAATGTAAATTCATAATACTAATAGCTTAAATCCATTTTATTATTAGATAATTAGGAAAAACCCCAAAATCTCAGATAAAAGGGAAATTCTGGTGTAATTTAGATTATTCTTTTCATTTGACTATTTCTTTCTGTGTAGCTAGTACAAGCCTGCCTCTGTTATCTGCACTCAAAGTGAGTGACTTAGGCCTCACTCTTCTCCAAGCCTTCTATTTGTCATCTCTCTGGCAGTCTTTGTTTCTTTTGAAATACTGAATTAATGCATGGTGCTTCTCCTCTGTCTTGAGGTGATTCAGTGTAGGCCCTTTTATTGGCTGCTATACTGTTCTTGTTGCAGGCAACCTTTTGAAATCTGTCACAATAAGCTTCAGATTTTAGGAAGGATTGTTGTAGCATGGGATAAAAATGCATTCTCTCAAGGTGTAGTATGATGTAACTCCCTAGTATACAACATGAAATGTTCCCTTGGCAAGCAAAGCTGACATCATTACTGTTTAATTGCACTATGCTAATTTCCTATGTTGTAGATAATCTTCTTCTTTATATATTTTAATCAGTAGTAAGTTAAGAAAAAACTGTTCTTGAATGTAATTGGATAGGTTACACTAGTTTTATTTGGTTTGGTTTGGGGGTTTTGTTTGTTTGTTTGTTTGCAGTTGAAACAATTCCAAAATACCAGGTTCTTAAAACAACAGAAGTCTACTCTTAAGTGTCCATTTCTGCTGAAGAGTTGGATTTTCCTCATAACAGCTTTGGTGGCCACTGCAAGAGACACTAAATAAGTACTGTATAAAATGTAGCATCACTGACATTTTTTGGCCAAATCATGACACAAGGTCATACTTAACTTTAAGCGAAGGCTGAAGTACAGTCCCATGGTTTGTCCTGAAAGAGGTGAATAGGTAATAATGATGAACAACACTAATGTCTAATATAATTTTCAATTGTGTATATAAGAAATAAAAAGACATGTCATAATTTACAAACACTGTGTCAGTTTACTTAATGTATAGCTGGGAGACGAACAACACTGCAACTTTATGTTCAGCCTCTGGAAAATCAGAGCCTGAAAATGTTTTATGAAGCAAAAAATCAAGGCTAATTTTCAAGGAACTCTTAAGACATTAAATGTTTCAAAGGAGCAGGCCACCCAAATTTTAATTAAAGAGAGGTCAGCTGTAGAAGATAGCTTCCTGGTAGAACTAGCCCAGGGTGCCATGATCCTTGAAGAAAGCAGTCAGAGCAGAGTTTTAAGTATCAGAAACCAGAGAAAAGTTGGAAGTAGCTGCTGACATTGGAGACATAAAAGGCCATGCTATAGCACCAATTTCTCCTAATGAGGAAGATGCTCAGCAGAATGGTTATCTGAAACATTTAACTTTCTGGCCAGAGTCTAAAATGCATTTGATTGTTTCCAGAAATGGCATTGGCTTAGAAAGCATGATTATGCCAAATCTTAGTCCATCTCTCCTAAATTATCAGGATACTTTGGAACACTGCTTCTTACACAATCTTGGCATGGAAAAATTTCCCTCACATTCTTAGCAGAATATATATACATATATATATACATATATATATATATACATACATACATATATATATATACATATAAAGGCAGTGAAACTAATTATTCTTGATTAATTTATCTCATATCTATTTTTATTTAACTTTTACTAAAATTATGGTACCAACACCGCTGACCAAGATTTTCTCCAGGAAAATAAATCCAAATACTCTATATGATTGTGTATTGTCTCTTATGGCTAAATTTATGTTCCTATCATTCTGTTCAATATTTAAAATAATATATACCTTTCATATGTTTTTGAGATGATTATCATGTTTAGAAATTTCTTGGTTTTTAATTTTATTCATATAATATATTATTCACGCAGCAATACTAAATTTTGGGAGATAGAAAATCATATTTACCACCATAATTAATGATAAAATAATAATTGTACCTTGTTCATTTCTGAGTTCTGCAAACAGCCATACACAAAACATACTCAGGAAAATACTAGGCAGATAAATAAGTGAAGGAAGGAAAAGGAACTTAATACATATAAAAATAAGGAAATAATTGTTACTACTTAGTAAGTCTTTAGAAGTTAATCATGGTATTTCTGCGAAGGATGGTGATATAAATGCATATTTATATAAATATATCCAACTAAACTAAATTAACAAATATGACATAGATACTGAGAAATAGTCTTAAAATCAGTTGATAAATATTGAGAAATGTTATTCGATCCAGAGTAATTTGGTCCAAATTAAGAGTATAAATTGATAATGAAAAAGATGTATTCTCTAGCAAAAAGGGGACAGTATAGTAGGAAAATAGAAGAGTTGAATATAAAAAATCTCTTTCAGGTCTTCTAAATGGATAGGAAGAGTTAATATACCAATCAAAGGACTAATACTCAAAATATGATCCAGCAATTCCATTGCTTTGTATTTATCTAAAGAAAATCCAAACTAGGAATCAGTAAAGCCACTAGCACAATTATGTTCATTTCAGCACTATTCACAGTAGTCAAAATATGGAATCAGCCCAGATTCCCCTTAAATGAATGGATGAATGGAATAAGAAAATATGTGGCATATGTGTATAAAGTTTATTTCTCATTAGAAAGAATGTATTGTATTAATTGTAAGGAAATGGAAAAAAATGTTAAGAAAAGAGGAGTAGTGTAGTTGTAGAAGTGGAAGGGAAGGGATGGTTGGGGGAAAACAAAGGAGGAGGCAACAATGCTTGATAAGAAAAGTACTCATTACCTTGCTCATGTAATTGTAACCCCTTTGAACAGTATTGTCACAATAAATACTTAGTTAAAAAAAAAGAAAAGTCAGGCTAGAGAAACAAAGGATACATTTTTTTCTCTTATATATGGAAGCTAGATTTAGCTTATAAACTTATAAGCAAATATGTCGGATATGCAAGTGTATTAACTGTGTTAACTGAAATACAGCATACTCAAGGGAAATTTCAAGTTGTGTAGTTCTTGTACATCTCATTGTTACAATGGGTCCACCTATATCCCTAGTTAAATGATTTGTTTTTTCCCTTCCCCTCCACAAATTATACCAACATCAAATACAGTGAAAACAGGGGTTATACCGTCGGGGAGGAACATACAAAGCAACAAAGAAATCATCTTATAAATATGTTAGAAACAATCGCATGAAAGAAAAAACAAACATTTGAATACTTATCTTGGGGTTCATTTCCCTAACATCAACTTATCTGACCTTTTCTGCTTGACTCAGACATACACTGGTTATCACAAATAAGGAAAACCATGGGACCTTTGTTTCTTTGGGCCTGGCTTACTTCACTTAATTTTTTCCAAATCTTTCCAGTTCCTAACAAATGGGGCAATGTCGAAAAACGAACTTTACAGCTTTGGTGGGGGCGGGGTGGGGGCAGGGGGAGGAGGATCGGGTGAGGGGGTAGTAGGAAGTGATGGGAAGAGGAAACAAAGGAGGAGGCAACAATGCTTGATAAAAAATGTACTTCTCTGCTCTTTTCTAGCTCTCTCTGCTAACTATCTCCCTCTCTGTTCCTCTCTCTCTCTCTCTCTCTCTCTCTCTCTCTCTCTCTGTTCCTCTCTGCTCTCTCTCTGCTCTTTTCTAGCTCTTTCCTCTCTTTCCCAGCTCTCTCTCATTCCCAAGCCTTTCCTAGCCACGTGGAGTGCCAACCTTGCCTGTCCCAGCAAGTCTACTGAATAAATCTGCCCATTACCTGAATACCACGTGTGTCCTGGTGTTAAAGTCAGGATAGCTGGGATTCCTCTCTGTTTTGTTTCCTCTTTTTCTGTTTGTTTTTCCCTTTTTGCTCTGAGGAATACCCTCAGTTCTGACGGCCTTTTGCGAACCAGTCTGTTCCTCTCTGCTCTCTCTCTGTTCTTTTCTAGTTCTCTCTATCTCTCTCACTGCTCTTTTCTAGCTCTCTCTGTTCCTCTCTGCTCTCTCTCTGTTCTTTTCTTGCTCTCTCTGCTCTTTTCTAGCTCTTTCCTCTCTTTCCTAGCTCTCTCTCTTTCCCAGCCACGTGGAGTGCCAACCTTGCCTGGTCCCAGCAGCAGATCTACTGAATAAACCTACCCCTTACCTGAATACCACGTGCGTGCTGGTTGCTGTTCTTACTCGGCTACCTCTTTTTAAAAAACACGCAGTTCTTACTCAGCTACCTCTTTTTAAAAACGTAACATAAATGGTGCCGTGACTCGGATAAAGGCTTAAAGTCAGGATAGCTGAGATTCCTCTGTTTTTTTCCCTCTTTTTTTCTTTTTTTTTGTTCTTCCCTCTTTGCTCTGAGGAATACCCACAGTTCTGATGGCCTTTTGCGAACCAGTCTGTCTGTGGCGGAAACAGCGCAACGATACCATTGCTGCCTTCACATCCACGTCCACACTACTTCTCTACTCTGCCCCTCAATGCTAGTGAGACTTCTCCTGACTTCATCTAAGGATTCAAAGCCACCAAGGGACAGCTGCTGCTCACTGCCTTCTCTGGGAGGGGACCAAATTCCAGCCTTTTACCCCTATTGTCGACGCCCCTTGTCAGCAGGAAGTAGCCAGAGAGAATCCTCGCCCTATTTCATGATTATTAAAAGGCTGGAATGTAAGGTCCGCTCCTGGATGGCCAGCAGACTCCACCCTCCTCGCAGCCAAGTCTCCACCCAGTACCTGCGTTACCTAGGCAACTGGGACACCTGGAAGAGGTCACATCTGCATCCACTGAGGTCACATCTGAATTTGATGTGGCCACACCCTTCTCCGCCCATACCCTAGATAAGGCCTAGCACAGGCCCAGACGCTCTCTCTGTTCTATTCTAGCTCTCTCGGCTGACTATCTCCCTCTCTGTTTCTCTCTCTCTCTCTGTTCCTCTCTGCTCTCTCTGCTCTTTTCTAGCTCTTTCCTCTCCCAGCTCTCTCTCATTCCCAAGCCTTTCCCAGCCACGTGGAGTACCAACCTTGCCTAGTCCCAGCAGATCTACTGAATAAACCTGCCCATTACCTGAAAAAAAAAAAAAAAAAAAAAAAAAGAAATGTACTTGTTATCTTGCCCTCTGTACGGTATTTTCACAATAAAAAATATTGTAGTTCTTTAGAAAAGCAAAGTCCAAGTTCAACAATATAAACACTAGGAAACTTTAAAGGTTGGGATGGGGTCTTGAAAAGAAGGTATAGATGAATAAAGAGGAATAGGGAAAAATATAGTCAATAATTCAATTAAGAAAAGTGAGGGAAGGGGTGGGTTAGGAGGAGTGAATGAGAATGTTGAAGGGGATGACAATGATCAAGATACATTGTATTCTTGCTTTGTTAAATGGCAACTCCTTTGTACAGCTACTTAACGATAATAAAAATACTTTTTAAAATAAAATAAAAATATATAAATAAAATCGACCGACTTTCAACATATAAAAATAAAAATGTAATGTGACTGAAGATAAAGATTAGAAAACAGGGTCAAGAGTCTATATAGGTTGAAAACTAGAAAATTACAATGACAAAGAAATAAACCAAGCCTCAGAGTCCTATGGGACATTGTCAAAATAACATACTCTTCATGAGGCTTCCAAATAGAAAGGAGAATAAAACAGGTAGAGCGCAAAACAGGTAAATAATTATTTAAAAAACAGCTTCTGGTACCTGTGGTTATACCTCACAGTACATTATAGAATCTAGGAGTTTAACAAACTCTAAGTAGGGTTGACACAAAAGAGTCTAGACCTGGACAAGTCAATTCATCAAAAGCCAAAGCTAAGGAAAGCATCTTAGAAGCAATGAAAACCACTGGTCATATAAAAGGAATTCTTATCACATTTATAGCTGATTCTTATAAGCAATAATACAGTTAGAAAACAATGGGATGAGATATAGTCAAGGGCTGAGAGATACTGTCAATGTAAAATTCTATATCTAGATAAACATGACACAGGAAAAATTACTGTGTTTCCTTATCAATACTAAGATATTTTTTGTTATAGAGTTTATCCTTCATTATTTGGTTTAAGAAATAATTCGGGCTGAAATTCAGAGAAATAATAAACAGTTACATGAATATACAGGGGAAAAATACAACGTAGTAACCAATATAAATACATACGTAAACAGAAAAGAAAATAATGTTGTATATGAAGTTCTTTTCTTCCAAAAGTGTTTTAAATGATTATTGTATGAGAAATTACAAAGTTGTATTGACTAATCTCCACTGTTTAATAATATACCTTTGTGACATGTCTACAAAGAGAAAGATGAGAAGATAGAATGAGATTTGATAATACATTCTCAATGCTGCTGAAGTTTAATTAGTGTTAATATGGAGTGCATTGTTTTAAATTACATTGCTGACTATAATCATAAGGACAGGTGATTAGAAAAGGTGTTAAAAAGTTAAACAACAAGGAAATTGATATGGCAAACTATAAAACACAGTTTAATTCAATTGAAGGTAATATGGAAGACATAATAAAAGAAATGAGACTTGGAGAAAACAGCAAATCGCAGACATAAGCCTCATCTTATCAGTAATTACAATTAATGTGAATGGATAAAGTACCCCAGCTAAAAGACTGAAATGTGCTGATGGATCAAAACATATGAACAAAATATGCACTATCTACAAAAGGCACACTTTATATTGATAGAGCCAAATAAATTGACAAGGTATTTTTCTTGACTGGTATTTCTAGAGTTCGAACTCAGGGCTTCATGCTCAGTAAATGATCTGCTTTTTGAGCTAGTACTCCAGCACTTTTGGCTTTAGTTGGTTTTTCAAATATGCTCTCTGGGGTGTTGTCTAGGCTGATCTGGACCATGATCCTCTTATTTATACCTCCTATATAGCTTGAATAACAGGTATGTGCCACCACATCCAGCTTTGTTGAGATAGAATGCAACTAACCTTTCATTCTGGCTGACTTTCAATTGTGATTCTTCTAATCTTTACCTCCTGAGTAGAAAGGATTATAGAAATGAGGTACTTTACCCAGCTTTTTATAAGAAAGATAGTCCCTTACAACCAGAAAATCAATACAGCAGGCACACTAAAGTCAGGGGGAACATACTCCAGTACATACAAAAAATGCTCAAGGATAGATAGTGTTACTAATTCTATTGAACATCTGAAATATTCCTTGTAATCCTCCAAAAACAATTCTACAAAAAGGAAAAACTATCTCTCAAGCCATCATATAAGATATTCTTTTTTTTGGAGGGGTCCAGTCGTAGGGCCTGAACTCTGGGCCTGGGCGCTGTCCCTCAGCTCTTCAGCTCAAGGCTAGAGCTCTACCACTTGAGCCACAGCGCCACTTCCAGCTTTTTTTCCCTCTGCTTATGTGGTGCTGAGGAATTGAACCCAGGGCCTCATGCATGCAAGGCAAGTGCTCTACCACTGAGCCACCTTCTCAGCCCCAAGATATTCTTATTACAACCAAACACTACATTAAAAAAATATCTAGAAGCCAGGCAAGTGGTCAAACCTGTAATCCTAGTATTTAGGAGATAGATAGGAGCATCAGGCTTCTAGATCAAGTTTAGACTAGGCAAAGAGTAGGCAAAACTTCATCTTAACAAATAGGCTAGACTAGGTGGCATGAGCCTAGTGAATGATCTCATTCACCAAGGAGGTTATAGGTAGGAAGATTATGGTCTGAGGACAGTTCTGAAAAAAAGCAAATGAGATCTCATCAAAACATAACTACAGCATGAATAGGTACCAGTAGCTCTGGCCTATAAATTCTAGCTAGTCAGAAGGCTGAGATCTGAGGGTTGCAAATAGAAGCCAGTATGGGTAGAGAAGTCTCTGAAAATCATCTCACTAAAAAACAAAATGCCAGAAGTAGAGCTGTGGCTAAAGTGGCTGAGCAATAGCACTGAGTGGAAAAAACTCAGAGACAATGCCCAGCCCTGAGTTCAAGCCCCAGGTCTGGTACAAAATAAAATAACTAAAGAAAAAAAAAGCATCTTAACCATAGCACAAATTATAGAATGCTTATCCAGCAAACACTCTGAGTTCAAACTCAAGTACAACAATAACAACAACAGCAACAATAATAATACTAATAGTAATAATAAATAGAAAAAGAAAAGAAAAAAATGTACATGTGTCCACGACACACTCCTGGAATCCTAGCTTCTCAGGAGCCTGAGATTTGAGAATAATCATTTGAAGCCATCTGAGGCAGGAAAGTTCAAAGACTGTTATCTTTAATCAGCAAAGAAAGCCAGAATTGGAATTGTGTCTCAAATGGTAGAGTAGCCTTGATAGGAAGATCTAAGGGACAGTATCCAGTCTCTGAGTTCGAGACTCAGTATCAGAACAAAAAAAAAAAAAAAGAAAGAAAGAAAATGAGAATGAGATAGGAAAGGGGTAGTGTGAAAACAACAAAGGAAGAAGCAACAATACTCAACAAGATATGTACTCACTCCCTTACTCGTGTAACTGTAATCCCTCTGTACAGCATCTTTATAATAAATAAAATAAAAAAGAACTAGAGACCAATATCCAATATTCATATTAACACAAAATTTTCACTAAAATCAAACAAAGCTATCTATCAAAAGAACCTTATAGAACAACAAGGTAGAATTTATCCCTAATATGAAAGGCAGATATGACATTTATTTAAAACATGGTATTTATAAAATAATGATAAGAGTTACATAATAATCACTTTTAGGGGCTGAGAAGGTGGCTCAGTGGTAGAGCGCTTGCCTTGCATGCCTGAGGCCCTGGGTTCGATTCCTCAGCACCACATAAGCAAAAAGAAAAAAGCCAGAAGTGGCGCTGTGGCTCAAGTGGTAGAGTGCTAGCCTTGAGCTGAAGAGCTGAGTGACAGTGCCCAGGCCCAGAGTTCAGGCTCCACAACCGGACCCCCCCAAAAAAATCACTTTTAGTTGAAGCTGATAAAACAATTGATACATTATTTTAGTGTTTTATGAAAACCAAAGAAAAAAATACAACTGTTCAACTGGGGTACAATATTTAATACAATTTCTCCAAAGATAATATACAGAATGAGTATATGAAGAGATACTTGCATTATTAGTGTTTAGAAAAACTCAATTAAAAGCAACAATGAAACACCACTTTTATTTCTTGTGTGGAACATACCATTATGTCCGGTCTCCTGAACTTTTGCCCCATGTATTCAAAACATGATCCTGTTCATCTCCAATTGTTAGTACCTAAAACTACAAGCATGTGCAACCAGTACCCAGTTTTTTATCTTTTTTTTTTTTTTTGGTCGGTTGTGGGGTATGAACTCTGGGCCTGGGCCCTGTCCCCCAGCTCTTCAGTTTAAGGCTAGTGCTCTACCACTTGAGCCACAGCACCACTTCTGGTTTTTGGTTTTGTTTTGTTTTTGCTTATGTGGTGCTGAAGAATCGAACCCAGGGCCTTCATACATAGGAAAGCAATCTACCACTGAGCCACCTTCCCAGCCAGCTTTTCATCTTTATTTTGTTCATAATCTCCACATTTTAAAACCAAAAATATATTTTATAATTTGAAGACAGTTGTTTTGAAATGAATATGCTGTTGAAAACTAAAATATATCAATTATAAAAATTACTTAAAACCAGGGTTGGGAAGGTGGCTCAGTGGTAGAGTGCTTGCCCTGCATTCATGAGGCTCTGGGTTTGATTCCTCAGCACCACATAAGCAGAAAAAGCCAGAAGTGGCGATGTGGCTCAAGTGGTAGAATGCTCACCTTAAGATGAAGAGCTGAGGGACAGCACCCAGGCCCAGAGTTCAGGCCCCACGACTGGCCAAAAAAAAAAAAAAAATTACTTAAAACCATGTGTTGCATTCAAAATACAACCCTTACAAATATATGCAAGCAATGAGACTATGTTGGTAAGTTAGCATAGACCTCTTACAATTTCTTTCCATTTCCTAATTTATATATGGTTATTTCTGATTCCAACATACATTTAAAAATTTTTATGATAGAAACACCTACCAAAGTCAAAGTTGATGACATTTGTGAATTTAGAATTAGTCTTTTCTGACAGAAAACTATGATTCCATGAATAAGGATCTGTATTTCCAATAAGAAAATTAATATACATTAGATTTCCTAACATATACAGCATGTGATTTGTCACAATTTTTGTATACTTGTATGTTTCTGTATTCTATCTGTTGCTTAAAAATTCTATGTTTAAATATGGTGCTATTCACTTTTTGCATTTAATATTATAGATTTTATTGTTTTAATTGAATTGAAGAAAATCATACAACATGGAAAATACACATACCAAAGTGGACTAAGTTAAATTAAGGGAACACTCTCCTTGTAGACATTCAGAAATAATAGTACCAAAGATGGGAAGTAAAGTGTTAAAGGTTTCCTGGCTAAAACCATTCTGGCTTATATTACTATTATCATTATTTATATTATTTTTATGTTTTACTCTGCACAATGGATGCTTTTGCATTTTCAGCTGGCTACATTTTTTATTTTGAACCATTTAATGATAAGTTGCTGTTGGCTGAATTTAATAGTTTCTTGAGAAAATGTGGTTGTATCTCTAGATTCACAATATCACACTAAACCAGATTTAGCATTTTATTATAGAAAGAATGCAGTCAGGAGTCACATATCTGAGACCATTTTGAAACAGGACAGAAAAAGCCCAGAAGTAAAATGCTGATGTGAAGAGACAATTTATTTCTTCTGCTGGACTGCATTTAAAATAAGAGTATATTTAACCAAGAAAAGAACAGATGGACTGTGTTTATAATAGTCAGAGATAAATGGTGTATTATTCAGTTCTTCTATTAATTTATTTTTATTGCTCCCAATGCTGAAAAAGTGTACCGTTACACATAGGTGACTTAAATGAAAAAAAAAATCATACACCCTGTGGTAATGCATGATTTATAAAGAATTGTTTACTTCAAGTTAACTTTGAAGTCTTATCTCTTTGGATATTTCCTATTGAACTTGGCCTCAGGGCAAAACATTGTACCAGATTTTAACATAATGTTTGCTAGAGTTCATTGTTGAAAGGAACAGCCACTAAATGCCATCTCCATAATGTCTTTGGAATAGCCATGCTGTATATAACCATCCATTAAGCAGGAGAGAGATAGCCAAGATACATAAAGCATAAATCATCATATATGTAAAACTGACTATGAATGAATAAGAAAGAGTAGACTAAATTATTTCACTTAGATATATATTGGTTATTTTTCTTTTTTTAAGTTAGCCTAGGTATATTTAAGTTGACTCAACAGTAAAAGTGGAATGAATTGTGCATTTGAAAAGCTGCTCTTTGGCTTCTATACTGGCCTGTAAAATCTTAATTTGTGTTCGTTTTTTATTATTTCCAGGCCCTCATCACTTAAAATGGTGTCAGAGATGTTGATATAGAAGGCTATAGTAGAAATAATGCATCCATGCATTGATCATTTCTACCAGAGAAAGGTAAGTCTAGAGATGATTTATAGATTTTAAAAAAACAGACTTCATACACTGGCCTTGTGCAATAAGATTAGCATGAACTAATTATGTATAAATACTTTTGCTTAGTGTTGTATAATGCTAGTATTAGCTAATCCTTGTATGATTGAGAGTATGTGTATGAACTCACTTGTAGCTAAGCAAGTTAAACATTTTAATTTCTTTTCTCACATGTAAGACAGGGAGAACACCTTCTGATATAAGCATATGTAAATTCAGATTCTACACATAAGTGGAAACATATAATATTTGCATCGTGAGGCTTAACTTATTTCATGTAACCTAATGTTCTATGCATTCATTTGTATTGTTTCAAAGGACAAGTTTTCTATTTTTGTAAAGACTAAAGAGTACATATTGGGCATCAATACCAAACTTTAATGAATTTATCTACATTAGATTGTATTTTTCATTTTTCCTCGGAAAAATGTTTAAATGCTTAAATGTTCAGAGAATTTACACTGTTTTCTCAATTAACAAAAATGCTCTAGAATTATTTATAAATCTGTAGTAATTGTAATAACCCTAATTAAGACTCATTTGGCATTTGTTATCTTAGATTCATTACTATTCCACACAGAATTCATTTTATTTGCATCTAACTTTTATGCTAGAAATCATACCAACTTGACTATTATCTATCTAACCTACAAAATGGAAAATGACATTTTCAAAGATAATCCTTTTCAAGTTATATTTGTTCAAATATACAAACAAATCTATTCAACCCATATTTAAGTATCTTTAAAAGAAGTACAAGTTGTCATGCCCAAAACGAGCTTTACAACATCCGTGCGGGGGGCCGGGGGCGGGGAGAAGGAGGGGGAAGGAGAAGGATTGGGATTGGGGGGGAGGGGGGAGGCTGGGAAGGGATGTGAAGGGTAAACCAAAGGAGGAGGCTGCAATGCTTGGTAAGAAATGTATGCATTATCCTGCCCATGTAATTGTAACCCCTCTGTACAGTATGTTCACAAATAAAATAAAATTAAATTAAAAAAAAACAAAAGTAATAAATTGTTGGGCAGCTTATTTACCAATTTCTTCACATGGTTGTCTTATCACCTTTGAGCTTACCAACTTTCACACTCAGTTTAAGAGTAGAATTCATGATATTAAGGTGGCACTACTCCAGGTAAGTATGGTAGTGAACACCTGTAATTACAGCTACTAAAGAGGCCAGAGGCAAGGGGGATTGTGAGTTTGATACCAGTCCTAACAAATGTAACAAGACCTTTTCTTGAAAATGAAATAAGAAAGGAAACTTTGGGAGGATGATTCAACTGGTAAAGCACCTGCATATCATAATTAAGACACTGTGTTTAATCCCCAGTACAAAAAACAAAACCAAAAAAAATTTCACAGATGGAGCTTTTCTGAACCTTAGAATCGTGCGATACTTGAGTGTATGCTGTCTGTCATATGAGCACCTAATCCACAATCTTCATGATAGTTGTGGTAGTAAGCAAAGTATAGTGCAGACCATTATTCTTCTACTCAATTCCTCATGGAAAAATAATTAAAAATCTGGGATGCATCTTACCACATTTTACTGGTATAGATGACAAAAGTTATCTTCTTAAAGTTTCAAATTATTAAGTGATTGCCAATATGTCATTGAAAAACATAAAAAATGAATATAAAACAGAGTAATATTAAAACCACTGAATACAAGTTGCAGGACAATCAGTTTCAACTACAGATAGAGATTGCTCTTCTAGGAGTCAATGATGACCAATGATGAGAATCTTCCTTAAGTATTTAATTCCCTGTCACTGAGATGCCTAAGCATCTGACAGACATATACATGTCTGAATCCCTGAAGGAATGCTCAAAAACCTTTCTGTCCCAGCACTGAAATGTTGTGAGATCTTCCTAGAATATCTATTCACTGTTGAATCCATAGTGAGAGTACAGACACTAAACCAAGCACTTATGGGGTATTTGTTGTGATAACAGAATTAAAAACAAAGAATGATACTTATGAAATGAAGGTGATGTTTAATTCTTATATTTGTCTGGCAACTTATTGTTATTACCATTTTTTAGGAAGGAAAGAAAACTGGAACTCAGTGAAGTTAAATGGTTCAGCTATGACCATATAATAAGGGAAGAATTAGTCCAGATATAAAACCTAGTCAAATCCCTCATCCATCCCATCATATGATTATGATTGAAAAATGGGTTATCTAAATTTTGTTGGAAGTACTTTCCTGAGTTTCTTTCAAAGTCAAAATCACAGGAATTATTTAATATTCAGTGAAAATCTGTCTGAAAATATTTTATCTATATCTTGATTTAACTTCCTCAGGAATTCTGTGCTATAAAGCAGCACTTGGTGTAGCATTATCATTAAAACTAGCCTCTGGGAAAGGCCGCTGCCTGTTTACTGTGATATAACACTCTGTGGCATTATGCTCTAGACAGAATCCATTTCAGAAAGGGTCAGTCTCATTTGTGCAGACCCTCAGGGAAGCCAGGAGAATTGGAATTGCTGATCTGTCTGCCTTGCTCTCATCCTCATTATGTGAATCAAGAATTCAGGGTTCTCCTAAATGTGCAGCTTAAAGGCTTCCTGTGGATCAGAGTTTGTAAACTGTGGATTACATTTTGTATTATCTAGTTAACACCATGCAAGGACGGTTTTTCAACCTCACTTGTGGGACAAGATACAGTAATTTGTACCCCTTAAAAAAACAGCTGTACAACCTTTCTGCTCCTGTGAGGCAGGACCAAAACTGCCATCATCCCTATTCCTCATCTCTGAAGAGGAAAGATTAAGAAAAGAAAAACAAAACAAAAACCTAGAAGCAAAGGCAAGCATCAGTGGTTCAAGTTATAATGCTAGTGACAGAGGAGGCCGAGATCTTGAGGACTAATGGACTAGGCTAGGCAAAACAGGCTGTGAGACTCAAACAAAAAGTAAGTTAAAAAAATAAATCCAGCCTGGAGGTTTGGCTCACCTGGTAGAGTTCCAACCATGAGCAAGAATGCTGAGAAGCTTGAAGCCCAGGAACCAGCATTTTTCCAGCAGAGAAACCAAATGAGTTTAAAATAGAAGGTTTGGCATAATTATGGAAAAGAAAGGCCACTATAAATGAAGTCTAAAGAAATAAGATGATTCCATCAAAAAGAATGACACCACCAGGCACTGGTGGCTCATGCCTGTAATCCTAGCTATTCAGGAGGCTGAGATCTGAGGATCACTGTTCAAAGCCAGCCCAGGCAGGAAAGTCCATGAGACCCTTATCTCCAATAGACCACTAGAAAACCTGAAGTGGCGCTGTGGCTCAAGAAGTAGAGAGCTCACCTTGAGCTGAAGAGCGCAGGGACAGTGCCCAAGCCCAGAGTTCAACCCCACAACCGACCCCCCCCATCCCCCAAAAAATGACACCACCCCATTTGTAAGAAAATGGAAAGACTTGGAAAAAATAGTATTAAGTGAAGTAAGTCAGACCCAAAAAAACATAGGTCCATGGTTTCACTTATTTGCAACAATTATTATACGTATAGGATAATCTTAGCAGATGAGCAGAATAGCTCAATAGTTACGTACATATGACCATATAAGATGATGCTAAGTGTAATGAACTCCAAGACATGGACACAAGAGGTTTTTCTTTGTTGTTGTTGTTGTTTAATGTATATGACTTTTTGGGGTTTTTTGTATGTCCTATCTCCCATGGTATATCCCCTGTTGTCACTGTATTTGAATTTGTTGTTGTATATACATTTATCTGAATCAGGGAAGGGAAAAGGAACAACAGTATGGTGAGAAAAAGGACAAGAGAGAGGAAGAAATGCAACAGTGATATTCACAAGACAACATGTTGGAAATGATCTATACAACTTAGGGGTGGGGTGGGGGAACGTAGGAGAAAAATGAGGGAAGGGGTAACAAGTTGGAAAATAAATGTACTTATTACCTTACTTAGGTAACTGTAACCCATCTGTAAATCATCTTGACAATAAAAAAATTGATTAGCAAAGTGGACAGAGACCAGATCATTTAAGGCTTTGCATATCCATATAAAGAATGTGGTGTAGCTGGGCATCAGTGGCTCACGCCTGTAATCCTAGCTACTTAGGAGGCTGAGATCTGAGGATCATGGTTCAAAGCCAGCCCGGGCAGAAAAGTCTGTGAGACTCTTAAAAAAAAGTTTTTATTGTGAAAATACTGTACAGAAGAGTTACAATCACGTGAGCAAGTTACTGAATACATTTCTTATCAAGGATTGTTGCTCCTCCTTTTTCCCCTACCATCCCTTCCCTCTCACCTACACAATTATATTCCTCCCCCACCCACCTGCCCCCTCGCCTAAATTGTAAAGTTCGTTTTTAGACATAGCATCTTTTACATCTCATTGCTGCAATGGGTCCATCTGTATCCCTATTTAAACAATTTGTTTTTTCTCTTCTGCTCCCCAATTTCTATGAACATCAAATACAGTGAAAACAGGCGTTATACCGTGGGGGACGAACACTCAAAGAAAGAAAACAAAATCACATGATACCTTATAAATACGTTAGAAACAATAGCAAGAGAGAAAAAACATCATCTTATCTGACCTTTTCTGCTTGTCCCAGACATATATTAGTTATTGAAAATAAGGGAAACCATGGAATCTATGTTTCTTTGGACCTGGTTAACTTCACTTAAGAGAATTTTTTCCAAGTCTTTCCATTTCCTAACAAATGGGGCAATGTCATTCTTTCTGATGGAGGCATAGAATTCCATTGTGTATATATACCACATTTTCTTGATCCATTCATCTGCTGAGGGGCATCTGGGTTGGTTCCATATCTTAGCTATGGTAAATAATGCTTGTGATAAACATAGTTGTGCTGGTAGCTTTAGTATTGTCTTGTTTGTGATTATTTGGGTAAATGCCCAAAAGTGGGATTGCTGGGTCATGGGGGAGCTCTATGTGGAGTCTTTTGAGGAACCTCCATACTACTTTCCAAAGTGGTTGAACAAGTTCAACCTTGAGACTCTTATCTCCAATAAACTACCCGAAAACTGGAAGTGGTGCTGTGGCTCAAGGGTACAGCGCTAGCCTTGAGCTGAAGCGTGCAAGGACAGCGCCCAGGCCCAGAGTTCAAGCCCCACGACCAACCTCCCCCCCCAAAAAAAATGTGGTGTTATTATAAGTGTAATGAGAAATTATTGATGGTTTTAAAATAGAAACACTATGACTCCTCATTTGCTGGATTTTTAAAAAATAAGATTTCTTGTAGTAAATTACATATTTTTTTATTAGAGACAGATCAACAACTGGGAGATCTGATAGAAAGTCATTGCAATAGATGCTTCAAAGAGATGTTAGCTGCTTGGCTTCCAGTGGCCACAGATAAACAAAATGCAGTACAGATTGGAGTAGAGTCACAAGAACTTGCTCACATTTTAGATATCAGGAAGGAAAGCAGAGAATAATGAGGAAAGCCTTTCAACTCTCTAGCAATATGCACTTAATGGAGGAGTATGCATCACAGAAATTAAGAATTATTCTCCCATTAGTGTTGACTGAGCTTCTGCTTTTAGAATTTGAACAATGTCAACATTTACTCAGTGACACAGTAAAGACAGGTCTGACATGAGACTATGTTAAGCTCATGTCAATTCTGTAATTTTTCTTTGCAATCCACACAGAGATGCCTAGTGTGCACTTGAATGCAGTTGTCTCAGTCAATCACTACAGCCTCAGAATGGGAAAAGAACAAATATAGGACACTGGAATAAATTAGGACTCTGGCTAGAGGGGAGGGGAAAAAAAGCACCTAATGCATAAGCACAGTGAGAGTCTTCACTAATCTATTACAGGATAAATGAGAAAGAATGAGAAATGAGAATAATGTGTCAATGAAATACTGTGCAAGTTTAGCAAAATATACCTTAATTTTCTATGCATTAGAATACTGCACAATATATGACAATAAACTTTTCACAAAGAACAGCGGAGGTCATTTGTACAAGATGTCATACACTCATTTAAACATAGTGTTTATTGTAGACCTTAGCATTATATGTATATGAAAATAAATTGTTCTCTATATGAAGGATAATTAAGTAAATTAGTAAATGTAAACAACTGAAAAATTATACTTCTCATGTTTTAGCTTGCTAAATATGTTTAGTCTCATATAACAAAATATGTTAAATGGAGTAATATGTAGGCAATGGAAGTTTATTTTTTAAGTAAATGAATTAGAGTACAAAAATACCATAGAAAGAATCAACAAAACAGAGTTGGTTCCTTGAAAAATTTACAAAATTGAAAGACCCTAAGCAAATCTTATCAGAAAAATAAGAGAACACACCCAAATAAACTCAGAGATGAGAATGGAAACATCACCACAGAAATAAGATTCAGAATAATGTAAAACTTCTCAAACTTTTATGCTAATAAGTTTGAGAATCTGGATGAAATGGACAAATTTCTAGCAAATATTGACATGCCAAAACTAAACCAATATGATTTAAACCAACTTAACAGATCCATAACAAGCATCAAAATAGAAACAACAATAAGAGACCTCCCATCCAAGAAAATTCCAGGACCAGATAGACTTACAGCTGAATTTTACAAAGCCTTCAAAGCAGGGCTTACACCAATACTCCTCTAATTATTCAATGAAATTGAAGGTGAAAGTTCACTACCAAACTCTTTCTATGAAGCCATCACAACCATCATGGCAAAACCAGGCAGGGACTCATCAAAGAAAGAGAATTATAGACCCATTTCTTTGATGAACATCGATGCAAAATTTTTCAACAAAATTTTGGTCAATCGACTTCAACAACTTATCAAAAATAGCATACACCATGATCAAACAGGATTCATTTCAGGGATGCAAAGCTGGTTCAATATACACAAATCAATTAATAAAATTCATCACATCAAAAAGAGCAAGGATAATAACCACATGGTTATCTCAATAGATGCAGAAAAATAATTTGACAAGATGGAAGCTCTAGAGACATTAGGAATCCATGGAACATTCCTCAATATAACAAACCTACAGCCAGCATTATACTTAATGGCAAAAAGCTAAAGCCATTTCCTCTAAACTCAGGAACAAGACAAGGATGTCCATGCTCTCCACTTCTCTTCAAGTTAGTATTAGAATGCCTAGTCACAGCAATAAAACAAGATGCAAACATAAAAGGGATCCAAATAGGGAAAGGTGAAGTAAAACTCTCCCTCTTTGCAGATGATATGACCTTGTTTTTAAAAAATCCCACGAACTCCACTCCCAAATTACTCAAGCTGATTCAAAACTTTGGCAAAGAAGCAGGGTATAAAATTAATCCTCAAAATTCAATGGCTTTTCTGTATGCCAACAATGAGAAGAGCGTGGCTGAAATCAGGAAAGCAACTCCTTTTGTAATAGCCCCACAAAAATAAAATACCTAGGAATTAATTTAATAAAGTAATAAATAACCTCTATGATGGATGAAGACTTTAGAAACCTGAAAAAGGAAATCAAAGCAGAACTTAGGAAGTGGAAAAATCTTCCATGCTCCTGGATTGAAAGGATCAACATCGTGAAAATGGTAATAACTTCCCAAGGCTCTCTACAAATTCAATACCTATCAATATTCCAACCTCATTCTTCAATGAAATAGAAGAAGCAATCCAAAAATTCATATGGAACAATAAAAGACCCTGAATAGCAAAAACGCTCCTCAATGGAAAGAACACTGCTGGAGGAATATCAATACCAAATTTCAAACTCTACTACAAAGCCATAGTAATCAAAACAGCATGGTACTGGCACAAGAACAGACCTGAGGACCAATGGAATAGAATTGAAAACTCAGAAATGAACCCACAGACCTATAGCCACTTAATCTTCGATACGGGAGCTAAAAAAATAGAATGGAAGAAAGTCAGCCTCTTCAGTAAATGGTGCTGGCAAAATTGGTTAATCACCTATAGAAAACTAAACCTAGATCCTTATATATTACCCTGCACCAGAAACAACTCCAAATGGATCAAAGACCTCAAAGTAAAAGCAGAGACCCTGAAAACATTACAGGAAGGAATAGGAGAAACTCTAGGGTTCCTTGACACAGGCCAAAATTTTCTTAATAAAAGCCCAGAAACACAACAAATCAATGAAAGGTTGGACAAATAGGATTGCATGAAACTGCAGAGCTTCTGCATGGCAAGGGACATAGCTAGCAAGATCAATAGAAAGCCCATGGATTGGGAGACGATCTCCACTAGCCATACAATGGACAAGGGCCTCATATCTAAAATATACCTGGAACTCAAAAAATTAAATCCCCCAACAACAAATCCTCAAAGAAACAACTGCCCAATAAATAAGTGGGCTAAAGACTTAAAGAGAAACTTCTCTAAAGAGGAAAGAAGGATGGCCAATAGACACATGAAGAAATGCTCAATCTCCCTAGCCATAAAAGAAATGCAAATCAAAATAACATTGAGATACCACCTCACCCCAGTTAGAATGGCAATAATCAAGAACTCTAATAACAACAGATGCTGGAGGGGATGTGGACAGAAGGGAACCTTACTGCATTGTTGGTGGGAGTGTAAACTTGTTCAACCACTTTGGAAAACAGTATGGAGGCTCCTCAAAAGACTCCACATAGAGCTCCCCTATGACCCAGCAATCCCACTTTTAGGCATTTACCGAGATGATCACAAACAAAATCATACTAAAGCTACCAGCATGACTATGTTTATTGCAGCATTATTTACCATAGCTAAGATATGAAACCAACCCAGATGCCCCTCAGCAGATGAATGGATCAAGAAAATGTGGTAAATATACACAATGGAATTCTATGCCTCCATCAGAAAGAATGACATTGCCCCATTTGTTAGGAAATGGAAAGACTTGGAAAAAGTTCTATTAAGTGAAGTAAGCCAGGCCCAAAGAAACATAGGTCCCATGGTTTCCCTTATTTGCAATAAGTAGTATATGTTTGAGTCAAGCAGAAAAGGTCAGATAAGTTGATGTTAGGGGAATGAACCCCAAGATAAGTATTTAAAAGTTTTTTTTTCTTTCATGCAATTGTTTATAACATATTCATAAGATAATTTCTATGTTGTTTTGTATGTCCCTCCCCCAAGGTATAACCCCTGCTTTCACTGTATTTGATGCTAGTATAATTTGTGGAGGGGAAGGGCAAAAACAAATCGTTTAAATAGGGATACAGGTGGACCCATTGCAACAATGAGATGTCCAAGTCATTATGTCAAAAAACGAACTTTACAACTTTGGTGGTGGGAGAGGTTCTGGGCGGGGGGCGGGGGGTTAAGTGCGGGAATTATGGGAAGGGATGGGAAGGGGAAACAAAGAGGAGGCAACAATGCTTGATAAGAAATGTACTCTTTATCTTGCCCATGTAATTGTAACTCCTCTGTATGGTATTCTTACAAAAAATAAAGTACCAAAAAAGAAAGGGACTTAGAGGATCTTAGGTGATCTTAGAGACATTTTGTTTGTGTTTACTATATGTTTCAATATTTATCTCATACAAATTATGATTCAAAAATAAATATCAAGTTGTGATAACAAGTACATTATATGTTAATGGTGATAATCCAGTCTCATGGAATGCAATTATATTTTCCAAAATTAAAAAATTAACAAGAAAAAAAATTAAATCCCCCAACAACAAATCCTCAAAGAAAATCCTCCATTAATAAATGGGCTAAAGACTTTAAGAGAAACTTCTCTGAAGACGAAAGAAGGATGGCCAATAGACACATGAAGAAATGTTCAACTTCTCTAGACATAAAAGAAATACAAATCAAAATAACATTGAGATTCCACCTCAACCCAGTTAGAATGGCTATAATCAAGAACTCTAACAACAACAGATGCTGAAGAGGATGTGGCCAAAAGGGAAACAAACCTACTGCATTGTTGGTGGGAGTGTAAACTTGTTCAAACACTCTGGAAAGCAGTATGGAGGTTCCTCAAAAGACTCCACATAGAGCTCCCCTATGATCCAGCAATCCCACTTTTAGTCATTTACCCATATGATCACAAACTAAAGCTTCCAGCACAGCTATGTTTATCACAGCATTATTCACCATAGCTAAAATATGGAACCAAACCAGTTGCCCCTCAGTAGATGAATGGATCAAGAAAATGTGGTATGGCATGGTATGTATGTGTGTGTGTGTGTGTGTGTATGTATAGAATTCCATTATATAATATGTATATTGGAATATGTATAGTGGAATTTTATGCATCCATCAGAAAGAATGACATCACCCCATTTGTGAGGAAATGCAAAAACCTGGAAAAAATTATATTAAGTGAAGTAAGCCAGGCCCAAAAAAACATAGGTCCTATGGCTTCCCTTATTTGCAATAACTAGTATATGTATAGGACAAGCAGAAGAGGCCAAAAGGTATGTACATATTATCATATAAGATGATGCTAAGCGAAATGGACCCCCAGCTAGGGACACAAGAGGTTTTATCCTTGTTGCTGTTATTTTTAATGTTCTTATAATGTACTCTATGATTTTTTTTGTTTCTTGCATATGTTCTTTCCCCGTGGTATAACCCCTGTTTTCACTGTATTTGATTCTGGTGTCCTATGTCTTGTATATACATTTTCTAATTTGAGGAGGGTAGGGAAATGACAAAATGCTGAAATAAGGATACAGATTGACCCATGGAACAATGAGATGTACAAGACACTGTGTTGAAAACAAATTTTACAAATTCAGGGGACGAGGGAGGGAGGAGCTGGGGAAGTGAGGAGGGAAGGGGTAGTAGGGAGAAAAACAAAGGAGAGGGTAACAATGCTTGATAAAAAATGTACTCATTACCTTACTCATATAATTGTATTCCCTCTGTTCATTATCTTTACAATAAATAAATATATATATTTTTTAATATTTTTTAAAAAAAGAAAGAGTGAAGAAGGGAGGGAGAGAAGAAAGCAAGAAGGCAGGCAGGAAGACAGAAATGTAGGAAGGCAGGAAGACAAGAAGGCAAGTAGCAAGCAAGGAAGGAAAGAAGGAAGGAAGGAAGGGACAGAGGCAGGAAGGGATTGGTCTTTGCAGTATAAAAGCTTAAACATAATGAATTATCCATGAAAAATTTACATAACCTAAACTTAAACAGGTATTCCTGGGGATGCATTCACATAAGCTGCTTAATATATAAAACAGAGTACTGCCTTCCAGATTGTCTCAGCGTAATCATGAGAGCTGAGGTGAAAATTTTAATTATATTTTGCCTATACTGGGGTTTGAACTCAGGGCCTAAAGCTCTCTTAGCTTGCTAGCTCAGGTGGCACTCTACAAATTAAAGCATGTCTCTAGTCCAACTTTATAGAAATGGAGTTAACTGGAGATTGAACATGACACTTTTCTGCCCAGACTGGCTTCAAACCGTAGTCTTCTAGGTCTTAGCATCTTGAGTAACCAGGATTACAGATGTGAGCCACCAGTGTCCGGCTTAATGTGTTCTTTCGTATAGTCAATTATTTTCATTCAAGCAATGATGATTGCAGACGCAATTTATTCTGATATTTATTTCAAATAATATCTGAAAGCTACTCAAGAATAATATGCTCCTGTTTTATTAGATGATACTGTGATACTTGCTCAGACTACAAGCAAAATACATAGTAATTAAGTCTCTAGGGAGAATATAGTCTCTTGATATAATACACAGTATAATTAGAGCAGGAATATCAGCTATGAGATTCTACAAACAGTTTGAAATTCATCTGAACTAAGATGATGCTAAACCTTATTATTGTAAAGAGAAAAACAAAAAGGTTAGAATGTAATCTTTATAGCTTTGCTCAAAAAAAAGTGCACACATTCAAACACACACATACAACTGAATACTAGATTTCAGATTCCAAGATGAATAATTTCTCCTTCAGTCTATTTGGAAAAATCCACATGGAGACTTAATAATTGGAGACTAAAGAGATAAAAGCACTGTTTTAAACTGGTTATCAATTTAACTATGGAGACATGCAAATTTTATTGTAGCAATGTTATCTTAACTACTCTGTAAAAAATGCATGTGAGAAAATTACTTCAACTTCTCTTCAGGTACCAAAATAACAGACTTACTCTTTTGTATTACCACCTTTGCACCCTATCTATGGATATACATAATTTATATGCTTATCTTATAAATGTGTTTAATATTCTATTTCTTCTCTTAGACACTTACATAATTTTTACAAGACCCCTATAATCTGTAATATAGTTTCTGCATTTTTGTATATTATTTAAATGGTACTGTGATTCCTTTAGTGTGTGTGTGTGTGTGTGTGTGTGTGTGTGTGTGTGTGTGTGTGTGTGTGTGTGTGTGTGTGTGTGTGAGTGCTGGTCCCAAGGCTTGAATTCAGGGCTTGTGCACTGTCCCTACATTTTTCCCTCAGGGCTAGTAGTCTACCATTTCAGCTACAGCTCCACTTCCAACTTGTTTTATAAATTGTTATTATTAAGGAATTATACATGTTTACCATGTCATAAGTTATGTAATGAGTATATTTCTGTATTTGTGACTCTTCTTGAAACTTTTTGGTGGTTAATTGAAAACAAAAGTCTCACGGGAACTCTTGCCCAGGCTCTTACTTAGTAGTTGGGATTACAACCATGAACCACAGGTACCTAGCTTACTATGTTCTTTAATGTTAACACTTAACGAAACAATGTTTTGCAAATGTGAAAAAATGCTAAAGAGATTATGCCTGGGTATATAAGTATTTATTTTATTTGACTTGAGACTATTTCTGAATGAAACAATGCATACATATGTTATATATGTGTTATATATGTATTTGTCAATATATATCAAAGCTATATATAAAATGCTATATATCTGTTATGGATCATAGCATATACTTATTTTCAAGGTTTATACTTCATATGTGTATGTACACACACACACACATATATATATATAAACAAATAACTACAAATATATAATACTTTTGAATAGAAATCACAGCTTGTATCAAATTTTTTTTAATTTACTAATTATATAATACTTTATTTGGCTATTTTAAGTAATTTTCTTTCTACCTGTCACATTGCTATTAACAGCAGCCTAATAATACAAACAATCATTCTAGGGCAAGATGCCTATGGCTCACATCTATGACCCTAGTTACTGGGGAAGCAGGGATCATCCAGGACAAAAAAGTTGCCAAACCTCATCTGAACCAATAGTTGGGGAAAATGCCATAAGCCAGGTATTCTACCAATGAAGAAGGCTGAGTGTGTGGAACAGAGTTCCAGACCAATAGAGGCTTAAAAACAAAAGCTATCACAATAGAAAAGGCTGAATATGGTGGCAATGTCTATCACCCCAGGTATAAGACATTATCTCAAAAATAACTAGAACAAAAGGGGCTGGAAGTACATCTTACATGGTACAGCAACTGCCTAACAAGCATAAGCTCCACTACAAACAAAAAGAAGGTTCATTCTATTTTGTTTTTTTTACATACTTCCAACTCTAATTTGATTCCATATATATATATATGTATATGGCATATATGATATATAACAAATACATATATATGGTATATATATAAATACATAGCATTGCTGTATATATATATATATATATATGTATACATATTCTTACAGTTTTCCTAAATAGATAAGAATTTATATAACTTCTGGTTTGTCTTTAGCCTTTCTTTTTTTTTTATTGTGAAAATACCGTACAGAGGGGTTACAATTAGATGGGCAAGGTAATGAGTACATTTCTTATCAAGCATTGTTGCCTCCTCCTTTGTTTCCCCTTCCAATCCCTTCCTACACCCCCTCCCCGCCCCGCCCAACACCCTTCCCCCTCAGCCAAAGTTGTAAAGTTCGGTTTTCGACATAACGACTTATACATCTCATTGTTGCTATGGGTCCACCTGTATCCTACCTAAACGATTTGTTTTTTTCCCTTCCCCTCCACAAATTATACCAACATCAAATATAATGAAAGCAGAGGTTATACCATGGGGAGGGACATACAAAGTAACAAAGAAACCATCTTAAAAATATGTTAGAAATAAAGAAAAAACATTTGAATACTTATCTTGGGGTTCACTTCACCTATGATGAAACTTTAAAAACCTGAAAAAGGAAATCAAAACAGAACTTAGCCTTTCTTTTGCCCACAAAATTTCCTTGAACAGTAAGTGGATCTCTCTTCTACCAAGAGTTTTGTACTTCTATTTCAGTTAAGTAAGTCATAATTCAAATTCCTGAGCTTGAGCAGTAGTTAACCTGCTGATGTTTAACAGAGACTAAGATTCTTTAAATGTGAAAAATTCCCTTCCAACATTCTTTGAACTATAATGAAATGTGAGGATTACTACTGCGTTTGCTTAGAACATACCCAAAAGACACAATGGGTACTGTTGTTGTTTTTTTTTAATTTTTGGGGGGGTCCAGTTGTGGTGCTTGAACTCTGGGCCTGGGCATTGTCCCTCAGCTCTTCAGCTCAAGGCTAGCTCTTTACCACTTGAGCCACAGCGCCACTTCTGGCTTTTTTCTTTTTGCTTATGTGGTGCTGAGGAATAGAACCCAGGACCTCGTGCATGCAAGGCAAGCGCTCTACCACTGAGCCACCTTCCCAGCCTCATAGGTACTGTTTTGTACCTAGCACCACATCTTAAACTAACACTAATATTATGTTCATCCTGTCATTTAACAAACATTTTTCAAATTCTTGCTGAGTACAAACTCAGCTTATTGCTGCTAAATCTCTATTAAGCAAAGACTATTTAATATCATTAATCATTATAGTTCATGTTTTCTGGCAGCAAATGAGAATATTTTTAAATATTAGTATCCTTATACGTTGTCTTGAATTGTCTACATATCTTTAGGAATTTTTTGGTTGGATTTCACATTATGAGTTTCTGGGTTAGTCATATTTCAACATGAGTTGAACTCTGGTTGGTTTGAAGTTCTAGGGTTTGTTGTTATTGTTCGAACATAACAAAGACTTTGCAGACAGAAAAATCTCAGAGAAGCTAGTTAAAAAAGGAAATAGCCTCAAAATTTAGTTGATTGGGATATTAAAATCTGTGACTCCTTTAGTGCTTGCTAGTAGAACAACCTGAATGAGTTCATCTTACGTACAGAGCTGGGGACATAGGACTGGAGCTGAGCAGCAAGGGTCTGGCTATATAGTTTTGACTCATATCGAAGTTTGCAATGTAGTAAACTTCTAACACTACACATCTTCAAGAAGATATGTAATCTGAATTTACATAAGGATGCTTGCAACTCTCATTAAAAATAAGAAATCAGGCTTGAGGGGACCACCTACATTCTACACCCATCTTCTGATAATGGAATGGTGTCAATAAAAATAGCTAATACTTTTTTAGAAGATAAAGTGCTACAGATACTATCCTAATCATTTGGTAATCATTAAGCAAATTTAGGACAAAGGTATGAACTGGAAACTTCTGATTTCTTCCATTTTTATAGATGAACAAATAGTCAAGTAACTTACACAAGCCACATAGTCATTAAGTGACAAGTCGGGGTATTAAACCAGAATAATTCTAGGTTTTTTATTAATAAGAAAACAACAATAATTTATTTTAAGTATTCACCAAGGATAGAGTGATTGATTGATTTAATCTAAAACTGAGGTATTCCATGGCCTATAATGTCATGGAGATAAAGGCTGATGATTAACCAATTGGAATAGGTATATTTTCATAAGGAAAGCTGGGCACTGGTGGCTCACACCTGTAATACTAGCTACTCAGGAGGCTGAGATCTGAAGATCGTGGTTCAAAGCCAGCCTGGGCAGGAAAAGTCTGTGAGACTCTTATTTCCAATAAACCGTTCAGAAAACCGGAAGTGACACTATGGCTCAAGTGGTAGGGCATTAGCCTTGAGCTGAAGAGCTGAGGGACAGTGCCCAGGCCCAGAGTTCAAGTCCAACAACCAACAAAAAAAAAAAAAGTATGGATGAAATAAATGCATGAAGAAAGAAATACATAATTAAATATTTGTTAATATTTTTAGATAGGAAAAACTTTCCTGACATTCAAATTATTTTATAGTCAGTGAAACAATTCATTTCTAGTCTCTCCCCTATTAGTCCTATGTACTAACCATTGCATACATTATAGATTCATATGAAGATAGGAAAAAAATCTTCCAGATAACTGGGCTTATGTTTTAGTTTTCAAGTACCACATCTCAAGTGAAAATAGGTTCACTTAAAGGATAGAATGTGATGTTTGGGTCCATGTAAACATGATATAATGATTAAATCAAAGTAACTAATGTTTTATCATCCCCAACATTTTGTGTTGACATTACAGTGAACTGGCTTCTCTTCATATAAGCAATTAGATTCCTCCTGTGACCTGCATTCATTTTTGTGAGAAAATTCTTACTTTTCACTGTCTGATCCTACTTATTTCTTCATTATGTCCTATGCCTCCTCTTTTAATTTAACTAGTTTAAGTAAACTATTAGAGTATATCATACATACAATAAGCTGTTAATAGATAATAGTTACTAGTTACTATCTGCAAAAGAAGCCTTTCATAGAATGAGAATAAAGGAGGATATTATTAGGAGACGATCACAAGGGCTCAATAGCTATGTTCATAAGATCATATAAAATAATGCTTCTCGAAGTGAACTCCAAGAAATGGAAGTAACAGGTTTTTAATTACACTGTTGGCATATTTTTCTTTTCTACTTTCTTTTTTTCTTTGCTTCTGTTGCTTCTTTTGATTCCTGTACCCTTTGTCTTGTATATGTTTATCTGATTTGGAGAGAGGAAAGGGAAGCACAGAAACTGTGAAACAAAGAGTGAACCAATTCAGCAGTGAAACCCACTAAACACTATGTTGAAAATGAACTATACAACTTTGCGGGGAGGAAAGTTGGGAGGAGAAAAACTGTGAGAAAATGAGGGAGGGGATGATACTGTTCAAAAGGAAATGTTCTCATTACCCAAATCATGTAACTGTAACTCCTCTGTACATCACCTTTAAGAAACATAGGCCTCATGGTTACCCTTATTTGCAATAACTAGTATAAGTCTGAGACAAGCAGAAACAGTCAGATAAGTTGATGTTAGGCGAAATGAACCCCAAGATAAGGACTCAAATGATTTTTCTTGCTTGCTATTGTTTCTAACATATTTATAAGATATTTCTTTGTTGCTTTGTATGTCCCTCCCCCATGGTATAAGCCCTGTTTTCACTGCATTTGATGTTGGTATAATTTGTGGAGGGGAAGGGAAAAAACAAAATGTTTAAATAGGGGTACAGGTGGACCCATTGCAACAATGAGATGAACAAGACATTATGTCGAAAAACAAACTTTACAACATTGGCACAGGCAGAGTGGGGGGAAAGGGGTGAAAGGGTGGGGGGAGGAAGCTAGGAGAGGGATGGCTGAGGGAGGGTGGGGGGGTAAGCGGGGGAGATGGGAAGGGATGGGAAGAGGAAACAAAGGAGGAGGCAACAGTGCTTGATAAGAAATGTACTCATTACCTTGCTCATTAATTGTAACCCCTCTGTACGGTATTTACACAATAAAAAAAATTTAAAGAAACAAACCCGGGGTAAGCAGAGTAATTACTGGATCTGTTTACTAAATCACCACTAAAGGGAGTGCTCAATATGTTGTGTGCCTCAATAATCGGTATATTTTACACTCTATATTGTATTTTTAAAATTTTATTGTTTTTAAAAAAGAGGGCTTTTTAAATGTTTTTATTGTAAAAATACTGAACAGAGGTTTTAAATGTTTTTTATTGTAAAAACACTGAACAGAGGGGTTTCAATTACATGAGTAATTGTAAGGTAATGAGTACATTTCCTATCAAGCATTTTTACCTCCTCCTTTGTTTTACCCCCACCATCCCTTCCCTCTTCACCTCCCCACCTCCTCCGTTCCCCTACCTCCGAAGTTGTAAAGTTTGTTTTCAACATACTGTCTTGTACATCTCATTGCTACAATCGGTCAACCTGAATCCTTATTTAAGCATTCCCCTCCCCAAATTATAAAAATGTATATACAAGATACAAGGCACCGGAATCAAATACAGAGAAAACAGGGGTTTATACCATAGGGGAAGAACATACAAAAGAAACAAAAAAATCACATAGTACATTATAGTTATGTTAAAAACAATAGCAAGAAAGGAAAAAACCACTTGGGGTTCATTTCGCTTAACATCATCTTATATGGTCATATGGCTTCTGAATACAACTATGCCACAAGAAAAGCTGACCATCACAAGGAAATCAAAGACTCCACTAAAAGACTGAATAGCAGACATCAGGAAGACACAAGGTCTCCCAAACAAATTGGAAAACCATTTAGTTCTTCTGAGGTCTTGTTTTGATTGTCTTTTTCATTGCTGCCCTATTTAGTCTTAAATATACAGTCTACAGTGATTAATAGACCTCTTTCTTAGTTTTGTGTATATTTCATTCTGGCTATATTTTTAAGCAGATTTAAAGACCACAGAAAAGGACAATTGGGATCTTGAGGATAACAATAATGCTTTATGCATCTAAGCATTGCTGGGGAAATCCACTGTGTTTCATGGGTCAATCATACGTTTTCAGGACTAGAAATTTAGAAATAGTAAGGATAACATGAAGACTCTAGCTACTAGGAATAAAAAGCATGTTCCCTCTCTTTTTGAAAATACTAATTCAGAAAATGTTAATGAAATTTTGAAGACTTTTAGCCTGAATGCATAATCCATAAGCTTTAATATTTGCTCTCTGTCAGATTTATTGAACTATTTTTCTTGCTCAAACCATGTCAAATAAAATAATAGAAATACCCAAGAGGGCTGGTTGGTTATGCCAACAAAGAGCATGTTTGTCTAACATGTAGAGACCTTACATCAACAGAAATGTTCATGATTACCTATAAATTCATGTACACTTCTAGGTGAGGTACCTCATGCCTGCAATTTGATCTATGTGGAAGGCCATAGGTAGGAGTGCACTCAGAAATTTAGCATAGCCACAATTCTGGAATTGAGTATGGGAGGAATTCAGGCAAGACATATCATGGTGAAAGGGAAAAGGTAAGCTTATTATGATAAAAATATGGTAGAGAAGGGGGTTACATGCAATCAAATATGGCATATTAGTTCATCTTTACCCATCTTCTGTGTACAGAGTTGGACAATAAATAGGGGGAAAATTAGGGGCAGAGGGAAAAGTTATACATAATTTAAGAGTGACAGTTACAGGTGTGGCCTGGCAGGCATTTCAATCCTTAGTGAGACTGCCAATAAAAAAAAAATACATTCTAGGTTTAGTCTACATGGTTGCAATTATCTCTGGGTTGAGAAGATTTATTACATTTTAGGCTATTTATTACATTTTAGGCTGCCTTTGCATTCTCCTATTGCTCATGGCTCACTGCTATCAGAATTGTGGTCTCAAGCCATTTAGGTAAAAAGCGTAAGACCCTGTCAATCATCATCATCATCATCATCATCATCATCATCATCATCATCATCATCACAAACAAAAAGGGCTAAATACATGGATAAAATGGTAGAGTATTTGCTAGCAACTGCAAGCCCGTGAATTCAAATCAGAGTTTAGAAAAGTTATAAAAAATTTCTTTTCTCAAAGAATGGTGAATTTCTGAGTTTCTGTTATTCCTTCTACAATTCTGGAAAAGTATAACAGCAGTTCTCAATCCTGAATATGCAGCAGAATAAGCTGCAGGAGTTATTTAATCACAGATTTCTGGGGCTGCTCCTAGAGTTCCTGAATCAGGAATTCTGGACAATGAACTGCACTTGAAAAAGTTCCCAGGTAATGGAAACAATGTTGTCATTTATGGATCATATTTTTAGTTCTCTTCTCTTTCCAGTTGTTTTATGACAAACGGTTCAATCAATTAAAGTAACAATCTGATGAAGCTCAATCACAAGTTATGTTTTTAAGGATGGTCAGCAAAGCAGGAATTCTAATAGCTGCTTTTTTAACAGATGAAGGCCTTTGTTCATAAGGCTGAGACAGAATAATGGCAAGACAATTACTCAGTTACTCACCAGTTACCATCTCTATATACATCTCTCTCTCTCTTTCTCTCTCTCCCCCCTTCCAGCTCTCTCTTTCTCTCTCTTCTTCAAACTCCCTCTCTCTCTCTCTCATATAATTATGAATCAACTGTATTATCTTCACACAGAATATTGCAGGTGGTACTGAATTAACTCTGTAAACCACAAATGCCCAATTTTAGCTGAACTGTTGAGGTTTGACTTTCAATGTTTTCCCCCTTAATCTTAGAAAAACAAGTATTCCCCCATGTTAAGTAAAATAGTAATAACGTTTTGACATATCTATTTTAAGTAAAAAAATAATGACATTTTGGCATATCTGCATCATTACTTTCTCACTTTAAAATAATCAAAACTATTGCAGAGTAAACATTATATGCAGTAACCATTGTAGTTAAACTGATACATGTAGCAAATACTTGTTTGTATAATCATCCTGGAAGCAGGTGCTTGTTTTTTTCATTATTTTGTAGTATGTTTTATCTGTTTAGTTTCATTTTGTTTTTGTTATTTAATCTTTTCAGAAGATGGTCATTGAGTTTTATGTTTCTCTGACACATGAGTTCATGATATTGTAATCCTTTATTCATACTCTTGGTCAGGTCCTGAATCTTTTTTCAGTTTGTAGATTTAAATTTTTCCTCAAAACTTTTCACCTTGTACATCTCATTACAAGACACCATGTTGAAAACAAACTTTACAACTTGCAGTGGGGAGGGAGGAGTTGGGGAGGTGGGGAGGGAAGGGATAGTAGGGGAAAACAAAGGAGGAGGTAACAATGCTTGATAGGAAATGTACTCATTACCTTACTCATAACTGTAACCCCTCTGTACAGTTATGTTTTACAATACAAAGCATATATAAAAAACAAAAACAAACAAAAAGTAAAATAAAGAAAAGAAACTTTTCACCTTTGTTTCATATTGTAAGACTCAGAAATAAATATCAAGGTTTCTAAGGTTCCCTCCCTCTAATTTCATCAATATGTAAGGAGAAACATTTGTCATGGTATTAATTAGGATCTTGTGGTAAACAAAATTGTTTGTTTTTTAGAGTCCATTAATTTTCATCTTTTTTTAAATGATATTAAGAACACAATTCTTTCTCACACTTTGATTGAATCAGCCAATCAATTTGCAAGCAAATTGCTGCATGTAGGGGGAAGATCCTATTCCAGTGCTAAATCACTGGAACATGGGGGATTGTTGTTGTTGTTGTTGGTATTGTTTTATATTTGGGGATAAATTCCATCCTAGTATTTCTGAACTAAAATATTAATTTTTAACTTCTAGTACCAATTATTTTTAAGTGCAAACTTTGATCACAAAGCCTTAAAACTATGAAGAAATATTTCTTATTAAAATATATTCTTATTTATTTTTCTAAATGTATCCTCAATTCACAGCCTGCTAATCGGCTCAAAGAACAGCAATACTCACTAAATCATCTCATCATATATAACTTCTGATATTATCATATAAAATTGCTTTGTTTATCTATCCTACCTTATGAATACTTTATCCTTATTCATTCAAAAGTAATAAATAAAACATTGTACAGTTATTTTGAATTTTTAGTAGAATATTGTATTCACTTTCTTTCTAATTTATTTTGAGATAATTTAAAACTTTCAGAAAAATTTCAAGTGCTATGGAATCTCCCCCGAGGCCTTAATATTTTACCCTGTCTCTCTTCTCCCATGATCATTATTAAGCTGTTAATATCACCCATTATTCAAAAACCTCCAGGACATATATCCTACAAACAAGAGGATTCACATACACAACATCTCTTCAGTCTTCATAATTGCAAATATCCAGTTAGATCACAGAACCCAATCCAATTATCTTGGGTGGCAATTATGCAGGTCTCTTTTTCTTTTGTGTTCCAGGCACCAGTCTTGAATCATGTACTGCATTAGACTGCTATGTGTCCTCAGTTTCCTTTTACAGGTCCTCAAATCTTTTCCTGTCTCTTATTTTATAGGCAAGTGTAAAATTTTTGGCACAGAGGGCTTCATACTTAAGCTAGTCATCAACCAGAATCTATCTGTTACTTCCCAACAAGTCTCAGGTTTTGTATCCTGGACTATAACATTACTGAAGTGATGGGGTCTTTGCAAAGCTCACCAAGAGGGAAAATACCTTGGATAATCTCTTGGATGGTTATGTTAACCTCAGTCATCTGGTCAAGTTGTTGTCTGTCAGATTTCTCTACCAGAGAGTGACTGTGTTTCCCTTTGCAATTATTTCATGGGATGTTGCTATAAAACTACTATAAAAGCCTCTCCCCAATTGAAGACATCCAGAGTTTTGACATCCACAAAGGACTCTTAAATGTCATCATTGTCATAGTTACCAAATATGTGAAAGAAAGGTTTTAGTCACATTCCTATCACTGCAACAAAATAACAGAGATACAAAACTTAAAATGAGGAAAGGTTTATTTGGGCTCAGAGTTTTTGTTTTCAGTTCAGGGTGGTTGGGATTCATTGATTTTTGTATCCATGAGGGAGAATAATGCCATGGCTCGGAGCAAGCAATAGAGAAAACCTGCTCACTGCATGGTCACCAGAAAGAGAGAAAGGGGCTCCCATTCCAAAATACTCTCATGGCACACCCTCTGAGATACAGTTCCTTCAAGGAGACTCCTCCACCATGAAGCTTCCTGCAACCTCCTGTGGCACTATCTTCTGGGAACAAAGCCTGCAGCACTTGTGTTTGGGGATGAAATTTAAGGTCAAACTACTCTGCTCCTATTTAAGGTCAAAATATTCTTCTCTTGCACCCCCAAAGGCACTGAGAGACTAGAGACAAAAACTTAGCTTCAAACTCCTCTAAACACAAAATGAAACTGGAAGAAAGTAAAGGAAGGGGTGACACTGCAAAAGGGAAACATTTGCATTACCTGAATTGTGAAATGATTTCCCCTCTGTACAATACAATAATAATAATAATAATAATAATAATGTTATATTACAAATCAAAATAAAGATACAATGGCACATACCTAGCACCAAGCAGAAGAATAGGAACTTAGCAAAGAAGAAGCAGGGTGAAGCAAGAGCCACACTCATAAGAGCAAACATTAAATCCTATACTTCTGCCTCAGGCATCCAGGTTATACAGTCGTTTTCCAGGAACTCCAAAGGCTTAAGCAACCCTAACCCTACAGCCTGGTTAACGAAACCCACATGGTCTCTCTCTTAGACTGCTCTACTCACCATCTATAACTTCCCTCAACAAGTGTGTCCCATATACCCAGCATCTTCAACTTCCTCAAGTCTCCACTGCAACTTTGACTTAGCACCCAGAGCTTCACCGCTGCCTATCAGGGGACACTTTGAAATCTCAGTGAAACATTCTGTAGACTCAGGTAGCCTATATCCTGCATCCCTGTGTCCAGTACTGTGTGTATGATCCAGGTCTAATGCCATGGTCTGCCATGAGCAGGAGCAGGGGCCAGGCCTCCTTGGACCATGACTACTTATTAGTGCCTGGATAACTGAAAATGGGAAGTGAACCCTAGGAAAACAGTTTTCAGATGGTCTTGTGCAAGTAGAGTGCTCTAGTGCCTTCTTTTTAAAGCTGAATCTTTAATAGAGTAAATGGTTCACTCTCAACTGAGGGCCTCTTACCTGCTAAGCAGGGGCTTTTTCACTTCATTTATGACTTCAGTAATAACTATGCCTGGCCACTTTGTACATAAGGTTCCAATAACATTTGTAAGCTGATTTAGAACCACTATCTTGCTTCATTTCCTGAATTCATAGGATAGAAAAACTCTTTGCCAGAATGTAACACAAATAGCCTCTATTCTAATTCTCAGTACAGTCCTCATTTCTATCTAGAAGTCTGGCCTTGACTGTCTTATACATTCCTATCACAAATCTATTCTTCTTAGCCCCCATCAAAATTGCTCTGTAAGCTTCACTTACAACATTCTAGACTTTTCTTTGGCCCATTTCTCCATATTTTAGAAATCTCACCCACTAACTAACTCTGAAGGGTTCTGAACCAATTTGTCAGTAATCCCAGTAATGATCCCACTTTTTGTTGGAAATTTGTTGTTCTTGTCAGCTTTCTATATTTGGGACAGTTATTTGTCTGAGAGTAACAATTTAATTGAGGAAAGGTTTGGTTTCAGAATTTTTGGCCTATCGTTGGGTTCTGTCATTGCTTGTGGGCCTGTAGTGGAGCAGAATATCCCAGCTGGGACTAAGGGTAGGAAACCTGATGCTTTCTTGGCCAGTGAGAATGGAGGAAATGGAAGGAGGAAACTAGGGAACCAAAATGCTGTTCATGAGCCCCAGTGGTCTATTTTTACCAGCTAGGCCACATGTCCCCATAGTGCCATCAGGTGAGAACTACGCCTTCAGAACACAAGCTTTCAGCTCCAAACCACATATCTTTTGAAGTCTGATTGTTAGATATTTTGTATTTAGCTACATGTGAGTTCCAATTATATTCTTAAGGATTCTTAAACAGTTCATTATCTTTTTAAAAAGACTGGACATAAAATAGATACCTGTATACATAGGATGAATTTTTCTGTATTCTCTAAAATATTTGTCATATTTCCTTTTCTAACATCCTTCATTCCTGCTTAAAGCTTCTGCTGTCTTTCAGCTTAAGGAAATTCTCAGCATATTTGGTAGTGTGTAAATCTTGTATACAAAAAAGAAATTCAGTTTTTCTTGGTAAAATTTTCCCTTTGAATGTGTTCTATCTTCTGTATGGCCTTCATTTTGGAAAAAGATTCTGCTTGATAAGGCATTCTAGGTAAATAGATTGTTTTAGCTATTACAGATGTTGTTTTTTTGGCTTCTGACCTCCATCTGTTCTGATGAGAAACCTTCATCTGTGCTTTTGCTCTGCGTATATGTACTGTCTCTGCCTGATCTTAGCTGCTTTCAAAACTGTCTTTCTCTTCATTTGTAGCAATTTTTCTATGGTGTCCTACAGTATAGTAGTATTTGTAATTACCCCCACTTGGGATTTTCTAGACACTTTGAATCTGTGGCTGATGAATTTTATTGATTTTGACCAATTCCTAGCCACTAGGTATTCTAATTATTATTTTGATCCATTCTTTCTGTTTTATCTGTCAGTGCCTGTTTTCTCTCCCACACACTGGATTGTTTGATACTCGCCCTGATGCTTTCAAATGAACTGTTTGCTCATTCACTCACTTGTTCTTTTGATTACCTTTGAATCATTTCTACTGACCTATTTTCAACTTCCTTAATTATTCTTCCTTCTGTATTTTTTCAGTAATTGTTTTGATACTCAATTTGTTATACTAACCATTCAATTTGTTTCTTTTTATGATTTCCATTCCTCTTCCTTCCCATGTACATTGTCTATTGTTTCTTTAACATATGGATTATAGGCTATAATTATGTGATAATTATATTTGATTGATCTCTTAGGAGTTTTCTTAACATTTTTTCTTTCTTGCTTGGCAAGTACTTTAACACTATGCTACACCACTCCTGACCTTTTTAAAATTTTTTGTGTCTCTTGATAAAGCACCAGTTTCTCCTTATTGTTCAGAGTTCTCATAATATTTAAATTATATGTGGATTAAAATAAATAATATGCATTCCCATAAATAAGCATGACTCATTTTTATTAGGCTGAATGGACATCTGCTGAAGTGATGATTTAATCTGATGTATGTTGAACTATAATTTGTCTCTGATAGCTGACATTATAATCAATTTATTACAGAGTTCAAATTGGTAACAGAATTAGTACCCCCTCTCAGACAAGCTTTGAGTTCTAGATGCCTTGAACATTTTTCATTTCTCCTAATTGTACTTTCAGCCTCCAGTGAGTCTGCCTGTATTTCAGGAAGATCTATTTTCTTGTCTTTCCCATCCTTGACCTTCCTTTCAGAACAGCAATAGGCAGCTCCTGATTCCTACTCAGTATAAAATATGGAACACCTAGAGGGGTTTTGCAAACTCTCTTTTCTTTCACAAAAAACTCTATTAGCTTACTATATTTGTTGTAACAAACTATCACACAATGAACTAATATGGATTCTTTAGTTTACACTTCTCGAGACCATAAATCTGAAAGAGATCTCACTAGGTTAAAATTAAGGTGTCAGAAAGTTACATACCCTCTTGTCATTTCCTTTCCCACTTATTAGAAGACATTGAATTCCTTGGCTTATAACCTCCTTTCTTTCTCCAAGCCCAGCAATTGCCATCAAATCACATGCCTACTTGTTCCATGTCTTTCTCAAACTCTGATACTCCAGCTTCCCTAACATGGCCTATAGTCAACAGAATAATGGCCATCCATATATGTCCAATCTTAATCATTTGAACTTGTAGAGAGATTTTTTTAGCTAGATAAGTTAAAAAATAAAGTGATAGGGAGGTTATCCTGCAGGTCATCACAGGGGTCTTTAGAAGTGAGAGTTGGCAGGAGGCAATGAATGAATACAGGTGGCATAAAACTGACGCTTGAATTTTATCCCAGTGGAGAAATCCTCCAGGAATTCTGTATCTTTGATGGCATCTTCTGTCTTTTCAGCTTTCTGTCTCCTGCTCCAGCCACAGAACTCCTGCAACATTATTTTCCTCATGGGACTCTGAAAGTGCTTATCAATCAGGTTTCTCAAGGCAAATGCCTATCCTTATACTTCAGTAATTCCCATTTACCTGTGCTTCAGGAGGTTCCTCTCCTGCCCTCACTCTGATGCTGCAGACCAATGCTTCACACTCACGGTAAGATTCAGAATGTCTGCAAGGGTCAAGCCACAGGACACGTGGAGCATCTTACTGAGGAGTCTTTCTCTACCATCGCTCCTGTTATGTCTCTAGCCACTTCATATCTCTCAGTACCCAGAATGTTGTGGATGACTGAGTTCAGCTCCAATTTCAACCCATTTTGCATACATGCTATAGAAAAATTTGTAAATTCTCCTGCCTCAGGTTTTCTCTTATCTTCACAAAAGCAACACATTCTTCCTCCTGCCTCTTTGACAATGAATAACACAGAAAGAGTCTCTTATTTCTAAGAGAGGATTGTTTTCTGAGTTACAGTTTATTAAGTTACTTTGTGAGCTTAATCCTCCGAGGAAATTTAAGAAAAAAACACTGTATCTTGGTAGGTTCTCTGACTTCATCTGATCCACATAATGGAGCAAATATTTTTCTATGTCCTAACACATACATTCTAATTAAAAACAGTTTTCTTGTTTCAATAGCATCTTTAAAGGGAGAATTTATTTAACATATGGATTATACATGGAGCTTGTCCTGGATTATTTTAAACTCTTGTGTTAAACTCCTCTAAATCTCAGGATGAATCACTACTCAATACTTGATCTTACATTTTACCCACCTAAGTTATGGCTGTTCAAGTATATGGTGAAAGGTAAAGATGAAGGAAAGACTACATTTACCTATAACACTGATTAATTTGATGCCCTGGATAACATCTTATGATCCAAAGAAAAAATCTGCTTTTTGTGCTTAACTTTAAAAGCACTTGTCTTTGTTATTCTTGATTGGATTTCCTGAACCTATTTCAGCTACAGAGAGTAATTGTAATTGTCAAACATTTCCCTAAAATGTAAGAAGAAAGAATCTTGAAAGCTAGTGTAAAAGCATTATCTATTGACACAGACTGTCTCTTAAAAATCAAAGCTTTTGTTGGAAGCCTTTGATCATGTTATGGGAAATGTTGGAAGATGTATATTTTGTTTCCTCTGCTCAAAAAGAACCCCTAGAAGGAAGACTTCTATTGCAGATAAAGTTATGGAGCAACTCTAAGACCACTGGAAGAAAATTCATGCTACTGAAACGGGATAATATACAACAACTGCCTTGCTAGGAAATCATGGCTGGATGTTATCACAGAGGATGTACACATTGACAGTGCTATGAGGCAGACAATGACAAAGACTGGCCAGGAGTTGTCAGGCCTTAGACATCATGTGTAGCATCAGATCATCAAATGATATGGGGTGCTGGACTATGTGCTAAGCAGAAAGCAAATGATGATTCAGTAATGTGTAGGACATCTGAGATATCCACAAATGGTAACAAATAGAGGTCAAGTATGGTAGTTAACATCTGAAATTTCAGCTACACTACAGGTGTACGTAGGAGGAAAAGTTGAGCCCCGGGCAAAACACAAGACTGTTCAAAACTTTTTTCAAAAAGGAAAAAAAAGGATCTTTAAAAATGCCTCTTTTTAGGGCTGGGAAGGTGGCTCAGTGGTAGAGCGCTTGCCTTGCATGCATGAGGCCCTGGGTTCGATTCCTCAGCACCACATAAGCAAAAAGAAAAAAGCCAGAAGTGGCACTGTGGGTCAAGTGGTAGAGCGCTAGCCTTGAGCTGAAGAGCTGAGGGACAGTGCCCAGGCCCAGAGTTCAGGCCCCATGACTGGACCCCCCCCCCAAAAAAAGCCTCTTTTTAAAAAAGGACAAAAAAAGAAGGCATTGGCTTAAATGGTAGAGTACCTTTCTAGCAAGTGAGGTGTCCTCAGTACAAATCTTAGCACAAAATTAAAAATCCTAGCAACAACATTAATCTCTTCAAAACTATTAAAAATATGAGAAGCTTTTGCAAAATAATCATGTTTGATTAGAGAAAATAATTATATTACTTTTTATAGTACAATTCTGTTGGAAAAAAATCTCAATTTGTAAGTGGTGCCTAAAAGCTGCTTTCTGCTGAGAAATATTTGACTCCTTGCTCAAGACAATAAATTACTGGGGGCAGGATAAAAGGTAGATATTCCAACGTCCATTTTGTATCTATGTCATTTGTCCTGAGCCATTTACTTCTGCAGTCATTTTGTAACCATATTGAAATCTAGAATAGTCCAGATCACCTGCCAGATGTCAATGACTCTTACTGTAACAAAGCCTTACCTGACCTCATTAGTCCTGAGACAATAAACTGTCAGAATGCCTCTGAATGTACCTGTGACTTATCACTCTTCTAACTATGTATTCCTCCACACCTTCTCCCCCCAATTCTCACTAGTTAACATAAGGTAAATGTCTACCCCCAAGGCAGCTAAGGATGTACTGAGGTTGCACTAAAGTGCTATCCTCCCTGGAATGTATGCCATATAACAATAGATCTCTTTTCATTTCCTTTCACTTTTTCTCTTTATTTGGCATATAGGACTGAGTGGCAGGACTTGACCTGTGAAACTCTTCAAGTTGATCCTGGTGTTTTAAATTTCCAGTTTCAATTTTTCTTAAATCTGCAGAATTCCTCCTCACTCCTCCATCTCTATTCTCCATGATAACAGAAGAAAGCCTTAGAGAAGTCCAACCTCAGAGATGAGTATGGGAGTTGACACTTAGATGACTTAATTTAAATTCATTATGCTTAAAGCTTCAGAGGAGTAATAGCATTTAGGAAACTCCCATCTAGAAAATCTCCCAGAGAAGACATGCTGCCCTGACAGGAAATTAATTCTACTAATACGCTACTAAGGTGGCAGATGGTCACAAACAGGATAGCTGTGACAAATCAACAAATTATCTCCTAGGATATAGCAAATTATCATGCTTATAGCTGATCCAGGAATAGTTCTAGGAATGTGGCTGGCTAGGCTGTGAAGAACAGTGAAAATAGACAATAACATATCATAGTAAAGTTACTAGAAAACACTGCATTTAAGGAAAAAAGAAGGAAACAGTGAGAAATCAGGGGGAAAAAATAAAAAGGACAGAGGGAAGAGGGAAGAAAGAAGCAGGAAGGAAGGAAGGAAGGAAGGAAGGAAGGAAGGAAGGAAGGAAGGAAGGAAGGAAGGAAGGAAGGAAGGAAGGAAGGAAGGCAGGCAGGCAGGCAGGCAGGCAAGCCTAAATCCCAAGATAATATTCAAGCTATGCATACAGAAAGGACAGGTACTACCTGGAAAAATGCACTATAATGTAATGGGTTGACAAAGCCTTGCTTGGGAAGGAGAGAAAAATGAAATCAGCTATAACTTCCCTGCATATATGTTGCCAGCTCCCATCACTCACAGCAGAGGTCACAGAGTCAGAAGGTGACTATAGCATGTCACCAAGGCATGCACAATGCCAGCAGCCAACTTAAAGAAACTGCATCCATTGAGATTCAAAATATGAAAAAGAGGTGATAGAGCAGTTTTCCTCAAACTAATATTTATGGAAATTACCTGAGGATTTCTTAATGTAGATTGAGTTTCTGTGGTTCCCACAGGTTCTCAAGAGGTGCAGCTGCTGAGGTTCAATGATCATATACAAAGTGACTGGTGACAGAAATGCATAAGAAAAATCATCCTTTGGTCCCAATATATCACAACATTTGGCATTGGTGGCTCATGCCTATAATCTTAGCTTCTCAGGAGCCTGACATCTAAGGATTTCTGTTCAAAACCAACCTAGGCAGACAAACTCCTGAGACCCATCTCCAGTTAACCAGTAAAATGACAGAAGTGAAAATGTGAAATAGTAAAGTACTAGCCTTGATAAGAGTACAAGACCCCAAGTTCAAGACCCAGACCGTCTTCCTAAATAAATAAATAACATACTAATGTTAGTATTTAGATTAGTGTATAGATTAGTTAGTATTCAGTTAGTGTTTAAAAATCATTGTTTTAAAAATAAAACAAGCCCCCCAATACATGATTCACTGTGGATTTATGATGGACTCATAATTCATATTCATGAAACCATTTGCTTGAAGGAAGAACTCTTGAAAAATGGTCCTTCTAGCACTAAAGTTTCCCTGACACTATACTAAGGATTGACATGGAGCATTGACATGGAGCTGCAAGCATAAATAGACAAGACTAGCCTCGCTACTACTGCTATCCTTTTGGACAAAATTACTACTTGTTGTCTACTCTGTTAGGTAGGTTTCTGCAGATAAATTATATAGATGATCATAATACTTAAAAATATTTATCTTGACTCTCATTTAATTGGGTAAACTATTCCTGAATAAATTTAATATGAAAATTTGATAGTGACAAGATTAGTATGCAAACTTGATCATAAAATAGCATATGAAAGCTCCATTAAATTGTTTCAAAAGCTTGGATATGTACCAAAGGAAATGCTGTGGCTTAGTTATTATATGGATATAAGTTTTCCTACCATACGTGTCAACAAGCACCTGAATGCAAAGGTGGCCACCTCCAAAGGTCACCATTTTCAGCAGGTGCATCAAAAGGCTGCATGTTTTCTCCAGACTATTGCTTAAGCAAGTGCTATTGAACACTGCTTTTTTTTTGCTCATAAACTCTTAATTGAAGTCCTCTCCTCACTAATACATTAGTTACCTGATACTCATTGTATCAAATTTGTCTGAAGCTATTGAAAAAGAGACATACCAGCTTAATATTCAGATCCATTCCTGCTGAGAAATGGCGAGTTGACATCAACTGTCATAATTATAATCTTTTGAGATGACCTTTCTTAGATATATAATTTTTGCAGCCAACTAATTTTTTGTAAACTACCTTTCTCCATGACAATGATGATGATAATTTTGGCTTGTATTCCATGACAAAATTCATGTGTAATTTTAGGTTAGGGCAGGATTCCTTGCTTTAGGATTCATAGATTAACATAGTTTTAAAATTAAAATTGAGGAAATGACATAGGGTCGCCAGCTTTCATTTTTGCCCATTATTATTTAACAAGGATAAAAAGAAAACTCAAATACTGCTTATAGGAGCTATATTATTAAAAGTTTGTCGGGCACTGTTTGGCCACACCTGTAATCATAGGTACTCAGGAGGCTGAGGTCTGAGGAGCACAGTTCGAGCCAGCCTGGGCAGTAAAGTCTGTGAGACTCTTATCTCTAATTAACCACCAGAAAACCGGAAGTGGTGCTGTGGCTCAATGTGGGCGAGCACTAGCCTTGAGTGAAACAATTCAGGAATAGCACCCAGCCCCTGAGTTCAAGCCCCCTCCCCCTCACAAAAACAGCAGAAATGAACTCTACAACTTGGAGGCGGGGAATGGGTGAGGGGGGAAAGGGAAGGCATAGTTGGATGAAAACAAAGGAGGGGGTAACAATGCTGTACAAGAAATGTACTCATTACCTTATGCATCCAACTGTAATGCTTCTGTACAACATCTTTACAATAAAATTTTTAAAGAAAAAAAGAACTGTCCATGGTAAATACACAAAACAGAAGTCATATTCTTTTAGAATAAAAGCAATCTTTTAAGCTTTATAAAAATTTCTCTATTATTTTCCCCACTGTGGTGCTTCATGTATATTGACTCTCAAGCCAATTCCCTTTGATTTCTTGATTAGTTTTTCATCTGTACTTCCCTATACTTCAGAATCTGAGCAGTTATTCCAGGCTTAAAAGTAAATGGATACTGAAATCAAACCCAGGTTGGTGAGATTTCACTAAAATATCCTGCTAACAATTTCAAGCAAACTCTTCTGAGCTTTATTATTTTGTGTTCAGTGTAGCTCACAAGCTAATTATCTCTCAAATGAAAAATAACATCAAACTCTTGCCTCAATTATTTTTACAAGTCCGATGCTCATCACTTCAAATCTGTCTTTGTAAAACAGACCCATATTCCATCTAGAATGTGTGAGTTCATTAATGAGAGTTGTATAGAAAAGCAGAATAAGGTTTTTTTTAAAGGAATGAGCAAGGAGTAAGAAATAAAGATATAAAAGAGTGAGTAAGAAGCAGAAAAGAAAAAAAGGAAAATGGAGAAGAGCAGATGGAGAATGGGAGGAAGAAATGATTCATTGTGGATATTGGCGCATATAATATTGGAGACCACAAAGTCCTATGGTATGAGAATCTGTCACATGAAAGGAAAATGGTGGACTTCGAAGGTCTAAGAAACAAGAGATTCAGAAACTGAGGGTAGCATATCCCTCAGTCCTCTGGCCTTTTTGTTCCCTGGCAATGTAGATAAGTATATTTTTGTAGCTGACTACACCATAACCTAGTCATGTCAACATTCAATATTGTCAGAGGACCCCAAAATGAAAATCTTGCTATGCTTTTTTCTTCAATGTTTTAAGTTTCTACTTTTTTCTGATTATGTATACTTTCCTATACACATACCTACAATCTGCAACTATATCTGAAACTATTCTTTAGAAAACCTATCTGCGGGGCTGGAAAGGTGGCTCAGTGGTAGAGCGCTTGCCTTGCATGCATGAGGCTCTGGGTTCGATTCCTCAGCACCACATGAGCAAAAAGAAAAAAGCCGGAAGTGGCGTTGTGGCTCAAGTGGTAGAGCGCTAGCCTTGAGGTGAAGAGCTGAGGGACAGTGCCCAGGCCCAGAGTACAGGCCCCACGGCCAGAGCCCTCCCCCCCCAAAAAAAAGAAAAAAAAAAGAAAACCTATCTGCCTACAAATGTGCATTCTCACTGTTCCAAGTAGATAATTTTGGCTCACTCAGTCCATAGTATGTCTTCAACACAAATCATTTTATTTTATCTTGTAGTGTTTATTTTCTTTCTTAATACTCCTAAGTAACATGGAGAGTGGATAGAGAAAAGATAGGCTCATGAAAACTTTGGTGAAAAAGTTTGATGGGTAATAAGTTTGATTATTTTACCAGTTTGGTTACTTGGGCGAGATTGCTTGATCACCAATTCTACTTTCTTATTTGCAACACTAACAATAGAATCTACTAAAATGTCATTTATTGAGATAAGATTTTAAAAACAGACATTTGCACTTAGTTCCTGGACCAAAGAATCATTCAGTGACTTCTAAGTTTCAATGGTAATTTAAGTCATGAACTTCCAAATTTTAGTACATGCATTTACCACAGCAACAGGAAAAGTTATTTGTTTACCTTTGCCATTAGACTCAATACTCTCTAAAGTAGCAAATGATATATATATATATATATATATATATATATGTATATATATATATATAGAGAGAGAGAGAGAGAGAGAGAATAGCTCAGCAAATTGTACTGTGTTCATTGAATTAATGACCACTCTAGTACCCTAAAACATTGTGCCTTACAAGAAATGACCATTTAAAAAAACCTGAAAGAGAGCCAGAAGTCATTGTAAATATCTTTAGTCCTCTCCATAGATTGTCCCCTGAAAAGACAAGATTGATGCTCAGAGAATGCTCTCCATAGTATTCTCCTTTCCCCAAGTGAGAGACTGAAATTAATTTGTGTTTTCTATTGATATCTTACCATAGTGGACTTCTCCAGTCTCTTATTAGGGACCTAATACTGCTTTGTACTTGGTTTTATGGGCATTAAAAGTGCTCTGTATATTTTTATAGGGCATCACTTCTGATCATCTTGTTAAATATATTAGTGTAGTCATTAAGAAAATAACTTACATTTAAATATTTGGTAACAAAAGTCTGAAGCATAAACTATCATTTCTGAGTTGTTTCTCTAGAGATATTTGAGCCTAAAAGAGCTTTTGATGATTCAAAATGGTGTAATAGTAAGCCAGTAAAATATTTAAAGGCCAAAGCACAGCTGCAATGTGAATAAAATATTATTAGACATGTCCTTGATCTTTTGCTTTATTACAGGTTGGAGACTTTTAATTTTTAATAAAATTCACTGCAATGACAGATAAGATAGATTGCTCCCAATAGTGGTTCACATGAAAGAAATGATATCACATGCCTGACTACTAAACATAATGGTATGCTTAATTCATGGAATTAATTACTTCCTTTGTTGCATATTCATACATTTTATTGAGAAAAATTCCCTTGAGACTACCTCTCTCTGAAGGAACAATGAATATAAAATGAACAAGATGTATAAAATTCTTTTAAGAAAGAGAAAAAAAGAAATTAGAAGATAGCAATATAAGCCCACCCAGAAAATTTTTGTATAGCACATGATTCACAAATTAAACAAGGAGCTAAATATCTGTTTAACTTGAATGGGAGATTACAAAGACCACTGTTATGTTGTCATGTGATAAATGTGTTGAATGTGACATCACATAGAAATAAATACTAATCATCTAATCAAATTACCTCCCATCTTGGTTAAAAAGAAAAAAAACAGTTTGATATATTAACAGCTATAGCCAATCTTTTGAGGTAGTGGTGGGAAGTTCTTTAGCTTTTCCTGTCTGCCATCCTCATTTTTATTTTGAAACACTAAAACAACTGATAGAAACACAAATACAAAAGCACTAAGAAGTGAGGTCCTTGAATAATTCAACCAATGACCAAGGTTCACCAATCAGACTAGGGATTGTACTCTGAGCAGAACAAACTCTTTGGGGGAAGTATAAGAACAATAATACTCTTCCTCAGACATATGGTTATCAGAAGGAGTTTTGCAAATCTCACTAAAAGGTGATGGGTATTTTATTTTTGCTCATTTCATTCTGCATTGTTTTAACTTACTTTAAGATTTATTCATTACTTTGCAACTCTATATGAATTTGGGGAACCTAATATCCAAGTAATATAGCTTGATTGAGACAGATAAAGTGGGGCTGGGAAAGTTGATCAGTGGTAGAGTGTTTGCTTTGCATGAATGAGGCCCTGGGTTTGATTCCTCAGCAGAAAAAAACGGAAGTGGCACTGTGGCTCAAGTGGTAGAGCCGCTAGCCTTGAGCTGAAGAGCTGAGGGACAGAGTTCAGGCCCCACAACCGACAAAAATCTTAAAAAAAAAAAAAAAGACAGATAAAGTGATGATACATTTTCCTAAGTAAAAAATAAGCAATAGCACAATAGCTGCATCTCTGCAGAAGGGAAAAGTGTTTCTTAGTTTCCACAAATTAACTTTTTTCCTAATAAAAGGGGAAAACAGCACCATTTGCTATGGTGCCCACCAGTGTCAATAACCCCTGTTTTCACTGTATTTGATGTCCGTATAATTTGGGAGGGGAAGAGAAAAATTAAAATGTTTAAATAGGGATACAGGTTGACCCATTGTAACAATAAGATGTACAAAACACTGTTCAACAATGAACTTTACAATTTGGGGGAGGTGTAGCTGTGGAGGTCGGAGGGAAAAACAAAGGGGGAAAAACAAAGGAGAAGGCAACAATACTTGATGAGAAATGTACTCATTATCTTGCTCCAGTAACTGTAACCCCTCTATACAGTATTTTCACAATAAAAAACTTATAAAAAATAAATACTTGCAATGTAGCTACTTTGAATTGATATGTAGTATAAATATATGTATCCTTGACTATAAAGAATTAAGTACAAAAAAGTAATATGTCCTATTGTTATACTTTATAAAAATCAATATTTTAGATATATTTGGTTAAAATACTAATATTAATTAAACTAGTTTTAAATGTAATGTAGTTACTAGAAAATATTTAATTACATACGTAACTAGAAACAATATTTATTTCAGCATTATATTTCAGATTGACAACCTTAATTTTAAAAGATGCTCCTGTACATTTCATGAAATACTATAGAAGTTTATTTCCCCATATGTATTTATAAAAGTAGAAAACAATATTAATAAGACAAAACTTAATAAAAGATACCAGACACTTGCTTAGTTATAATGAGTGTCCAATTTAACCATTCTTCCATACTCCGCACTACTTAAAACTCCAAAAATTTTAATGGAATAAAAGGTAAATAATGCAGGGATTTGTGAAAGCATTGTCCATACTGCTTATGTACATAATTTGTAGACAATAGCTATACAATCTCTGAACAAATATAGAAATCTCTGTAATAAGACAATGGGTCTCTAAAATTTATTTAAAATTTATTTATGATGACTTATGCATGCATTCATATTGTTGGTAGGAGATTTTTAGGAGTTTGAAGGTTTCTTTGCAGACTGAGGAGGAAAAGGCAGAGCTTGAGGCAGGCTAACCTCAAACTCATGACCTTCTTGGCTAAGCCTTTCCAGTAATGAGATTATAGAAATGTGCCAATATGCTAGTCTTGGTGTGCATTCTAAATTAAGTCCAAGAAAGTATGACTTTAAGAAGCAAGATAACAAAATGTGTTTCATGGAAAAATGACAAAATAAAGTAAAGTTGATTTAGGAGACTGAAGAAACTAGACAAGATTTTAAGGAAACATGATATAAATAGAAGCCTCCAACATCTTCACACTGATTTCTACATGAAGTAATCCATGGAATTTTATGTATCAAGGAGAAACCAAAAATAGTTCCAACTACATTTCAGAAATTCTTGAGTTCTCTAGATACAACGCAGATGGAACAGATTAAACTATTCATAAAAAAAACCTAGCATAGTTTAAGCCTTACACAGTGGTCTAGACCTATAATCCAAGCACTTAGGATGCTGAGACAGAGGGTCCTTCACAAGTTCAAAGTAAGCCAGGGCTACATAGCAAGTCCATGTGTCAAAGCCACAAATGATCAAAGAAATAAAAATAGAACCTTGATAGGACACTAGTAGCTCACTCCTGAAATCCTAACTACTCAGGAGGCTGAGTGGTGCAAAGCAACCCAGGCAGAACAGTTCTCGAGATGCTTATCTCCAATTAATGGCCAAAAGCCAGAACTGGAACTTTGGCTCAGTGATAGAGTGATAGTCCTGAGCAAAAACTTCAGGGATGGCACCCAGGCCCTGAGTTCACAGAGTTCAAACCCTAGGGCTGGCACACATGCCATACATACACGTGCACGTGCACACGTGCACACACACACACACACACACACACACACACAGGTTCTTTGTGTTGATTTGTGAGGGTGTGTGTATGTTATCAATCTTTATCAACTTGTAAGAAAAACTGTATTCAAAAACAGGTCAGTCAAAAGATTGGTAAAAATTCCTTTTAGAAGCAAAATAAAAAAGAAAGCAATCTAATTGAATAAGCTAAAATGTGTAAAAGTAGACACTGAAATATTAAAAATTATTGGTAAGATTGGTGAAATGTATTTGTCAAAGAATCAAAATTGAGTTCAGAGATGATGGATTTAAAAGTTTTGTAATAATACCTCTACTTATGGCAAGACAATTCAACTGGAATTAATGTTTAAATTTATTGATAAATTATTATTTACATCTTGACTATGTCCAGTTATTACAAATACTAAAAATAGGTTGAGAAAGCCAATGCAAAGAAGAACAGTTTTAGTATCTGACAAAATTGTTCTCCACTTCTCTTGGGCTTTTTGAGGCCCAGGAATTATTTAGTAAATAATAAAAGAGACACGTATACTTCTCATTGGCTTCCAAAAACCAATATTACTGAATTGGCCATTTTGTTTGGTCCTTTTATGAAAATGAATGAATGATCTTTAACAGAGAAAGGGTGTCTCCTGCTAAACCAACTGTGTCATCAAATCTGTGCTATGCAATGATAGCCATATCAGAAGCATAGAAAGCTGCTATTGTTATATTTAATATAGGATGCTTTATGACATATTTAAATAAACCATGAACTTTACTCAGTGAAGTGGTGGGATTACTTTTATCTTATTTCTTTTTTGCAATTAGACTAATAACAGTGGAGAAACTTAAAAGAAACTTAAATGTATAAAACAGAGTTGTAAAACACATATATCTTAAATAGATACATAAGTAACATTAATAAATGACCTCCTAAAAATAAGACAATAGGATATAATCTGATCATGATTTTGGTTTGAAAAGCAGCAATTAACTATGCATGGTATCACTTTATTCCCAAACTCAAAAATCTTTGATTCAAAAGAGATGTAATTTCAATACTTATCTAAGATAGGCCAAACAGATGGGCCAAAATAACTTTTCAAAATTAAGAATAACATCAATTAATATGGAAGCCATATTATTTGAAAATAGCTTTCTCAAATATTATTAAAACCACATTAAAATGACTAGACATCCCTATATTGCATTCTAAAATCTGGAATTATGTGGAGTATTTTTTAATCAACTATTGCATATTCCACTAGTATTTCAATGACTGCCTCTTCCAAGCATTATTGGATCTCTACAGACATGACCTGTAATTATTTCCAGCCATGTTCATGATTGTTTTCCTTCTATACTTTATGATCATTAACTTGCATTAGCATACAACTTCATTGTTAATCATTGATATTTCTGTCATGTATATGTCATTCTTCTTTAGTTTCAATTTCTATCTTGAAACATTTATTGCAAACGTTTTAAATAGAAGAAAATTTCAAATTAATGTTATAAACAAGACTTCATAAACTTCAGAGAAGTTTCTCTTTGTCTTTAGCCTACTTTTTTTTTCATGCGATTGTTTCTAATATATTTATAAGATAATTTCTTTGTTGCTTTGTATGTCCCTCCCCCACGGTATAACCCCTGCTTTCACTGTATTTGATGCTGGTATAATTTGTGGAGGGGAAGGGAAAAAACAAATCATTTAAATAGGGATACAGGTGGACTCATTGCAACAATGAGATGTTCAAGTGGTTATGTCGAAAACGAACTTTACAACTTTGGTGAGGGGAGGGGATCGTTTAGGGGAGGGGGGGAAGGGTATGGGAAGGGATGGGAAGGGGAAACAAAGGAGGAGGCAACAATGCTTGATAAGAAATGTACTCATTGTTTTGCCCATGTAATTGTAACCCTTCTCTACGGTATTTTCACAATTAAAAAAAAAGAATATGGCTAGGTTTAAATGAAAGCAAACATCAAGAGAGAAAAATCTGAACTGTAAAAATACAAAGGAAAGCACAATTCAAACCAAGCATTCCAAATAAGGTGCCAAACAGAAGTCAGGATGGTACAAAAATTCAAATCTGAGGAAAAGTTACCAGCTTGAAAACAATTGTGAAGCATCAACAGCAGAACATGTAAAAGTTTAAGAGCTTAATAAATAATATTTCAAAAAGTCAAAATGTGTTCAAATATCAAAATGTCATATGGCGTTTATACTCACTTCCTGTTTATGGTCTAAGCTATGTCCAAGTCATGGTACTCAAAATGCTTACTTTATTAGCTTAGTTAATTTAAAAAAAATTTTAGTTAGAGGGTTATCATGTCAACGTACAGAAAGAAATCTAAAGGAACTTGCTATATGAACTGTTTTTTGGATCACAGTTCTTATAAGTAGAGCCAGAATTAAATAAGACCCTGCTGTTTATTCATTTATCTGATTTACTATATGGTATGATTTTAAAATAATCTGTCCCCTACAAAACTCACAATTCTCACTATGAAGTATTGAAGGATAGAAACAATCTGACTATACTATTAGATGTGTGCCCTTTGAAGTTGATTAGGATTAGATTGGTTCACTTGATAGAATTCTCATGGTTGAATACTAATGACTTCATAAAGAGAGAGAGAGAGAGAGAGAGAGAGAGAGAGAGAGAGAGAGAGAGAGAGAGAGAGAGAGAGAGAGAGAGAGAGAGAGAGAGAGAACCCAGAAGATACACACTCCGTCTTTCCATGTAATGCCTTGCATTGTCTAAGATTGGTATCGAGAAAGTCATTACCTAGTATATCTCGTAAACCTTGAACAAACAGAGCTGTGAGCAACAAAACAAAACAAAAATTATTTTCTTTGTAACTTATTTTATGACATAGTCTTATTGGCAACAGAAAAGGAAAATAAATACAACCAAACTAATATGAGAACAGCTATATTTAACACACTTTATCAATTAAGATGAATATACTATAACCCTATTATATAAAAATGAATATGTATGTATAATAACCACTTGTCTCAAGTGGTTGCAATAACTCAGGCAAACAATGATGAAAAATAATTACAAAAAAGAAATAACTGAACCTTGGTGTGGGGTTGGAGGTATGGCTCAGGTGGTAGTGGTTCCGCTAAGGAGCAAAATCATCAGGCCCAGTGTCAGACCAAAAAAAAAAAAAAAGGTAAAAAGAAAAAAGAATATCTGCATAGAAATGAGTGTTTGTGTTTGTACATACTCAAATATCTACATACAAAATATGTGTATATATATATATATATATATCATAATATATCTCCATGGCAACACCTAAGTGCAAAGATAATAATCTTTTTCCTACATAGTTTAAAATGGAAAAAAAATTTAACTAATGAATCCTTAACAGGGGCAAATTGTCCTGTGTGTACAAGTTATAAAGGAAAATACCCTCATTAAAAAGCATATACAGCATTCATTTCTATGAATATTCAGGAAGTTAATCCATCATGTAATCACCAACAAGGTAGATTAATCAAAGATAGAAATTTTAATAATAAAGAATTCACATATAACAAGTTACAGTAATCATAATGTATTTTGATATATTAACTTATTTCTTGTGTCATTACCAATTTTTAAAAAAAACACCATAATTCACCATAGCAAAAGCAAGTGTGTGTATATGTATATGTATAAATACATATATATAAGTATGATGGATGAATGGAATGTAACAGTATATGACTATATATGTATATGCATTATATTCACATGCATGAACATGATATAGATGACCTTCAACTAGTTTGACTTTGGAGTTTTTGAAGGTGACTAAACAATTAGCTCAGTAGAAAATATACTTACTATTTTGAATTTCATTCTTTTCCTTAACCAAAAACATGCGATAGGATATTCTGTTTATTCTCAACATATTGAGCCCTGGTACCAATCTATAGTTCCTAGTCAGCCACATTATCAAATGTACAATCAATCCTGGACAGTGAGCAGTTTTGCTAAGGTATGGTATAAATTAGGTGATAGCATATTTTAAATATAGAATATTTTCAACTTACATTGAGTTTATTGGACTTTATGTGCATTGTTAAGTCAAGAACCATCAGTGTAGATGGGTGATAATTATATAGATATATAAATAGCAAATACATTAGATAGTATAGTTGTATATGTATATATACAATATATATACACACACACATTATAGGTACCCCTTACACTGTTTTATTCAATGACTAAATTAGCATTATTTTATTTGATATCCCAGAATTTGCAAAGGAGCTCCTTTTTGTTTGATGCTCATACACTGCTAATTGATTATCACTACCTGGGTGGTCTCTATTACACATCCACCAGATAGGTGGCAATCTGCAGTGGCTGTTTACTCCAGAATGGTTTAGGCCAGCTATATTTATTTTCTTGATGACATTAATTTTCAAAATTATTATGTAGCTGATAAAATACTTTGCTAGAATGTCCTAATAATGCTGACATTTTGATATTTTTCTATTTAAAAACTCTATTTTTATGCTGCAGGAAGCTTCATTTATAAGACCTCAACTCCAGCTACAAGGGAGGAGCCCTCATCCTGGCTCCTAAAAATCTCTTTGAAAAGCCCTACCAGCCAATCCATCCATTGCCAATTAAGTTTCAATACCTGAGGTAGGGATGGATACTCTCAAACCTTGGGCCTTCACTATCCAGCGGTATCACCTGGAATTATGCTTGTTTGGTGAATTAAAGCAATCTTTAGTCCCATTTTTGGATTCTGGTCCATTGGGCCTACAGCAAAGCCCTGGTGATTGCAATGCACTTGCAATACAGTTAAAAAAATCAATTTTTAGTAGCTCCAATCCTATGAACAAATAATATCTATTTGTCTTCCTCTATTATTTCAGCACACACACACACACACACACACACACACACACACACACACACACACACACACACACACACACACACACACACACAGAGACCCTAAAGCCCTATAGAAGCTATTTATGACTCGATGCAGGCAGTATGATTAGATGGTACATGCAGAGGAAGCCTGATGCCAGCATAAAACTGCTGGTTTGGGGTGTTAACCTTTTCTTGTGTTGATTAAGGATACAGGATTTGGAGTGTGTGATTCATAAGGGATAGTATGAATGCCTGTTCTTGTGTCCCTAATATTTACTTCTTGATATCCTGGTATCTACCTCTTGGAATGTGCCTTTTGATCTATAACCAAACATGCCCCAAGCTAACATGTACTCCCTGACCCATTGAATATGGAGGTAACTTGTCAGGTGCCGGTGGCTCACACCTGTAATCCTAGCTACTCAGGAGGCTGAGAGCTGAGGATCAGGTTCAAAGCCAGCCCAGGCAGGAAAGTCTGTGAGATTTTTTTTTTTGATCAGTCATGGGTATGAACTCTGGGCCTGGGTGCTGTCCCTCAGCTCTTCAGCTCAAGACTAGCGCTCTACCACTTGAGCCTCAGCACCACTACTGACTTTTTCTGCTTATGTGGTGCTGAGGAATTGAACCAAGGCCTCATGCATGCAAGGCAAGCACTCTACCACTGAGCCACCTTCCTAACCCCTGTGAAATTCTTATCTCCAATTAACCACCAGAAAAATGGAAGTGGCACTGTGGCTCAAGTGGTAGAGTGCTCACCTCAAGCTGAAGGGACAATGACTAAGCCCAGAGTTCAAGCCCCACAAACAACCAAAAAATAAAAATGAAAGAAAAAAGAAAATGGAGGTAATCTTGTGGTATATATACCTCTCACAGAAATAGGAATTTTGTGCATGGGTAATCTTTTTTCACCTTCACAGTGTCCACTGGGCAGAACTGGCAGAAAAACTGGTAAACATAATAAACTATATGTTAACAGGTTAACAGGGACTAAAAGATTTATGTGGACATTCTTTTCTGTTTTCAACTAAACACCATGTATTAATTATTAAATAAAATTGCCTTTTAAATTTTAGCCTTGTGTAAATCCATAAATAAAAAATATCTTCTATAATAAATGTATTCATTTGTTATAAACTTTAATGAATGTTTTGGAAAATTTCTTTGGGTATTAGCCAATTGACATAATAACCAATTAAACAATTATGTCTAGAATATTGGGGAAAACATGATTTATAAATCTCACAGCTGCTGTGAAGGTAAAGGAAATAAGAGTTCCTAAATAATGCAATAGGCTACAATTAACCTTTATTTTCTGCTTAACAAATGTGAGTAAACAACGTCAAACTTGAGTCAATCTTCATCAACTTTGTTATATTATAAACTGTTTATCATACCTATCAAAAAGTTTGGTAATGTTTTATTACAACACTTCATATTTAAAATATATCATTGAAAATCACTGATAAATGGAATAAAAAAGATAATACTAAATAAAAGGATTCAAGCAAAAGTATCAGAATTTCCATGATTACAGATGTTGAGAAACAAATGTGATTAAAATCAGTCACTTCTCAGAAACTATGTTAATGTTGATAAATGATAGTCTTCTTTAAATCTCCTAAATAATCCTCTGCCAAACATCATCATCTCATGTTCACTATGAGGCAATGTTGTTGTGACAGATTTTGCTGCACTAGTAAGGGATGGAATTAGGACTTATTCTGCCCCATTACAAAGCTCCTCCAGGATGTGGCCAAAAGGGAACCCTACTGCATTGTTGGTGGGAGGGTAAACTTGTTCAACCACTTTGGAAAGCAGTATGGAGGTTCCTCAAAAGACTCCACATAGATAGAGCTCCCCAATGACCCAGCAATCCCACTTTTGGGCATTTACCCAAATTATCACAAACAAGGCCATACTAAAGCTACCAGCATGACTATGTTTATTGCAACATTATTTACCATAGCTAAGATATGGAACCAACACAGATGTCTCTCAGTGGATGAATGGATCAAGAAAATAAGAAAATGTGGTATATATATATATATATATATGTACTGGAATTCTATGCCTTCATCAGAAAGAATGACATTGCCCCATTTTGTTAGGAAATGGAAAAACTTGGGGAAAAATTAAGTGAAGTAAGCCAGGCCCAAAGAAACATAGTTCCCATGGTTTCCCTTATTTGAAATTAACAGTATATGCCTAGGACAAGCAGAAAAGGTCAAAAGCTATGTACATATGACCATATCAGATGATGCTAAGCGAAATGAATCCCAAGATAGAACACAAGAGGTTTTATCTTGTTGTTGTTTTTAATACACTTGTAATATACTATGTGATTTTTTTTGTTTCTCTTATGTTCTTACCCCATGGTATAACCCCTGTTTTTACTGTATTTGATTCCAGTGTCCTGCATATTATATATACATTTTTCTAATTTGGGGAGGGGAGGGAAATAAAAAGCTGAAGTAAGAATATAGGTTGACCCATTGTAACAATGAGATGTACAAGACACTATCTATGTTGGAAACAAACTTTACAACTTGGGCAGGGGAGGTGCTGGGGAGGTGGGGAGGGAAGGGATGGAAGGGGAAAAACAAAGGACGGGAAAACAATGCTCAACAGGAAATGTACTCATTACCTTACTCATGTAACTGTAACCCCTCTGTACAGTATCTTTATAATAAAAATATATAATAAAAAATGAAGCTTTCCATCATTGATTCACAATGCATCACTGGGAGAGCAACATTTGGATGAATTGTAAAATTTTTGGAAATACATACTCTTTGCCTAACGTCAGATTAACTGAAATCAGAAATATTTGGAATCAGTCTCAAAAATCTGTCTGATGTTAACATGCAAGTTTCAGAAGCATTGAAAGCCTTCATTCCTTGACTAGAAAAGAACTAAAAAGAGGTTTTCCATCATTTAAAATCTTTTAAGTCTGCTTCTTTGCTTTCTACATGTTGTTTGCTTAAAATTTACAGGACTAGATCATTTCTAACATAGAGTCTTGTGAGTATCACTTGCATTGGTTCCACCTTTGTCCTTCATCTCACCATTTTTTGTTCCCCTTCCTTCCCTAATATAAATAAACATATATACAATTCCCAGGGTACCAAAATCAAATACAATGACAACAGGGATAATCTGTACAACTTGAGGAGGAGTCAGGGAAGGGGGAGAGAAAGGGAGAAAAAAATGAGGGAGGAGTAACAAGTTCAACAAGAAAAGTACTCCTATCTTACTTATGTAACTGTACCCCCTCTGTGTATCACCTTGACAATAAAATTAAAACAAAATAAAATACAATTTACAAGACCATGGAGGATTCCAAAAATAATTTAAAGTCGTCTATGGAAAGCACAACAGTAAAATTCACCATTGGTAAGGGAATTAATATTTTTTTAAAATTTTTTTTTATCGGTCGTGGGGCTTGAACTCTGGGCCTGGGCGCTGTCCCTCAGCTCTTCAGCTCAAGGCGAGCGCTCTACCACTTGGGCTACAGCGCCACTTCCGTTTTTCTGGTGGTTTATTGGAGATAGGAGTCTCACGGTCTCTCCTGCCCAGGCTGGCTTTGAACCGCCATCCTCAGATCTCAGCCTCCTGAGTAGCTAGGATTACAGGCGTGAGCCACCAGCGCCCGGCTGGAATTAATATTTTTATTCTATAAGTTGCTTCGGTGTTTGTCTTGTTCTGAAGGAGAGAAAGCTCTTTAAATTTTGACTATGCAAATTTACAGTTTTAATCCAAAGTTTGATTTTGAAAAGGTGTCATTGGAAAGGTGGGGTGAAGAAAATGGAAGAAAAGGATGAGAGCTAATATTACTATTATCAACTTGAGTCCCATTTATATAATTTATATATGAAATATGGTACATATGTATTCATATTTAGAGTGTTTTGCTTAAAATTTAAATATATCAACTAATTTGTAGTAGTTTTTGCCATAATCCCAAATCGCATGTAGAATAAGACCATGTTCTGACTTGTCTACTCTTTTTTTTTTTTTTTTTTAGCCTTTAAGCTCTCAATGTTTTGTTTTTGTTTTTTTAATTTAATTTTATTTTATTTGAGAACATACTGTACAGAGGGGTTACAATTACATGGGCAGGATAATGCATACATTTCTTACCAAGCATTGCAGCCTCCTCCTTTGTTTACCCTTCACCTCCCTTCCCAGCCTCCCCCCTCCCCCCCCACCCAATCATACCCCCCTCCCCCCCACACCGACATTGTAAAGCTGGTTTTGACATGACATTTTGTACTTCTCATTGTTGCAACAGGTCCACCTGAATCCTTAAACAACTTGTTTGTCCCCATCTTCTCCACATGTTATACTGACATCAAATATAGTGAAAGCGGGGGTTACACTGTGGGGGAGGGACATACAAAGCAACAAAGAAATAATCTTATAAATGCTTTAGAAACACATGCATGAAAGAAATGAAAACATTAAAATACATATTTAAGGATTCATTTTCCTAACATCACATTAACTGACCTTTTCCGCTTGACTCATACCTATACTAGATATTGCAAATAAGGGAAACCATGGGACCTATGCTTCTTTGGGCCTGGCTTACTTCACTTAATATAATTTTTTCCAAATCTTTCCATTTCCTAACAAATGGGGAAATGTCATTCTTTCTGATGGAGGCATAGAATTCCATTGTGTATATATACCATATTTTCTTGATCCATTCATCTACTGAGGGGCATCTGGGTTGGTTCCATATCTTAGCTATGGTAAATAATGCTGCAACTTGTCTATTCTTATTGAAACTCAAAATAGCTTAAATATACACCTGCATCCCTTATTACCTGCTTTAAAATATATTGGTTATTATTCCAACTTACTTTGGTTTTATTGTTAATTTTAAAATCATTGGAATTTATTTTGATTTAAACTAAACTCATATACTAATATGAGTATTTAAAATATATGTGTCTTGCTTCCAAAAATGGGTCTGATTTTACATTTATTTAAATGTTATGTTTGGCTTCTTTTGTAAATTATTAATTATCTTCACTAGGACTCATACTGTACTTGTTAAATTTATGCTTTAACATTTTATGATTTCTGTGTTTCTTGCAAAATTTTAAGATAGTTTCCTTTTGAATTTCATAATTATTTATACATAGGTGTGATATTTATGTATTTATTACATATTATGATGATTCACAAACCAGACATAAAATTAGTACTACTGGAAGAAAGGTGGCTTTACAGGCTATATTAAACAATGTCTATAGTTCAGGTTCTAGTGATATTTATTGAGTACTAAAATGTACAGATTAATGTATCCAAGATCAGCTTTTTATCAGAATATTGCTTTTCTATTCTCTTCTTTTATGAAACTTGGTAATTATCAAGAATTTTTTTGCTACTTATACTTGATTATCAGCTCACATATAATGTCACATAATTTGTTTAGGTGGAAATGGAAAATGAGAATATTTTTTTCTTTCCCTAAACCTGAAGCCTCTTTCTACCTTGCTCTGCTTTTATGGAAGTAATAATGGATATATGTAATTAAAATAAAACTTTCCAATTTATTATAATGTGGACAAAGAACAGATCTTAAAATTATACTACCTTACTTGGACTGTTTCTTCATCTGTAAAATGGCATAATTGTAATAATAGAAAATGAGCTGGAATATCTTAAAACATCCCATCAACATTTGTATAATATTATACAAAAAGCAAATCCCTTTTATTACTCAGTTTATTTATTTTCTAGAACAATATTAAGGCCACCAATTACTCACTTATATATTATTAATTTTATCCTTATTTCAGCTTAAAATCACCAAACAATATTTAATAAATATCTCAGAATTCCTGGAGCCATACTAATAGGCAATTTTCAGATTAACTTTTAGCACCTATTTGTAAGACTTAAATGTAGTGAAAAACATAATCCTAAATATGTTGTTTTTAAGATATATATATATATATATATATTTATAGGAAAATATTTTGTGCTAGCATGAGAAGTTAGATATCCAATTCAATTTGCTTTTAGAGATTTAAATCATACCTAGATTAAACAGTTAATTATAAGGCCTGTTAATAAAAACTATCTCCTATATTCATTTATGATGGATTATTAAGCGTTCTGGGTCCAGAGAATATGGCAGAGGAGAAGCTTGGGGGCTAAACAAGCTCTTGCATATAAACCAGTTTTAATGTTCCAGTGAAAAGTTCAAGGCTAGAGAATCACACCAAGCATGCCATCATAGTATAGGGAGTTTGACCTGAGAGGAAAAATTCAGGCAGCGTGGTTAAGGAGACAGACTGGAGCGCTGGCTGTTGTACACGATGGTGGTGGCAGCAGCTGCCACAGCTGCCATATCAACAGACAGAGCTCAGAATGAAGGCACCAGCAATGGTGTGCCAGCAGATGCTACTCACCTTCAGGAAGAACTGACAAGGAGAGGAAATCTTCATCCTACTAACCACAGACAGTCGCAGACCATGGATGGCTGGGAAACCAAGGGAAAGGCATGAGTACCTCACAAGACATCCTCACTCCTTGTCACAGAGTAGCAGTGTGAAGATAGCCCCTCCCTCACCATCTGAGAAGAACTCCATCTTTGATACTGACAAAGACCAGACCATAGCATCTAGCTTGTAACTCAGGCCTCAGAAGAAGACAATAGGAGCCATTCAACAGGTCAAGATAACCTGACCTGCAGGGCTCAGCTCCAACCCCAGGAAAGTTGCCCTTCTCAGGCATAAGGAGCTCTACCTAGGGTGTGGCAACATTCCTCACTGGGTAAGTAGACACAGAGGCTCCCACACCCCTCTGTAGCACAAGATAGGGCTATTCAGATACAAGAAGTCTTTAGAACAGAACAAAACATCCCACCATCACATTGTAATTCACACAGGATTCTTAAAGCTGTCAGGGAGAAAAGATCAATCATCTATGAAGGGATACCAATCAGAATAACTTCAGATTTCTCATCAGAGACCATGAAAGCAAGCAAGAAGAGACTGGAATGATGTATGCCACACCTTATAGACAAACAACTATCCACCAAGAATACTGTATCCAGCTAAACTCTCCTTCATAACTAAGGGAAAAATAAAAACCTTCCACAGGAAAGAAAAATTGAAACAATATATCTCCACCAAACCAGGCCTACAAAAGATACTTAAAGGTGTCCTCCACATTGAAAACCAAGAAGAGCACGAAAACGGCCAAGAAATGGCCACCAACACAGAATCTGAGAATCATAGGAAGAACCCAGTTGGCACAGCTCCCAAGAAGTTGGATAACATGGCAGGAATTACCAAACAACTCTTAGTCCTAACACTCAATATCAATGGACTTAACTCTCCAATTAAGTGACAGATTATCTAGTTGGATCAAAAAGCAAGATCCTTCTATCTGTTGCTTTCAAGAGACACACCTTGCAAACAAAAACATGTTCTGAAAGTGAAAGGCAAATGGCCCCCAAGCAAATGGCCCCCATAAACAGGTGGGAGTTGCAATCCTAATATCAGATAAAATAGATTTCAAATTTAAATGAGCAAGAAGATATAAACAAGGTCATTCCATACTAAATAAGGGACCTTTCCTTCAGGAAGATATTACAATTCTAAATATGTATTCACCAAATAACGGAGCACCCAAATTTATCCAAGAAATACTACTTTCCCTAAATTTCACATAGATCCAAAGACATTAATTGTTGGGGACAATAACACACAACTATCCCCACTGAATGGGTCAAACTGGAAAAAACTCAACAGAGAAACCTCAGATCTAAACAACTGCATGGATCACCTAAACTTGACAGACATCTACTGAATATTTTATCCAGTAGCATCAGATTACATTTTCTTCTCAGCAGCACATGGAACATTTGCCAAAATAGACCACATTTTAGGTCACAAAAAACCAATTTGTCCAAATTCAGAAACATTGAAATTATGCCCTGCATTCTCTCAGACCACAAGGGAATAAAATTAGAATTCAACACCAAAAACCACCAAGGAAAATCCTGTAATACATGGAGGCTGAACAACACACTGTTGAACCACCAGTGGGTAATGGAAGAGATTAGGAAGGAAATTCAAATGTTCATGATATTTAACAAAAATGAACACACAAATTACCACATCTACTGGGACACAGCAAAGGCAGTAATCAGAGGCAAGTTTATAGCTCTGAGTTCCTACATTAACAAATTAGAGAGATCTGAAACCAATTTGACAAGGCACCTGAAGCTCCTTGAAAAAGAGCAATAAGGTAAACCCCAATCAAATAGACTGAAATAAATAATTAAAATTAAATCAGAATTAAAATAATTAGAGTCCTAAAAAAAAAACAGAAAGAATCAAGAAAACAGAGTTGGTTCTTCAAAAACATTAACAGACTCATTTCTTTGACGAACATCGATGCAAAACTTCTCAACAAAATTTTGGCAATCGACTTCAACAACTCATCAAAAGCATCATACACCATGATCAAACAGGATTCATTTTAGGGATGCAAAGCTGGTTCAATGTAAGAAAATCAATTAATACAATTCATCACACCAACAAGACTAAGGATAAGAACCACATGATTATCTCAATAGATGCAGAAAAAGCATTGGACAAGATCCAACACCCTATATGAAGAAAGCTCTGGAGAAACTAGGAATCCATGGAACATTCCACAATATAATAAAGGCTATGAATGATAAACCTATAGCCAGCATTATACTTAATGGTGAAAAGCTAAAGTCATTTCCTCTAAACTCAGGAATGAGACAAGGATGTCCACTCTCTCAACTCCTCTTCAAGAAGAGGACATGATCTTGTATTTAAAGAACCCCTGTTTTCACTGTATTTGCTTCTGCTGCCCTGCATCTTGTATATACATTATTCTAATTTGGGGAGGGAAAGGGAAATAACAAAAAGCTGAAATGAGGATACAGGTTGACCCATTGTAACAATGAGATATATAAGACACTATGTTGAAAATGACTTACAGCTTCAGGGGACCGGGTGTGTGTGTGTGGGAGGAGTTGGGGAGTTGAGGAAAGAAGGGATGGAAGAGGGAAAACAAAGGAGGGGGTGACAATGTTCAATAGGAAATGTACTCATTACTTTACTCATGGAACTGTAACTCCTCTGTACAGTATCTTTACAATAATACACACACACACACACATATGAATTCTGATTTCTTTTTTAACATGTGTTGTGGATGAATCATCTATGAAATCCTAGCTACTCAGTATGTGAAGAGCTGAGTATGAAGGCTAGAGGAACAGTTTCATGAGTAAAACAGCTGAGGACAGGAAAAGCTGAGCTAGAAAATAAGGCCCTGAATTCAAGCCCAGTAATAATCAATAAACAATATCAAATGGATAAAAATCATGAAAAGTAACTCTTCTTTATTTATCATATTTTGTCCAAAGAATGCAATTTAAGAAGTGCTATTTACTCCTATGTACATAGGGAATGGAAACATTGGTCTGTATGTTTAAAGGTTGTTTCTAGCAGTGCATTCTCACAATCAAGCCAATTCAATAAATATCTGATGTGTAATTACTGCTTATTAAATTTATATATTGAACTAACCCCCTATAGCTTAAATTAGGATGCTACTACCTGACTGGTTGATATTGTACAAGTATACATGGAATAAAAACAGTCACATAGGGATATTTGAGTTTATTTTTAAAACTGTGAATTTGCATAAGTAGCATGGAAGGACAGAAGAGATCTAGGGCATAATCCTCAATCCTCAATTTAAATGTGAGCCTTTTTATAGTTACACACACACACACACACACACACACACACACACACATACAAACACACACACACACACACACAGTTTAGTGCTTTTGCATTACAGAGAGTCAGAGAAAAATTTTAACTCTTTGCAACAGCTTCTTATTAAAACAATTATGAATTCATGTGATATAATTAGAAATTTATGCTCTCAAGTTCTGCCCTGGAAATTTATTTCTGAGTACTGCTAATGTCTAGTTTCCTAATCTGGGCGCTGGTTATATAGATGTATTCAATATTTATAATATATTTTTATGTAAGCTCATTGTATATAAGCTGATCTGTGTCAAAACTGATTTAAAATAAACATAAAAATAAATACCATGTATTCCTTATTTAGATCCACTAATTAAGTAGCTGGTGAGAAATAATGATCTTTCTTCCATTTCTAATTTTCTCTTTGCTCTACTTTGTCATATCTACCCCCACTAGCCTCTCCACTGATAGACTAAAAAAGGATACACGTTAGAGATTGCATTGATCAAGGATCCCCGAAAAAACAGGACCAGCAGAATATATATGTACATGTAGAAATAAAATACTTCATGGCATCAGTTCACGTGGTATGAAAGCAGGGAAGTATTTCAGGCTGATTACCCAGGGAAGAGGAGATGCTGTACTACCAATGCAAAGACAGTCTGGAAGTACGAGAGTCTTTCTCTCTTGGAAAAATTCAAGTGTTTTCTCTTTAGGCCTTCAAATAATTGCAAAAAGTCCATATGTATTGCAAAAGGTGATTTGCTTTATTCAAAGATGATAGATTTGAATGGTAATCTTATCTATGACCAAATACTTGGCTGGTATACCATACCAAGTTAACACCTTAAATTACCTATCATAGTAGTTGTGACATTTTTACTTATCTTTATCAAGTTTTCTCTGTACCCTGTGTGAAGTGCAGATATTTCAATTGGAAGTTTTTTGGTTTTGATATTTCCCAAATGCTTCATCAGGAACAATTGGTTATTAGTCTCATGATCTGGGTAATGCATTCCTTTTCTGGGGCCAACATCACTTAGCCCTTAATATCATTGATTCTATTACATTGTAACAGTTTGTTTTAAAGTATCCTGTTCTTCTCCTGGCTACGTTGTTTATAAAAGAGGTGATAAGAGCAAGATTTTGAATGGTTCTGGTTTGTTCTCTACTCAATTTTCCAATATTTGATCCACAAGGGATCAGAAAGAGGATTAACCTGATCCCATCACAGCTCCCTCGACTTCTACTTTGTACAGCAGAGAGCTTTTCTCTTCACATTGGCATGTCCTAGTGGGCATTGAAAAGAGGCTCACTAACACCAGACTGCAGACACCTCATAGTAATCCCTTTGGAAAGCATCAGTGAAGCCTTTCTTAAAAAAGCTCCAAATTAGAGCTGACCATTCACCATCATTCAGTCTTAGCTAAAAGTGACTAATGCATTCCAGCTCTCTATAGAGAATTCCTATTTAAAATTCCCTGCTGATCTACAGATATCAAAAATCTTTACAAAGTAGATGTGGGTGAGAAATTAAGAAACACATATCATCTTGTTTTGCTTTATTTTACTAATTACATTTTTAGGAAGTCTGACAAACAAATAACTTGAAGATCTAGTAATTATTGCCTTATTTTTTCAGTTAAAACATCCCTTAATGATCCATTAAATATATTCATAAATTCAATGTTTTACTTGGTATCAGATGTAACTTTCCTTGTGAGTTTCTCAAGAACAATGTTGCCACCCAGATATAATAGATACGGACATAAAGTCCATAAATTGATGATCCAGGAAGAAATTCTGATGTTTCATTAGAATTGGGCTTAAATGCCATGCTATCACTTTCTTCCTGTATCAGAAAGGACTTACCATAAAGCTTTTGTCTTTGACAGATATATTTTAAGAATACTAGCAAAGAGTTTGGGGGGGGGGGGGATAGGGAAGAAGAGCAATCCAATTCAAATTGATAATACAGAAAACTGAATAAAATGTGCCATTGGAAGAATTTGTAGCACAAATAGAAGAAGAAAGGGCAAAGAATGAATACAAATCTGGTCAGGTAGAACATACACAGAAAATACCAAGTCAGTTGCAGTTAATAGCAGTGGAATCAAAAAAGATGGGTTCCTATCCAAAACTTATGAGAGTATTTAGTGTGCTTTGACCAGTGAGTTGGAGGTGAAGAGCCAAAATGAGGAAAATTCAGGCTATGAAGTTCAGAATGCAGCCAGACAGAAGTCAATAACCAATTGTAAGACCTGTAATTGTCGAGTGAAACCTCAGACATGGGCTGGGAATGTTTACAGCCAGAATTCTATCCCCTAGGAACAATCTTAATATAGTAAAACCTCATGAAGAACTCTCGTCCTAGAATCCTGCTATATTAAGAAGAACATTAAAGCATCTTATCCATAAAGTAGATGTTGGTCTATAATTGTCAGGAAAGATGTGTTTTGTTTACTGTTTCTCAGTTACTAACACCTAAACTAGAATTTTCTGGCCATAAGTTCAAAGCCACTGCACCAGCAAAACAGGAACAATGTAATTCACTATTATGCTAGTAATTCAAATTCCCAAGTAGTGGTAATTATTTTCCCGAAATCTTCACTGGGCTGGTCAGTATTTCTTTTGCTGAAAGTGATGGGAACATGCACCTGAGGTAAATGAAGCAAACCAATCCAATTGAGTTTTGCAGAAATTCTGGGCTTAAAAACTATTAAGCCATTGCACATCTGTTACTCTCTTTGCTCTCTTCCCTTTTATGAATTGACCTCAATATTTCTGCAGTTGGCCTCATTCCATATGGGGCAGATGATTCATACAACTCGTATAAGCCAAGGCAAAATTATATATGAAAACTTATCTCCACAACAAACAATGATCATGAAAGGTACCTCAGATATATGAGTATTAATCTATACTAGGCATATAGTCAGCAAACATGTGAGTTAACCATGTCTTAGGAATTTGTGAGTTCAAGGTTTGAATCTGTATTTGAGGGCATACTAGATGCATAATTTAAATAACACAATAAGTTAGCCATCTTTCCTTCGATATAGTTTCTCTATATATAAAGTGAGCATAGATGTATTATCAAAATTTATTAGTAGTGATATAAATGATAAAAAAGTGTCACTGACTGACACAAAGTAGTTTCTCAGTTTTCACAATATTATTGCCAACACCTGTAACTGTATTATCAGGTTACAATAAAAGAAATTAATATTCATAAAAGCATTTTCTTGATCTCACAATCCCTATTAAAAACTTCACTAAGAGCTTCCCTCTGTAAAACGTCAGTGAACCCCCTACATTCTTAGGCTATATCATGATTTTTAGAATACAGTGTGGGTAATTTATTGATGGCTTCTAACATCAGGTTTCACAGTATAATCAGCTTGTCACTCTTGTTTCTAAGAAATCCTACATGTCAACAGACACTTTTTGGCCAGCTCCATAACTTAAAGCTCAAACGTGGAAGCAGTATTTCATTCTCAGTTTTCTATTTCCTAATGTAATGTAGATTGTGACCTACAAAGATGACTAAATCTAATGCTTCCATTTTGCAGTTTAGGAGCCTTATTATCAGTCAGAGTCCTAGAAAGAAACAGAGCATTTAAGAGTTTAAAGAAACACATTAAAACTTGAACAATTTATAGCGCTGACTCAGGGCTGATGGAATTAACAGGGATTATGTAGCACAGATATGCAAGGCTTCTACTAGCCATTAGTCTGAAGGTGAAAAGAATGAGAGATGTTAGACATTCTAAAATGATCTGTGATCATGGAAGAGGTGCTTTAAAACATACTGGGGCTGGGTTGAAATGTAGATATTGCCGAAACTATACTGTAATTGTGAAGGAATAAGAAAATGAATACCCAAACTCTCTCTCCAGTTTTTTTTCATTTTACCCATTGGTAAAATGAAAATAATCAGAATGTGATGATATTAGGTGATGACATCTGTAGAAGTCAGTCTCTCAAAGTTCAGGCAAGTAACGAATAGGTCATATAAGATATCCATGCATAAATAGGGAAGTTGTCCAACAGCCTACTCTTGTCATTTTAGTTCCATTATAAGTCTTTCCTTTAGATTAACATGTTGGTATTTTCAGCACACTCTTCTTGCCACTTAATCAATATTGATCTCTAGTTTGTCCTCCAGTAGCTCTTCAGGCAAGACCATCTACAGTGGTTCATATTAGCAAGGAGGGTTTCTATTTACCTAGCTAGTATACACAAGAATACCCAGAATCCCATTTTGACAGTTTGGTTCCTGTATCCAATCCTGTCTACAACTTACTTTGTTTATCAAAATGCTTTCAGATTCTTTCACATTGTTTCACATACTTTCACATTGTTTCAAGTGTTTAATTAGTGAGTGAAAGAATACCTTCTAAGTATATGAAGGAAACTAAGTGAAGGAACACAGAATGATATAGGCCTCCAGGACTAGCCATTTCACTACGCTGTTAATAAAACCATGTATAACAGTCAAGGGAAAGACACAATGATTTTGAGTTTGTGAGAACAGAAACTGGCCTAGGACTGAGAAAGCACGTGAAATAAATGCCCAACCTTCACTTTTCCTACCTTCTGGTCTAGTGCCAGGACATAGTGCTAACTTTTGAAGTTTAGGTATGTTTTTTGTCTCAAGGATTACATGTCAGGAGTTTGTCCTCAGGGTGGCAATACTGAGTGGTGGTATGAAATCTGTACATAGCAGAGTTCTTTAACTCATGTGAAGTATGCCTCCAGACAATTACAGTATTACGACAAGACTGTGTTATCAAGGCATGCATCTGGCCTCACAAAGCCTCTCTGTTTCTCTGTCACTTTCATATTTATAGACACTGCTATGAGGTGACACAGCCAAGGGGATCTACACTAGCCTGAGACAACATCAGTGCCTTACATGTGAATCTCCAGAACTACAAAATAAATAAACATCTTCTCATTATGAAATTAACCTGTCTAAGATATTTCATCAGATTAACAGAAAAACAGATAAATATACACACTAAAAATAAATGGGACATCTGAGATAAAGAGAGCCTAGATGATTCCTTTCATAGAATTTATTCTTGCAGGATGTGGCACAAAGCAGAAATAAAAAGCAGAAAAATAATCACAATTGTCAGGGGGAGAAAATGAACTCTCTCATTAATTTGAATCTTCTCTAAATTAAAAGTTAATCAGTTATGCTTCCAATAGGAAGTTGAAAATAGCTATAAAAGGGTTGACAGAGAAAAAATCTTAACATATAAGTAGGCAACACATTGGCTCCCAAGGGAATCCTTATGAGGTTTCTCTTTTCTTCTTTCCTTTTAAATATCTCATTGCCTGATTTCTAGAGCTTCTATCCCATTGGCATGACAAAATACTAAATAAAAAAAGGTAAAATGCATGTGTCTATTTATTTATATCTTCATTAGACACTTAACAAGTTCTTTCTGTGTAATTGACATATTGATGAGCACTTAAAATTACTTTTTGGTGGTTTTTTTTTTTTTTTTAGTTGTGGGGCTTGAACTCTGGGCCTGGGCGCTGTCCCTGTGCTCTTCAGCTCAAGGGCAGTTCTCTACTGCTTGAGCCACAGCACCACTTCCAGTTTTTAACTGGTTCATTGGAGATAAGAGTCTCACAGACTTTCCTGCCCAGGCTGGCTTTGAACCGTGATCCTCAGATCGCAGTGTCCTGAGTAGCTAGGATTAAAGGCTGGTGTCTGGCACTTTGGGGATTTTTAAAAATAGGAGTTACTAGATGTTCTTCTTAGGTAAAAGAAAGGAATAAAATATTGGAGGAAAAAATACCTGGGAAGGAATTGGGAAGTGGAGATGCTATTATCCAAAAATCAATCAAAACATTCAAAATTGCATAAGGGAAAAGTCCAATTTGTTTTCAGCATGACAAATCTACACTGCTTCAGTAATGGCTACAATAGGCAGACGTTTGCTTGGCTCCAGCAGGGAAACACATCCATCATGAGACTGAATGTGTTCCTGTATACTTTCTCCAAAGCTTTGCTAATGCCTGCTGATTTACCTGTAATACATTTTCCAGCAACTGTTGAGTAAAATGACAACAAATATATTTAGTTCACACTTCAGTCTGCCCAATTAGCAGTGTTTGCCATACCAGCTGTGAGCACAGGAGAGGATTTAATTTTAAGTACGTCAGTCTAGTTAACAACAACAAAAAGAAAAGGTGCAGTTTGGAGATTCATGAATTTTTCAAGTATTAGTTGCTAGTCATTTATTTCTGAAAAATAGCTCTTTTCTACAAGTACTGAAATTTACTCAAAGACAACTCCTGACATAAAGGAGGGGATGCTGGAAGACAGTACAACTTCATGGCAAAACAAAAAAAAACTTCATGGCCAGGATAACTCAGCAGACCCAATACTCACTGGACCATGGTTCACTCATTGAAGCAGTAAAAACTGTTTGAGCTCCATTTCCATGGTTTTGAAACAAACTTAATGAGCTTCGAAAACAGTGAAGTTACATGAAACATTAAAACATGAAAAAAGGAAAAATACATTCATCTTTCTATGAAAACATCAAACTGGTGGGCTTTTTCTTTTCTGGTTAATATCAAGTCAATAAGTAAATATTAATCATTATTGAATCAGAAAAAACTATGAAATCATAACAGTAATTTATAGATACTGAAAGGGGTTTATGAAGTCTAGTCTTGTTTAATAAAATCAGTTCTGAATAACATTGTCCAAGGATGAAAAATTTTTCTAACCAAGTTCAGGTCTTATGGAAAAGATATAAAAATAAGAATAATTTGCATAACTGTAAGTATAATTTCTAGTCCTTGTAGTATAGAATTGTAGTACAGAACTTAAGTCTGCTTAACCATAACACTTTCATTAGTTGTTAAGATACAATTTCAAAATTAAAATTGTTCTTATAGTTTTGTTTCATTTGTTTTTTAAAATATGGTATTTATTGTAAAAATATTACACAGAGGGGGTTACATGAGTAAGGTAATGACTATTGTTTTGTTACCTCCTCCTTTCTTTTTCCCCTACCATCCTTTCTCTCCCCACCTCCCCAATTACTCCCTCCCTCCTCACCACAAGTTGTAAAGTTTATTTTTCAACATAGTGTCTTGTACATCTCATTGTTACAATGGGTCAACCTGAATCCCTATTTAAGCATTTTGTTTTTTCACTTCCCCTCCCCAAATTAGAAAAGTGTATATACAAGATGGAGTGCACCAGAATCAAATGCAGTGTATATACAAGATGCAGGGCGCCAGAATCAAATGCAGTGTTTTTGTTTTGTTTTCACATAAGGACTCTTTTACTTGGCTTGCTTATTCAAAGCTGACCCTCAACCACTTGAGCCACTCCTCTAGACTGTCTTTTTGCTGTTTAACAGGAGACAGAGTCTCAGACTTTTTCCTGATGTTCTACAGATCTAAGCCTAGGTTTACAGGTGTCAGACACTGCATTCATCTTATTCCTATAGGTTCTGATAAAATAGACAATAAGTATTAAAAATGATTAATTTTCCCTTTGAAAAGTAAACTCAGGTTCAAACCAGGAAAAAAAAAGAAAGTAAAACTGTAAAAAAGATTATTTTGTAGAGAAAAAATTTTAAATGAATAAAAACTAAATGAAATGAAAATTTATGTTGATGCAGGAAACACTTTTATCACTGAATAAAGTTTGTAATGAATAAATACTGATTTGTAAACAAAACAGTAAAATTATGGATTGAATTTGAGAATAAGACAAGAATGTGCTAAATAGATACTGTTATCTCATCATCAAGGAAAGTAATAAAATGCAAATAGATAAAACTGGAGCCAAGGTGAAGGTTAACACTCAAATTACTCAATCTATAAAGTTAGAGTTGTAAGTGGAAAATGCCTCGTTAACATAAATATTAAGCAGTCAATATGTTAGCATGACCTAAATATCACATAGATATAGTAAAATAATACATGTACTTATATTTTACTGAAAAATAAGAAGTATCAGAGGAACACTATTTTCACAAGTTGCCTTGACCCATAGGTCAAAGCAGGATTGGGCAATCGGCATGTACCATGATGAACAAAAAGAAAGGCAAGTCCCTAAATATTAACATCTGTTTCATAATGGGGGTTGCATTAGAGGTTGGTAGTATAGCTAGTAAGAGCAAGAAACACCCTGTCATTACAAAGGCTTCCTGGTTCAAGCCCCAAGACGGAGGAAGGAAGGAAGGAAGGAAGGAAGACAGACAGACAGACAGAAAAAGAAAGAAAGAAAGAAAGAAAGAAAGAAAGAAAGAAAGAAAGAAAGAAAGAAAGAAAGAAAGAAAGAAAGAAAGAAAGAAAGAGTGAAAGAAAGAAAGGCTTCCTGACAAGGGAAGAGCCCTTGCTATATATAATGGAACAACAGTATCCCATATATCCTATAAAATACATTTTTCTGTTGAATAACTCATACTAGTTAAGCTAGCAAAACTCTTATGTCAATTTTGGAATACATATATTTTCTACAAAATTTTTTATTTTTTCAAGATTTTACTTTATTTGCATAGAGTTTATGATTTTCCTTAAAATTATTTTAATTTTATGTGAGCTTATGCCTCTGAGATTTACACACCACACAAACACACACACACACACACACACACACACACACACACACACACACTCACACACTAACACCATAAGCTAAATCAAAGGATTCAAGAGCTTGGCACTAGTGACTCATAGTGATAATCCTAGCTACTCAGGATACTGAGATCTGAGGATCATGGCTCAAAGCTGGCCCCAGTAGAAAAGTCTGTGAGATTCTTACCACCAAAAAGCCAGAAATACAGCTATGGCTCAAGTGGTAGAGTGCTAGTCTTGAGCGAAAAAAGTTTAGCAACAGTGCCCAAGCTCTAAATTCAAGCCCAAGACCAGCATTTTTTTGGGGGGAGGGTGGTGGTCAGTTGTGGTGATTGAACTCAGGGCCTGGGTTGTCCAGAGCCTCAAGCCTCTTTATGCTCAAGTCTAATACTCTACAATTGGAGCCACAGCAACACTTCCAGATTTTTTAAAATACGGTTTTATTGTAAAAATCAATTGTACAAAGGGGTTACAGTTACATGAGTAAGGTAATGAGTATATTTCCTATCAAGCATTGTTATCTCCTCCTTTGTTTTTCCCATACCATCCCTTCCCTCCCACCTCTACAACTATACCCCCCACCCCGCTTAAATTGTAAAGTTCATTTTTCAGTATAGTATCTTCTATATCTCATTGCTACAATGGATCAACCTGTATCCCTATTTAAGCATTTTGTTTTTTCCCTTCCCCTCCCCAAGCTAGAGAAGTGTATATAAGATGCAGGGCACCAACATCAAATACAGTGAAAACAAGAGTTATACTATGAGGGAGGAACATACAAAGAAACAAAAAAAAATCATATGGTACATTATAAGTACATTAGGGAAAATAGAAAGAAAGAAAAAAACCACTTGTGTCCCTATCTTGGGGTTCATTTTGCTTAAACTTCCAGCTTTTTCTGAATGGTTTTTTGGAGAGTCTGAAGGACTTTTTTGCCCAGAGCTGGTTTGGAACCATGATCATCAGATTTCAGCCTCCTGAGTAGCTAGAATTACAGGCTAGTTCTCAGAACCAGCTTTAAAAAATTAAATTAAAATAAATAACTCGAGAGATTCATTTACTGTAATTATAGTGAGTAACTATGTGACATCAGCTTTAAAAAAATAAATGAAAATAATTAACTTGAGAGATTCATTTTCTGGTATTATTTGTTTGTTTGTTTTGTGTCAGTTGGGCGGCCTGAACTCTGGGCCTGGGCACTGTCCCTCAGCTCTTCAGCTCAAGGCTAGTGCTCTACCACTACAGCCACAAGCGCCATTTCCAGCTTTTTCTGCTTATGTGGTGCTGAGGAATCGAACCCAGGGCCTCATGCATGTGAGGTAAGCACTCTACCACTGAGCCACCTTCCCAGCCCTCCATTTTCTGGTATTATATTGAGTAACTATGTGACATCAAAGACATAAGTAATAGGTCTAGAAAAAATATTCACAGGACTATAATTGCAGGAATTCTAAACATTGAGAATTTAAAGAATGCCTACAATGGTGAGTGCTGGTAGCTCATACCTGTAGTCCTAGCTACTCAGTAGGCTGAGATCCAAGAACCATACACAAAACCACCAGGCAAGAAAGTCTGTGAGACTCTATCTCCAATTAACTAACTAAAAGCCAAAAGTGGAACTGTGGCTCAAAGAGGTAGCACAGAAGCTTAGGAATAGCCTCCTTGACTCTGAGTTCAAGTTTTAGGACTGGCACAGGCGCGCGCACACACACACACACACACACACACACACACACACACACACACAAACACACATGAGAGCCTAAATAGAAGGATGTATTACTTTTTTGTACTAAATATGGAAATAATATAGAGATGTCAAATATTACTATATTGATCTTTAGAGTCAATGCAAAACTAATCAAAATATCTGAATCATTTTGTTAGAGTTGACAAGTTAATTCTAAAATTTGCATGAAAATATAAAGCTCCAATGACAGCCACCTTAATCATAAATGAAAGCAATGCTGAATATATTTGCTAACATATAGCAACTTATATTACAAAGCTATAGCTATTGAGACTGTGTTACTGACATGAACATAAACAAATACATTCACAGAACATTGTATAAAGATTCTAGAAATAGACACAATAGGAATAATTTATGACAAGCATAATACTGTGCTACAATATAAAAAGTACACCCTTTTCCTAGTAAATGGCACAGGGTAAGTTGTACATCCACTTTGAAATCAATCGATATTGCACTGCCTCATAAAATGCAAAAGTTAAAACACCAGATGGAGTATATATCTAAATGCAAAAGGTCAAATAATAAAGCTTTTTGAAGAAAGCATGGTTGACTAGCTTCATCACACTGAACTAGGCCAAGATATTACAAACAGGACACAGGATACACTAACCAACTATTTTTCTTAGAGAGGAGAAGACAAAACACTGAGTAAGAAAAGGCATTTTTATGGATGGAATTTTATGGAAGGCATTTTATGGAAGGAATCATGTTGAGCGAGGTAAGCCAAGAGCAAATAGACAAACGGTACATGGTCTCCCTGATAAGTGAATGTTAAATCCAAAATGTTAGATGATATGACAAAACTAACAGGACTTAGAAACAAAGAACTCCCACTCATCTGGTTGAACCACTACTAAATATCCCCATGCTGCTGATCACATGTATGGTGTATAACATGTGTACACCGTTATATGTTATAGACTGTGATAGACAATTTGCTCCAGGAAAGTTAGAATGAACTTGTGACTTTAAATGAGCATCATTATTCCACAATACTGTGAAATTTGGGAAATTATGTAATCACTTAATCACAATTTTAAAAAAAAGAACCTCAGGGAAGGTAGGGATGGAAGGGATGGTAGGGGGAAAACAATGGAGGGGGTAACAATGCTCAATAGGAAGTGTACTCATTACCTTGCTCATGTAACTGTAACCCTCTGTATAGTATCTTTACAATAAAAAATTTCAAAAAACAAAAGAAAAGGCCTTTTTAAATACAAACATTGGATAAAAGCTTTGTGATGCTGCTTGCCAGGTATCAAATGCCTAAAATACAGATTTCAGACCTTGTTTGGCAGTCCCATGATTGTATAACCCTTATCCTTACTGATCTGTTCTAGCTGGATTTTGGCATAGCATTAGTTGTCCTTTGCTATGTAAGAACTATCACTGGGGTAGTGACTTTAAAGACACACATTTATCATTTCACCATTTCTGTAGGAAGAGTCTAGGCCCAGCATGGTTCTCAGATCCTGGTTTTCCAAGGCCACTTCTAGGAGGCCTTGAGGTTCCCTTCCAAGCTCATATGTTTAGGATCCTGACAGTCTTATTTAATATCCTCTTAGTCCAAAGAGTTAAGATTCTGCTGAAATAATTTTCTCATGAATGGAGAAGATCTTGCATAGATCTCACTGTGTTAAATATTAATTCCTATTGTACCTTTGGCTCCTCCTGAGAAGGCTGGAAGGTGTATGGAGGTAGCCAATGCTCATAAGTCACTTAGAGACCCTTTTGATTAAGGATACTAAAGAAGTATACACTTAATCTCAATGAAATAGCCTTTTGTGTGATGGACTGCTCTGACCTTTTGATCTTCTCAGAGTTTTAGTAAAAGGCTGAGCAGCCACCTGTCCCGCTGTCCTTTCTGACATTTGCCAACTTTTTCCATCTGAAGAGGCTGATTTTTTTTAAATGTGTTTGGCATTATTTCTTTAACAGTTTATCGCTCAACCTCTCTATCCTCTCTCTCTCTTTTTACCATAAGCAGCAAAAAGAAACCAGACAGCAAATTAACAACTTTGTTTGGAAATCTCCTTGGCTATATAACCAGCTTCTTTACTTATAGGTTGTTTTCTACGTGAAAAAACAGTCCTCAATTCTAGTTTTCAACATCTTTCTCACTCCTGAGTCCTCACCAACAGTATCCCTGTGATAGATAATTCTGTCTGCTCAAAGCCATTTACATATTCTCTATCACATTCTTCAAATAACTCTGGCCTTTACACAGTGCTCAAAAGTAAACCCACTCCTGGAATTCTAGGTATTGTTTATAAACGATAACTTACAGTTGCCAAGTATCAAAATCTGCTTTCATTACTTACTTGTACAAAACAAATAACTACAAACATGGTGACTTAAAAGTCATATACATGTATTGTTTCAGGTCCCTCTTAATCAAGAGTCTAAGTGGTACTTAGGTAGTTTCAGAAGAAGAGAAGAGAGTGAGAGTGCAGTCAATAATCCAATGTGTATCTTACAAAATTAAGAAGAGTGAGGGGTGGGGTGGGTAAGGAAGGGATGGTGAGAAGGTTGAAAGCGATGACGTTATCAAGATATATTGTATTCATAAATGGCTTTGTTAATCGGTAATTCCTTTGTACAACTGCTTAAAGATACTACTACTATTACAATGACAATGATGACAAAGAAAAAAGAAGAAGGAGGAGGAGGAGGAGGAGGAGGAGGAGGAGGAGGAGGAGGAGGAAGAGGAGGAGGAGGAGGAGGAGGAGGAGGAGGAGGAGGAGGAGGAGGAGGAGGAGGAGGAGGAGGAGGAGAGGAAGAAAGAAGAAGGAAGAAGAAGAAGAAGAAGAAGAAGAAGAAGAAGAAGAAGAAGAAGAAGAAGAAGAAGAAGAAGAAGAAGAAGAAGAAGAAGAAGAAGAAAGAAGAAGAAGAAGAAGAAGAAGAAGAAGAAGAAGAAGAAGAAGAAGAAGAAGAAGAAGAAGAAGAAGAAGAAGAAGAAGAAGAAGAAGAAAAGAAATAATCAAGATGACCACTATGCAGCCTCATCTTCAGGTCTGCTAAGTTCATTCAGTTGTTGGAAGAATTAATTTCTTTACAGTTATACAATTCATACAGATTGTTTCTTCAATACCAGAAACAAAGAAAAGAATGGCTGGCTCAAGTATCTGATCACTAAATCCTCTTTTAAGAAGATTGCGTGATTAAAGTAAACTGATTTGAGATCTTAATCAAATCGACTAAAGAGTTCTCATGCTTAGTACCCAGTGTGAATTATTTCAGAAGCGACAACAATCTTACAACAGCAAGCAAATGCAAGGAGAGTATATTTTACTGGAGCAGAAGGATTGGGAATCTTAGAAGTTAACTCAGAAATCTGCCTGCACCAGTTGGAAATGTTTGATGGTGCTCCTTTCCAAACAGGAATAAATCTTTTATTTTCCTAGTGAATTATTTTGTCAAAGGTACAGCATATATTCAAATTTGTTTCCAGCTTTACTATATTATTGACAAAGAAATCATAGTTAAGATATACAATTTGATGTTTATTTCAAATATTTCATTTATAGGTAGAATCTAAAATAGATAAATTTATAGAAGCAGAAAAAAGAATTTGTGGTTTAAAAGATTAGAGAAACAGGAGAAAGGAAAAGTTTGTCAATGAGTACAAAATTTAAGCTATACAAATGGACAAGTTCTGGAGATTGAATGTAGAATGTGATTCTATAATGAATATTATATTATATACTCAAAATGTGCTAAGAAGAAAGATCCTCCCTTTAATTTCTAGTTTTATTAGCTATTGGGGAACTACCACCTTGTCTATAGAAATAATTTGGCTTAGATTCTTGCAAGGCTGGAAAGGTTCTAGTAGGTTATTTTTCTAGCTAGTCATACAGAATCCTCAATATAGAAGCTTCATTGGTATGACCTTTGTCACAGTGAATCCAAAAAGGCAAAAATCAGACAGTGACCAAAAGAACTGGAAAACTTACTGGCAACATTTTTTAAAGTCTTGCAAAGATTCACCGCTGACATTTATAACTAAAAAACAACTAGGATCCTTCCTTCTGCAGATATGAATTAATTGCATACAAATTTGAGCTGGGATTATAAAACATTATTAAAAATAGAATCATTCTACAACTGAAAAAAGCTGTACAATTTAGGCAGAGCTTAAACTCACAGAGGATTAGTCTGTAACAACTACTAGAGAGAATATGTAGCTGCACCATCCTGTAACGGCCCCATTATGTAACAGGGTCTTCATAAACTACATCACTTTATAAATTGCTGTCCTGCTGTGGAGAGCAATTGTTTTGCATGGCCCAAAGAGACCAAGGTTAATGAAATTGACCTGAAAATGACAAAAGATTCCATAGCTCAGGAAGCAAAATTTAATCTTTAAAGAAAAATGCTTAATCATTAGCATTATTTTCTTTTCCAAAATAATCTTTGCAATTTCATAGACACTTTTACCTTGCAAGCTTGCTAATTAACAATGATATGCATTTTTCAAAACTGATGATTATTTTCCTAAATCTCCATTCCCACTCATGTCTCCTCAGTATATTTGTGTAAAGATACGTGCATAATTTCAGAGAATCAACCTATTCTTCCATGCCTGAATTACGGAAAAGGCTGTGATTGTCCACTTATCCACAAGTCATTATGATCTAATCCTCAAATATAAGTCAAGCAGAGAGTTGGAATCTGCTGTGGCACAGACCTCTTTGGCCCTCAGCACATATGCATCCGTTAGGGAGGTGTAGTACTTTCACAGAAGAATGCCCATAGAAATTGCCTTAACAGAGTGGTCCCCAGCAAAGCCGCAAAGGATGAGTTCTTGGACAGAGCCAGCAACAAAAGCCAATGAATAAGGCCACAATAAGAAATCATCTTTTATGTCCAAGCAGGAAGACTCGGCAATGACAGACACAAAATAATCATATCAACCTTACTGTTTCCTGTCCAGGGATTTGGTAAAAATCTCATCTAACCTCCAGAGTATAACTAGAAGAGCTTAATCAACTCCAATTATAAAATGAGATTTTAAAAAAACAATGTAATCTTAGGCCACAGAAATTCAAATTAGAAATAAAGTAAAAAGCTTTACCTTGTGGGCCAATAAAAACCATAATTAGAAAAAGTATCTACCATCTTTTTCTAATTATGATCTACTATCCTTTCAACCATTATTTAATTTAGTATTTGGAAGATGCTATAAATGGTCATGGTAAGCAGGTTTAAATTGACTCCCAGTGATTCTCATCTTCCCAAACCCTTAGACTTTCCTTCCTATGTGTGGATGGGGCCTGATGACCTTCTACCAATAAATAGAAGCAATAAAAATATGGGGGGGGGTCAATTTCAAACCTGTCAAAGACCTTGAATTTCATATGGCTTTTCTCATGACTTTTCAGAGATAAAGCTAAGGGCCACAGAGATGTTCATGGCATCAGCCACTATAGTGGACTCTAGTCAATGTCCAGTAAGAAATCAAGGCCCTAAGTCCAATGACTTGTGAGAAAATTATTCCTACTAAGAACCATGTGAATATACCTGGAAACATTTGAGCCTTCAAATGAGAATAATCTCCACTAATCTTTGGTTGTAGTCTTATAAGAGACATTGAACAGAAGGCTCAAAATGAGATTTCAGATCAACACAAACTATAAAATGATTGTTATTGTATCAATTTAAGCTGTTGACTTCTAGGATTATTTTTCACCTAGTAATAAACAGCAAATATACCACATGAGTTTTAGAAATCATTAACACCATTGAATTCACAGTTATGTTTTCTGAATTTGTATTGTGGTGGTAGCAGTTTGATGGAACAGCATATAAACCCTCCTGTACTTTCTAGGCAAGTGTGCTCTACCACTCAAGACATGTCCCCAGTCCTTTTGCTTTTAGTCTCTCAGGTAAAATCTCATGTCCAGGTTGTCTTCAAACCATTATTTTCTATCTCCGTCCCCTAAGTAGCTAGGACTAAGAGTATATAACACCACACTGGAACCAGTTATGGTTTACCACAGTAAAAGAATACAGAATAAAATGGTAATGGTAAAAGGTACATGTTATAGATTGGGAGAGAGCAGATTTAGAGTTTCTATTTACCTTGCAGTAGATGGAAACAATGCGAATGAAGTACTGTCAAATCCTAGAAAGTAACTTAAGTTTTGCTATATAGAATATTTCTTTTTTTATTGTGAAAATACCATACAGAAGGGTTACAATTACATGAGCAAGGTAATGAGTACATTTCATTTTTCTTTTTTTCTTTTTTTTTTTTTAGTTTTTCTTTTTGTTATTGTGAAAATATCATACTGAGAGGTTACAATTACATGGGCAAGGTAATAAGTACATTTAATTTTTCTTTTTTTCTTTTAGTTTTTCTTTTTGTTATTGTGAAAATACCGTACAGAGAGGTTACAATTACATGGGCAAGGTAATGAGTACATTTCTTATCAAGCATTGTTGCCTTCTCCTTTGTTTCCCCTTCCCATCCCTTCCCATCTCCCCTCCCTCTCCCCTTAGCCCCCCTCCCCGTGCCAAGTTGTAAAGTTATATTTCTTGCAGGGCATAGTTATAGATTTATGTTTCACTGACCTTTTCCCAACCTTCCAGAGGTCAAGTTGATACCAGATGGTGTAATGCTCCTGCTATCACACACATTGCTAGTATAGACTATGTGCTATGATCCAGGGTATCCAGGTGAATTAAGACTCTCTTATTCAGCAGGACATTCTAGGCCAAAAGACTAAAGACAATGTCCCAGAAACCTGGAACAAGGGCTAAATCTCATCTTTGACAAGATTAATCTTTTTCCACAGATGAAATCTGCTGATCACCTTTCTGCCAGCTATCAATACATTGTCCCCCTGCAACAAATACCTCTTTTATTATTCCTCTTTAGTGACTGGAGCTGTAGCTTAAACATTTCTCTTTTGCAAGCTGTCAGGATATTACAGATTGATGGTGAGCAAACTATATTAGATGGACAATCCAATAAAGAGACTTGTCTTTTTGCTCCCAATGTTTACTTCCTTTACAGCTGATATGCTAGTCAGTATTAATGACTATCCGTGGTGTTTACTTCCCAGTAAGTTTCAGTGACACTCAGGATTTTGTCAACATCTCATCTGTCTCTCTAGAGAATTCAATAGAATTCCAGCAGGTGGCCTTCTCAAAAAATCCCAGCAACATTACATTGTGTTTTCTAGGATGCAACCTTTAATGAAAAGAAGACACAAAAATAATTTTGTCAATGATGTTGTATGTTCTGTTAATTTTTTGTTAAGTCTGCAAGAAGTGTTCTTCAGAATATTTCCCAGAAAATTTGCTGGGACCTCATGAATTTGTTATGTGAAAATTCTGTCTTAAGCATTTTTGTAAATTTGAGAGAAAAAAAGATCTGTAAAAGTCTTATAAAGAAAAAAAAGCAGGTATAACTTGTATCTTCACTTTGAGGACAGCAGTAGTATAATACATATTAATGCATTTCCTACTAAAAGACAATTTTGAAGTAATTAGGCCTGATGCTTCCCCTGCTGCAATGTTCTTTTCCAGGAAGATGTTGAAAACAAGAATAGGATTAATTCTAAACTTCAAGAAAGGCAGGCTATCTAAAAGATACACTTTAAAATCTTAATTCATTATTCTGCTTGCTCCATCTGGGATATAAGTGTTTTTTCCAAAATTTATTAGGGATGGGATAAAGTATTTGGTTCCCACCAGGCTCAGCAAGTTTATGTGAACTGCATACTTGATGTGTTATTCCCTGTGTCTGTTGGTTTCTTTATTAACTGACAACTGAACTAATGGTATAAGGAATCTGCTGGTAATGATTTTGACAACTTTATCCTGACAAAATAGGATGAGAAAATAACAGAAATCATGTGAATGTGGAGTGGGCTTTAATGTCAAATGTATCTTTAAAATCTGTGCTTTCCACTTTGCCTACTCCCTGTATCTTTCTTGAGTTTAGAACATAGGTTTAGGAAATAACTATTCTGGAACCAATACCATAGAAATAATGGGAAAATTATGTCCTGGTCAGTCTGTATCTTCTCTAGGTTCTCTCTCCCTTCCTGATAGATAGATACCATTACTACCATTGTACAGATTAAGGGGTCAGTGAGCTTACAAGATTTATTCAAGGTCATACTCCTAATAACAAGAGGTAGAAACTGATGATGGCTTTTCTTATTCAAAACCTAATCATTTCTATTATGCTATTCTGAATCTATTTGAATCATAGTTATTGGAATCCAAAAGGTTGCTTTTTATTTTAATTTAAAAAATCCAACCCAACCACTCACCTAAAAAAGAAATATTGTATATAATATTTCTGATCAATAGTTCTGCTTGAACTTTCTAAATGAAGAACATTATTTCACAGGAAAAGTTCAATTTTTATACCCTTAAAATAACCAGGAAGTTTATACATATATTTACACACACACACACACACACACACACACACACACACACACACACACACACACACACACACACACACACACACACAGAGCTCTCTATACTGACTTCTAACTATTGGATGTAACTGTATTTTCCAGAAACATTAAGGGCGTGTGTAATCGTTCTTCCACATGGGCCTTCAGACATCAGCAAAGATAATATTTTGCCAAAAATTATTCATGACAAATTAAACATAATGAAGAAGCTGGATGACTGACCCTCACTCATGGAATCCTATCTTAGGAAGCTGAGATCTGGAAGATTGTGGCTCAAAGCAGCCCAGGCAGAAAAGTCCACTAGACTCCCTTTCTAAAATAACTAAAAAAAAAAAATCAGGGTTGAAGATGTGCTTCTCAAGGTACAGTGACAGCTTAGCAAGCATACCAGATGAGTATAAGGCCCAAAGTTCAAATATTAGTATCACCATTAAAATAACAACAATAACAATAATAATATGATAAGAAAGGCCTACTTCAAAAGCATACTACAGGAAACTTTGTAGTAAACAAAAAAGGGGAAGCAAAATTCTAAATATGGGGCTGGGACCGTGGCTCAGTGGTAGAGTGCTTGCTTTGCATGCATGAGGCCCTGGGTTCAATTCTTCAGTACCACATAAGCAGAAAAAGCTGGAAGTGGCACTGTGGCTCAAGTGGTAGAGTGCTAGCTTTGAGCTGAAGAGCTGAGGGACAGCGCTCTCTGGCTCAGGTTAAGTTCAGAGTGTTCTTGCTGAATCTGATCAGACATTGCCTGGGAGACAGTGGAGGCTGAATAATACATATGGAGAACGCTCATACATAGTGAATGGGGATTCTGTCTAACCTGACTGAGCAAGGTTCTTGGCAATGTTGGACAATGCATAAATAAATAAATACATCAGTCCAAAAATCCAGCTTATTTGAAGGGGATTCTCTTAGAGGTTGATCAAGCTGTAAATCCTTGTCAATTTCTGTGTCTACCATGTTCTTCTGTATATTTCATAAATTTAGAGGCTCATGTTTCTCTATATTTGACATTAGTTATCAGTGCTGTCCGAATATGTACATGTTTTCTAATTTTTGTTGCTTATTGAAAACTTACACAGTTTTGCATTCCAGTACATATGCTTATGAAAATAGTTGGTAAATATTCAGTTAGGGCAAAATTCCATCACCAATCACTTTCATCCAGATTCATGATAATCAGTCTGCTTCTCTCTAGCTATGTTTTGGGGAAATACTGAAAGGATTTTAGATTAAAACAGGTCATCACAGAACAGGTGCACAAAGCCAATTGAGAAGAAAATAGAGAACACAGTAGGGGCCAGTGTGGGGACCAGATAGAGAGAAAAAAAATCTTCAAAAGATGTCCAACTATAATGTGAGAGTTACACTTTGGATTTTAAAAGTGGAGAACAGAGGCCAAATTGAGGAAACAGGAATCCAGGTTGCTGTTTTCCATTAACAAAGGAGCAAGTAACATTTTCCAGGAATCAGATTATCTTCTGAAAATCCAGAGAACAAAGATTTAAGGTCCAGACTAGAGAGAAGGTGGAGAGTAGAGTTGGTCATGACTCAAGGACATTAAGTGTCCTCCAGAAGACTTATATGTTGAAGGCTTTGTCCTCAGGTGGTGGTACTAGATCATGGGGACTGAAAGCACTATGTATTAGCCCATCATCAATGGCTTAGTCCATGACTCATAGCTAAATGAGCTTCTAAGGTGCAAGGCTTAGTTGGAAGAAATAGGTGACTGTTGAGCATTTGAAGGATTTATCATTTCCTAGCCCATTTCATGTCCTTCTGTTTCTGCTTCCCAGCTACCAAGAGGGGTAGAGATTGACTCCAGGATACTCTGTCAGGATGTTTCAGCTTCCTCTTAGGCCCATGGTAAGGGATCCAATGAATCATGGACTAAAATCTCTAAAAGTGTCAAAATGTATCTCTTCTTTTTAAATTGATTCTCCTATGTATTTTGTTAGTTATCAGAAGATAATTTACACAAAGTCCAACTCTGTATGCAAATGCATTAAAATAGTATATAAAAGAGACTCTAGTTTGGGATAGAGAAGACAAGAGAGGAGAGAAGAGCAAGGAGGAGGGAGGATAGGCAGAGAGGAGAGAGAGAGGAGAGGGAAAGAGAACAAGATGAGAAAGAGCTGCAGTATTAGGAAGAAGTTGTTTTTCCATAGTACAAATAATAGAGGATTAACATGTAGGTCAAACCTGAACTTGCCAAGTAGTCAAATATAAAATGGTTCACACATCTTAAAAGCTCAATTGATGAGGAATAGCTCTCTATTCAAATTAGCAAATAATATTAGTGAAGCTACCCCAGAGACAGAGAAAACTATAATATTGAACTATCAATAAAATGTCCAGGAGGCTGGGAAGGTGGCTCAGTGGTAGAGTGCTTGCCTTGGATGCATGAGGCCCTGGGTTTGATTCCTCAGCATCACATAAGCAAAAAGAAAAAAAAAAGCTGGAAGTGGCACTGTGGCTCAAGTGGTAGAGCGCTAGCCTTGAGCTGAAATGCTGAGGGACAGCGCCCAGGCCCAGAGTTCAGGCCCCATGACCAGACCCCCCCCCCAAAAAAAATGTCCATGGTACTTTGAGGAAAGATATCTATTTTGGACCAAGAATACCATGTGAAAATGAACCAGCCTGTGACTAAAATCTTACCTTGAAATGAGATGAGATCATAAATATTGCCCTACACTGAAGTCAGTGGTAGTTTATTTTGGGCAAAGGTTATCAGCTTAGGTTGAAAGCTAGTTTCCTGAGCCAAAAACAATACAGTTTCCAATCTGATAGGGAGATATTTACAAAATAGGGAGAAGGATGGTTTCAGTAATGTCAGAAATCAACGACCAATGATTACCTCAATTTTTTTACCCCTTCAACTTCATTTCCAGAATGTTTTTTTCACTTGGCTAGCAAAGTTAGAAGCACTATGTGTTTCTCAGTCTTTTGTACCTTCTTCTATTACAATCAGATTTCAAAAACCAGAGATGTTTCTGAACAAATATTCCTTCTTTGTCCATGGCTGAATTTTTCCATTCACTTCTTTTGTTATCATAAAAATGAAAGGAATCTGTAGGGGTTTTGAATCTCTTAGACTTAAAACAAGCCTCTCAAGGAAGTGTTGGAGTCAAATGTCAACATGACTTATCTTTCATCATTTCAATTACCCTTTCTACTTTATTCTTTGGAATTTTGTTTTTTCCAAAACTACTTCCTGATTGAAGTACTGTATCTTGCTCCTTAAAATAATTACCAAGACATATTATTTGGACTTTACTGATGATCACTGATGAAATGAACTAAAAACATCAAACAACAAAAATAAAGAAGTAACAAAAATTTGAGAATTGTATGAAATCAATCATTCACAATCCCTAAATGATAGGTTTATTGCTTTATGAGATGATAATTGTGAGCCATTATATTACACCCTAAGAGTTCATTCATCAAAAGCACAACATGGCTTAAATTCTCCTGTTCATTATTTCCCAAATCCTCTCGACTGTTCCACTTTCTTTTTCTTTCTTATTATCCACATTTGAACCATTTAGTTCTTATTCTACATATTTTCCAGAAACTATTTATGGACTCCTATGACCAAAAAGCAACTTAATGACTTCTTAATCTCCAGTCTAAATCTTTACTATCTGATACTATCTAAGCATCTACTGTATACCTCTGCTCCAATGGATGTTATCCCTGTCCTGGTCACAGTGTTTCTTTCTCAGCCTACACTCTGAATGTCTGCAAAGTACCATCTATAAGCAACTTGAGGCATAAACCTTGGCGATTCCTTTAATTTCCCACGTTTGTAACTCTGTTCCTGCCTCCATCTCAATACCTTTAAAGTTTAGCTCTTTTATCACTACCCCCTATTATCACTACCAGGGATTTATTTTAAGTACTTATCATTTCTGTTTACATTATAACCAAAAAACAAAACAAAACAAAAACCACAACAAAAAAAAGAACAAATAAATTGTCCCTGGCACTGCCAAAAAGTTCCTCATTGGTTACCATTTGCCTTTAAGAAAAATTTCAAATCCTCCTCTAGCATGATTCACAGTTGAAAACTATGTATATTATTTTGTCTTTATGTTTCTTTATGACCTGCCTATAATCATGAATTTTCTATGAAAACTTTGACTACCTTGCAAGGGTGCCCAGATATGTGGTGAAATATTATTCTCTGTTTGTCTCTAAGGTTATTTCTAAATACAATTAACACTCACATCTATAGAATGAATGATGCAATGTGCCTGGGGCTCTTGCCCTACACAAGAGGTCTAAATAGAAGAAAAGGCTTTCAGTTAAGTTCTTTCTGCTTTAGAGTTAGGAAATGGATCTTTCTCAGCACTTGGGTCCTGAATACATCATTGACTCCTTGGATCTCCAGCTTGCTAAAAAACTTCCAATTTCATTAAAATATATTATTTGCATATGTTTGTGAGTTTGTGACCTTAAACCTTCCTTCTATGTTTCTTTTCTGACAGCCTTTCAAAATTAATCTATGGGTGAAACACATGCCCATGCTTCTGTATTTTCCTAATAATCTAATTAGCACCACCTCACTTCCCATTTTTCTGAAAAAAAATAAACCTCAAGTTGTACGTAAATCTACGCCCCCCCAAAACTGTCTTTTTACTTTGAAGTTAGCATATTTTCAGACCAAGGACAAGATTGAGCATTCATATATTTTTTCTCAATAAATATGGTATTGACGATGTGGATGATGATACTGGAAATAACCACACAAATAAGTTGTATCATTTAGTAAGTGCTTAATCAGCATCTACTACACATTCTATGCATTCTTTTTTACCCACCCAAGTAATTAAACATTACCTTAGTGAAATTCTCTTTGGTTATGAAAAATAAGAATTAAATAATTTAAATACCATGCTCAAAATTAAGAACTAATATGAAAAGGTGGAACTGAAAGTTAGAATTTTGTCATCACTTCTGCCCAAATTATGCTCATTTTATATATTGTCGCTTTCCACAAAAACTAAAGCAATTAATAGATGGTATACTACTTATATGTGGTAAATTTTTACTATTCTTCCAATACATTCTATTTGAAGTTAAATTATATGTAAACAATCAGGAACCTAATAAAGGGTAAATTAATAATCCAATATGTAAATGTGTATCTGGGGTAATTTGGACAGTTACGGGATGGATCTAGTTCTACTAAAACATAAGCCCTATACAGAGAAGAAATCTTGATCTAATTTTCTTAGAATACCATTTCCTGAATAGCTTCTAGTAAAATAAAAAGCTATCAATGATAAGCCATGCATAGAGACTAATGGCAAGCTAATGGAAGTTTTTCTAAGTTTCCAGGGATTTTTCAGGGAATCCTCTACTTTTTGTATTATAAAAGCTGATGCTCTGAGTACTGCTTTTCCTCAGCTCACTTCTGCAGCCTTTTCTAATACTGCACATCCATTCCCAATTTACATATGTTTTGCTACTCAAAATACTTAGCATGTTGTCTATATTATCTACTAAAGTTTGATTAATGGGTTTTGTTTCAATGATGTATACCTTATTTTCTTCCTTTTTTCTTACAAAGGAAATATTTGATGCAACTATACAGATAAATCCTCATAATTTGGTTTATATTGACTTTGTTAACAAAAGGAAGGGCTTTCCAAGTACTCAATTCTAAATTCAAGACCTTAGCAACTACTTTTTTGCATATTTTTATTAGTATCATTTTTATACATGCAAACATGCATACAACAAACTTTGATGAGATAAACTACTTTGAATTTCTCCCTTGTCTCTTTGTCCCTCGCCCCAAACTAATTTTAACACGTTACACTGTCCCATTTGCACACATGAACATAAAATACTCTCACCATATTCATTCTCCTTTAGTTTTTCAGATCACCCACTTTTTCCCTCCCATAAGCACCTACATGCTAAGTAGGACCTATTTTACATTCCTGTTTTTCTTTCTTTTTTCTTTTTCTTTTTTCTTCTTCTTTTTTTTTTGCCGGTATTTGGGGCTCAAACTCAGGGGCCTGGGTGTTGTCCCTGAGCGCTTCAGCTCAAGGCGAGTGCTCTACCACTTGAGCCACAGTGCCACTTCCTCTGTTATTTTTCATTAGTGTATTCTAAATGTTCAAACAAGTTTCACTGTGGTATTTCACACATTGTGTAATCTGATTGACCCCCTCACTTACTGTCATTTTTGCTACCTACAATCTCTTATTATTCAATTGCTTTTAGTGAATTTAATTTTACCTTGCCAGATGCAATGTATTTCAGTATTGTTCATCCAATAATATTCTTTTTTCCCTCCTTCAATTCTTCGGTCAGTATTATACTTACAAATTACACACATACAGGCATACACATATATTTACACTTCCAAGAATTATCTATTCACATCATATTCATTACTATACTATTCATCATAGACAAGTTATGGGAAAAGCCTAGATGTCCTTCAATAGACAAATAGATCAATAAATAAAATTACATATATATGTATATGTATAGAATATCCACATATATGTAGATATACACATATATATAAATGTAAATACATATATAAATACATATATCTATACATATCTATATGTCTATACACATAAGTACATACCTATATACGTATATATACTTAAGTATGTATGTGTATGTATACATGTATGTGTGTGTGTCTATAAGGAAATTGTGTTCAACCATCAGGAAGAAATGCATTATTTGCAAAGAAACAGATGGACTTGGAAACAATTATGTTATGATGTAAGTCAGGTCAAAGACAAAGGATGCATGCTTTCTCTCATGTGGAATTTAGGTATGATTATAAACATATAAGTAAAATATTAAAGGTCATATATATATATATATATATATATATATATATATATATATATATATATACACAATCATGTTATCTAAAGATACTTATGCAGGAGAGAATTCCAATAGTGTAACTACCTTGAACAATCAACCTACAATCAAACAGAATGAATATCAAGAATTTGGAGCTTGAAGCATCTGGCAGAATGAGATCAAGGGAAGGAGGGTAAACAAATGAAAAGGGGAAGAGTGAGAGAATGGAGTCAAAATATTCTATGTATGCAGATGAAAATGGAACTAGACATTTGGGGGATAAGTGGGATGTGAGTAATAGGGGAGAGTGATGATCTACTGAGGGGCATCTGGGTTGCTTCCCTATCTTAGCTATGGTGCATAATGCTGTGATAACATAGTTGTGCTGGTAGCTTTAGTATGGCCTTGTTTGTGAACATTTGGGTAAATGTCCAGAAGTGGGATTACTAGGTCATAGGGGAGCTCTATGTAGAGTCTTTTGAGGAAGCTCCATACTGCTTTCCAAAGTAGTTGAACAAGTTTACATTCCCACCAACAATGGAGTAGTGTTACCTTCTGGCCACATTCCCCTCCGGCATCTGTTGTTATTAGATTTCTTTATTACAGCTGCTCTAACTGGGGCGAAGTGGAATCTCAATGTTATTTTCCTCCTGCATTCGGAGGATTAACATCATGAAAATGGCAATACTGCCAAAGGCTATCTACAAATTCAATGCAATGTCCATCAATACCCCAACTCATTGTTTAATGAAATAGAAGAAGCAATCCAAAAATTCATATGGAACAGTAAAAGTTCCGTAATAGCAAAAACAATCCATAGCAAAAAGAACAGTGCTGTAGGAATATCAATACCAAACTTCAAATCCTATTACCAAGTTACAGTTATCAAAACAGTGTGGTATTTGCACAAGAACAGATCTGAGGATCAATGGAATAGAACTGAAGACCCAGAAACGAACCCACAGACCTGCAGCCACCTAATCTTCGATAAAGGAGCTAAAAAAATAGGATGGAAGAAAGACAGCCTCTTCAGTAAAGGTTCTGGCAAAATTGGTTCAACATCTGTAGAAAAATAAAGCTAGATCTGTATATCACCCTGCACCAGAATCAACTCCAAATGGATCAAAGACCTCCAAGTCAAAGCAGACACCCTGAAAACATTACAGGAAGGAACAGGAGAAACCCTAGGACTCCTTGGCAGAGGTCAAAATTTTCTCAATAAACACCCAGAAACACAACAAATCAAAGAAAGGTTGGACAAATGGTATTGCACGAAACTGCTGAGCTTCTTCATGGCAAAGGACATAGCTAGTAAGATCAATAGAAAGCCCACAGATTGGGAGAAGATCTTCACTAGACATAAAACAGACAAGGGCCTCTTATCTAAAATATGTCCATTTTTTGGTGCCAGTATAGTCTAGCATTGTGATACCACCAGTTCTGTTTTTTCTTGCTCAAGATTTCTTTGGCTATTTGGAATCTTCTGTGTTTCAATATGAAATTTAGATTGATTTTTCTATTTCTGTGAAGAATGCCGTTGGGATTTTGATGGAGATTGAATTGAATCTGTAGATTGCTCTCAGTAGTATGGCTGTGTTCATGATAATAACTGTCAATCCATGAGAATGGGAGGTTTCCATCTTCTGGTGTCTTCTTTAATTTCCTCCTTTAAAGTTTTATAGTTTTCATTGTAAAGGTCTTTCACCTCATTGATTAAGTTTATTCCTAGGATTTTTATGTTATTGTGGCAACATCATTTTGATAAGGTTCTTTTATATATCTGCAGGTCTGAAAGATCAGACTAATAAGTCAGTGTCTCAAAGAAACTTCACCATATCTGAGGTTTTAGAAGGCATAGGAGCACTCTGTGGACTAAATGTGATATTCATTCTCCATTGTGTCAGATAAAGAAATAAAATAAATACATTGCTGCAGAAGCTGTTTCTTCCACACTTATATATCTATGCCTATATATCTATATGTTATAGCACTCTATAAATATGTATATACATATATATATCTTGAATTATCTGTCTTTTCTCCTATTAGCTGGGATAACACTTAAATATAGTGACATTTCATTGTTCACATTTATGTTCCCAACACTATCAAGCATTTGATAAATAAGTAAGTATAAAAAAATATTTTGTAACTTAAACTTAATCAATCTTTTTTAAATTTTTTAATTGTAAAGATATTGTACAGAGTGGTTACAGTTACATGAGCATTGGTACCCCCTCCTTTGTTTTTCCCTTACCATTCCTTCCCTCCCCACCTCCCCAACTTCTCCCCCCGACTGCCCCCGAAGCTGTAAAGTTCCTTTTCAACACAGTGTCTTGTATATCTCATTGCTTCAGTGGGTCAACCTGTATCCTTATTTCAGCATTTTGTTATTTCCTTCCCTTCCCCAAATTAGAAAAGTGTATATACAAGATGGAGGGCACCGGAATCAAAAACATTGACAACAGGGGTTATACTATGAGGGAAGAACATACAAAAGAAACAAAAAATCACATAGTACATTAAAAACAACAGCGACAAAGAAAAAAATCTCTTGTGTCCATATCTTGGGGTTCATTTTGCTTAGCATCACCTTATATGGACATATGTACATAGCTTTTGACTAAGATAATCCTAAACTGAATCAGTCTTGAAAGTCAAAAGTGCAGACTGATGGAAGAGATCCAGATTCTACTTAGACTTCTGATCTGTCTTATAATCTCCTGGGAATCCTGTAATAATCTTAGAATTCTGGAAAACCATCTGGCATAACAAGGAATTTAGTAAAGCTGCCTTAGAGATTTAAAGTTTTAACTAGAAGTTTCCCTGGAGTAGCTTATTTGAAGGTATCCAATATGTTACATGAATAAAAATGGCAAAGAACTTAATAAATCCACTGTCCTAACTCATTTTATATGTACATTGACTTTTGAGGGCTTGTTTTAAGAATCACAAACAATAATGGATTTGATATATACTTTATCTCTAAAAAAATTATTAGAAGACAGAAAAGATACTATTTTTGTTATACTACCAGTAATTATCTCAATAATTAAATAGAATTAATTTGAGGTATTTAAAACTTCAAAGTACAGGAAGTTTATTGTTACTATGTTATTGAGCTGTTGGTACACACAAAACAACATGATCATTAATTATCTGAGATAATATACAGCCTAATGGAAGAAAACATATACAAAGGTGCCAGAAAATAAAAGCCATTATACTTGTATGATGGCATGAAAATATGTATAATAAAGTAGAGAGATTTACAAAGATTGCTACTATGGCAATTAATTCATAATTCAGAAGGCATTATCTGATAAAAGTCCTAAAGGTTTGTCAACAATATGAAGAATAAAAATAGACTAAAAACAATGTAGTGAACATGAGATTCAGTGTCACCTTGTACTGCCCTTTGAAGGAGAGATAGGATAACTTAGTATCATGGAATCATCTTTACTTAGTAAAGACATTTATCCATATGGCACATCTACTGTGAAAGTCAAATACAGAACATATCTATAATTTTATTCCTTTTTTTCCCTTTGGTCTGTTGCAGGGTTTGACCTCTGGGCCTGGGTGCTGTCCTTAAGCTTTTCAGCTCAAGGCTAGCGCTCTACCACTTGAGCCACAGAGCCACTTCCAGTTTTCTGAGTAGTTTATTGGAAATAAGAGTCTCTTGGGCTTTCCTGCCCAAGCTGGTTTTGAACCGTGATCCTCAGCTCTCAGTCTCCTCAGTAGCTAGGATTACAGGCGTGAACCACAAGCCCCCAGCTTACAATTTTCTTATTAAGTGACAAACAAATACAGAGCACAAGAATATAAAGCAGATTTTCCTGGCAAATAAAAAACAAATTTAAAAGATGAGTTGTTTCATTTTTTAAGTAGATACTTTAGTAAGTTATACTTATTTCAATAATAACCAAAATCATTTGTCACTTTTGACAGTCCCTCACTTGTTTAATTCACAACTTCAGAACTTAAATGTATATTCAATCTTTGAGCAATTAGAATACAACTCTGTTGAAAAGCAGTTTAGCAGCAAAATGATAGATTATTTAGTACACTTAAAGAGGGGCATGTTATAAATATTTTCAGTGAGAAAATCTTTATATACTGGCCCAAAGAAGAAAGAAGAAATTATTTGATACTCTTGCATCTGATTATTTATTCAAGATAAAAAGTATGGCCATTGGGTTTTGGTTCAAGTGCCTTCCTAGTAAGCATGAATTCCTGAATTCAAATCTCAGCACTACTCAAAAAAAATGAGAAAGAAAGAAAAGAATCAAAGAATCACTGGTCTAAATAAGGATAAAAATTTTAACACGTGTAAATCATCTAAAGATGTGCAGGTAAATGTATATTCTATATAATATATTTTATGTAATACATTTATTGTAGTCTATATTATTATGTATATCTGATATATATAATATACATAATTATATTATGTATATGATATATAACACCATATATATTATACATAAAATATATTTTAATATATATTATCTTGTATTCTCTCCCCTTACAGAACAGAAACATAAACTCCTAATTCCAGTATAGCACCTAAACTACAAATATGAAATGAGAGTATTTTATGTATAAACTATGCTTTATTTAGGAAGATATCTATGTAATATCATCCCAATAGTTGATGTATTTTACTTACTTTGGGAATCTCATTTTTTTAACTAGATTATATGATTAATGATGAACAAAAAGTTTTTCTTCCAAAACAAATATAAAATAAAACTTGTTATCTTTATGATAGAGTCCTAGCACACCTACCAACCTTCCAGAAAGAGAGAGTGAAAGGCAATAGAGAAGAATTACAAGGTATGAGGATTGGCATGCTAATCAAATGTCACTCACCATGATTCTTTTATCTGCTTAATTCATATCTACATTGTAGAAGAAAGAAGAAAGTATCTAGTAGACTGGAAGAGGTTGAGGGCTCTGTATTGTCTCACTGCCAATAAAGCTCTTTTTACTTGTGGCCAGGTAATGCTTATCTTGGTTACTAATAACCTTTTTAGTAGGCTTTCAATGAAAATTCATTTTCCTAATTTTAAGTGCCAAATCTAAAAACTGAACTTGAAGACTTTGAAGCTGTTTGATGGTCAATATGGAATTTTCTTCCTTTTATGAAGGTGGTGGACATGTTGATGGTGGAGGAACACATTTTATAACACCATTAATGAAGAAGAATTTTTGGCTTATTCTGACTTTATGTAGCTATTTCAATGTAATAGCCAGCTACCTCTGTTAATTTTTCTACACTGAAAATGGTAAAAATGAATACTTATCTCTGTTCAAGATAAAAATACTTTAAGACAAAAAGGAAGAAAATTAATTATGCTATATCAATACTCTAATTCACAAGTTGATAATGTCTAAGCTTTGATATGTTTTAGTGTATTTAAAATTTCAAATTAACAACATGAGGAAAAAATAGATACAAATAATAGTGTTGACCAAGTAAGTTAATTTCTGTCATTTATCTTAATACTATATAAAATTATATCTGAGAGAAAAAGATTTAAAAATCAAAATATAATTATACAGCAATAGGAAAATTATTAATATTCCATATATTGAAGCACCATATTATTAGAAATGATTAGAGTTAAGATTGACTGAAGATACATAGATGATATGTTTTGGGAACCTAAAAGACAGAAATTTATTGGCCTAAAGAATCAGAAAAGAGAGTTGCAGACAATGACATAATTATTAAATGGGTTAAAGACTTAAAAACAGACTTCTCAGAAGTAATAATGGCTAATAGATATGTAAAGTAATGTTCAACATCTCTGGCCATAAAAGAAATGCAAATCAAAACAACACTGAGATTTCACCTCACCCCAGTTAGAATGGCCATTATCAAGAAAACTATCAATAAAAGATGCTGTCAAGGATGTGGCCAAAAGCAAATGCTACTCTACTATTGGTGGGAATATAAACTTGTTCAACCACTCTGGAAAGCAGTGTGGAATCTTATCAGATGAGCAGAAAAGCTCAAAAGCTATGTACCTATAACCATATAAGATGATATTAAATTAAATGAACCCCAAGATATGTACTTAAGAGGTTTTTTTGTCATTGTTGTTTTTAATGTACTACATGATTTTTTTTTTATCTCTTTTGTATGTTCTTCCCCCTATGGTATATTGCCTGTTGTCACTGTATTTGATTTTGTTACCCTGAATCTTCTATATATATTTGTCTGATTTGGGGTGGGGAAGGGAAATAACAAAATGCTGAAACAAGGACATAGTATGACCCACTGCAACAATGATACAAGATATTATTTTGGAAATGAACTTTACAACTTCGGGCGGGTGGGGGGGACAAAAAGAGGGTAACATAGTTCAACAAGAAATGTACTGATTACCTTACTCATGTAACTGCAACTCCCTGTACAGCTTCTGTACAATAAAATAAAATTAAAAAAAGATCAAACATACAGCTTCCCTATGACCCAGCAATTCCAGAGAACACAAACAAAGCCACACTAAAGTTACCAGCACAAGCATGTTCACAGCAATATTGTTTACCATAGTTAAGATATGGAATTAACTCAGATGACCTCAGTGGGCAAATGGATCAAGAAAATTTTGTATACATATACAATGGAATTCTCCTCTTCCACTAGAAAAAAATGATATGGTAAAATATCATTCATAAGGAAATAGAAAACTTGGAAAAATTATACTAAGCAAAGTAAGCCAGACCAAAAGAAACATAGTTTGCATGGTTTCCCTCATGTGTGCCTAGAATGTGCCTATAAATTTACAAGTAAACACATTGGATAGTAAAACAAAGAAACATAAAAAAACCACTGGGACATTATAAATTATACAGGTTTCGACATATTCACACAGAGAGACTAAAGGAAGATATTCAGGGGAGAGGATTACAAAGGTTCAATAACTATGTGTATATGATCATCTAAAATAACATTTTTAAATGAACTTCAATACATGGAAACAAGAGATTTTCTGTTGTTATTGCTGGTTTAGTTTGTTTCCTTTTGTCTTGTCTTTGGGAGGGTAAGTGGGGAAGAACAGAATGAACAAATATAGCAGTGGTACTCACTAGACTTCATGTGGAAAAAAAGGATGTAGAAATTATATGCCACTGGTGTTGACCACTAGGATTCATCATGGTCATTCACTGTGGGGTATGTTGTATTTCAGTCAGTGGAATGAAGAAAAAGAGATTGCATTCAAATAACCACAGAGTGAGATGAAGTTTTAACTAGACCAACTATGACAAATAGAACTGAATTTCAAACAAGTTAGGTCAGGCCTAATAATAGATGTCAAGACAGCAATTATCTTACAAATACATGATGGTATTATAAATAAAATAACTAATCATTTTACAGGTGGAAATAAAATGATCAAAACAAAAGAAAGACGGAAAGCAAAATACATTGTCAATGACAAAATCAGGATTGGCAATTATCTTTGCAGCCAAAAAGTAGAGCCAATATCAGGAAGAGAGTTAAATGGGATATCTATCTATCTATCTATCTATCTATCTATCTATCTATCTATCTATCATCTAGTGGCTTTACATACAGCAAATTATTTGGATGTGTTCCTACTTTCAAAGAGTATTGTATGTGGAATGGATGCTATTTGTATTTGAGTTCTATAATATTCATCAGTTTACTTAGTACATGGATGCTGAAGAATTGTTATAAATGTATGTAGAGCTGAATCTTATACAAATGCTCATGGAATCTTTTCATCCACCATGTTTACAAGTAGTGTTTGTAGAGCATTTTGAAAACTCTCCTCTGGATTAGTCATTAAATGCTCTGTTGCCTATTTATCATGAACTGGAGATGAGGTTGCTTGACTTGCCATTTTTCTTGTGTTTCTATGGCTTATTCTGCCCATTTGGGTATGAAAACAAAACCAATTTCAAGCTAGAACACTATTTTAAGGTAAGCATCAAACCAGAGCCCTGTGGTTTTGCAGATCTTTTGACACAAAATGAGTACACATACAATCTAGTTCAATAAAGACAACTAGGGATCAATGGACTAAGAAAATCAGAGAAGGAATCAGGGGACCAAAATTAATAGGTATAGGGACAGAGGTGCCCTCCAGTAGATGAATGGATCAAGAAAATGTGAGATATATATATATATATATATATATATATATATCACATGGTATATATATACATATATGTGTATATATATGTACATCACATTTTCTTTATATATATATATATATATATATATATATATAATGGAATTCTATGCTTCCATCAGAATGAATGACACTGTCCCATTTGTTAGGAAATGGAAAGACTTGGAAAAATTATATTAAGTGAACTAAGCCAGACCCAAAGAAATATAGGTCCATGGTCTCCCTGATTTGTAATAATTAGTATACATCTAGGATAATTTTATCAGATGAGCAGAGAAGCTCAAAAGCTATGTACATATGACCATATAAGATGATGCTAAGCAAAATGAACCCCAAGATATGGACACAAGAGGTTTTAACTTTGTCGCTGTTATTTTTAATGTACTACGTGATTTTTTTGTTTCTTTCGTATGTTCTTCTCCCTATGGTATATCCCTTGTTGTCACCGTACTTGATTTTGTAACCTGAATCTTGTATATACATTTGTCTAATTTGGGGTGGGGGAGGAGAATAACAAAATGCTGAAACAAGGACACAGGATGACCCATTGCAACAATGATACTCACAAGACACTATAATTGGAAATAAAATTTACAACTTCGGTGTAGGGAGGAGTGAGGGAGGTGGGCAAGGGAAGGGATAGTGAGAACAACAAAGAAGGGGGTAACAATGCTCAACATGTAATGTACTCATTACCTACTTCTGTAACTGTTACCCTCTGTACAGAAATACGTGGATGTCTCTATCACTCTACACTTTCAGAATTCCTTCACCACAATTACCACTAGCATTTCAAATCAAATTTAGCCACTGTAATTTTCACATATGACATAATAAGTTACATTAAGTATTTAAGTCATAGTATATTCAATTATCTACTGTAATTTCACAATTCTTTCTCATTACATTGTCCTCTGAAAGAAAATATATCACTCACTAGCTGAAATAAGTGGCAGTTTGGGTTATTACATGATATTCTTGTTAGACTTATCATTCCATTTGGCAGTAAAGACTTGCAATTTAATATTCAATATCACCTCATGTCTTTATGTTTATAAGCTGACTAATACTTCTATTTCTGCTTAAGTCTTCCTTATAAAATGTCATTTTCTTTTATAGATATTATCCCCTATTATTCTCTTAGTTAATATGAAAGCCTAAAGTGATACCTATCAAAAAGGAATTTTATGTTAATTACTCAATCCTAGGTATGATTTAATATTCTTACCTTTTCTTTTTTTTGCCCTTTCCTGTCAGGAAAATATCTATGAATGTTATACAAAAATCCCTTTCTTTGTTCTAATAATCACATAGACAATAGGTATAGAACTTCAGGATTCATTGCCTCCACAATGCAGGATGTGGACTGAGAACTTAAAGGATTTTTGACCTCCAAGTATCCTATGTCACCTCTAGATGAAGCATATAGTACTGATATTAGGAATCCAGAGGTATAACACCACTTCTGACATATGGTAATTTGAAGCACTATGGTCCATTGGATAAGTGTCTTACTTGAATTCCTATTTGATAATGTTTCTGAGGATTATGAAGTATACTTATCTGCTGATACAATTTGTAGTTCAAAAAACATTTTGATACAGTTTTGAATAGTAAAAAAACTCAAAAGTATCTCTTTTCTAATAAAATTAGTAAAATACTGCTGAATGGACATTGAAACTCTATACACAAATATGGAAGGCTCAAAGATAAACACATAGGAAATGCTTCATACCATGATCGATGAGTAACAGTATTGTATAGGACCTATGTCTTTCTCATGTAGTAATTTTACCTTACAATAAAAGAAGCTCAATTTTCTTCTTTTCTCCTTAATTACACCTTCTAAAAAGGCATTGCCTGTGAACAAGTAAAATAATAAGACATAATTTTCATTTCAGAACTGAAATTAATTTATTGCCTATGTGCTATAGGTGCTTATTGCTCAACTATATAAGATGTCAAAACCCCACATTCATTATACTCAAAAAAAGTAAAACATTTAAATCCATTTACCAACTGAGACTCAGGGTGATCATAATAGCTCATTTGACCCAAAGATTAAATAAAATTGATGAATCAGCATGTGTATGTTATGTTATTTAAACATTTAAAATGATTTAAGACAGTTACTAAAAATGCACAAGTTCAATATGCTATTAAGTTGGGAAAATGTTATTTATTTTTTACAGTAAATTCCAACTGCTCCTTAAAAGAAAGATAAAGTCAAGAGGTTGCCCAGAGAATCAGTGGAGTTGAGGATAATCACACTGCTAATGTAGGAATCCTTTTTAAGGGCTCCCCAGACATGACAAGACCCACTTATGGCAAACAGCTGAATCTGTTAGCCAAGATCTCTGCATGCTCTGGAGGAAGACCAGCAAAACTCCGAAAACCTAAATGCTAAGCATTCTTTTCCTGACGATCACAGTACATTCAGCCTCACAGAGAACATTCCAGCCTAGGTAAACACACAATTGATCCCATTAAGTGCACAGCCAGAATACCACTTGTGTATTGTCAATGAAACGTTGTCCTGCGTCTTAAATATGGAATATTTAACTAATTGTTTTAGCAAAATACACATTTCAAAAAGCCATACTGAGTATTTTACTGAAGCAAAATATCCACAAGTTAACTGTACCTTTGTATAAATATGAGTAATTCTTTATTTTAATTTTGGGTATCTGAACACCTATATAAGTAAAAAGAGAAAGAAAAATGGTACTACCTTGATAGCTGACTATAGTCTATTGGTAGTTTAGTAACAGCTCCATCAATCTTCCTAAAACCACCCTTCTAAGACAGACCCCCAAAGACAGTAAAATGAAATTATAACTTTGTAGACATAGGTGAAAAATATAATTCCAAAAACTCAAGGGTCAACATGACCAACACATCTAGGATCATCAACATTAATAGTGGCATTGATACCAACGAAATCAGGAGCAAGGGAGAAATTTCGGGAAATTTCCAATATGCATCCCAAATTAGAAGAACAAAAATGGATTGAAAATCTGAGAATGACTCATTACATTTGGGATAAGTCCTTGCCCCCCCCCAAATGTAAATGCAATCACTAAAGCTACTATGAGGAATTCAAACACTGCTAAAGCAATTTACCTGTCAAAGATGCTATTATTATCAAACAAATACTATCCATGAAAGATGCAATCTACTTTAGAACAAATGAAGATCCACATAATGATATGAAACTTTGTAAGTAATCGTATCCTATTCCAAGAAATAACATATATCTGAAAAATGTGACCATTAAAAAGGCATGAAAACAGTAACTTAGAAGTTAAAATGAAAGAAAAGCATTTAAGATCTAAGTTTGAAATATAGCCTTTGATAAAATTTGTATAGGTTCTGAGGCAGTCTTCACTCGTGAAAACATTGCATTTTTGCTGTAGCTGCACTTCTGAAATCTTTCTCTTTCTGACACATACTCATCAAACTGGCTCATTACCTGGGATCCACTGCATTCTTCTGCTGCTAAACTTGAATTCTGCCTTTAGCAAACTTAATTCAAGCTTTCAACTTGTAATAAAGATAATTTAAAGCTTTCACAGATAAAACAGAAATATGGTAAAATTTAAGGCTTTGAGTTGATGCTGATTCATGAAAAATATTAAATAACTTGAAAATCTTGAAGTTCTATCATTGAACCTATTCATTGAACTCTTTAGTTTATCTTTGTACTGAAATCCTACTTAGTACAAAACAATGGAAATTTATTTGTACATGAATTCTAAATAAACAAATAAAAATGAAACAAGGCCCAATAAGGGATGCATCACAATATTACAAACTTAATTCTAGACTGAGAACAAGTATCATTTCATTACTCAAAAGTTTTAAGATTATATATGTATATACACACGTATGACAGTCCCTCATGATGTAACTGAAAATATGGAATTTAAATAACTCAACTATTTTTACAAAGTTTAGCATTTTTATATTGAGACATAAGCAATTTAATCTCAAGAAAGCTGTCAACTTTGGAGAAAGTATCCCAGTTTGCATTTGAGTTGGCAATGAACAGAAATTAATAGCCATATTGGTATAGAAATGTTAAACTTATTGTTTTCATTTGTATAAGGGTAAACACACTGTATTAAACATGTAAGATTTTATCTACATAGGTTTGGTTACAGAAACTGAGAGTCTTCTCTAAATAATGAAAAAAGAAAATCCTCAAATCTTCAACTCAAAGAGTAGAGGATCCTCTTTACTTTGAAAACAAAGAGCAAAGCAGAAAATCAGAAACTGGTGGTGAATGGAGGGAAGATAGTTATTTCCCAAATAAACCTGTGGGAAAATGGGCAATTCTAACAGAAGAAAAATACACATGCCAAACATTCAGGCCATTCAGTTCAGGAACAGGGGTCTCCATTAACCTCATGATTTAAAAGGTGCTTCTGCTAATATCTCTGAGCAGTCAAGGAAAGAAAAAGTAAGTAATAAATATATAATGTCTTCCAAGTGCTAAATTAAAAATTTGTGTCTTGAATACATAAAGGAAAAGTAATTCCTTATGATTGAACCCAATTGTATGAAATACTGAACTGCCCAGTGAATTCTAGTGATCTGAAATTGGGTAAATATAAAAACTTTCCTCCTCTCCTCAATATATATTTCAAATACTAACTGTAATAATTTACTCATAAATGGTTGACACAAAAACACCTGACCTCTCTGAGTCTCAGCATAACAATTTGTTAACCTTAGAAAATCTCCTTACTCAACAGAACTCAATTATGTGATTACAATTGCAAGAAAAATAAAATCTATTCCTAAATATAACAGTATGAATTTTATGGCACATAATGGATATAGCAACAAATATGAAAAAATACAAATGAAGTCAACAGAGGAGTCAGAATAACATCCATCCTTTAAAAACCTTATCCCTTGTGTAAAGGAAAACCACTACAAACCAGAATTGAGCATTGGCAAAATTTCCACTTTCACACTTAACAGCAGCTACCAGGTGTTCTATCAGTGTGGATGGACAAATCAGTGCTTCTGCAGCAGAGGATAACCTGCTATAAATAAATGAAAGGCAATATTTTATGTCTTTCATCTTGACAGGTTGTTTTTACAACTTTGTAAGCTAACTGATATGGACCTGTGCAGATAAATGCTGCCTGGGGCTGAATAGCTTTGCCCTGTTCATCAGACTTCTGATGCTAGCAAACTACAGTGAAAAATTCGAGCCAACATTATCAATTCACCACGACTGCGGATGAGAGGATGGGGATTAGGGAGCATTCATTTCAGCCTGCTGTTATCTTTCCTGTGTCAGAACAGAACTCTGTAAAGCTTGACTTCCTTTCAGTGCTAAATATGATGGTAAAACTTGGGGATGATGACTATTTTAAGAGGATATAAATAACATCTAACATTTGTGAAGCTCAATATGATTTCAAAAGCACTTGCACACTGATTCTCCAATTTCATCCTCACAACAATGTTAGGACATAGGTAATAATCTTTTCTTTTCTTGTTAAAAAATTTGTAGACAAATATAGAAACTGAGATTTGGGATCTGGGAGTTATTTGGGTAATGGAGAAGTCAAATCCAATCCATGGTTCATATTTGTAGCAAGGCCCTTAAAATACTGGCCAGATTATCTTGAACAAGTGACTGAATTTCTCACTGAAATATTTTTTCTTGAGTGCTAGTGGAGAAAATACTATGCTCCATAGTGGTTGTTGTTATTAGATGAGCTACCATTTAGCATAGTCTCATGATGTGTAGCATATGAGAAGTCATTACTTGATTTTCCTGCCTGCATTTCCAAATTTCTTATTCTTCCAATTTACCCGTCAGCCTCAAAACAGAGTTAGTTCTTAGAATAATTTACACAGACAACTCAAAACTAGAGATTTATGTAGAAGAAAGTTAAACTAAGTAAATAGAGGCCCTAATTTTAGTATATAATGTTCATTTGTTTAATTTTGTGTATGTGTATGTGTGTGTATTGTATGTGTGCCAGTCTTCAGGCTTGAGTTCAGTGCCTGGCACTGTCCCTAAGCTTTTGTGCTCAAGGCTAGAGCTCTACTACTTGAGCTATGTCTGGTTTATTAATAGCAAATCATAGGTAAGAGTCTCATGGACTTTTCTGAGCTGCTTTTGAACAGAGATCCTCAGATCTCAACCTCATAAGTAGCTGAGATTTCAGGCATGAGCCACTGGTCCCTGGCTTTAGTACTTATTTTAATAATATACAAGCTATTAACTCATTCTTCTTTGCAAAATGAGGTGTGTTTTTCTAATCAGGGAAGTTTTTCATCTTAATAACTAGCAATGCAATTGATGGAAGGAAGTGGAAAATGGCACTTTTGAGTTGATCTTCAAAATACTATAATGAGATCTCTAAAATAAGATTTAACATGTCTTGCTATTAAGCATTGAATATAGAAAAGTTAGTCAGAGTAAAAAATAATTGTATTAGTAGAATTCTTGACTGCTATAGTAACTCAAAGAGAACATCTGATCCCAACTTTAACAAGATACGCATTTATTTACTTATCCCTGAAAGCATCTCTTCAGTGTTTTAACTAATACCTCTTTTGTGACTTAGAAAAAATAAAAGCTTCTATACAGGGAAATAAAGTTTAAAAATTTTCCACTTCTAAATCTGGAAGGAAACAACTCTTGTAGACTTGTGCAGTTAAAACCATCTCTAGTTTTATACCAGTGCAAAGCACATATCATTTCTTAAAAAGAGCAGCTGCCAGGAAGAATGTGGTCACCTTCCTTCACACATATTTTCTGGCTCTGACTGAGCTACAGAAGCAATAATGTACTTCAAAAGTGACAATTTTGCTAGAACTGACAAGATTTGGTAGAAATGGCTAGATATCTACACAATCCTTTCAAAACAAAAATTATGTAGTACTCACTGCTTTAGAGCAGAATCATAAATAGCATGATTCTAAGTAGTGTTTAGAAAATCATCTGGGAAAAAATTTTAGCAAAGTTTGTCAGTAATGCTTTTTATAGAATATGAATATGAGAATTATTTGAGAAAGTAGCAGAAAGAAATGGCAAGCTATGAAGATTAGGGCTGATTTTACATTTTTAATACTTCTATAATTACTTTCTTAAGATAAAATACAGAGTGCAGACAGATGCCAGTGGCTCATGCCTGTAATCTTAGATACTCAGAAGGCTAAGATCTAGAATATCATTGTAAGTGTCACTAAGGGGTAGAGTATGCTAGCTATGAGCAGAAAAGCCAAAGGAGAATACAAGACACTGAGTTCAAACAAAAAAGTATGGCCCTTGCTCAGGTTGTAAGCTTTTAATACAGAGTCTAATTGTAAGTAAATTTGATTGTAGCTAATAATCATCCCTTCTAGATCCTTTTCTATTTGTTTAAGGTACTCAAATCGATTACATAAGAAATTATGTTAACTTACTTTATTATTGCAACTGAATTTATTTCAAAACATAACAATCAAAACTGAAATCAAAAGAAAAATCACAAGATTAAATATTTCCATGATCAATATGAGAAGAATTAAACTAAATAAGAATCAAACTTTATAAGTCTTAAAAATTAGGGCTGGATAAGTAGAAGATGAAAGGATTGATTTGACAAATATAAAATAAAAGTAATTCAAAAATAAGTAATAGATTTAATGTAGTGTGATGTAAAAAGACATAGGGGTGAACTATGATAAAAAGTCCTCATAGAATAAAGGCATACTATTCAACTAAGTAACTAAATTATCAATAGTATACTGGCATTAAACAGGTAACTAATTTATTGTTAAAATTATCATGACTTTGAGATTTCAAGAACTGTTACAATAATTACATTTGGCATACAAGTATAAACTGGCACTATATTGGATAAAATAGGAGATCTTGTAATACTTAACTGTAGATTAGACACAGACATACTCATTGTGTTCCTGTATATCCAAAGTAAAGAAAATGACCCAAATTACTAAGCTTTCATTCTATTCCTGCAAGGATCGACAAATATCACAATGTGCAGGAAACATGAAATGAAGGTAAAACTCTAACAAATGTTACATATATGTACCAAAACATTGTTGGAAAAAGAACTCTACAAATTTTACTGGAGCAAATGAAGTCAAATGAAGAAAATCATCTTCTTAGAGAATAAAGCTTAGTAAGATATGACTTTGAAAATTAACTTTAAAATTACAATAAAATTGAATACATGATTCCTTTTGCTTTTAGGAGAAACAAGGGAAGAGGTATTGACTAAAGGATTGTGTATATGTTTACTACATAAGCTATTGTATATTAAGAAAAGATGAATGAAACTGGACTAGAACTTAACCAAAGAATATAATGTTTCAAATTATGAATTCATGGAACCTTCTTCAATACAATAAAGGCCAATATGACAAACTTACAGCCAGCATTATACTTAATGGTGAAAAACTAAAGCCATTCCCTCTAAACTCAGGAACGAGACAAGGATGCCCACTCTCTCCACTGCTCTTCAACCTAGTATTAGAATGCTTAGCTCCAGCAATAAGACAAGATGCAAATACAAAGGGGATCCAAGTAGGGAAAGAAGTAAAACTCTCCCTCTTTGCAGATGACATGATCTTGTATTTAAAGAATCCCACAGACTCCACTCCCAAATTACTCAAGCTGATTAAAAACTTTGGCAAAGTAGCAGGGTATAAAATTAACCCTCAAAAATCAATGGCTTTTCTGTTTGCCAACAATGAGAAAAGTGTGGCTGAAATTAGGAAAGCAACTCCATTCCTAATAGCCCCTCAAAAAATAAAACACCTAGGAATTAATTTAACCAAAGAAGTGAAGACCTCTATGATAAAAACTTTAAAAACCTGAAAAAGGAAATCAAAACAGAACTTAGAAAGTGGCAAAAACTCCCTAGCTCCTGGATTGGAAAGATTAACATCATGAAAATGGCAATACTTCCCAAGGCTATCTACAAATTCAATGTGATACCTATCAATACTCCAACCTCATTCTTAATGAAATAGAAGAGGCAATCCAAAAATTCATATGGAACAATAAAAGAACTCGAATAGCAAAAATGATACTTAACAGAAAGAACAGTGCTGGAGGAATATCAATACCAAATTTCAAACTCTACTATAAAGCCATAGTAATCAAACTAGCTTGGTACTGGCACAAGAACAGATCCCAGGACCAATGGAATAGAATTGAAAACCCAGAAATGAACCTACAGACCTATAGCCATCCAATCTTCGATCAGGGAGCTAAAAAAATGGAATGGCAGAAAGTCAGCCTCTTCAGTAAATGGAGCTGGCAAAATTGGTTAACTACTTGTAGAAAACTAAAGATAGATATATATATCATAGATATATATATCACCCTGCACCAGAATCAACTACAAATGGATCAAAGGCCTCAAAGTCAAAGCAGACATTCTGAAAACATTACAGGATGGAATAGGAGAAACCCTAGGTCTCCTTGGCTCAGGCCGAAATTTTCTGAATAGAAACCCAGAAACACAACAAATCAAAGAAAGGTTGGACAAATGGGATTGCATGAAATTGCATGGCAAAGGACATAGCTAGCAAGATCAATAGAAAGGCCACAGATTGGGAGAAGATCTTCACTAGCCATACAAGAGACAAGGGTCTCATATCTAAAATATAACTGGAACTCAAAAAATTAAATCCCCCAACAACAAATCCTCAAAGAAACAACTGCCCAATAAATAAGTGGGCTAAAGACTTAAAGAGAAACTTCTCTGAAGAGGAAAGCAGGATGACCAATAGACACGAAGAAATGCTCAACCTCCCTAGCCATAAAAGAAATTCAAATCAAAACAACATTAAGATACCACATCACCCCAGTTAGAATGGCTATCGTCAAGAACTCTAACAACAACAGATGCTGGAAGGGATGTGGACAGAAGGCAACATTACTACATTGTTGGTGGCAGTGTAAACTTGTTCAACCACTTTGGAAAGCAGTATGGAGGTTCCTCAAAAGACTCCACATAGAGCTCCCCTATGACCCAGCAATCCCACTTTTGGAATTTACCCAAATGTTTACAAACAAGACCACACTAAAGCTACCAGCACAACTATGTTTATTGCAGCATTATTTACCATAGCTAAGACATGGAACCAACCCAGATGCCCTTCAGTAGATGAATGGATCAAGAAAATGTGGTATATATACACAATGGAATTCTATGCCTCCATCAGAAAGAATGACATTGCCCCATTTGTTAGGAAATGGAAAGACTTGCAAAAAATTATATTAAGTGAAGTAAGCCAGGCCCAAAGAAACATAGGTCCCATGGTTTCCCTTATTTGCAATAACTAGTATATGTCTGAGTCAAGCAGAAAAGGTCAGATAAGTTGATGTTAGGGCAATGAACCCTAAGATATGTATTCAAATTTTTTTCTTTCATGCAATTGTTTCTAACACATTTATAAGATGATTTCTTTGTTGCTTTGTATGTCCCTCTCCCATGGAATAACCCCTGCTCTCACTGTATTTGATGTTGGTGTAATTTGTGGAGGGGAAGGAAACAAAACAAATCGTTTAAATAGGGAGACAGGTGGACCCATTGCAACAATGAGATGTACAACTCGTTATGTCAAAAAACAAACTTTTCAACTTTGCTGGGGGAAGGAATAGATGGGGGGGCCTGAGGGAGGTGGGGGGAAGGGTGTAGGAAGGGGAAACAAAGGAAGAGGCAAAATGCTTTATAAGAAATGTACTCATTATCTTGCCCATGTAATTGTAACCCCTCTGTACAGTATTTTCACAATAAAAAAAAAAAATTTTAAAAAGAAAATAATGTTTCAGTAAGGCAAGACTATGCTTCTTATGTAAGATCAATTCATATTAAAGAACTATATATTAATAACACTATATACAAATTACATAATAAACCATGCTGTTAATCCGTAACTTCAGTCTCTACTTTTAGCTCCATCTTGGGAACTTTTCTTTTTATCAGAACAGTATTGTGAAAAGCTGGAGAAATTAATTACATTGGTAAACCTATCTACCATAATTCTTGATCTTATTTGTACACACAAAAAAACCTTAGGAGAAAAATATTATGGCCTAGGTTCTTGTCCTTTGTAAGGAAGTTCCTATTTGTTTTTTTGTTTGTTTGTTTGTTTTTACAGTGAAAGCAGGGGTTATACTGTGGGGGAGGGACATACAAAGCAACAAAGAAATAATCTTATCAATGCGTTAGAAACAAATGCATGAAAGAAAAAAATCATTTAAATACATATCTTAGTGTTCATTTCCTAACATCAACTTATTTGACCTTTTCTGCTTGACTCAGACATATACTAGATATTGCAAATAAGGGAAGCCATGGGACCTATGTTTCTTTGGGCCTGGCTTACTTCACTTAATATAATTTTTTCCAAGTCTTTCCATTTCCTAACAAATGGGGCAATGTCATTCTTTCTGATGGAGGCATAGAATTCCATTGTGTATATATACCACATTTTCTTGATCCATTCATTTACTGAGGGACATCTGGGTTGGTTCCATAACTTAGCTATTATAGTAAGTAATGCTGCAATAAACATAGTTGTGCTGGTAGCTTTAGTGTGGACTTGTTTGTAAACATTTGGGTAAATTCCAAAAGTGGGATTGCTGGGTCATAGGAGAGCTCTATGTGAAGTCTTTTGAGGAATCTCCATATTGCTTTCCAAAGTGGTTGAACAAGTTTACACTTGCACCAACAATGAAGTAAGGTTCCCTTCTGTCCACATCCCTTCCAGCATCTGTTGTTATTAGAGTTCTTGATTTTTGCCATTCTAACTGGGGTGAAATGGTATCTTAATGTTGTTTTGATTTGCATTTCTTTTATGGCTAGGGAGATTGAGCATTTCTTCATGTGTCTATTGGCCATCCTTCTTTCTTCTTCATATAAGTTTCTCTTTAAGTCTTTAGCCCACTTATTTATTGGGCAGTTGTTTCTTTGAGGATTTGTTGTTGGGGGATTTAATTTTTTGAGTTCCAAGTATATTTTATTTTATTTTTTTTGGGTCTGATCGTGGGGCCTGAACTCTGGGGCTGGGCGCTGTCCCTCAGCTCTTCAGCTCAAGGCTAGCGCTCTACCACTTGAGCCACAGAGCCACTTCCAGTTTGTTTTCTTTTTGCTTATGTGGTGCTGAAGAATCGAACCCAGGGCCTCAGGCATGCAAGGCAAGCGCTCTACCACTGAGACACCTTCCCAGCCCCCAAGTATATTTTAGATATGAGACCCTTGTCTGTTTTATGGCTAGTGAAGATCTCCCAATTCATAGGCTTTCTATTAATCTTGCTAGCTATGTTTTTGCCATTTAGAAGCTCTGCAACTTCATGCAATCCTCAACCTTTCTTTGATTTGTTGTTTTTCTGGTTGTCTATTAAGAAAATTTTGGCCTGTGCCAAGGAGACCTAGGGTTTCTCCTATTCCATCCTATAATGTTTTCAGAGTTCCTATTTGTGTGAGTAATTCTATGCAAATTATTTAATCTGTGTTCCAATTTTCTCATGTCTTAAATGAAGATATAATATGAACCTAATATACTAGTCAATACCAATAAAAATGATGTTATATTGCAAACAACTACAAAACCACAATTGTGTTCAATTTAAGAAACGTTTTAGCTCACATGTCTGTGTCAGCAAGGGACTGAATAATCACATGAGATTTAGTTGCTCATAAGCAATGTCTCCCTTCTACATATCAATTATTTTCCTTCCAGGTTATTCTGAACCACTTACACTTTGGAGGAGTGAATAAGCCTAGTTGAATAGTAAGTTTTCAACCTCTGATAACACTATACCAGTGAGCATTCACTTGAGACCAAATCCCAAAGCAAGAAACAGAGAGAAGGTCTACATACTGAGTTAGAATAAAAGGTTAACATGCTAAGTATTTGATAGCAACTATGTAATATATGGCTAACATCACCCTCGTTATTATTCTCATTTTTTAAATTTTATTTTCAAACTAAACAAAATACCCATTTTCAATGCTGACTTTGCTTGCTAAAAACTCACATGCTTTACAATATGAATAAATTAGCTCCAATAGCTATTTTTTTCAAAATGTATAAGGTATTTAAATGATCAGCTCTTCAGTTTAGGCATGGCAGAAGAGAAGAAAGATTTAGTCTACTGAGCCTTCTGGATTAGTCTCTTTATTGGTCACTGTAACAAATACCAGAGAGAAACAAATTGGACGGAGGAATGATTTGTTTGGGCTCATGAGTTCAGATGGTAAGCTAACTCCATTTTTTTTATGAACTATAATGAGCCTGAATATTGTGAGAATCATGTGGCAGATGAAGATGCAAGTCACCTTTTGTTGGACAGGAAGCAGAGAAAAAGAATATCTATGTTGAAGGGGGTTTTCCATCTTTTACTTAATCATACCCTACTCTGCTGAATGGTGTCATTCAGGTTGAGAGCAAGTTTTCTTCCACTGGCGTAACATCTATGAAAATGCCCTCACAGGCAGATCCAGACCTATGCTTGTGTAAACTGTTAAACTTTTCTCAATCTCATAAAGTTGAGAGTTAAGACTGTGCATTGTACCATCTCATTTTATTTAAAAATTATGCAGATTCCATAACAGAAGCTAGAAAAAAGAACTATGGAATTATGGTTGTAATTAGTCCTCTCAAAAAGTGAAATTAATCTTCTCATGGTTTTGTTCAGAGTGTAACAATTTCATCTTTGTTTTAGAATTCCACCTGCTTTCATATACAATGACTTAGGGATGTAAATTGTCTATATATCTGGTAAATTATACTGAAGTAATTAAGATTCATATAATTGACAAACTTAAGCTAATTATAAACTGTTTAACCTGAATGCTCTTCTTTTTAAACTACTATTCTATTAACAAAAACTATCTTTGGATCTAGCTTAATTATGAAATAAAGTATCAAAAGAATATGCTGATTAACAGATTTGCCACACAGACTCACCAATCTGTTCTCACCAATCTGTTCAAATTTTAAAACTAGAAAATGTTTACAAGCATTAACTTTGGAAACAGATATTGCAGAACTAAGGTTCAAGGTGTTGCAATTTTTTTGCTATCTAGTCCAAAAGACTAAATAGAACATACCATCATGACTTTTGACTGTAGATAATTAATACATCTTAGTTATTTTTCAGTTGTATATTCATTGTTGCAATGGGAGGGGGACGGAGGTGGGGTGGGGGGAAAACAAAGGAGGAGGCAACAATACTTGATAAGAAATGTATTCATTATTTTGCTCATGTAATTGTAAACCCTCTATACGGTATTTTCACAATAAAAAATAAAAAATATATAAAATACCATGATGAAACTCCTTTCAGCAATTAGCATTCACTAAAACATAATGAATGAGAGAACTGTAAACCAGGTCCTGTCTGGGATTTAAGAACTGGTAGAAGGGGAGTGAGAAAAGGAAGAGTGTAAAGAAGGACAAAATATTTCATGTACATGTGTGAAAAATACTTTATGTATATGTACAATGTGAAATTTGTTGAAATTTGGGTTGAGTTTGGAAATCTGTTGTTTGAATTTTGTTGACTGTGGAAAGGCGGGTAGGAATGATGAGGGAGAGTGACAGGGTAAGTATGATCAAGGAACATTTTAAGCATGTATGGACATGTCAGAATGAAACCCTTTTTTGCAACTATTCAAAGTTAGTATAGATGCAGAAAATAGAGGTAAGTGTACTCAAGTCCTGATAAAAAAAAATCGAACACATGATAACATGATGAATTTGTGTTTGTGTGTGTGTGTGTGTTTCTCTGTGTGTGTGTTTCTGTGTGTGTGTAATGTAATTTGGAAAAGCACAATGATTCAAAAATGTGATGTCAAATCATATTTTATGTTCTCAAATTTGAGCTAATTTCAAACCATTTTATGTTCACCACCCCCTCCCATTTATAAAATCAGAAATCATACCAGTATCCATTATATAGCATTGTGTATTATTGTGTTACATTATAAAGTACTTACGGTTTTCCATGACCCAGAATAATACAGCAAAGAATGTGATTTGAAGTTAAAGACCATAAAATTCTGAACTTCCCTGACAATTTTTATTGTGTAATCTTGTGAGTTATTAAACTTCTCTGAGCCACAATTACCTCCACAGAGAAGAAGAGAATGATAAAGTAGACTTTTATAACAGATTGTTGTAACCCCAGGGAAGGTCTGAGTCACTAATGAAGACTTATAGCTCTCAGTCCCTTGCTAAGATCTCCACTTTCCTCCCTAACCTACATAAACAGATCAAATTAAACATGCTTGACATCCAAGCTCTTAAAGAAAAAAATTGTAATGAGATTTGGGATGCAGATACCAGAATAAGAACTATGGCTTATGCTATTGCTTACATAGTCCCCTGCCATAGGTCTGAGAATTCTCACCAGCAAGGCTTCACATGCCTGAGAATCTCTTTAATGTAGAGAGAAGTGAAGAAGTTCCTTGGAAAAAAGGGTGTATTCTATCCTACATAGAGGACATAAAACCCTTAATTCTGGGATAGAGATAGACAAAGTCCAAGGTAGGACTTAATTGTTCAGTGAATTTCTCTTGTATATATAATCTGAAACCTAGGTATATAACCCATATCTCTATATAGTTACTATCCAAAGAACCTTGTTATTTGACCTAAGTATTTTGTCATCTTGAGGTGTTAATAACTTTGTTTCTTTACTATTCCCTATATAATATTTACTGTTTGATATAAAATAAAATATTAACCCACTTTTGGGCATTTACCAAAATGTTCACAAATAAGACCACACTAAAGCTACCAGCACAACTATGTTTATTGCACCATTATTTACCATAGCTAAGATATGGAACCAACCCAGATGCCCCTCAGTAGATAAATGGATCAAGAAAATGTGGTATATATATACACAATGGAATTCTATGCCTCCATCAGAAGGAATGATATTGCCCCATTTGTTAGGAAATGGAAAGACTTGGAAGAAAATATATTAAGTGAAGTAAGCCAGGCCCAAAGAAACATAGTCCCATGGTTTCCCTAATTTGAAATAACTAGTATATGTCTGAGACACGCAGAAAAGGTCAGATAAGTTGATGTTAGGTGAAATGAACCCCAAGATAAGTATTTAAATGTTTTTTTTCTTTCATGAGATTGTTTCTAACATATTTATAAGATGATTTCTTTGTTGCTTTGTATGTCCCTCCCCAACGGTATAACCCCTGCTTTCACTGTATTTGATGTTGGTATAATTTTTGGAGGGGAAGGAAAAAAACAAATCGTTTAACTAGGGATACATGTGGACCCATTGCAACAATGAGATGTACAAGTCGTTATATGGAAAACGAACTTTACAACTTTGGTGGAGGGGATTGGGTGAGGGGCGGGGGTGGGAGGGGAGGAGGATTGGGTGTGGGGCAGGGAGGAGGAAGGGAAGGGATGGGAAGGGGAAACAAAGGAGGTGGCTACAATGCTTGATAAGAAATGTACTCATTATCTTGCCAATGTAATTGTAACCCCTCTGTACAGTATTTTCACAATAAAATAAATAAATAAATAAAACATTACAAATTATGTAAATATATGCTATTCATCTAATATCAAATACTATAAATTATAAAAATATTTTGATTATGTAACTTTATTATTAATACATAGTATAGTTTGCTATGAATAATCCCACACTGCTATTTGTTTACACAAAATGATGTGCTAGAACCAGCTCAATACCAGCTTAGTAGAGCCTATCATTAAATATATAGAAATTTTACTAGCCAGAAAGTGCACTATTGGTACTTGAAATTATAAATATAGCCAAGCACGGGTGGCTCACAACTGTAATCCTAGCTTCTCAGGAGGGTGAGATCTGAGGATTGAAATTCAAAGCCAGCTAGGTAGAAAAGTTCCCTTGAGAAGCTCATCTCCAAGTAACCACTGAAAAACTGGAAGTGGAACTGTGGCTTACAGTGATAGAGATATCCTTGACAAAAAGATACCAGGGACAGCACACAAACCCTGAGTTCAAGCCCCATAACCAACAAAAGTAAAAAATAAAATAAGAAAGAAATTATAACTATAAATAGACTAGGTAATGTTACAAATCAGCTTTTTTAACTTTTTGATAGTTTTTTTTTGTGTTTTTTATTGTAAAGGTGATGTCAGAGGGGTTACAGTTACATAAGTAAGGTAATGAGTACATTTGTTGACAAACATTGTTATCTCCATTTTTCCCACTTTTCCTCCTCCCCTCCACTTCTCTCCCCCCTACTCAGAGTGTAAAGTTCATTTCCAATACAGTGTCTTGTGAATGTCACTTGATAGATAGTTTAAAACTTGAATTTTCATTAGTAATAATATAACACATACATCCTGACAAAATTAACAGTGTTTAACAATAGCAATACAAGTCACCAACAGATGTATAGTATTTCTCCATAAAGATTTCTTCTTTGATAGGTATAATGATGATGAAACAAGATAAATTATATAAAAGACCATTATAAATGATAAAGCCAGTCATAAGTTATTCCCTATTCTGCTATCAGTGATAATGTGAAAGTACACATGACTATACAACCTAAAAGAAATGATTGCTTAAATTTTCCTCTTGCACTAGTTTTAAGGAAGCTTCTGAAATTTATATTGATTAATATGCCAATGTTTGATTCAGATGAATAAATAGACAATTCACAGAGAGGGAATATCCTGCCTTTCCATGGTTGAGATCATACAAAAGCTTTTCCAACTAATTCACCAAATGAGGCTTTTAATCTCCCTCACTCTTTTTTACATGAGCCTAAAATTTAGGTTTAATAATCTTCTCCCAGTTATCCCAACCCAAAATAATATTAATTTCTTTGGGTTATATTGCGTAGGGTCATCTCTCTAAATATACTATACTTTTTTATTCCATCTAGGCAAACTTGCAAACTTGTTTTATACCTTTCCCTTCTAAATTCCTACATTTGTGGACCTGTTAGCCTTTACTGTATCATTATACAAATTTCAATTTGCATAATTTCTTGTCATTTTTGGACACTGTAAAGAATTCATGTGTAAAAGAACATTTTATTCTGCTGATACCTTATTTTTCTATACATTAGTATGTTCCATACTGGATTCTAAAGATAAATGTCTTTTGAGAAAGTATTTTGAATGGAACATTCTTGGAAATGTTGCTCACATTTTCTTAACCCAGAAAGTTATAGTCTTCAAGGATAGAAACTAAAAGCGTTTACTTAGTTATAAAGTAGTCATAAGGGTATATGCACCCTATGCTGTACAGAGAGATACAGTCTCAACAAATTGAAAATAATACAAATGTATATGATTAAAACATACTAGTCAATGCTGACAGAATTCTCATTTGCCAATCTGTAAAGCACAAGAAAACAATCAGGAACCTTGACTTAGTGTCTGAAAATAATAGGAATACCAGGATAGGTTTAGACTTTACCACTCAATTGATGGAGAGTTGTGTAAATGAAGCTACTCTCCCTGATAAGATGAATTTTGCATGCTTTATGAAAGAGGCAAGGTCCTCAGGCCCAGAGTAGTACTCACTAAATAGATTATATAGGAAAAATCAAATCCATCATTTAAGTATAATATACTCATTATCCTGACTATATACCACCGACTTCTGCCCCCACTTACTTATATCATTGAAAATAGCTCCATTCATTCCAATCATGGACAAGAAATGGATTCACACGTTACTCCCATATCCCACTCCTTTTGACTGCTTAGCATGCCCCTTCTTGGGTTATGTCCTATGTTTGTGGACTACAGGAGCTATCAATTCTGTGTGCATGTACCAAGTCCTGGGATCACGATTATTTCATGAAAATCTCCCAAGGCCTTTCACTCACTGTGTCCTCCAGCTTTTTATGGACAACACCACCACAGTAGGTAATATCTGACTTAGTTCAATGCTGAATACTCAGTTTCTCCCTTCTGACTCTGATGAAATTCAATAACCTAAAAAAACTTAACTAGATTTTTACTTATATTTAAATTATGATTTTTACTTCTAAATAAGAATAAATTAAGCTTCGTAAGGGCAGAAATGTTTTTCTACTTTGCTCAGGTCCTATGCCTAGTACCTAGAATGGAGCCTACAGCATAGTAGGTGTTCCATATTTCTTCTGCGTGAATGAAAAAAAAATCTTGTAAAGCATATGTGAAGATAATAGCCAGCAGCTAAGAAAGTCTTTATATGAAGTGCCTTATTCTATGCTTTAGATCCATGTAGTATTTAATACTCAAAATGTAACAAAATGTAGTATAGCTATTTGCCACACATTTTATTTTTGTTATTTTCAGATTAAAGCCTTTCCCCTAGGTTTACAAAGCTCTTTTTTTTCTTTTAATTTGTTTTAATTGTGAAAATACCATACAGAGGGGTTATAGTTATATGGGCAAGATAATAAGTACATTTCTTTTTTGGGGGGGAGGGTGGGGGTATGGTCGTAGGGTCCGAACTCTGGGCTTGGGTGCTGTCCCTCAGCTCCTCAGCTCAAGGCTAGCGCTCTACCACTTGAGCCACAACACCACTTCCGGCTTTTTCTGCTTATGTGGTGCTAAGGAATCGAACCCAGGGCCTCATGCATGCAAGGCAAGCACTCTACCACTGAGCCAACTTCCCAGCCCCACAAATACGTTTCTTATCAAGCATTGTTGCTTCCTCTTTGTTTCCCCTTCCCATCCCTTTCCCTCACCTCACCCCACCTGATCCTCCCCCCACACCAAAGTTGTAAAGTTCATTTTTCGACATAACGACTTGTACATCTCATTGTTGCAATGGGTCCACCTGTATCCCTAGTTAAACGATTTGTTTTTGCCCTTCCCTGCCACAAATCATACCAACATCAAATACAGTGAAAGCAGGGGTTATACCGTGGGGGAGGGACATACAAAGCAACATAGAAATCATCTTATAAATGTTAGAAACAATTGCATGAAAGAAAAAAAACATTTAAATACTTATCTTGGGGTTCATTCCCCTAACATCAACTTATCTGACCTTTTCTGCTTGACTCAGACATATACTAGTTATTGCAAATAAGAGAAACCGTGGGACCTATGTTTCTTTGGGCCTGGCTTACTTCATTTAATATAATTTTTTGCAAGTCTTGCCATTTCCTAACAAATGGGGCAATGTCATTCTTTCTGATGGAGGCATAGAATTCCATTGTGTATATATACCACATTTTCTTGATCCATTCACCTACTGAGGGGCATCTGGGTTGGTTCCATATCTTAGCTATGGTAAATAATGATGCAATAAGCATAATTGTGCTGGTAGCTTTAGTATGGTCTTGTTTGTGATCATTTGGGTAAATTCCAAAAGTGGGATTGCTGAGTCATAGGGGAGCTCTAAGTGGAGTCTTTTGAGGAAATTGTATACTACTTTCCAAAGTGGTTGAACAAATTTACATTCCCATCAACAATGTAGTAAGGTTGCCTTCTGTCCACATCCCTTCCAGCATCTGTTGTTATTAGAGTTCTTGATTCTAGCCATTCTAACTGGGGCGACGTGGAATCTCAATATTGTTTTGATTCACATTTCTTTTATGGCTCGGGAGGTTGAGCATTTCTTCAAAGCTCTTATATTCCTTTTATGTGTGTGTATTTTGTCTAACAATATCCTTTGATCAAACTGTATTTTTACTAAATTGTTAGTCTAAATTTTGGTATTTGTAATCTTGGTCATAAATTACAAATATGTTTCTACTTTGTTTCATTGTTTTAGCATTGTAGTTTTTGGAAGGATAAATATTTTTAAATTTGTGTGGCATCATTCAAGTTACCTTCCTGTTTTCTTTCTGTGATGTTATGTTTGTACTTGCTATACTGTACCAGGATTAGATTCCCTTTCAATATATTTTCTCCCAGAAATTATTTCATTTTTTATACTTAAAGCTTTAATTTATCAGGCACTTACTGTTATGTATGATATGCAATGTGAATCTAATGTTACTGTTCTCTCCAAATGGCTAGCCATTTGTCCCCCAGCATTCATTAAAACATCCATCATCTTCTCCCATCTTATATAAAATGTCACCTTTATCATAAGCTAACTCTATTATATTCTTGGGTAGTTTTTGCATTTCTGTCTTGTTTCATCAGCCTGGCTTTTTCTTCTTGCACAGGATAATGACACTGTGTGTTCTCTCTTTTTGTGTAAATGTCAATGTCAAGAATGAAATGGTGTTCATTTTACTATACCTCCTTAATGCAAGAAGTGCTTGTTGGCTTTGAGTATTAAAATTAAAAGCAATGAGAATACAGACAAGAAAAATTCAGAACACTGACAATTCTCTTTCACTATCCTGCCCAATATGGTAGTATAGCAACTAGAGCCATATGACTCTTTTAATTTAAATTTATAATAATGAAAATTAAATGAAATGTAAAAATCAGATAATCTGGCACCATAGCATATTTCAAACTCTTGACTGGATTCAAGACCACTATGCCAAAAATATCACTTTTGACTTTTGAGAAAACAGTAAAAGCTGAAAGGGATTTGGACCTTTCTCTTTAGACCATCTCCACTAAAACAAGCCAAAAAATTCAAGATGTACCCTCCCTAAAGAAAAAGGACATCTTATCTCTGAAACACACAGACTCAAAGAAGAATATGAATAACAGTGCCTTGCTAAATTTTCCCCCTATTCACCATCCGATCATACCTCTCTTGTCCTCTGTCTCTGTAACTGTACCTCTTAATCAAATGTAAGCCTAAAAGCACACAAATTTCCCCATTTCTTTGGACCTTCATTTCCTATGACAGTTTCTCTGTCATATAGAACTTAAGTTTCTGTTGTTCTCTCTTGTTAATCTGTCTTTAGTTATAGGGGCATCAGCCATGAACTTTGTGATAAGTAATGATACCAAATATTCTCTACACACCAATTTTCACATGTGCCTACAATTAGTAGATGTATATAGAAAATGTCCCCATGTTCAGAATACCCTATGAGCTAGCATTGCTCTATAAACCTGGACTCGGTACCAGGTAGAATTTAACATCTTAATGTAAAGCCTTTGAACAAATCTCTGACCCAATTATTATATGTTTGTCTTCCTCCCTAGATTCTTGTTTTTTTACAAATATAACAGCTTTTCTGGAAAACTACATCCTATAAATGTATGAAATTACAATAATGAAGCCGATAGTTGCGTGAAACATGAAATTAAATAAATCTATTGTATGAGCCTCTAGAGTCATATGAATATTTCTCATTATAAATTGAGAACCATAGATTATATAACTTCTATACTTTGCATCCAGGAAGCCTTTAGAACCTCCCTAGAGTCTAAACACCTTGAGATTAATGAACAAGTCTGATTCTTCATTATAAATCCATCTCAGGATCTACCACTTGAAAGGTTTTTAACAAATGTTTGTTGATTTAGAGAACTACCTAGAAGATTGCAGTACAATAATAAAGAGGAAATTAGGGCACTACTTTGCTGCCTCTCCATCCTCTTTTATTTCCTATTTCTACCAATCCAACATATCAACTGACTTAGAAAATAACTCTTGCTTTTGAAAATAGGGATACAGGTGGACCCACTGCAAAAATGAGATGTACAAGTCGTTATGTCAAAAATGAACTTTACAACTTTGGTGGGGGGGGAGGATGGCTTGGGGGGGTAGGGGTTGGATGGGATGGGAAGGGGAAACAAAGGAGGAGGCTAAAATGGTTGATAAGAAATGTACTCATTAAAAAAAAAAAAAAGAAATGCCCATGTAATTGTAACCCCTCTGTAAAGTATTTTCACAATTAAAAAAAATAAATCTTGCTTGGGAAAAAATTCAATCTCTTCAGAATATGTGACTAATTTTAGGAATATTCTTACATTTCATTTCAGTTTTTTATTCTAATTCAAAGCAGGAAAAAGATATTTCCTGTGCCTTACTACTCATAATTTCTCATTATAATGAAAGCAAAGCACTTTGTATCCCATACAAAATAAGGGTAAAAAAGGCATTGGGTACATGATTACATATCAATTATTCTTTATGATCTATATAACCAGATACCATCTGGCAATTTGGAAAAAGCTCAACCACAGCAGTAAAACTTAAATGGCAGAGTCAAACAAACTCTTACTAGAGTGAGGCTCTCCTCCAAGGTATTCTACTTAACCTGTGAAGTAACCGGTGATTTAAAAAAGAAAGTGAAGATGATCTCTATTCACTGGCCCATGAGCAATCGCCTGTGAGGAAAATTTAGCCCTTCTAAAGTCTGGAAATATGAAAGATAAGTGGGGAATGGGATCAGTTTCCCCTCAGGTGAAGAACAGAAACTGTTAAACACAAATTTTTAAAAATGAGCTCATGCAACAACTGTCTACCACTTAATTAACTAATTAAGTAAGTCTCAAACTTTCAAAAAATACCCCATTGGCAAAAATATAATGTAACTATGGTCCTGGACAATCAAAGAACATATCCAAAACCAGCTGATTACATCTCATCTTCTTTTCAAAAAATAATATAAATGTTTCCTCAATTCTCTGTGATGTATATGCTAATGAATTATCAAATAATATTTTAAATGGTTTACCAAAAAAGTAAAGTGGAATACTTAGACTGGTTAATGTAACAAGAATGATGTCTTTTCAATTTTAAAAACCAGTATTGAATTGAAAACTTTAATATTCAGAGAAATGACTTACCTTTTCTATACTTGCATCATTACAGGTTTTGAAAACTCAGACAAACAAATGGGGAGCATAAATAGCAGCTTTTTAAACACTCTTTGCAAGGAAACAGCAAGACAACACTCAACAACTCTATTCAAAATGCTTTCACCAAAATGTACTATGTAAATACTTTTCAAGTTTACTGTGAGTATAAATATGATGTTTTACCTTATTTTGTATAAAGGTCAACTGCTAACATAATATGATGATGTCTCTAATGCCAGTGTTGTCTTTTTAAAAAATAAAACAGTGTCTGATCCTCAAGGGGAGAAAAAAAAGAACTCATGTAGTGGAGTTGATAAAGCAAAATATTAAAATATTATCTACAAAGGAACAAAAATCAGTTTTACTTATGTTTATTTTACTGGAACAAGTAAATTGTAAAAAAAAATTCTTTTTAGGAGATAAAAAGAAAACTCTACATAATAAAGAATAAAGGTGAATGATCATGGGGTCCTTTTTATCTCCGCTAATGCTATGAATTCTAACCTGGTTAATAGTTGAAGTTAAAGTGACTAAAAGTGGATCTCTATTTTAAGTCTAAATTTTCATTTTCAGTTTTTGGCCTATAAAGATTTGAATAAATACATGCTTTAAATACATTCATAAAATAAGTCTTGATATATCAAATAAAATATGAACAGAACATGCTTCAATATAGGGTACTTTGCTACAAACCACATCTGTTAAACAAAAGTAGGGACAACCAGTATTAGAGTGTCTAAAACATTTTGTTCAGTAACTACTGCAACCAGAGATAAGAGACCTCTGTGTAGAACTGAGTTAAACTGACTTACCAAGACAGGGCAAAGTAGACACACTGAGGCTCGTCGGTCTAGTCAACTTTGTGAAGATTAGAGTAACCTGACTAAAATTTGATCAAGGAAAAGACTTGCTTCCAAAAAATACAATACTGGGAACAACAATGTTTTGATTCTATCTCAGTTTTTCCCCTCATCTACGATACATTTTGCATGCTCTGGATGGAAATAACAACTCAATTTTGTACTCAAGAGTTTGATTTGTACTTTCCTCCAGCCATGAAATTTGCACAAATTTATCATAAATTTTCAAAATCATTTCCCATCCTATTACACTGTGGCCTAAGTAGATGTCTGTTCACAATTTACTCGTCCCATTAAACACACTTTAAAAGAAAGAGCAAGTTCTTTCAAGTGTATAATAGACCTGATTGGTGCTGCCATTCCCACAGTCAAGCTTGCCAAAAATAGGAGTCATCCATGTATATATTCTCATTTTATTTTTCCTAACATAATAATTGTGGACTTCCTCGTGGAAAGAAGCATACTTAGTGATGATTATCTTACACCTTGGAAAATAATATTGTAGGGAATTAGTATTGCAACTGTGCATAGCAATGCTCAGAAGGTCCTATCCAGTGTATGATAATGAATCATCATAACACAAACATGGACTTTATGTTTGTCCCCTTCTGCTCAGACTCATATATTGTCACCTCAACCTAAAGTGATGGAGAGTGTTTGAATCAGGAGAGTGGGGTTAATGACCTGAAGGCCTTGCTTTACTTCTGCAAAATATGGATACAACTTGGCTATTGGCAAGCCAGGAAGAGAGACCTAACCAACAACCTAATCTTCCCACCTTTTTATCTTAGATTTCTTAGGCTTTATGGACAACAAATGATATTCATGTAACCTAGTCTATGGTAATTTGTTGTAGTACCTACAGCATATTAAGAAACTGACTAATTCAGCAAGTGTTCAGGTTGTTTGTTTTAGTTTAATTAACAATGTCAGACATGGGGTGGGCTATAGTTGTAATCCCAGCATTCAGAGAATGGACCGAAAAGACAGTGAGTTCCAGATTAGTTTAGCAAAGCCCTGTCACTAGCAAAAAAATGTGGTCTTTTTCTCTTTTGAATCACACATAATTTCATAATTTACTTTTCACAGCCCACATATTTATCAAATGTTCACTGACTGTAAACATTTTACTCTATAACACAATCCTGAAAAATGATCTTGAAGGAAAATTACTTTTTAAAATTCCATTTATGGAAAAATACCTGTGTGTATCTGATCATATAAAATAATATTTATCAAAATGAGCTTTAGGAAATGGAAACAAGAAGATTTTTTTCCTCTGTTGCTGTTTTGTTTTCTTTTCCTTTTGTCTTGTTTGTTCATTTAGTTGTTTTTGGAAGGGTAAAGGAAGCACAGAAATGGAAGGACAGAAGGTAAACAAATGAAGACGTGGTACTCACTAGAAATGTGGAAAATGAACTATACAACTTGTGGGTGGAGAATGAAGGAAAAACTGGGGAGAATGAGGGAAAAGGTGATAGTGTTAAAAATGTACCCTATATTTGACTTATATAAGTGTAACCCCTCTGTACATCATCTTTACAATAACAACATAATGCAAAATATCTATTTATTTATTTAGTTTTGTTAAATCTCCTGAACCAAACATATTTTCTAAAAGTTATAAAGTTCTACTGAGTATTAGATTTTATATGACTATTTATATGCTACTGGAAACATTTTTCTCCTATTGGATAAATGCTCAAGAGTGAGATTGCTAGGTCATAGGGGAGCTCTATGTTTAGTTTTTTAAGGAACCTCCATACTTCTTTCCAGAGTGGTTGAACATGTTTACATTCCCTTTCAGCTGCACCGCTATCAGCATTTGTTATGGTTAGTTTTCTTGATAATAGTTAGTCTATACTGGGGTGAGGTAGAATTTCAATGTTATTTTTTTTTTTTTTTTTTTTTTTTGTCGGTCGTGGGGCTTGAACTCTGGGCCTGGGCGCTGTCCCTCAGCTCTTCAGCTCAAGGCGAGCGCTCTACCACTTGAGCTACAGCGCCACTTCCGGTTTTCTGGTGGTTTATTGGAGATAGGAGTCTCAAGGTCTCTCCTGCCCGGGCTGGCTTTGAACCGTGATCCTCAGATCTCAGCCTCCTGAGTAGCTAGGATTACAGGCGTGAGCCACCAGCGCCCGGCTCAATGTTATTTTTATTTGCATTTCTTTTATGGTGAGAGATGTTGAACATTTCTTCATGTGCCTAGTGGCCATCATTACTTTTTCTTTGAGAAGACTCTCTTTAAGTCTTTAGCCCATTTATTGAGTGAGGTGTTGAATTTTGAGGGTTTATTTTTGTGGGGTTTAATTTTTTTGTCTTCTAAGTATGTTTTAGATATGAGGCTCTTGTCCCATGTATAGCTAGTAAAAATCTTCTGCCATTCTGTGGGCTTTCTATATTTCTTGTTAGCTATGTCCTTTGATAAGCTCTTCAGTAGAAGCTCTTCAATTTGATGCAATACCATTTATCCAGTCTTTCTTTGATTTGTTGTGATTCTGGATCTTTACTTAAGAGGAAACAAATAATGCCACAATCATGTGACCAGCACAACTATGCTCATAATAGAATTGTTTACCATAGCCAAGGTATAGAATCATACCAGTTAGCTCTTAGTGGATCAAAGGATCAAGAAAATGTGGTATATATACACAATAAAATTCTACTCATCCATCAAAAGGAATAATAGTGTACCATTCATAAGGAAATGGAAAGACTTAGAGAAAATATGTTAATTGAAGTAAGGCAGATCCAAAGAAACATTGGTTGCATGGTTTCCCGCATTTGTGGTAATTAATATGTTCCTATAACTCTATAAGTCAACACACTGAAATGATTATATATATAAATTATTTTATATTTATACCCTTATAAATATATAAAACTTATATTTACATATTTATAAATCATTCATATATATCAATCACTGGGACATGATAAATTATATGGGTCTCTAGACATTCACACATTTGAGGCCACAGGAAGATATATACAAGAGCAGATCAAAATAGCTCAACAGCTATGTGCCATGAGCATATAAAATAATAATTTATGAAATGAACTCCTAGAAAAATAAACATGTTTTTTAGTTGCTATTGTTTTTGTTTTGTTTTCTTTTTCTTATGTCTTGTTTGTTAGTTGGTCTTAGGCAAGGTGAGGGAGGCACTGAAAAAAATAGAACAAAGGGAGAACAAAAACAACAGTGGTAATCACTAGACACAATGTGGAAAATGAACTGTAGAACTTATGTGTTGGGATGAGAAGGAAAAAGTGAGGAAGAGTAAGAAAACAGGAGACATAGTTCAAAAAGAAATGTACTTACTACCCAACTCATAATACTGTAAATACTCTATATTTAACATCTATAATAACAATAAAATAAAAAAAATGTGTTCCTTTCATTACTAATTTCAGAACTTTCTTGTAAGAAGGAGATGCACTTAAAGATACTTTTGTTGTTATTAAACAGGACATGTGTACTAACTACATTTATGACTAGCTTCCAATTCACCATTTTTGTTGGCATTTGTGTTTATTATTTAGGCAACTGTTGAGAGGGTAAAAGAAAAAATTCCTACTTACATGAACTTTAAAACATTTCAAACTGTGCTATTTTTCTTCACTATGTTTTCAATGGGGGAGAAAGTTCATGTTCAAAATTTTCTTTTATGCAACTTTTATTATGGTCTAATTAAATGAATATTTTTATTGTAAAGTGAACACAGTTGATTTTATTTAATAGTTCCTCAGTGAAAGAGAGAACATTAATTCACCAAACAAACTGGACAATGAACCTTCAGTACCACTTCTGTTGACACAAGACTTGAATGGTATATACACACTAGGCCTTTGCTAGAAATAGTGGCTGTCATCACTCTAGGATTGTAGAAGATGTTATGTAAAAAATCTCAAGGTCCCTGGGGAATTTTGAATCTAGCAAAGAATGACAGTTCCTGAAGTCAGTTCCAATGCTTCAGGCACAACTGATGGGCATGTGCTATTCTTCAATATTGCCATGGAAAAAGTAGAGTCTTTTCTCTCAAAGTCCAAATGAGTAACAATATTGTTGTCTTGAAGTTTGTGCAGGTATTCAGCCAGGCTGAATACACACTTGGTAGCTCATTCATAATACACTGAAGAAAATCACTTATGATTTTCTAAACATAATGTTTGCACTAAATTCAAGAAGCACGGTGACATTTGGTATTTACTGCTACATAAGAAATATCTATCCCATTACTTAGTAGCTCCAAAGAACTCCTTTATTTCCTCATTATTGAACAATCAGAACTCAGCCAGGCAGCAATTTTGCTACTGTAGTCAGTAGACATTAATGTGAATACACTGAGCTAGTGTCAGCTGAGGACTTGACTTTGTTGATACTGGGGCACTGCCCTTTTCATTATCTCCATGTGCTTTGTGACCTCTTCTTCAAATAGCTGGTATCTTTAGCAAGGAAGATAGTTTTCATATATGTAGGGCCAAGGTTTCCAAGTTTCTATCAAGTAGAAACTGTCATCCTTTAGTAGAAGTCCTGGAATGTAGAGTCCTGTCTATAATAATAGTCTTTTGGTTAAAGCAGATCATAAGTCAAGCCTAAATTCAAGAAGAGTTGATAACACAAGGACATAGATATGAGGAAGTGGAGTGTCATAAAATAAAATCCAATCAAAAATGAGATGGCTTCACAGAAAGGTAGCAATAGTTGCTAAATTATTAGTTCAGCACCACTAAAATATGAAAATTATATTGGTTTATTTTTTTAGGAAATTCTTACCAAAAATATCATTAGTTTACTAGGAAATTAAAAAGTATTAAAATTGAAAAATAAAAATACACATTAAATTACAGACTAATCAAAAATGTTTTATCATGAAAATTCTTAGAAAATTAGTGCATGTTTATTTAATTATTTTTCCTTTAAGCAGTTGTGGCAGGCTGTTGAACTAATTTCTGGGACCTAATTTTAGTTTATGTAAATGGGTTTCAATAAAGAAACTAGATCATAAGTATCCAAATTCATTTTTTGAGAACCTACTATACTGGCTACCACCAAGGAGTACAATAATTAGAACAGAAAATCTGCTTTGGCTGATCTAGCTAGTGATGTTAACATATTCTTACTAAAATAAGACATCTACATGAATGTACCAATAATGAGACTTTTGATAATAAAAAATGAGTCATTTTCTACTTTCAAGAGTTCAAATTCCTTATGAAATTGGCCAACATGATTTTGTTCAAATATTTAAAATTTAAATTTCTACAAAAATATTAGAGTAAGTTGATTCTCGAGAAGCCATAATCATGAACAACAAATAGGAAGGTAGTTTATTTCTGCTCAACATTTAAATTAATTTGGAGAATTTTCCTCATAGATTTAGAAGAACATAGGGTAATACAATATTTCTCATTAATAAATTATGTCATTTCTGACTTAATCTTCCTTTTACCTGCCCTTCCCGGAAAGGCAGGTTTAGATGATTGGTGCAGATTATTTTTGGTAAAATATAAATTAAAAATAATAACTATTGTAGTCATTTAATTCAAGGAGAATTATTTTAAAATCTAAAATTTACTTATAGAATTAAAGAGAATATGAGGACTATTTCTCATGTTCCAAGGACAATTTTGAAATTTCATATCCAGAGTGCTCTTAATTTTGATAAAATCCTTTGATTTAAATGCCCAAGAATTAACCTCTAAAACAACAAAGCAAAATACATTCTGGATATTAGGCCCTTGTCTGACATACAGCTGGTAAAAATTCATAGCTATGTCCTTAGCTGTACAAAAACTTTCATGTTTGATGCAGTCCCATTTATCAAGTCTTCTTCGAATTGTTGTGTTTCTGGATCTTTACTTAGAAAGTGTGACCTATGCTCAGGAGCCCGAGTGTTTCCCCAACCCTTTGTTGTAATAGTTGCCTGGTTTCCAGTCTTATATTGAGGTCTTTGATTGAAGTGATTCTGGAATAAGGTCATATATAAGGATCTAGTTTCAGTTTTCTGCATGTGGATATCCAGTTTTGCCTTCACCATTTGTTGATGTTTTTCTTCCATCCTGCTTTAGGTTCTCTTATTGACTATTATATGAGTATAGATCTGTGGGTTCATTTTCTGCTCCATTAGCCATCAGGACTATTTTTGTGCCATTACCAATCTGTTTTCATTACCAGAACTTTGTAATAGAGTTGGATAGAGCATTGAATTATTAAGTATACCAATATACTTTGGTAAGTATCAACATTTTCACAATGTTAATTTTTCCCATCCAGGAACATGGAGCTCTTTCCATTTCTTTAAATCCTCTTCAATTTCCTTTTTAAAAATTTTAAGTTTTCACTATACAGATATTTTACATCTTTGGTTAATTCTAGTTATTTTTTTCTTTTTCTTTTTCTTGAGGTCATTGAAAATGAGATTGCTTTCCTGATTTTAGCTTCAATCTTCTTACTATTGCCACATGGAAAAGTGACTGTAGGTTAATTTTAGAACATGCTACTTTGTCATAGTTTTGAGAGCTTAAATAGTTTGGTGAGGTGTCAAAAGAGTCCTGTAAGTACCAATAAATGGGCTAATGACTTAAAGAGAGACTTCTCAGGAGAAGAACAAAAAAATAACAAATAAACACATGAAGAAATGTGCAACAACTCTAGCCAAAAAGGAAATGCAACTTTAAACAACACTGAAAATCCATCTCAACCCAGTTAGAATAGTGATTATCAAGCCAAGAGCTGGTGGCTCACACCTGTAATCCTAGCTACTCAGGAGGATGAGATCTAAGGATTGCAGTTCAAAGCCAGCTTGGGCAGGAAAGTCCATGAGAATCTTATTTCCAATAAAGCACTCAGAACATTAAGTGGCACAGTGGCTCAAGTGGCAGAGCGCTAGCCTTGAGCTGCATTGCTGAGGGACAGCATTCATGCCGGGAGTTCAAGCCCCATGACCAACCAAAAAAAAAAAAAAAGAAAGGAAAGAAAATGACAAGCAATGGTGGTAAGGATAGTGCCAAAAAATTCTAATACACTAATATTCAATTGGTGAGAATGTAAGCTTGTTTAACTACTCTAGAAGAAGTATGTACGTTCCTCTAAAAAATGAACATAGAACTACAATATGACCCAGCAAGCCTACCTCTGTACATTTATCCAATATAACACAAACAAGATTATACAAAAGCCTCCAGCATAACCATGTTAATTGTACCACTATTCACCATAGCCAAGATATGGAATCATTATGTATATATTAGAATTTCATTCATCCATTAAAAAGAATGATTTTGTACCATTCATTAGGAAATGGAAAGACTTGGAATAAATTATATTAAATGAAGTAAGCTAGACCCAAAGAAACAAAGGTTGCATAGTTTCCCTCATATGGTAGATAGAGTGTGCCCATACATCTACAACTAAAAATATTGGGTGATATTCAAATGGTTATGGATGAATTAACTAAAGTACAATAAACTCTATAGTGCAATATTTTAGAAGGACCATGTCAAAGTTCAACAAAATAAGCACCAAGAAATAGGTACATACAAGAGGGATGTGTGGTCAAGAGGAGAGGGGTATACAAATGCATGACAAAAGGAGGAGAGAATGCTGTCAAGAATTCATTTTACGTATCACAAAAGTAAGAAAAGTAAGGGAAGGGGTGGGCCAAAGGGAGGGGGGATGAGAATATTGAAGGAGGTGACACTAATCAACATGCATTTTAGTCATAACTACTTTGTTAAATGCACTTCCTCTACCCAATACAAAATTATAAATAAGGGGCTGGGAAGGTGGCTCAGTGGTAGAGTGCTTACCTTGCACGCCTGAGGCCCTGGGTTCGATTCCTCAGCACCATATAAGCAAAAAGAAAAAAGCTGACAGTGGCGTTGTGGCTCAAATGGTAGAGCCTTGAGCTGAAGAGCTGAGGGACAGCGCCCAGACCTAGAGTTCAGGCCCCATGACCGGACCCCCCCAAAAAAAAATTATAAATAAATAAATAAAACAAAGCAATGAACTGTTGAAGAGAAAAGTAAACAAGTATTCTTCTAAGCCCTCCTGTCATTTACCAATTTAGGAAGTTCTAGGGGCCAGGCATGATAATGTTCCTTTGTAATCCCAGCTACTTAGGCATCAAAAATCAGAAAACTGTGGTGAGACCTTAGTGAGACTCTATCTTAACAAACAACAGGACATTGTGATTTATGTATATACTCCAAGATGCCTAGACAGTGGAGGAGGAAGATTCAAGTTCAACTGTGTCCCTAGGCAAAGTTGGTAGATTCTGCTTGAAAAATAGATAAGCTGAAAAAGGATAAGGGTATATAGCTCAAGTGGTAGAGCACTTGCCTAGCAAACCCAGGGCCAGGAGTTCAAACTGTAACATCACAAATATAAAAGAGAAAGTTTTAGAAAATATGTGTTTTCCAATACTAAATTTATATACATACATATATTCAAATTGAATTTGTATATTAGGCCCTGTGTATTACAAACATAAAAGGATTTGAAGTGCACATTTTTTCCAATACCAGTTAAGCTTCATTCCTCTCTTTAAAGTTTGTCCTTAAATAGATATTTAATAATAAACTCCTCTGGTTATTAACTACTTTTAGGGCATTATATCTCTACCTGTGTTGATAATCACCAGTGTTTATATTAGTTTTCTAGGGTTTTTATGGCTAGGTACTATGCACTAGATATTTTAAAAAAACTAAAATGAGTTACTTCATATTTCCAGAGGCTAGAAATGTAAAATACAGAGCTGGTTCTTCCTAAGGTCTTTCTTATTAGGAATTGAAAAAAAATAATATGAGGCAAATATTTAATAGTATTCATTCTTCATTCCTCTTTATACTTCACCTATCATAAAGAACGTGCTAGCTACTTGGGAGACTGAAGTTGGGAGGATGATGGTTCATGACAAGTCCACGCAAACAGTTTGGGAGGCCCTGTCTCAACAACCCTGGGCACAGTGGAACATGTCTTTTATCCTAGCTATCACAGGAAGCCAAGAGAGTTCTGAGTTAAAACCTAGTGACAAAAATAAAGAAACAAAACAGCAACAACAACAACAACAAAAGCCTAGAATAGTGAATAGCATATAAAACATAAAAGAGAAGCATTTCATTTTTTGGTTATAATTATCAACAGGAAGAACTACTTCTGCTTCAAAATATTTGATTACCTTTAGGTTTTAGTTTAAATTCCTTATGATATTTTCACAAATTGCAATTTCCCATTTCATAGTTGCTTCATTAGAAACTATCTGGAAAAATGAATTATTTTATAAATTACATTGTAATTGGAAAGTCTGTCTCAAATGCATTAATTTAACACAATCATTTTGTCCCTTTGTACTTAGGATAAGAAGTAAATATCTAAGGCGTTGGGAGAATGTTAGTGGTATCAGAAAGAGATGGCAGAACAAGGGGGAAATAATGAATGACTATTTACTGGAGCATATGTTATTTTTAAAATTTATTTGTGTGAGAAGCTTTTTAAAAGATTGATGGTAGTGAACAAAGATAGATGATCTTAACAATTAGACTTGTGGGTTTTATTTATTTTTTGGTTGATTTTTTTGGGGGGCCAGTGCCAGGACAAGGGCTTGAACTCAGGGCCTGGGTACTGTCTGTGACCATTTTTGCTCAAGGCTGGTGCTCTAGTGCTTGAGCCACAGCTCCTCTTTCATTTTTTTGGTGATTAATTGGAGATAAGGGTCTCAATCTTTTTTGGTCCAGCTTGCTTTAAACCACAATTCTCAAATCAGCCTGCAGAGTAATTAGGATTACAGGAGTAAGTCACCAGCACCTGGCCAGATATGTGTTTTTACTGATACCCTTATCCCCATGTTTTTTTGTTTGTCTTGTTTTTTGGGGGGGAGGGAGTTGGCAGTCCTGGGGCTTGAACTCGGGGCCTGAGCACTGTCCCTGAGCTTCTTTGGCTCGAGACTAATACTCTACCACTTGAGTCACAGCTCTGTTCCACTTCTGGCTTTTTCTGTTTATGTGGTACTAAGGAATTGAACCCAGGGCTTCGTACATGCTAAGCAAGCACTCTACCACTAAGCCACATTCCCAGCCATCCTCACATGTTTAATAATGGGGATGAAAAGGGGTGGTAATTCAAATCCTGAATTATTAGCTAGCAACCTACTACCAATTAAGACTCTAAACAGAAATACACAAAGATAAAGCTCTGCAAAAATGTATAAATTTTACCAACACTAACATATTTTAATACTTTATTACTATAATTTTCTTATCATTCATTGCATTTTTATTGTAATTATTAACACATAGTAGTTATACTGATTAAAAGGTTTAAATGTGAAACTTTCTTACTATATATTTCACGCCTTAAGCGTATCCACATGTCATCTTCACTTGCACCCCTCCGTACCAATACCTGTTCCCCTTCCTCATTCCCTAAAAGTCCCTCTTCTTACTTTCCGTTTTTTTTTTTTTAGTTTCCAAATATGGTAGAGAATATACTTGTGTTTCTGTGTCTGGCTTATTTCACTTAAACATTATGTCCTCCAGTTCCATTGATTTCTTAAAAGTGATATAATTTCATTATTTTTTTATTATGAAAATACCGTACAGAGGGGTTACAATTACATGGGCAAGGTAATGAGTGCATTTCTTATCAAGCATTGTTGCCTTTTCCTTTATTTCCCCTTCCCATCCCTTCCCATCTCCCTCCCCCGACCCCTTCCTCCAACCCCTACTCTTACCTCCCCCATCCCGCACCAAAGTTGTAAAGTTCATTTTCAACATAACATCTTGTACAACTCATTGTTGTATGGATCAAGAAAATGTGGTATATATACACAATGGAATTCTATGCCTCCATTAGAAAGAATGACATTGCCACATTTGTTAGGAAATGGAAAGACTTGGAAAAAATACTTTTAAGTGAAGTAAGCCAGGCCTAAAGAAACATAGGTCCCCTGGTTTCATTATTATTTATAGATAAATGTACTCCATTATGTATATATAACCTATTTTCTATATCTGTATATCTGTTAATGGGGATACTTGGTCTGATTCCATACCTTAGCATATGAATACACAGTAATAAACATGGCCATGTAGTTTGTGCTATACTACGTTTTTACTCAAAATTTACATATGGACTCTACATTACTAACTTGTTATACTCTTCCATGATGGGGAAGAGTGAGGGTCACTTGTGACCTTGTGCCCTAAAATATGTAGTAGCAGATTAATAAAACAGTATGATTCCCATTATTACAGGCTGTATAGAGTGATGTCTTGGTGATTTTTCTATGAGATGACACCCAAACATAAAGGCCAAATAAATACTTATAAATTGGAGAAGTAAAAATTTCTGTATGAATTCACTCTTAGATGACTTCAATCTTTCTCTTATATAATATTTTAAAAACAGTATTTAAGTTCAAAAGTCACATATCCATTATCACTAGACTTATTTAGTACTGTTAACATTTACTCAGTGCTAAGCTAAGCACAGTATTCACAAGACAGGTCTATATCATTAACCTCTAGTCTAGTATGAGATATAAATATTTAACAGGTAGTTTTTGTGATGAATATTGACTCGGAAAACTACAGGATGCTACTGGAGTAAATATAGCACCTAATGGAAATAGTCAGTGAATGTTTCCCAGGATTTGATTGTCTAAACTTTTACAAAATGATGAATGAGAGGGAAGTCTGGTGAGTAGAAGCTATACTCTACAGAAGGAAAACCAATCTACAGAATTATGAGACAACTACATAAGTACAGGTTCAGTGTCCATGCAGGGACCTCAACTCCAAATCTGACTCAAAGTTCCTAATTCTAGGTCATGCTGTGAATAAACATCCATGTGTGTGGACATGTTTCATAATTGAGAAAATAAAATTTAATCTAATTTTAAAATGATGTTTACAGTCATAAAATATTGAAACCATGTACAGATTATTGTTTGGCACTCAAAAGTTATCTTGATGAAGCTATTAAGGCAGTACATTTTATTCTAAAAATATATCCTTATAAATTTAAGGTTAAAGAAAGCATGTGAAATTACTCATAACTGACTAATCACTAGAAGTTTACTATACATCCTAAAATTTCACCCACTTGTCCACTTTCAGCAACGGTATTTTAGTATTTATTATAATGAATCAATAGCTTAATAAATCTTATTCCTGTCTTGGTTCTCATATTTAGAATCCAACTATTGAGTAACTTGGCTTTATTATTTCCTTTGGATGTTAATAGATTTTTATACAGCCATCATCTATTCCTGTCTACCATTTTATTGTTTAGGCCTAATGTAATTATTTGCAAATTCTTAGCCCAGTACCTGAATCATGATATATTAATGACTATCATGACTGACCTTGTATTCAGTGCTGTTTCAGGGTAGCCAAGTCTTGATTTCTTTAGGAAATACTTAATAATTAACTGAATTTTTCTTCTGATTTCTGTATTAAGTAACATCCTTAGTACACTTATTCAATATTTATGATATTCCAAATCCTGTAATCCACAAGAATATTGATGGATTATTATGTACATGATAGTTTTACTCACATAACATTAATTTCCGTTTTCACTTTAGTAAGTATTAATATTAATTTGCCCTTCTATCTGTAAATTATTTATTTTAATTTACTGTTTGTAAAAGGTCATTTTATTGATGGCTCTTAGAAATGGATTCAAATCACTGTTACTGGACCAATCCCACAAGTTTCATCCTCACAACAGACTCTGGAACAGATACAAGCTAGCACCTGGTCTGTGGTCACCCCAGCGAGGCCTTGAGCACACAAGTCCCTCCAAAGAACAAGCACTCTGAAGATGCTGCCAAGTCCTGACTTGGAAGCAGAAAGGAGAACTGGGCATGGGATCAGGGCCAGGATGCTGCCCCAGCCTGACTCTTGGCACCCTGCTAAACTTCCCTGCTAAGACCTGGCTAGAGTCAAGCTCTACTCTGGAAATGATCTCATGGATCATCTGGGAGGCCAGTCTGGGAAAAAGGCCTGCAGATTGGCTCTGCACGTCAGACTAACTCTGTGTTGATTCAGCGGACAGATCGTGGCCAGCCATGCTCCTTGCCCTTGCGCAGTGTCCCTGTAAAAGACAAAAGCTGGGCTTGGCAGTGGGAAATGATGAAATTTGAGACCTGCTCCATGTCTTAGGATGCTGTAGTTGCTGTAGAGTGGATGGACGCCAGGAGGGGTGACTGCCATTGACCGGTGTGTGTGCCCCTTCTTCCTTGTCACCACCATGTCCTGCTGGCATGGCCACGGAAAGAGAAGAGAGGCCCACAGCGCCCCTCTGCCCTGCTTCAACTCCCAGCACTTTTCCTTAGCTGGCCTGTAAACTGCATGGGCTTTGTACATGGAGAGCTGCCAAGCAGCACTCAGACTGTGCCTGCCAGGATGAAAGAGGTTCGTTTCCAGTCCTAAACAGTTCAGGACAGAGCAAATGCAGGTCTCTAATATCATTTTCTAAATAACATTCTTTCCATTGCTTGTTGTTCTTGTTTGGAGTGATTTTGTAATACATCTAATAAAAACAGTGACAAATCTATTCATACGAAGTATCCCCAATTTAGGAATATATTTTGGAAAGTTCACTTCCCAAGCGACTGGAAAGGGAAAGTTTATACCCACAGTCATGCTTCTTCACTTCCAGATTTTCCTTTGTTTTGTTTTCCTTTTTTTTTTTTTTTAGCTTTGCATGTGGTGGAGCAATAAATTCTAAGAAAAAATAAAATAAATATAAAACAAAATAAATATAAATATAAAAAATATATATAAAAAATAAAATAAAGTATGAGTGCTATCCTTTCCAAAATAATGTTTATGCAATTGTGGGTAGTTCTAGTTAACTAAGAAACACATACTTTAATCAAAGACTTAAAAAAAAGAAATCCTTGAGGCCTGGGAAGGTGGCTTAGTGGTAGAGTGTTTGCCTTGCATGCATGATGCCCTGGGTTTGATTCCTCAGCACCACGTAAGCAGAAAAAGCCAGAAGTGGTGCTGTAGCTCAAGTGATAAAGCACTCCCCTTGAGCTGAAGAGCTGAGGGACAGCGCTCAGGCCCAGAGTTCAGGCCTCATGACCGACAAAAAAAAAAAAAAAAAAAAAAATCATGAAAGGATAACATTGAACTTTCAATTTACTTTCCCTCTATAGAAACTGTTTTGCTTAAGGAGCTCAAGTACAATGCCATTAGTTAATTAATTTTTATTTTAATCTCAACCTTGCTCTCTGACTTACAACATCTGAAAAATTCCTTCTAGATTTTGGCAAAATGTGGTTTGTTTTAAATTTGTTAATGGCTTTCTGAATAATTCTAGCTTTCATATTTTGAAATACTTTCCTGAGTTTTTCTCCCATTTATAATTTATCAAGAAAATACACACAAGCATATACTAGGGACCACTAATACAATGTCATATGACTTGGCTGTGATTAATACACTTAAGTTGATATTAAATGTGCTCATAAGCCTCTACATTATTAATAAAAATATAATGCTAGAAACATGAAAATGAATATTTACAAGCAAAAATAATGCAGTTATCTTGATCAAATTTTCCTCTGAGACCTTAAGGAAGTGTGGTGCCCAGGTTTTGAGATGAAATAGGAATGGCTCCTATCGCACTACAAAAAACTTAAAGCCCAAGATGTTCTAAAAGACAGCTTTTAGAGTCAGAGTGCAATCAAATATATTGGGCAATCCATTCCACTAATGCTCAGATCTACAGGCAGTAGATAGTGAGGCTAAATCTAGACATTCCAGCACAATGCAATACAATGAGGAATAAAAGGCCACATTGATACAAGACCTCTTAAGTGTGATAGTTTGTGTGTGTGTGTGTGTGTGTGTGCAGATCCAGCTACTAAAAGCCTCAAAGTAGCACAGGGAGGATCAAAACTTTTCAGTCATATTTTAGTTAAATGTTTAACTGTGTATCTAATTTGTATAAATTAAGTATGTTGGTATCTGGTAATAGCTTTACATTCTTCCATAGCTAGGATACTAATTATATTGTTGAACAAGAGAGGTTGTAACACATTTGAAAAATAGATTGTCAGAGTACTTGTGGCTCACATATGTAATTATACATACTCAGAAGGCTGAGATTTGCTTCAAGATCAGCTTCATGGAGAAACATTTGCTAGATCCCATCTTTAAAATAATCACCAAAATGCAAGGTTTGATGCTAGCTCCAGTAGTAGAATACCAGCCTAACAATTAAGAGATCCGAAGTCCAAATTCCTGTACAACTCAAATAAGGTTATATCTCCTTCTCTAAGTCTTTTGGCAAGGCCTTAACCAATTCAACATTTTTCCTGTACCTCTGTGACTTCTCATCACTGTGACTTAATTGTAATTTCAATTTTAACTTGGATAGATACAATGTATGTACTAATTTTTTTCAGACAGATTTAGGTTTAGTAATATAACAATAAGAAAAATGAAAGGATACAACTTCATAAACCTAAGAAGCTGATAGCTTAGTAGACATTGTAGAATAATTGTTTTTTAATTGTGAAAATACCGTACAGAGGGGTTACAATTACATGGGCAAGGTAATGAATGCATTTCTTATCAAGCATTGTTGCTTCCTCCTTTATTTCCCTTTATTGGCCTATAATCCTAGCACTTGGGAAGCTAAGGTAGGAAGATCATGAGTTTGAGGCCAGCCTGGGCCACATAGTGAGAGACTATCTCAAACAACAGCAATGAAAACAAAATATTAATACTCGTCTGTCAAGGAATGTTAAGCTGTGATACCTTCAAGATCAAAACTCTTGCCATTCACACTTTGTATCCTTCAACATAAGCAACCACCATGTCTACTCTAAAACTACCTTTCAAAACTTTTAGTCAAACAGCTAATTATAAATATTTATCAAATAGGATAATTAAAATTTCTACAATACTTATATAGACATTACCTTTTAGTCCTCACTATGGCAATTATTATTATTTCTATTCAATAAGTAAGAACACAGACCTAAAATAAAAATTTTACTACCAGTAAGAAATGGTAAACATGTAAAAATATATGCATATGAAAATACACATGAGAAAAATGGAGAAAATTGGGCTTCACTTACCCACCAAGTAAAATAAACATTTGTAAATAAAGTGTTTCAGTAACTTCAGTATCCAATGGTGAGACAAAGGACAAAGGGTGAACTAATACAATAGCCATACTCTCAAGACACTATGTTGGAAATGAACTTTATAATTTGTGTATGGGAGAGTTGGAGGGGAGGGAAAGTGGGAGAAAAATGAGGCATCAGGTAACAATGTTCAACAAGAAATGTACTCATTACCTTACTTATGTAACTGTAACCCCTCTGTATATCATCTTTACAATAAAATAAAATAAAAATTTTAAATGTACAGTATTCATAAACTCTAAATAATTAGCATAAATTGTTAGAAATGTATCACTATTTTCATTCAAAAACTTCTAAAGCTCTGGAAGTCCTTAATTTTTAAAATTAGTATTTCCCTAGCCTACCAGCAAAGGTACATCTGCTATTCTGAATATTTTAATTGGCAAACATCTATGATAGGAAAACACAAATCTGTACATGTCCTGCTCTGCTGCCATAATAGTAACTGTTTAGCAGGCATTACCTGCTAAATCATAAAAGTACACTTTTTAATTCAGATCTCATTTATCACAATTGTCCCTTAAGAAAGTGATTACTGGGGCTGGGAAGGTGGCTCAGTGGTAGAGTGCTTGCCTTGCAAGCATGAGGCCCTGGGTTCGATTCCTCAGCACCACATAAGCAAAAAGAAAAAAGCCGTAAGTGGCACTGTGGCTCAAGTGGTAGAGCGCTAGCCTTGAGCTGAAGAGCTGAGGGACAGTGCCCAGGCCCAGAGTTCAGGCCCCATGACCGGACCCAAAAAACAAAAAGAAAGAAAGAAAGTGATTACTTTTCCTTTGATTTCTGGCAAATATTAAATCTTATAAAAATAGATTGAACGTTTTTTTACACTCCAGAATTTCCTGGGTTCTTTTGCCAATATTATTCCTATAAATACTTGCCACAATACTTGACATTTTTCGTTGATACCTTGCAAAATCCATTCTTTTATCTCTACCATTACTGCTACCTTCTTCCTAAACACCATCATCTGTCTAGAAATGCCCTCTAATTCTTTCAGTTCTACCTCTGTTAGTCTACTTCCCATAATAACTTCAGGGTATCTTTTTAGTGCAGCATCCTGATAGTTAATCCTTGATCTACCTTTTCTATGTCCTCTTCTCCAGCCTCCCATTGTCTTCATAATAGATTTAAATCTCTTAGTTTGGTTTCAATGACCTTTGCAATTGAGGGATTATCTTGGCCAATAAAATCTTCATCCTCTTCAGTATCTAAGTGTGCAAAAAGCTACATTATCTACATCTCAAAACTTCTCTCTGATGTCTAAATATTTATACATGCTTCTGTTCCTACCAAGTATTCTTTCCTAGGTTTTCCACTTTTACCAAGCAATCCAAAGGTTGCCATGTGAATTCCAGAGAACCTTGCATTCATCATTTTCTTATAATTGCCTACTTAAATTATTTTCTGTTCTAATGAAATTGCAATGTGTGTAAGTTAGGATTAATCATTATACACAATTATGACTGTAATTACTATCATTTTACTTATAAAGGATGCTAAATGAGTATATTTGTGAGGCACAATTTAGAGGGTTTTTTTTTTATTTCCCTAGGGTTTTTCCATCCCTTAACATCATCTAAGAAACTACTAAAGATTTCTTACACAAATGATTTTTTATAGTTGATGGACTCAATCACAAATTATTCTTCATCCCCTTATATGACTGTATGTTTTGATCTGTTTTAAGTGACCATAATATATGATAATAATGCAACATTTCAACATTTAATGAATCGCTGAATAGCACATACTAATGTACAAAGGAGAATTTGAGGAACCACCAGAATGCCAATATTGAGTTGAACCTATATTCTAGGGAATGTGGTTAGTCTGAAGCTACAAGTACAAATAAAAGATGCTAATTATTTATTCATCAGGCCCTATTCTAGTCTCTAGATTAGCATTTTCACTGAAGTGGCAACAGAGATTAGAGATGGCTTGGATAAATAATGAGAACAGGGAGTCAAAATTTTAGGTTTGGTTGTTAAGCAACAGAATACCTGGTGATTTTATTATTGGAAAGGAGAGAGAATAGGGAAGGAAAATATTTGGTGAAATGCATGATTTTCATTTACAACCTGTTGCTTTGAGCTATTTATTATACACTCTTTCATGCAAACTTGTAAATTATATCATGATTTCCACTTTTAGTCAGTCAACTTGTGATATTTATTATACATCCTCTCATGAGTAAATTTGGTCATTAAGTATATCATTCCAGACTGGCAAGAAAAATCCCATGGATAATGTCACAAATCCGCATATTATGTAGTAATGTTTTTATTTTTGTTTCCAGTTCCTGGAAGGGAGAATCTAAATCACTGAAATTATTTTGTAGCAGGAATACTTTTTTTGTATTTGTAAGATTCTGTAATCACATGTGAGTTTGTGCCAAGGGACCCATGAATTGGGTTGTAATTTAGTAGCAGAAAAAAGTGATTAGGAAATTGGGACTTTGAGCAATAATAACCACAGGGGAGAAAAGAGAAATAGAGAATGAGTTGAATTACATGGGCAGTGAGTTGTTCAACATACTTGTGTCATACAATCCACTGGAGCTATGAAAACCAAAGCTTGATGGAATTTCCTGACACCAAGCTTCCCAGTTATGGAATGAATCAATGTGGCAGACACTTATGCATCCTGATCTCCTTGGGAAAAGGGGCAGAAAAGTCTGCATTTGGAATCTTCTCTGACTTGCCCCTGTGTCTATTCTTTGGCTGGTCTTGAATTCAATCATTTATAAGGAAATATACTCAAAGGTATTGTATTTTCTTGAATTTTATAAGGCATTCTAGTGAATTATCAAGGCTAACAACTGAAGTCAAAGAAGTCTAATTGGAGACTATGACATGACTTCTAAATTGTAAGATTTGCACTAATCCCACCTGATTAGTACTAGAGTTCATGATAGCATTGAATAGACATTAATGACATCAAAATTTCAGAACAGCAAGAAATTTATAGTAAGGAATCAAATATAGGTTGGTAAAAAGATCCATGATTTTAAGCACAAATAGAGATGGAAAACCTAGGCTAATAGACTGAGAAGGAATATTTTTGAAGTATGAGTAAGTTAATATCATCAAAGAGACGAAGAAATAGTTATGCGCAATAAAAACAAGAAATTAAAGGATTTCAAGAATACCAGGTTCATCTCTGAGATTCTATTAAATGACTAAAAATAGCAAGAATAACTTACAAAATAGTCCTGATAATAGTGATATTGATTAAAATTATATTTGTAATGATAGTTAATATTATAAATATGGGCCACCATCACACTAGACCAATGCTCTTTAAGAATATTAAATTAGGCTAATGACTTACCAATAAGCTACATTTTAATACTTTTGCCATTGTCATGCTGCTATTAAATAACAGGAGGTTGAGGAAAAATAGAAATGAAAACTTCTAGACTTTAACAATTAAAAAGAAAGCAGAATTGAAAATATCAAATGGAGATGTAGAAATATAAAGGATGAGTTAGTAACAAAGCATATGTTATAAAGAATAAAAGTTTAGAGGCATTATTATATTATTATTATTATTATTATTATTATTATTATTAGTGAACAGTAATGGACAGGAAATTGGGTAATGATTAAAGTAGACAAAAACCTACCAAATTATTTTTTCAGCACATCACAGTAAATACTGTCTACAGTATTATTTGCTATATAATCAGATATTACTTGTCATAAGACCGTTTGTCATGTAAACAGATGGATATTAGATATTCTATTGTAAGTACATTTCAGCCATCATTTTACATGAATATATATGCTTGAACCTGAAATATTTTTACAAGCTTATCAATTCATAATACACATCTATAAACATGCATCCAAGATGTACTTGGTAGCATATTATTTTCTTTAAAAAATTCTCATTTTTGAAGAAGCACTTTTCTTATATTTTATAACACTCCATCGAATAACTTCTCAAAAATATAATTACATTTTTCAGCACATTTTAGAGATAAGGGTTTGGTTGGCTTGAGATAAATATGAAACTCCTCCAATTTTTCATACATTAGCATATACTATAATCCTTTCCACATGTAAGTTCTTTTTACTGTAAACTAAAAATAAATGTAGATTCACTTATATATATATAAGTTCTCAGTAGTAAGGCTTTGAAATTGAATGAAAGGCAGGAACTAACAAATGAGTCATTGTTTTTCTGTACAAACTCATGAAATTGGATATATCTGCATCACTTTTATTTTCACCTTTGTTCTTTGCCTGTGGCAGCAATCAGTCACATTCACTTTCTCTCATGAAAATATATTGTTGTTGCCCTTCAGCTCTCTCCTCATAGCTTAAGACCCCAGGAGATATTTAAAATATAAAGATCAATCTGGTTTTTAGAATGCTAGAAGATTGAATTAACCCTGATGTACACTGGTATCACAGCAGGGACAATGAACCTTTTGATCCAACAGCTTAAAAGTTGGCTTTTTTCAAGGATTTATGACCCAGTCACCTTCTCTAGCCTTATAATAATTCATTATAATCCATTATAATCAGCTGATAGGTGACCAACTGAATCTGGAGATGTACAACCATAAGAATTTTTCTATGGATTTTCCACCACAGAACAAGATGCATATATTCCTGCAGGGATGACATCAGCATCACAGCTTGCAGCCAACTATACTTCCTTTATGGTACTGTTTGTCATAGTGCACTAAGCTCTAGGTCAATTCATGAAGACATAAAATTAACATAAAAATTCCAGACTACATAAACAGGTTACCTGGGCATAACTTTATCTTGCATCCAATTAGTTACCTATACTCTTTAAAAAAATCAAGATTACAAAATGTATTTAATTTTAAAACTTTCTATACTAACAATACATTCTAAATGATAGTCTAGTTAAAAACAGAAAAAATGCTATCCTGCTAAATAAGCATTTTTAGGAGTACTCTTTTTTAAAAAAATATATTTCAAAACTATAAAGTTTACTACAATTGCATTTCAATTGTTCTATCAATAGAATAATAACAATTGATAAATAGTGAAATAAGTGAATTAAAATTAGTTTTATTTTGAAAAGTGTTCTATAAAGAATAAAGCTAAAAAGCAACGAGCTCTCTACTCAAAAGAAACATGTTTTTGTTTTTTTTAATGCAGACTACTATGGTATTTAGGTATTCACTCCAATATGAGCATCAAGTACATAAATACTTAAACTGCTGCTGTCAGAAAGACAGAATATGTCATAATGCTACATTTCAATGTTCAGATTCCAGGAGATAATTCTAGATAGTATCCGTATGCATGAGAGAGAGAGGCAATGTCTCTGCCATTTCTATCACTTTTGAATGCAAGAAGACCAGAGATGAGAAGCAATTTATAGGGAAGAAGATCTTTCTCTATAAACTAATTAATTATATGGGACTTTAATGTTTCTGTTTAGTAAAATCTAAGAAGTCTTTTGGCCTTTGTAATAAGCAAGCACCACAGGGAAAGAACTTAAAGATAAGACATACTGAACAGATGGATTTCAGAATGAACACAACTGCTTCCTTTGTAGCACACAGAAAATAAATTTTACTAAAATTGTTAGTAAGGAGAAGGAAGAGATTAATTTTTTCACATAATTTGCTTAGTTCATGTAACTAATAGGCCCATGATGTAAGAAATGTATAGAATTTTTTAAAGTGTGTCCACTTCATCTTGTACACATGCCCTTGACTTAGTGGGTTTGCTTCCTAGGCTGGTGTTCTACCATTTGCTGGTCATTTTGGAGATAAAAGACTCAAGAACTTTGTGGCTGGATTGACTTCAAACCACAATCCTCTATATCTCAGCTTCTAAGTAGCTAGGATTGTAACAGGCATCACTAATGCTAGAAGTGTTCCCAGATTTCCAATCTCTTCACACAATAGGTAACTTGAAATTTTTAGGAAGTACCACAGGCTAAGTAAAAATATGGGAGTAACAGAGGAGGTAACATCAACATTGCTTATTTTGACCAATACTGAATGTTTGTGAAAATAATTAAGAATACGTGCCACTTTTCTGAAAAGATCTCCAGCACTGATGAGAATTAGTCTACTGTAAAACTTCTTGCTAATTGCATTGTCACTAGAAAAATGGGAAAGGAAATGTCTTTACGGCAGAAAGACTCCAGCTAATTATTTTGGTGTCATTGCTCTAGAGAATTTAAAGAAAATCCCTTAACCTTCTAGAATTCTAAATATTTTTATGGCACAATGAGTCTAAGGATTCTTTATATAGGGAGGAAAATTAGTCTCTTGTTTGAGTAAACATTTGTGTTTCTCCAGTTAAGGAAATAAGCAGAATATGTTTAAATTAACAGAATGATTTAACAGGAAAAATGTATAAAAATTGTAATAAGCTTATATAATCCTCATTAATTATTGTCATTCTATGCAAACATTATATTTGAGATATCATTTCCTAATAGCAAGATGTTATTCATTCATATAAAGAAGCAACATACGATCAATACAAAAAGAGCTATCAAAATTTTATATATAGTTAAACATGTAATATATTAATACAATTTACTTATTAAATAGCTTACTTATTATTTGACAAATTAATTGAATTTCAATAATCATTTTCACATGGAAAGAGCTCATTTTTATATTCATTTAGAAATCAATAGATTAATGCCCCTTTGTTTTAAACATATAAAAAATAAAGAATAAGGCCACAAATAAGGTTGAAGCTTTCTCTTCTGGGGCAATATATTAAAACATGCACTCATTCTTGGGGTAATGCTTCAAGTCAATTCAAATCCCTTTCCTACTAGAACTTGGCCTCAGGAATTATCAGAGAAATACCTCAAAGCATCACTGGCATCACTGAGTGATGATGTGGCATAAAAGAAAGTTATGGGAATAAATATAAGGCTAACTCCAAAACATTTTGAGCAATTCCTTATTCCAGACTTCAAACATCCCTGATGAAGCAATGGAAATCAATCATTTCCTCAGCATGAAGCTTGACCTTCAGAAAGGGGGCTGAAATGATTTGCTGCAACTTTATACAGAGGCACAGAGACCTTCATTAATAGTCTACTCAGCTCATGCCATGTTTTTGCCAAAGTGATCTTCCAAGAACCTTCAAAGGAACAGAGATCAGAATATGATTACAGTAGCATCTGAATAGCCATCCTTGGCTCTGCCTTTCCAGAATTTCCACAAACTGTATAAAAATGAAGGTACAGAAAGACATGAAATCTCACTGAAACTATAAGTACAACTGCCAACTCTTTCACTATATTCTTTGAGGAAGTTACATTAAATACATGACCCACAAATTTCAATGAAGAAACAAACTCCTAGACAACTCATGACAAAAAGTAGGTATGTCCCTTCCTCCTCTGTTAAATGAATCGCCATTCAAAACCTCAGCAGCCAGAATTACCATCACCGGAAGAGTATATTACAACAAACATTGATCAGCAATTCCAGAAGTTTTAAATGAAAATATCTAAGCCTGGCTAGTGTCCTGACTGATTCATTGGTGTTTCTAGACCATGACTCCATATAAAGTCATTTCAAAAATAGAAGTACAGTTAAAAGTATTCAGATAATATAAATGATAACCACAGGAATATATAAGAGCAACAAACATTCCTCATCTGCCACCATCATTTAACCTTCAAATGCTATCCACGTACAGATTCCATGAGCATTTTCTCTGTTATGCTTGGCAAATATGTTCCATGAGGAATTGTCTTATTTTGTGGTATTTCTAAGTCCTAGTATTCAAGCTCCCAGGAAGTATTAATTTCACACTGGGTTACAGAGCATAACTTGAAAATATTTTCAGAAAATATATGTTTAGACAAGATATATAAATTTGTCAAAGATCAATTTAAGACCAGAAGCAGCAATTTTATATTACACAAGCTAGAAAGTGCATTTGGTGTTTGGCCAACTAAGATTAACAAAGTAAGCCTACCTTTAACATTTTTAAAAGGTTATTCAATCATTTTAAACACAGAGTAAAGTAAAACCATCCTTATGACCAAGTGTGTTTTTAAGCTGTGATATGTAGTCATATAATGTTAAAACTATTAGAACTATGAATTAGGGCTCTTCATTTTTTTATTGTCAGGGTAATGTACAGAGGGGTTACAGTTACATAAGTAAGATAATACATACATTTCTTGTCAAACTTCCCTCATTTTTCTCCTACATTCCCTCCCCCTAACCCCCAAACCCAGATCATTTCCAACATATTGTCTTGTGTATGTCACTGTTGCATTGGTTCCCCCCTTGTTCTTTGTCTCACCATTGTGTTGTTCCCCTTCCCTTCCCTAATTCAAATAAATGTATATACAATACCAAGTTATCAAAATCAAATAGAGTGACAACAGGGGATATACCATAGGGAGAAGAACACACAAAAGAAACAAAAATCACATAGTACATTAAAAGCAACAACAACAAAGGAAAACTTTGTGTCTGAGATACAGAGGAGATTTAATTTCATTGTTAAGTTAGCTAGACACTAGCTCATGAACAGGAAACACAGTGAAGAGTTCTCAAAATAAGATCGTGGTCTCTTAGCAGAGGGAGATGCTACCCTCTGCTTGATGCTACAACTAAAAAACAAGAAAAAGATGTAAAAGAAATAGAGGACTATATGCCAGATTTTTTTTTAAAAATGAAAGAAATGAACCCAGAAAAACTTCATATCTGATAATTTCATTTAAAAAATAAGTTAATTTTATTTATTATCCTGTAAATTTTCTCCATTAGTAAATTGAGAGAAATTCAATGAATCATTTGGGAATCAGAAACATAAAAATTTTAAACTGATTCACCTCCATGGGCAAGATTTGTATTCATGAAAGACCATGTAACTTAGATGAATTATATGTTTTTTCAGACTGGTTCAGGCATTGTCTGAATATAAAACAGGTTCAAAATTGGTGCCTCTTAAATGTGAGTTTGGTTCTCTTTACCACTAAAAGACCTCATAAATCTATGTGTGAGTGGATTAACAAGTGGGAGTGCATAATAAGTATCTGAATAAGTAAAAAAGAAATATAATCTGTGAGAAGTAGGCAGAAAGGGCAGAAATACTTGTGGGGAATTAGGATAATAAATGCTTAAAACAGTGCAACCTTTTCACACCTCTTCAACCATTGCAACTGCCTACTATGTATCAATGAAAAATCTGATGTTAAATAAAGAACTATTATTTAAAGGCAAGATTTATCACTATGCTTCTTGAATGCTCTTAAGTATGTTTTGATGAATTTTCAGCTTTGAAGTTTGCATGTCGTATATTATATTCAATATAAATTAAAGATATATACACAAGGTAAATATTTGCTCATAGAAGAATTAACTTAATTGACATGGTAATGAAAACTTTTCTGGAGGAGTATGACTAAGATTTTCCTTGCAAAAATCAATATAATTTTAACAGGAAATGCTGACAAAATTCATAAATTTCATGAAATGAAAACACAGTCAAAATAAGGCAGAAAGAAAATAGTGAGGCTACAAAGGCTACTTTAATGAAGGATACATAGGAAGCAGGTTAAGAATGTATTAAGACTTAAAGATTAAAGTCAGGATACAGTAAAGCCATTTGCACAATAATATCTATTGCTGTACTATTCACAATAGCTAAATTTTGGAAACATCCCAGATGTTCTTCAATAGACAAATAGATTACAAAAATTATATATATATATGTGTACATATATAAAATTTTTATTCATCCATCAGGAAAAATACTGTGTCATTTGCAAAGAAATGGATGGACCCAGGAAAAAATGTGTTAAGTAATTCAGGCCCAAAGGCACAAAGGGCACATAATTTGTCTCATATGTGGAAGTTAGATACAATTTATAAAACACATGTAAAGATATATGGGATCATATGCACACATATACCATCATATTAACATGAGTACAGTATATGTAGGAAAGAATTCCAATGGTGCAAACCCTTTCAACCCCTAACTTACAGTCTAATAAAATGAATTCCAATGGTGTAAACTCCTTGGAACACTTAACTTACCATCTTACAGAATAAATACCATGAAGTTGGAACTTGGTGATTATGGGGGAGGTCAAAAAGTAGAAGCTAGGCAAATGAAGAAAGAAAAGGTGAGAGAATATAGTCATGATACTCAATGCACATATGTAAAAATGAAACTAGAAAATCTGAGAGAATGGTTGGAGTGTGGAAAGATGAGGGAGAATGACGGAAGGAGTGATGTTGATTCAAATACATTGTACTCATACACTGATGTGTTGAATTGAAACTATTTTATACATGTACCTTAAAATAATAAAAATACTATAAAGTTGTGTAAATGACTAAACCCAGTGAGGGAAAGACATCAAAATGTGAAACCATTGAGAACATGCAATAACCTTCAAAGGTCATAGATCATAAACACTAGCTACCATTCAAATGCAGACAGTCAGACACTGTGTGCTCAGGAAAGTCTACCAGCTATTTCACCTGTGAGGGTAAATGAAAGAATAATAAAAGACACACACAGAAATAAAAGTTGAACTGGCAAGAAAAGTTATATTCATCCACTCACAGCAAGAAAATTACTTAAGGCTAAATCATACATAATACAATTCAGTAATGGGAACTGAGAGTTCTCTAAGTCATTTGCTGGACATAAAAAGTCAATTTAAACTATGGCATTGAACTGTTCCTAAGCTTCTTTGCTCAACGCTAGCACTCTACCACATGAGCCACAGTGCCACTTCCAGGTTTTTGTTAACATATACTGAGGAATGTAACTCAGGCCTTCATGCATGCTAGGCAAGCACTCTACCACGGAGCCACATTCCCAGCCCTTTGATTATATCTAAATGTAATTCTACTTGGCAAGATTGTGAGGAATACCTATCCCTACAAAATTGCAATGTCTTATGTACATCTATAACCACACAAAAGTTGGAGTTACTATGAATTAATGATGTGCATAATTTAATCCTTATTAAAGTAGTGAAACAGTTTGATTTTATCAAACAAATCTATGTACTTTTAAAAATTAAAAACAACAACATTGATCTGGGCATGGTACCCTGAATGTATAACCTGAGCCACTTGGAAGATAGACATCATAGTATTGCAGTCGGAGGCCAGCCAATGCAAAGGGAAGTTCAGGAAACTCTATCTCAGTTGATCGATGGGTCTATGGTACACACCTGTTACACATACCAGTTACATGAGAAGCACAATGGTTGCTCACAATGCCATGCACCTGACATCCCCAGCCACATGAGAAATCATAATAGGAGTATCATGGCCAATGCCATTCAAGGCATAAAACTAGACCTTAACTTGAAAATCACCAGTGTAAAAGGAGCTTGGGAGCACAGGTCAATTGACAGAGTACTTCCCTAGGAAGCTCAATGACCTGTATTAGATAGATGAAATCCAATCATTGTTTACATGATAATTTATTGTGTCAATTTGAGCCTAGGAACAGTAATCCTGGTAGGATTTTATTTTTTCTAAGTTTTTTATTGTAAAAAATGCTGTACAGAGGGGTTACAGTTACATGAGCAAGGTAATGAGTACATTTCCTATTGAGCATTGTTGTCTCTTTTTTGTTCCCCCTACAATCCCTTCCCTCCCACCTCCACAACTACCCTCACCCCCACGCCAAAGTTGTAAAGTTCGTTTTCAACATAGTGTTTTGTACATATCATTGTTAAAAATGGGTCAGCCTGTATCCCTATTTAAGCATTTTGTTTTTTCTCCTCCCTCCCCCTCCCGCCAAGAATTAGAGAAGTGTATATACAAGATGCAGCGCACCATCAAATACAGTGAAAACAGGAGTTGTACCATGGGGGAGGAACATACAAAGAAACAAAAAAAATCACATGGTACATTATAAATAAATATGATAGAAACAATAGCAAGAAAGAAAAAAGATATTTGTGTTCCTATGGGTAGGATTTTAAATTTACTCTATTTCAAAATTCTTTTTCCCCCAAACTTTACAAATTCATTTTATTCCTGTCTTTATAGACAAACATCCATAATGACACCTTTTATTATTCTTCAGTTTGAATAAATTTTATTAGAATTTGACTTTTACCTTATATTGCATGCTTAAGAATTTTTTATACAATATCCCATTTTAATCATTGTTAAGGATACCTGAGTAGTATTAAACAAATGCTCATTGTGTTGAAACCATCATCATCATTTATCCTGAGAAGTTTTTCATTTGCCTAAACTCTGTATTCATTCAATACTAACTTCCCATTTTACTTCCTTCAGACCTTATTAATTTCTACTTTCAGGTTCTTTTGATTTATATGTCTAGATACTCCTTTCACATAAAATACTTTATATAAAATATTGCTCTTTCATGTATGGTTGTTTCAGTGAGACTAATGCTGCCAAAGTCCTTCCATTTGTAGCATATGCCAGAAATTCATTCATTTTTTAATACTAAATAATATTCACTGTGTGTAAGTCCCCTCTTTTTGGTCTCATAGGCATATGTATCTCCATCTTTTGATTATTTCATTGTATTTTCATTCTATTCAGTATCTTAGAATATATAGTATATACAGTATCAACTATATAAGATATTGAATCTTCTTTGCTCTGGGAATATCATAATTGAAGATTGTGTTCATGTTTGAAGAAGTTAGGAATTTTCTGTTCACCTTTCATAGTGAGTGGGTATCTACATCATAATTAATAATGTTATGTCAAGAATAAGGAGGAAGAGCAGGAGGAGCAGGGAGGGAAGGAGGAAGAGCAGGAGGAGCAGGAGGGACAGGAAGAGCAGGAGGAACAGGAGCAGGAGATGGATAAGAGTTTCAAAGAAAATTTTAGAATTTTTTAAGCCCTCTCCCTTATTAAGATACATTCATCATTTGGAGAATAAAATGTAATCCTTTCATTGGAAAATAAGTTTCCTTCTACTCTAAACAATAGAAATATGTAAAAATTCTCTTGTTCTATCTTTCATACTCACTTTATTCTCCTCTAGAAAATGAACTCAAGGCAGGGTCAGAAACATGTTTCATATATTAGCAAAGAGGCTTACGAAGACTGATGGCTGGTCTTCTCAAGCTCTGCTTACCAAAAGCAAGCAATGCCCCTTATAGAAAGGGGATAGTGGATTAATGAGAAGCCAAGGAATTTGTGGGGGTGATAACATCATGGACTTCTTGAGGGTCAGAAATCCTGTATAATTCCCAAAGAGCAGTACATTCCTACTAAGACATTCTAAGCATATGAAGAGTGAAGACTAAAGAAGGCACACATATCATGTTGGAGAACTCTAAATCCAGAGTTTTCACAAAGACACCTTCTTTGTAAAAGAATCCTAATTAATAATGTTAAGAGGAGGAGAAAAATACAAAAATCATCATTCAGCAGAAAACAGTAATTGCTACAAACAAGGTCTACTGTTTAATCTTTTTTAAAAATATAGTCAGAAAATATGACCCAAGTTCCAGCACACAATAGAATTTCCTTTTTCTTATAGTTGTTCAGATGATATTGTATGCATTTATATTTTCTTAAACTATTCATCTGTGGAGGGGACATTGGAGCTGCTTCTACTTCTTCACTATTGTGAATAATGTATTCGTTTTTAATGTTCTTTTCTTTGGATATCTTACAATTTCCCTTCTGGGATTATTTTTTGTTCTGATTGAAAATGACTGTTGCCAAAGATGTATCTTTACTTTTCATAAATGTTCTATCTTTGAAAACTATTTCTACTAAATATATGGAAAGCCATTTCACATTTCTTATAGAGCATGGCAAATACTATTTTACTCTCTTCTGAATTTATTTTATTATTCTTCAGAAATTTATACTCATGTGCAAAAGAATTATCATTCTCTTTTTGTTTAAGACACACACATACATATATATTCATACATATATACATACATACACTTGTATGTATGAATCTTTACTTCCTAACTTATTTTACCATTTTACCTGTGTTCAGAATTGCTCTAATTTAATCAGTCCTCCAGATTGTGTCAAAAATGGTTTTGTTTCATTGTCTGCTTACCATTGTATAATAGTCCAAATTCCTCAATATACATCAGACTTTGAACCCTGTATATGTAGGACTATCATCACTATTCCCTTTTGTCTTCTACTTGTCATCTCCTACTTTCTGAATAGCCCATACTTGCAATTGCATGTCTCTAAGCCTTTTATAAATTAGATTCCTTCCCATAGTTTTAAGAAGTTAATTTTATCCTAAAATATTACTTTACTTGAAACATTTGAATAATAAATGAATCTAGCATCCTCAGTATTTGAAATAACTATGAAATAAGATCTTGTTTTGAGTAAGACATATGAACGTGTAGAACTGTAAATTTTCTGACAGTAATGTGGTCTTTCTATGTATGTTTCAAGTTGTGGATACAGAGATCTACTGTTTATACAGTACAAATAAATTTGAATACTTTTTAAATATTGAGTTTTCATGCACCTTGAGTATTCATGGGTTTTCCTCTATGATGGACTCCTTGCAAATACCTCATAGATATCAAGGTTATGTTGTATCTTTCATGATTCAGATTTTCTTATAACTGACATATAATAATAATTTCCACAGTATCTATTCTAAAATATTTCCTTGCTACTCAGTATACATACATATTAATGAAATAATCATGGTCAAATAATCAAGCAAGTTTTTTTTCTTTCGTTTTTTGGTAGTTTCAACATTCTGTTTGTTTTATGTAGGATTTCTCTCCAGTGTATTCCCCTGGTTAGCTACACATCTTTTAACTATTATCTGAGATGTTTATTACCAATCTCAGCCCTTCCCAAATATCTTAAGTCAATATTCCAAGTAAACAAACTCTGACATAGAAGTTTGCATATTGAAGTATATTTGGACATTTTTTTCAGGATAATTGCCTCAGAAGTGTGAAAGAAGTGGAATCAGGTAGAAATGACATCGTTCTCTCAGTAAATGGATGAGTGAATCTTAGGCCTGAAAAGGTTGTCTGGGTGACACAACACAGCATGCAGTATGCCTTCCCTGCCAACATCACAGTGGGTCACTTGTACCTCCTCCCAACACTTTGTATTTCCCTAAATACAAGTACATATAATTGCTTAAAATGTTATCTGAAATGAATAGGAAGAGTCTTCCAGATAAGCAAGAAGACAAAAATACACCAGGCAGAAGAGGCAGCAAGTGGGGCTTGAATATCATCAACACAAGGGATACACACAGAACCACATATTTAGGTCAGGGTGACTGAGATAAGAAAATAAATGAATAAATGTCAAACAAGGCAGGAGGGTTGGAAAAACAACATAAATGGTACTGAAAACTCAATAAAAATATTTCTAGTTATCTTGTAGACAATCCATTGACCATAGCTTTTGGAGAAAGTGCTAATAATCAAATATTCATGACTAATAAAATGTTCTATGCCATACTTGTATTATGCAGCAAATAAACATGTGGAAGATCAGATGTCAGGAAAAGGTTGTCAACCCAGCATTACTCCACCTTAGTAGATGTGCATGTGTGGTTTATTGTTCATAGATTTTAGTGGAAGTGTTTGGGTCCATTTACAGTGATATAAGAGCTAGTTATTACAATCAGATGTCAACATAAAATTTGGATGCTAATTTATTTAAGCAAATATATGTCAATGTCACTCTAAAACAAAACTACTTCCATCACTGTGCCAATAGCAATTGTCAAAACAAGAAAAACATTAACCAAATTCCCAGACCTGTTTCTGAGTAAAAATTCTTTGGCAGATGTTTATTTGGAGCAGGTGTTAGAAATTTATCAACTGGCTATGTGCCATTTGATCAGCAGTAGCTTTAAAGACATCCTATTCAATTAGACATATAGAGAGCTATTAGATAAGCCATCAGAATCCTATCCCAAGTGTATCTATTTGCATTATACTACACTTACAAATAATGACTATATGCTAATAAAACTTACACTTAAATACCTTTTCTTTGAGAAAATTCAAAGTTACCATCAGAAATTATGTTCAAGTAATGGAATATCTTGTATGTGTTCTTGTTGATTATAAAATGCAATCCTTGTAATGATGGAAAGTCATGACGTTTTAGGACTATAGAAAATTTTGAAGACAGTGCAATTCAATCCTTATTTTGAAATGCTACAATTGAGATTCTACAATGTACAATGCCCAATTCGAACCTAGGCAAGTTTTCAACAAATTCAGTAACAAGTTTTGAATTCGGAATCAGATCCAGTTATCTTTACCTTTGGATCACATTGTTACCTAGTCTGTATCTATAGTTGTTAAGTCAGTTAAGGTCCATTCCAAAAGATGGGTTAGCATTTTAGCTGCAATATTTTAGCTGCAACCTATTTTAAAATAAAATTATAGCAACCAGGCATTTCCCACTAGTGATGCAATCACTGAAGCAAAACCGCTAATCCACAGTTGACAGGGTCAATGTCAATTAGAATAATGCCAATTTTCAATATGACACATTTCATCCTGAGCTAAATAGAAAATAAATAGATAGTGCTAACCATGTATACCTGTTTTACAGGCAGCTGATTTTATTTGGGCACAGACACCTTGAGGCCTTTCTTTATATACAAAGATTTCAAATCCCTTTGCCTTGATTCCTACAAGCTTCAAACACTACTCTTTTATTGTCCTATATGCAAAGATTGTGCTTACTCACGTTATGTTTCTCTTACCACAGATCAAGTTCACCTAATCATAGATGCCAATATATTTCATCATAAATAAAATATTTCAATACAAGTCAATTAAGTACCAACAAGGCAACTGCATATGGTTGCTAGTAATTGTGATTAATGGAAACCTCAGGCTAGCACAAGTAATTATCTTGCTAGTGTAAAATGCAAGTGGTTGTATAATATATAGACAGGAATGAGAGTTCAGTTAGAGGACTTAATTTTTTATAAGATTGTATGCTTAATATTGTGTACATTAGAATGAAGAACAAAGACTTGTTATTTGAGTGCTATGAGATTTTATTAAATCCTGCTTCCACTGAGACACACCTCCTTTCAACAAACCTAAAATATTCATTATAATTGTTACCTTGTTTGGAGGGCACTATTTGCCTGCAGGAGGGACATTTTTATAAAATTAAGAACAGAACAATATGGAGACCATCACACAATGAAATAAGCACAGCTAACAATAATGGGGACTTACTAAGCTTGTGTGAAGCAACTGAATTGCTTACCGTTTGTGTGGACACTGAAACTTTGGGTATGGGAATTTCTTCTGTTTTTTTTTTAATTAATTTTGTTAATCCTGCTTGGTTAAACACACGTGAGTAAATCTGAGAATATGTCAGGCTTACTCTATCTACATAAATCCATTAATGGTTTTAATACATCTTTATTCAGACATTGGCAAATCTGTGCATTTCTCACATAGAATCTAGATACTAAAAAAGTCAATTATTCAGCTTTGCCAAAGGTAATACAAAATCAGAAAAGGTCTATTTATCCATACTACAGAGAACACAGTTCAAGTTTCCATTAATACATTCTCATCTGTGATCGTTTATATGCCTGTAAACTCATCTCCCATTGACATGTGATTTCATTTCAATTTTGGTGGGTATGGGCTAAGAGTAGTAATTCTTTATTGTAGTATTTTAAAAGTTATGTGACATCTGAGGCTAGGATGAGTAGAGTCTATGTATCAGTAGAGTTAGTGGTTTAAAAGAGAGTGCCTTGTATGCTTCCTTGAATCAGTGCTACAAGGTAAGAAATACCCATCATGTAAAGGTATTCAATATACCTTGTGAAGAAGCCTAAACAAAATGTCCCCTTGTGCTTCTGTCAAACTACCAATATGGAAAACATTGTAAAAGTGTGTTCTTCAATCTCAGTGGAATTTTCATCTTGTTTATGTGGAATCTTGATACCCTCTCATACCCAATTCGGGGTTTCACCTTCCCATCAGTGGCTCCAGACGCTGGGGAGCAGGACAAAGTTATCCATAGATAACAGAAACCATGAGATAATAAAAGATGTTTTGTTACAGGAGTATGTTTTGGGAGTGATATGCTTTATTAGCGAATAACTAGTGTCCCCAGATCCCGTAGTTTTTTTCAAATTCTTCTACTTGTTTGAATTTATTAAGCACACTCCATCCCAGTTCCCTGAGATATCTATTCTTCTCATCTCTTGTAACACACATCAAGATGCTTTGTTAAATGGCAAAAAAAAAATCTACAATCTAAAAATGGAAAAAATTTTAAGAGAAGGGTGGGGTGAGAGAGGAGGGTCAGAATTTTTTAAAGGATAACGATAAAGAGGCACTGTATTCATAAAGTGCTCTGTTGAATGGCAATTCCTTTGTACAACTACTTAAAATAAATATATTCAAAAAGAGAGACATATTTGTTAACCCAGATTCATGCAATGAGCAAATGGCTTTGCTATAATTAAAACCATGGTTAAACTCTTATGTTATAGGTACATAGAATATGCCACATGCCCTTAACAATAAAATTCAATTGAATAACTTTAAACAAAGAACAGCAATTTCTTTTCAAACATGTATTTATTATGCTAGTCAATGGCATCATAGAGAAAGATAAACAATGTGTTAAAATGAAAGAAGCTGAATACCAGTGGCTTATACCTGAAATCTTGCTAGGAGGATGAGATATGAAAATCAATGTTTAAAGTCAGCCTAACCAGATTAAGTCTGTGATAGATACTCTTATGTCCAATTAAAACATCAAGAACACAGAAGTGGAGCACAAAAGCTCAAGGACAGTGTCCAAACCCTGAGTTCAAGCCCTAGGACCAATACAGAAAAGAAAGAAGAAAAATGCACTATAATACAAACATAGTATTTGATCCCCAATGTTAAAATAGACAAAGAAAATGTATTATGTTTAACCATTGGCATATAGTCAGCCATAAAGAACAAAATCACATCATTTGCAAGAAAATGGATGCAATTGGAGATCATCGTGATAAGCAAAATAAGTCAGACTCAAAAAGACAAATATTGTATGCTTTCTATCATATATGGAATCTAAGTTTTTAAAAAGACATGGCAAGCTGAGTGCCAGTGGCTTAGGCCTGTAATCCTAGCTACAGAGGAGGCTGAGATCTGAGGATCACAGTTCAAAGCCAACCCAGGCAGAAAAGTCCGTGAGACTCTTAGCTCCAATTAACCGCTAGAAAACGGGAAGTGGTGCTGTGGCTCAAGTTGGAGAGCACTCACCTTGAGCTGAAGAGTGCAGGGACAGTGCACAAGCCCAGAGTTCAAGCCCCTATGACCAACAACAACAACAAAAAAGACATGACAAAGAAGATAGATTTGGGGAGGAAAAAAGGGACCAGAGGGAGAGGGAAAGGAAAACAAAAGAAGATAATTTGGGAGAAAACCTAACTTGGAAGGATATCAGGAAGAGATTATGAAATAAAATTCTAAGGTCTAGTAAGACTAGGAAAGGAACCGATATAAGACAATTGAGAATGTATAGATTCAAAAGAAGATAATAGAACATATAAAAACCAAATATTTTTTCTTCCTTGAAGTTTAAACATCCGTAAAAGTCTTAAGTAGCACATTTGACACGTTTGCATTAGTTAAAAAAGATCTGAATAAATCACACAGATGAAAAGCAAATACAAATACCAAAGGAGAGATTTGGTACTACTGAATCATAACTTACGTTGACCATAACAACTTGTATAAACCTCCATCCATTTACTTAATGTTAAAGTTTATATATTTTAAATTTTATTGTAATGTTGGTGTACAGAGAGGCTACAGTTGCATAAAAAGTATACTTTTGAACAGTGTTATTCTTTCCTCATTTTCTCTCAGTTATCCCCCAAAGACCCCCACCCCAGTTGGAAAGTTCATTTCCAATGTGGTATTGAGTATCACTGTTGAATTGGTTCACCCACAATTTCTATGATTCCCTTTCCCTTCCCTAAATCAGATAAACTTACATATAAGACAAAGGACTCAGAAAAAAAAAAAGCAGTGACAACAGGAATAAAAAAGAAAGAAAAATGACTACAAACAGTACACTAGAAAAAAACCCTCTTGTTTCCATTTCTTGGAGTTCATTTCAATAAGCATAATTTTATCTATGGTCATGTGCACATAACTATTGAGCCTTTGTGATCCTCTCCTAAGTAAATCCTCCTACGTTCTCATTGTAAAACAGACAATGTGTTTTACTATCTATTGGATTAAATTGTAGATTTATAGACATATTCTATTTATTAGAAATTAGGGAAAACATGCAGCCTATGTTTCTTTGGGTCTGGTTTACTTCACTTAATATAGTTTTCCCCAAGTCTTTCCATTTCCTTATGAATAGGGCAATGGCATTATTTCTGAGGGAAGCATAGAACTCCATTTTGTATATATACCACATTTTCTTGCTTCATTCATCTACTGAGGGGCATCTGGGTTGATTCCATCTTGGCTAAGGTAAACAATGCTACAATGAACATTGTTGTGCTGATGGCATTAGTGCAGGCTGCTTTGTGGTCCTTTGGGTAATTACCCAGGAGTGGGTTTGCTGGGTCATAGGGAAGCTCTATGTTTGAGGAACTTCCATACTGCTTTCTAGAGTGGCTGAACAAGTTTACATTCCTACCAACAGGGCAGTAGTGTTTCCTCTTACAGTTTATATTTGTCATGCTTTTCTATCACTACCTAATCAATTACCTGAGATAACTGATGTATAAAGAGAAAAGGATCAGAAGGCCTTGTTCCAAACTTTCACCTTGAGTATTTATCTATTTTAATGTGTCTCTTGGAGATAGCAGATTGTTCGGTCTTGTCTTTTGAATCAACATGCCTATGTCTTTGATTGGAGAAATGAGTCCATTAATATTGAATGTTAGAATTGAGAAGCATGCAGTAGGTCCTTACATTTTCTGCCCAATTTTGGTTTTGTGTCTCTTCTTATCTTTCCTACCTTCATCTACTCCTTGGATAGTTTGTTTCCTCTCCTTTCATCTTTATATTGGTCATCTATATGTAAGATGTCTTTGAGAATCTTCTTTAGTGATAGCTTAGTGCTGATAAATTGTTTTAGGTTTTGTTTATCGTGCAATGTTTTCATTAGCTCTTCAGTTATAAATGAAAGCTGGGGAAGATATAGTATTCTGGCTTGGCTATTGTTTGCTTTCAGTGTTGGAAATACATCATTCCAAGCCCTCTTTGCTTTTAGGTTGTTTTTCTAAAAGAAAATCTGCTGTTATTCTGATAGCTTATCCTTTGTAAGGAACTTGTCTTTTCTCTTGAACATGTCTTAAGTATGTCACCTTATTTTCTCTTTATTTCTTAAAAAATTCACCCATTAACGTCAGTTAGTATACATGCTTGTAATTGCAAGTACTGGAACGCATCGTGAAGGGAATGAAGAATTTAAGGTCAGTCCACAAAAAGTTAGTGGGATTATATCATAAACAAATAAATAGAGAAAGGGCTTGTTTTCTGTGGAATGTAAAAAATTTATTTCTTGAGGCATGATAAAAATAAGTTAATATTTACAGTAACCTAAGATGTGTTTATGCATAAAAATTGTAAAATGATCTTCCAAATATGTTTGTGATTTTCTACCAGCAGCTAGAACATTCTATGCAATCTGAGCCATATGTAGCTAATGGAAAGGAATGTTCTCAGAATACTTGATGAATATCAAGTATTATTGACCATCAGCAAGGTCAACATGTAAACAAGCAAGACACAGTGAAAACTCCATGAACATTGAAAATAGAGAAGATAATTTAAAAAAATAAATGCTTTGCACTATTGTTTTTATTCAAATTAACATTTCTTTGAAAACATTTTGATGAAATTGTGGATGTGATATTTTTATTGACTTAGTCTGTTCATATCTTAGCTTTTTAGAACTCAGGTTTATATTATTATTATAAAACCATCAGAGAGATATTTTGTATTCATTTATGCTCTCAAAGAGAAATTACCTCATGGAACATATTATATTTGGTGTGAAGGATTAAATGAATGCATTATCTAAGCCACTTGTTCAGTATCTTATTATTTTCTTAGTGCATTTTTCTGTGTATATTGTCTCCATTTCTTTGGATTGATTAAGAAGTGGGTGTTGTATAAAATATACACATTAAGATACATATTGTATTAATCAGGATTCTCTAACTTAAAAATAACCACTAGGATGTATGTATAAAACAGTGTATGGAAGTAGATTTATTTTAAGGAGTTTATTTTCAAAAGTTTTAGAACTAGAAGGACTAACATTTTTAGAGCAGGCTAGTAAACTGGTCTCTCAGGCAGAATTTCTAGGTTATAATATTGAATCCCAACCCTATCTTCTCTGGAAAACTTCAATTTTCATTCTTTAAAAATTTCTTTATCCTTTAGTAGTTGTACAAAAGGGATTTCAATTCAATATGTCATTTTGTGAGTATAATGCATGCATCTGGATGAATATCATGCCTTTTGTCATTCTCCCCAACACTCTCAATCCCAAATATGTCCTCAATTTACATAGAATATCATGACTTGGTCCCTTCCCCTTCCTCTTTCCAATGTTTGACCCTGCCCCAACCTCACTTCTCTAATACAGATGTTGCAGTTTCCTACTATTCATTTTGTTTAACTGTAAGTTAATTATTTAAATAAAGCTTTTGAGAGTTCAATTTTTAAGACTTTTAATGAGGTAAGATTTGGCCCACCGGGCGTTAGTGGCTCAAGCCTGTAATCCTAGCTACTCAGGAGGCTGCGATCTGAGGATCACGATTCAAAGCCAGCCCTGGCAGGAACCTCCCAAAGACTCTTATCTCCAATAAACTGGAAGTAACGCTGGGCCTCAAGTGGTACAGCAGTCCCCTTGAGCGGAAGAGGTGAGGGAAAGGGCCCAGGCCTAGAGTTCAAGTCCCATGAACGCCAAAAACAAACAAACAAACAAAACATCTATCAAGGCCATGTTTCCTTGCTTAAAATGTATAACATGTATTCTAGCCAGTTCACAACATCTACAAATTGACAAAATGAGATACTACAGTCTAAGTTGAGAGAAGCATACAAGCATTTTAAGTATCACAGGTATATGTTTTTCGGAATTAAAATGATGCAGTTTTTTTTGTGGAGGTTTTGTTCTTGCTAATGTTTGGTGGTACTGAGGCTTGAACATTTGATATGCAGTATTTAAGCATTGAATCGCATACCTCCAGATCTGACATAAGTCTTGTTGAGGACAGTGTGTGATAGCTTATCCTAGAGTATTACTCTGTGTTAAAGAAATGGAATCTCAGAGAAATAAAATTATGTTTATTCTTCATGCATTCCACTTGTATTTCTTGAGGAGGCTACAACTCTCTTCCTTACGATATTTATTTAAGGACCCAGGTTGATTCATCAAACTCAGTCTGGGATACTATCAGTACCATGACAGAAAAAGAAGAAAGAAGGCAACAGGCTAAATTGATACTTTGGGTTACTTGAATTCACAATGCTTTGTCCATAGCCCATGATAGGATCAATCCTGCCATGAATTTAGGAGAGATAATACATAATCTTCCAGCCAGTTGCAGCATAGCAGGTTAGATGGTCAAACTCACTATGAGTGCAACATTAATGTAGAGGGGAGAAAAAAGTAATGTGAAAAATAATATTGTCTCGCACAGGGCTACTTTCAATGTGTATCCAAAAGTTTGTAAATGTTCATATCATTTAAGCTTTCTAAAATCTTTCATTAGTGGATATCCACAATGCAAACAGAAACTTATATTAAGTAATGTAATTTCAAAGTATAAGTAACTGGACAAACTTTTTACATTTTTAGGTGTGAATATAGTTGGCAGCTTTAAATTGTTTCTTCTGCTTGGTTAATTGTTTGTATGCTCTGATTAATTCTATAATTAGAAGGTTTAAAGATATAGTTTTCTGAAATATAAACATTTCAAGAGAAAAACATCAAATAATTATAGGTGTTGCTTCTTTCCCACCTTTTTTCCCACTTGATCCTCATTAATCATGCTAGGAAAAGAATAACAACATAAAATGAGTGAAAATACATATTACTGTTTAAAGTTAGCAAAATTTCTCCAATCCTAGAAAATGTGAATAATATTTCTACTTATAAGATTGACTGGAACATATAAGAAACAATCTTTTTTATTCAGCTTCCAGGAAAGAAAAACTATATATTTTAATAAGTGGAGAGGAATCCTGTGTCCCAAATGGAACATCATTTTGGAGGTAAGGGTAAAATTGTAATGATGAATATTTTACTTAAAGAACATTTTAGAGCAGATATAAAATTTGAGAGTATGTAAAATGCTTTATATAAATACTGTGTCCCAGGAGGCAAAGCCTATAATGACAGTTTTATGGGCTTTATTCTTAAGCAATAAAATAACTAGTAGCATGAGAAAAAAATAATTAATTAGGTATTATTTATTATTCCAGTTAGATATTTTCTAGAAGGCTACATCACAAAAATTGGCAGTTGTATAAGAGTGGTCAGGACTTTCAAAAGACACAATAGGATAAAAAGGATATAAAATTTATAAAAGCAAATGCTTTAAATGTATGTTTATAAATTAGCAAAGAAAAGGATTAGTGAAATGTATAAAAAAAATCACACACACACAATAACATATATCACCATAGAAAATGATTTTAAGATCTTCCTTCACTGTTCTCCCATGAGAATGTAGGATTGGAATAATTCCCTTTGTTCAGGACTCACCCTTGATACAACTATGTTTAGAATAAGTTTGTAGTCTCACAGAAGTAAATGGACTTCCACCCTCACCAGAGTAGATAGCTCGTTTCTGGTATTTAGCATTCCATACTTCCAATTCTTATTTATTTCTCTGAGAGCTGGATCTATGTTTTAAGTATATGATGATTTCCTTGCATTGATTTCAAATATGTGTATGTAGATATAAGTGCAAAACAATGATGATGTAGTTGTAAGACTATGATGTTTTGAGTTGTCTACTTGAGCCCAAAGGTATCAATCTTTTGTACAGAACAAATGTTAAATATTTATCCTCCTAGTTTATTGACTTAATTGCATATGTGACTCTCAATGATTCTGACCTGCACTCTGCTTCCAGCTTCTGTTCTTTTTTTTAATTGTGAGAATACTGTACAAAGGAGTACAATTACATGGGAAAGATAATGAGTACATTTCTTATCAAACATTGTTGCCTCCTCTTTGTTTCCCCTTCCCATTCCTTCCCATACACTCCCTCTCCCCACACCCAATCCTCCCCTCACCCCCCACCAAAGTTGTAAAGTTCATTTTTCAACATAATGACTTCTACATCTCATTGTTGCAATGGATACACTTGTATCCCTAGTTAAACGATTTGTTTTTGCCCTTTCCCTCCACAAATTATACAAACATCAAATACAGTGAAAGGAGGTGTTATACCATGGGGGAGGGACATACAAAGCAACCTAGAAATCATCTTATAAATATGTTAGAAACAATTGCATGAAAGGAAAAAAAATTGAATACTTATCTTGGGGTTCATTCCCCTAACATCAACTTATCTGACCTTTTCTGCTTGACTCAGACAAATACTAGTTATTGCAAATAAGAGAAACTATGGGACCTATGTTTCTTTGGGGCTGGCTTACTTCACTTAATAGAATTTTTTCCAAGTCTTTCCATTTCCTAACAAATGGGGCAATGTCATTCTTTCTGAGGGAGTCATAGAATTCCATTGTGTATATACATCACATTTTCTTGATCCATTCATCTACTGAGGGGCATCTGGGTTGGTTCTGTATCTTAGCTATGGTAAATAATGCTGCAATAAACATAGTTGTGCTGGTAGCTTTAGTATGTTCTTGTTTGTGATCATTTGAGTAAATGCCCAAAAGTGGGATTGCTGGGTCATAGGGGAGCTCTATCTATGTGGAGTCTTTTGAGGAACCTCCATACTGCTTTCCAAAGTGGTTGAACAAGTTTACACTTCTACTAACAATGCAGTAAGATTCCCTTCTGTCCACATTCCCTCCAGCATCTGTTGTTATTAGAGTTCTTGATTATAGCCATTCTAACTGGGGTGAGGTGGTATCTCAATGTTGTTTTGATTTGCATTTCTTTTATGGCTAGAGAGGTTGAGCATTTCTTCATGTGTCTATTGGCCATCCTTGTTTCGTCTTCAGAAAAGTTTCTCTTTAAGTCTTTAGCCCACTTATTTATTGGGCAGTTGTTTCTTTGAAGATTTGTTTTGGGGGGATTTAATTTTTTAAGTTCCAGGTATATTCTTACAATTAGTATTAAGAATTTTTTTGAAGGTCATGGGGCCTGAACTCTGGGCCTGGGCGCTGTCCCTCAACTCTTTAGCTCATGGCTAGCACTCTACCCCTTGAGCCACAGCGCCACGTCTGGCTTTTTCTGCTTATGTGGTGCTGAGGAATTGAATCCAGGGCCTCATGCATGGAAGGCAATTACTCTACCACTGAGCCACCTTCCAAACCCAATATTGATTTTTATGATGACTCATGTAAGGACTTTTCTTACTTTTTCTAGACAGTTTGTTTTTTTTCTCCATAGATTTTTTATATATGGATAGACATGAGTGCTATATAAAGATTCAGGGTTCTCAAAAACCTCAAATTTATATTTTAATAGACTGCTCACCTTTTTAAAATAACTTTCATTGAAGAATACAATTTGAAGAAGACTAGAAAATGAAATATTCAAGGCTTCTAGTTCTGAAAATAAATATACTTTTCTAAGGAAAAGAAAAACAATATTTTAAGTATGCTGATTAACTATGTTTAATCTAATACAATAGTCTCCCCAGTAATATTTCATATATGGAAATTGTTCTTAAGAATTTTAGCAAACAATGAAATGTCAAAGTTTTGTATTGGGTTTATGTGGTTTCTACATGATACTGGAAAGTTAATCAGGAATTGTTAAGATAACATTTAATTTCTGTTAAATCTAATATGTGATTGTTTATCAAGTATTTTGATGATGTGTAGTACTGTTTCACCACATTCAGGCTCACCCCTTTATAGAATAGTGACTAAATCAGTGGTAGAGGGAGGAGAAATACCTATATGCAAGATTTTTTTTGTTAAGACATTAGTAATTATGTTAATACAATACATTCCAAAGGGTCCATGGACAACTCTAGGCTACTCAAGATCAAGTGATGTGAGATCCAAGAATTTTCCCTCTAAATCAGATTTTTCAAAAAATGTTTAATATATAGTACATTTGTTTTGTTGTATAGGTAACAAGGCTTGACTACTACGTGTAATCAAATCTCGTTGTAAAGAGATATTTTGTTAGGATTAACGATAGCATATAATGAAAACCACCTAGTAAATCTAAATGAAATAATATTGCATCAGTGTATATTGTGCCAAGTGATTGTTTTATATTATGTGCTTCTTAGAAAAATAAGAGTCTATGATCCAACATGGAACAGTGTTGAAGCAAGATAAATAAGCAATCACTGTCTGAGTTTAAAAAATCAAATCAATGTAGGAAATTGGGATAATAGCAATCAAACTGTGAAGAGATTCGGAACCACGAAGATTAACTCAATTATATGAATAAAGAACATGAAAACAATTTGTTGCTGAAAATAAGAAGCTTTTAAAGTTAAGAAAAACTGATGGCAAAAGAACTTTAAATAATAATCAAAGTATTATAATTTTACATTATGATCATTTGGTTTAGACCCTCCATTTGCATAAAATTTTACATTATGATCATTTGGTTTAGGCCCTCTATTTGCACAGAAATCCAAAGGCATGCAGCTGATGGGAGGAAAATTGATGGATCCAGAGAGGTAATAAGACACTAAATTAAGGTCTACTTTGCGAAAGAAGCAAAGAACAGACAAAGTGTAGAATGTATAATCTTGAAAGAAACTTTCAAGAAATCTGTTTCATTGCACTCACTTTGGAAGCACATATACTAGAATTGGAAGATTAGCATGGCCCCTGCACAAGGATGACCCCCAAATTCGTGAAGCGTTCCATATTAAAAAAAAAAAAAGAAAGAAATCTGTTCCAGCTGTCTTGACTTTTATAGGACACACAGCAAATGTGTCAAGGAGATTAATGATTAAGTGATCAAAGTTACAGAACCTTTTTTGCACTCTGGTGATTGTGAAATTCAAAGCCATTTAGTATATTTTAAACATGTTCATATAGTTTTTTCATCTAGAATCCAAATAAAGAGGATATACGACTGAAAGTATTTTACGTAGAAAAAGCTCAAGAAAAGTAATCTAGTGTTATTAATGATCAAATTTTATTTCATAGAGATCCTTGATAGTGTTCGGTTGAAAATCACATTAATACAATAAAATGTATCCCGGTCTAATAACTCTACACAGAGATGCCAAATAAAATTTCTCTTTTTCACATGTATTAAAAACACTAATTATGACTGCTTTCCTGGATAGGAATATAACTATGTAAATAAATATCTGGAATCAACCCAGATACCACTTGAATGGATCAAGAAAATGTGGTATATATACACAATGGAATTCTATGCCTCCATCAGAAAGAATGACATTGCCCCATTTGTTAGGAAATGGAAAGACTTGGAGAAAATTATATTAAGTGAAATAAGCCAGGCCCAAAGAAACATAGGTCCCATGGTTTCCCTAATTTGAAATAACTAGTATATGTCTGAGACAAGCAGAAAAGGTCAGATAAATTGATGTTAAGTGAAATGAAGCCCAAGATAAGTATTCAAATTTTTTTTTTCCTTTCATGGGATTGTTTCTAACATATTTATAAGATGATTTCTTTGTCGCTTTATATGTCACTCCCCGACGGTATAACCCCTGCTTTCATTGTATTTGATGTTGGTATAATGTGTGGAGGGGAAGGGAAAAAATGAATTGTTTAAATAGGAATACAGGTGGACCCATTGCAACAATGAGATGTACAAGTCGTTATGTCGAAATACGAACTTTACAACTTTGGCCAACGGGTGGGAAGAGAGGGTGAAGAGGGGAGGGGGAAGATGGGAAGGGATGGGAAGGGGAAAAAAAGGAGGAGGCAACAATGCTTGATAAGAAATGTACTCATTATCTTGCCCATGTAATTGTAACCCTTCTGTATGGCATTTTCACAATTAAAAAAAAGAAAAAGAAAATACTAAAAAATAATAAATAAATAAATATATGTATTTTGAAAACTGAGACTTCAGAGTGCATCAGATTTCTCTCTATGCAAATAATTATCAAACTTGAGATTACAAATCTTGGATACTTCTTCCTTGTAGTAATATAAACAACTAAATAAGAATAACTAAATAACTAGAATAATAAAGAATAACTAAGATGTTTTTCCCAATATAGTGTGTCAAGCACAAAAGATTCTGTAAATGCTATAGTTCATACTGTTGACTTAACAAAATCTTCTTGTCAACAAACAAAATTACTTTATATAAATTTTACTATGCTGAAATTTTTACATATTGAGGGAGGCATTAGTATTATTTTCTCTAGGTCATCTTGGAACCATTTGCATTAATGTCTTTGTTGAATCTTTAATATTTTTATAGCAAACACAAAATAAAACTTTTACTATTATAGAAAGCATTAAATAGCATATACTCAGATAATAGAACTTCTGATTTCATGAAAATAAACTGCATAAATTGTAAACATGAGGTTCAGAAAGGGTGTCTTAAAATATTAAAGCTTGAATTCAGGTTTAAAGACTACATCAGTTATTAGTTCAATGCTTTCAATAAACATACAGGTAAAACACACAAGATACTAGAGATAGAAAATATGTGTAATAAATGGTACCATGATCAATATCAGCATGCAGAACTAACTAAAATGTTCTAAAGGCATCACTAAATATCATATTTGAAGCATACTAATTCCCAAATCATCTAATATTATCTCTGCTTAAGTTTTCCTTCAATATTCAAAGAACAATTTCACATAAATTAATTAATTCAAATGTCACAATCTGGTAGCATGTTAGGCAGTTGATCTTCCTTATCTAGTAGTACATGAGAAGATTAAACCCTAAGCATGTTGAACAAGTCCAAGAACCCTCTACAAAATTATATACATAGGCTAGTTTACAGGTTAATTTTTGTAGAAGAAATAAACATTCTTCAGAGACATACACTACAAATTTCCATCAAGCTTAATAATAATCACACTATCAATTCTATGGAGTTTACTCTACTATTGTTAGGCCCATTGTCATTGGTAGGGAAGCAGTTCTACTTAGAGAAAGAAAAGAGAAGGGTGAATGGAACTTTGATCTCCTCAAATCTCTTGCTACTAAAATAGAGCAAGAACATAGTCCTTCTCTTTTTTTATATTTATAAAAACGTTAAGTAAATTGTAAGCTTATCACACAGGTGAGCAACTTGAGTTGATAAATGAATTATTTTCCATTGTTTTATCCACACTAATCAGCATATCATTGAGAAAAAACACAAATGTTCTAATTACTAAATCCCAAGATCAATGAGCAAGGCAAAATTAAAATAAACTCAATCCCTCTTACTGAAAATAAGATAAAGAGGAATACATAAACAGAAACAAAAAAGAAAAAGAAAATGGGGATAGCATAAGAAAATTTCATGAGAGTAAAAAGTAACCAAGATTGTCTATGGTGAGCAGGATGATGCACTAAGAGACTTGAGTTCTCTTAAGCTCATCTTAACTTCCTTAAACTTTTAGTGCAGTGGGAAAGAAGGAATGAGGAGAAAGAATAAACCTAAATGGAACCAGACTTGGGGCTAATACGTAAATTTTAGTTAAGTCAAGAAATAAAGTAAGTTAATGCTATTTCACTTCAAGTTGACAACTATTACATATTATATAAGTTATACTAAATACTTTGGTTTTTTTTCTTTTTTATTGTGAAAATATCGTACAGAGGGTTTACAATTACATGAGCAAGGTAATGAGTACATTTCTTTTTTTCTTTTTTTATCTCCATTTTTGCTTTCTTGTTTATTTATTTTTTATTTTTTATTGTGAAAATAGGGGTTACAATTACATGAGCAAGGTAATGAGTACATTTCTTATCAATCATTGTTGCCTCCTCCTTTGTTTCCCCTTCCCATCCCTTCCCATCTCCCCACCCCCCCCCCCCGCACCACCTCCTCGTTTTTCGACAGAACTTCTTGTACATCTGATTGTTGCAATGGGTCCACCTGTATCCCTATTTAAGCAATTTGCTTTTTCCCTTCCCCTCCACAAATTAAACCAACATCAAATACAGTGAAAGCAGGGATTATACTATGGGGGAGAGACATACAAAGCAACAAAGAAATCATCTTATATACTTTGCTTTATGCATATTTGTTTCCTTTTAGTCATGTATTGCATGTGTACAAGAATTTAAAAACATTGCTGAGAATACTAGTCAAAGAGAGAGAGAGTTTAGTGCTACAATAAATATGGTTGTGGATGTGACTTAAATTGTATCCAGGTTTGTAATCTTTGGATAGAAATGCCTAGGAGGAGTATTACTTAATCATAAGGAAGTTCTATGTTTAGTTTTTCTGGGAAATCTCCATATTGCTTTACAGAGTGGTTGAACAAATTTATATTCCCATTAACAATACTGTGTCTTATTATCTGTGCCAGAGTCTGGTATTGTTTGTATTCTTGATGATGGCCATTCTAACTAGGCTGAGATCATATCCTAGTGTTGCTTTGATTTACATTTTGTTAAGAGGCAGAGATGTTGAACATTGCTTTATGTGTCTGCTAGTCATTCACCTTAGCTAAGGCATGGAAAACAGACCAGATGCCCCACAATAGACAAATGGATCAATAAAATGGTGTATATATGTAGTAAATGGAATTTTATTCATTCATAAGGAAGATTTATATTACATCATTTACAAAGAAATATATGATCTGGTGGGGGGGGGGGGGGAAACCATGTTGAGTGAAGTAAATCAGGCCCAAAGAGACAAAGAACAAATGTTTTCTCTCATATATGGAAATTATAAACTATCTATAAATATACTATTAGAATTCTTTAAGGTTGTTTGAAAATGTACACAAATGTATCAACTGAAATTGGTATTTTCAGGTGAAAATTCAAATAATGTAATTCCTTAGAAAGGCTAACTCATAATCTAACAAAAATGAAACATGTCCTCCAAAGATATGAGGTTGAGTCAAGGGGAGGAGGGTAAATGAATAAAGAGAGGAAGAGGTAGAGAACACAATCACAAAACTTAGTGCATATTACTAAAAACATTAATAAAATTGAGAGGGAGGGTAGAGTTGAGAAGGATGAGGAAGAATGCTAAAAAAGTAACATCATGAAGTTGCAGAGCTTCTGCAGGGCAAATGACATAGCTAGCAAGCTCAATAGAAAGCCTACGGATTGGGAGAAGATCTTTACTAGCCATACAACGGACAAGGGTCTCATGTCTAAAATATACTTGGAACTCAAAAAATTAAACCCCCCAACAACAAATCCGCAAAGAAACAACTGCCCAATAAATAAGCGGGCTAAAGACTTAAAGAGAAACTTCTCTGAAGAAGAAAGAAGGATGGCCAATAGACACATGAAGAAATGTTCAACATCCCTAGCCATAAAAGAAATGCAAATCAAAACAACATTGAGATATCACCTCACTCCAGTTAGAACGGCAAAAATCAAGAACTCTAACAACAACAGATGCTGGAGGGGATGTGGACAGAAAGGAACTTTACTTCATTGTTGGTGGGAATGTAAACTTGTTCAACCACTTTGGAAAGCAGTATGGAGGTTCCTCAAAAGACTTCACATAGAACTCCCCTATGACCCAGCAATCCCACTTTTGGGCATTTACCCAAATGTTTACAAACAAGACCACACTAAAGCTACCAGCACAACTATGTTTATTGCAGCATCATTTACCATAGCTAAGATATGGAACCAACCCAGATGCCCCTCAGTAGATGAATGGATCAAGAAAATGTGGTATATATACACAATGGAATTCTATGCTTCCATCAGAAAGAATGACATTGCACCATTTGTTAGGAAATGGAAAAACTTGGAAAAAATTATATTAAGTGAAGTAAGCCAGGCCCAAAGAAACATAGGTCCCATGGTTTCCCTTATTTGCAATATCTAGTATATGTATGAGTCAAGCAGAAAAGGTCAAATAATGTGATGTCAGGAAAATGAACCCTTAGATATGTATTTTAATGTTTTTTTCTGTCATGCATGTGTTTCTAATGCATTTATAAGATTATCTCTTTGTTGCTTTGTATGTCCCTCCCCCACAGTATAACCCCTGCTTTCACAATATTTGATGTCAGTATAACTTGTGGAGAAGATGGGGGAAAACCAGTTGTTTAAGGATACAGGTGGACCTATTGCAACAATGAGAAGTACAAGTTGTCATGTCCAAAATGAGCTTTACAATGTCGGTGCGGGGGTGGGGGTGGAAGGGGGGAAGGAGAAGGATTGGGATTGGGGGGAGGGGGGAGGCTGGGAAGTGATGTGAAGGGTAAACAAAGGAGGAGGCTGCAATGCTTGGTAAGAAATGTACGCATTATCCTGCCCATGCAATTGTAACCCCTCTGTACAGTATGTTCACAAATAAAATAAAATTTAAAAAAAATAAAAAATAGTAACATCAATCTTATGTTGAATGGCATAATAAATGTGTTGAATGGCAATTATTTTGTACAACTACTTGAAGATAATAATAAAAGAACAGTTTAGTTGGTCTGCATGTACTGCTAACCTCTCCAATTTAACTGCTTTTGCAGGTGGTGGACATTACTGTGACAATGTCTATTTGGAGGTGATTCTCTAATTCCTCTTCTTTTCTCAGGTCCATCCCTGCCCTTATTTTCTTCTAATCTTGAGAGGGGTCTTCCTCAAATTAGAAAAATCATATATCACTATCAAGATCTCAGATCCAATTTTTAAAAATGATCACACAGGGCTGGGAAGGTAGCTCAGTGGTAGAGCGCTTGCCTTGCATGCATGAGGCCCTGGGTTTGATTCCTCAGCACCACATAAGCAGGAAAAAAGCCGGAGGTGGTGCTTTGGCTCAAATGGTAGAGCGCTAGCCTTGAGCTGAAGAGCTGAGGGACAGACCCCAGGCCCAGAGTTCAGGCCAACGACTGGACCCAAAAAAAAAAAAATGATCACACATTTTGTCCCATAGGCATAGCACTGGGACCCACATTTTTTTCAAATCATTGTATATTTTAGGGCTTGCTGAAAGGTCCTTATAATGTCGTGCAACATGACACTATTCTCTAGTGACAGGGAATTTTACATTGCCTTGCCGATCTTCTCTTACTATTTGGCTCAATCTGTATCCTCTGTAACCTATAGTTAACATCATTCCATAGTTTCAACACCAGTAAAAAAATCAGAAGAAAACTGCTCCCTCTCATTTCTTTTTACTTTTTATAGTGTTTTCCTATTCCATCTATGATATCCTTCTCAGAACTCCCTCCTATATGTCTTTTGATCCCTAGAATAGTTATATGTCCTACTAAGACAACTCTTGAGAATAAAGAAATACCAGGAGGAAAGAGACTGGCAAGTTGTCTTACCAGCAGCACCTGCCAATAGCAGCCAGCTGGATCCCACAAGATTCTAGTAGAGACCACATAAGTGCCAATTCCACAGAACTGAGATTACAGAGGCTTCTTTGCATTGGGCCAATGGCAGTTTTTCTGAATCCCAAATGCACCAAGTGCCCTGGTGATTGTACTGTAAAATCTGTTGATTGCCCTTACATGTGATGATAACTTCCCATGAATTAACACTGCATGACAATAAATGTTCAGAAAAATCTTAGCAAAGCACATTTAATTGTATGTATGGTAAAGCAACCAAGAGCATGATACTGTTTCCTCACCAGTTTCCAACTTGCTATAATCCTCTATGCAGTGATCTATGGTAATTAAAAATCACAGAGGTCTAGGGTAGCTACTCCCGAGGCAAGATAAGATTTACCAGAACTTTCCAAATAGGTGCACAATTGCATGGAGTGAAAACAATTCATCTTTATACTTAAAAATGTTAATATTCAAGAATTAGAGGAACTACGCAAGTCTACAAGTAGACTAGAGCTAATCACTGATATTCAAAAAGAAAAAATAGTATACAGTTTTTAAGAAAATAAAATATATTCAATCTTTATATTTACTTTGTATTTTAAGGGACTATGGTATCTTCTTAGTTCTAGAAAGAATGGCAAAAAAATATCCAAAGAGAAACATTGAAATCTTAACTTTTGCTGAAAGTCATATTTTTATCCGCTTTGCACAAAATTCCACATATATGTGATGTTTTTGAATATACAATATATTACATAAATATTATATAATGTTTTTGCCATGGAATTAGCTGCTGCAATAAACTTCATCATACAGAAAGATAAAGAGTAACATGATCTTGGTTTTCCCAAGCAAAGCAAACTGTCAAATTAAATTACAATTGTTGAACCTTTTTATTCAGTTGAATCTAGCACAAAATTTTCTTAATTTATTGAACTTGATACATATTAATTCATTTTCCACTTACCCTAAGAACTGTCTTAGGAGTTTGGAATATAGAATTGAATTTTAAAAATGTTGTCACAGTAGGCAGAAGTAACTGCCATAAGCCAATAATTACCAGAAAATGGAACAACTAGCTGCTGCAGATTTTGGAGGGAGTCTTGCAGAGATGACATACGGCCTGCTATAATGATTACTCATAATTTTATAATGCCTTGGCATCTATTTTAAATATGTTTAACTTTCTTATCCTAAAAATAGGGCACAGTCAACCTTCACACAGTTTGCAATTTTATAGCTGATCTCAGTTTCTCTGTATGGCCATGACGCATATGTCTTTCATTTTTCTCCAGGTGACCACCTCTCAAGGGATGGCTAGATACAGCTATTTGACTGGCCCTGCTGACATCTCACCTTGAATGGACTATAAGATATGTCACAGTATGGGCTCCTGGAACGGTACTTGCCACCAATTAAAATTCACCACAAGAATTCTGTTTGGATAGCACTCTGGACACCAGTAAAGGTCTTAGCTGACAGATATTCCATATCCCTCCTCCTTCTCTCTTGGTGCTGAGTGCTGATTTTTGTTTCTGAAAGGAAAATGGCATTAAAAATCATTTTTTAAGCTAAAGATGGTCATAGGCAGATTTGTTGGTGGTGGTGGTGGTTGTAGAGCTTGAAATTAGAACCTGGGTGCTGTCCCTGAGTCTCTTTGTGCTCAAGACTAGGGCTCTACCCACTGAGCCACAGCATCACTTCAAGTGTTTGAGTGATTATTTGGAGATGAAAGTTTCATGGAGAGTCTTCTTTCCAGGCCAGCTTTCAACTGTAATTTTCAGATCTCAGTCTCCTGAGTACACCTGTGATTATATGTGTGAGTCACTGGCACCCAGCCCCTAAGAAAATTTTTATAGAAATTTGAAGGGTGGTAAAAGAAGGTAAAATTAAGTTTAGAAAAAAGTCATATAATTTCAATCTCTAGACATATTTTTATCTGTGAAGTCATGTTTGTTTAACTATTTTGGCAAACATTTCCAAAATTCAAAGAAATAATACCACTTTAATATGTTTAGTTCCAAATTTTTTGGTATGGTTGGTTGTTCTAGGCCCACAGATAAATCTAAAACATATATGTCAACACTGAGTGTTGACTTTGGCTATTTTAACTTAATATTATCAGTTATACATATTTCTCTTAGAACATTTTAGAATCTCCATTTATAATAGATTTCTAAGTGTGTAGAAGGGTTGGGGATACACATTTGTTTCCTAGAATCAAAATGCTAAGAGTTTTATGCATTTGTGTTGATTGGTCAACACTTTAAAGTATATCAATGGCACCTTAAAGAAAAATTTCATAGCATGGAAAGATGGATTCTCTGAAAATAATTACTAGAAATAGAAAAGTTAGCCAGACACCAGTGGCTCATGTCTATATCCTAGCTACTCAGGAGGCTGAGATCTGAGGATCCTGGTTCAAAGCCAGCCCAGGCAGGAAAGTCTGTGAGAATCTTTTCTCCAATAAACCACTAGAAAAGTGGAAGTGGTACTGTGGTTCAAGTGGCAGAGCACTAGCCTTGAGCTGAAGAGCTGAGTGTCCAGGCCCAGAGCTCAAACCCTATGACTGACATTTGGATAAATGCCCAAAAGTGGGATTGCTGGGTCATAGGGGAGTTCTATGTGAAGTCTTTTGAGGAACCTCCATACTGCTTTCCAAAGTGGTTGAACAAGTTTACATTCCCACCAACAATGAAGTAAGGTTCCTTTCTGTCCACATACCCTCCAGCATCTGTTGTTGTTAGAGTTCTTGATTGTTGCCGTTCTAACTGGAGTGAGGTGATATCTCAATGTTGTTTTGATTTGCATTTCTTTTATGGCTAGGGATGTTGAACATTTCTTCATGTGTCTATTGGCCATCCTTCTTTCTTCTTCAGAGAAGTTTCTCTTTAAGTCTTTCGCCCACTTATTTATTGGGCAGTTGTTTCATTGAGGATTTGTTGTTGGGGGTTTAATTTTTTGAGTTCCAAGTATATTTTAGATATGAGACCCTCCAAATGTTTACAAACAAGACCACACTAAAGCTACCAGCACGACTATGTTTATTGCAGCCTTATTTACCATAGCTAAGATCTGGAACCAACCCAGATGCCCCTCAGTATATGAATGGATCAAGAAAATGTGGTATATATACACAATGGAATTCTATGCCTCCATCAGAAAGAATGACATTGCCCCATTTGTTAGGAAATGGAAAAACTTGGAAAAAATTATATTAAGTGAAGTAAGCCAGACCCAAAGAAACATAGGTCCCATGGTTTCCCTTATTTGCAATACCTAGTATATGTATGAGTCAAGCGGAAAAGGTCAGATAATGTGATGTCAGGAAGATGAACCCTTAGATATGTATTTTAATGTTTTTTTCTTTCATGCGTCTGTTTCTAACGCATTTATAAGATTATCTCTTTGTTGCTTTGTATGTCCCTCCCCCACAGTATAACCCCTGCTTTCACTATATTTGATGTCAGTATAACTTGTGGAGAAGATGGGGAAAAACCAGTTGTTTAAGGATACAGGTGGACCTGTTGCAACAATGAGAAGTACAAGTTGTCATGTCCAAAACCAGCTTTACAACGTCGGTGCGGGGGGGGGGGGGGGTGGGAAGGGAGGGGAAGGAGAAGGATTGGGATTGGGGGGGAGGGGGGAGGCTGGAAAGGGATGTGAAGGGTAAACAAAGGAGGAGGCTGCAATGCTTGGTAAGAAATGTACGCATTATCCTGCCCATGTAATTGTAACCCCTCTGTACAGTATGTTCACAAATAAAATAAAATTAAATTTTAATAAAACCCCTATGACTGACAAAAAAAGAAATGTTACCTTGACAAATTTCATACACCTCTGTTAATAATTTCCCATTAATTCTATTTGGTCTTTAATTTTTACCAAAATAGTTTTCAATTTACAGGATGCAAAACACAATTACCAGAGTGATTTAAACAGGTTACACAAAGCCCCCCTCCCCAAAAAGGTGTCATCCTGTCTTCTCTACATTTGTAATAATAAATAGCTATATTGTATTTGGTATAGTTTCAATTTTCTCAGAAGTATAAGCTAAAATGACAAAGCTCCAAACACTAGATAGAGTAAATGAACATTGTCTTCATATAAAGAAGGAAAGCTTCCGGGAGGAAGGACAGAGATAAATGAATGTGGCAAAGTGAATCTAAGCTTGCTAATCTGATCTTTCACCTCATGTATACAGACTGCTAGACACAAAGGCTTTTAAAACTCTGGGCAACAATTTGCTTTTGGTAGTATCATCACACTTTTTCCTCCTCTTTTTCAGAAAGGGGGATATGCTCCTTTCTAACAATCCTACCAGACAAACAGAAAAAGATTTGAGAAAGTGAAAATTCCTAAAAGAAAGGAAGCTTATCCCAACTATTCTACTGACTATAGAAACATGTACACTTTCACCATTATGTAAGAGAAAGCTCAGTGAAACTCTTTGGATTGGTAAAATGTACATGTAAAAGGCTTTCCGAATCCTCTTCCAAAATTAAGACATTTCCTCTGTCCCTCCTGAGAAATTCTTCAAGAAAACCCTGGCTAAAGCAGCTATAGTATGGAAGGAGGAGGGAAGAGGACCATAGCAGAAGCAATTGTACTCCTAATATTTCATGATATACATAGACCTCTGAAAAGATGGCCTAGCTTCAGATATCTTTATAGCATCCACATTTTGTTACTAATAGAACGATACTAGAAGTATGAAACAGTGGTCGTTCCATCAAAAATAGATGGTTATGTAAGAGCACTGTGGATTTCACAAAAGTCTGGCTAGGGATGGTTTCATCTGTGTCAGAGAACTGTGTTGTGCTAAGAAACTGCAGAGCTTAAGATAAGTATATATTTGTGCTTAATTCACAATGAATGAAAATGCAAAACTCAGAAGATTTCAGTCATTTAGGAGTTGGAATGTGTTCTGTACAATGTCAAAAGTAAGTAAAGTAATGATCAAGTAATTTTAAAACACCTTTGTAGCAACTGATTTTGTCAATATGTCATAAGTGAGTTTGTTTATTTTTCTTTACCAAAAGCCATATTTAGCTGAAGAGGAAAGGTGTGTCACTATACTGTGTATGTCCCCTGTTACAATGCTTTTATTGCTAGTATGTCCCAGATGGGTTATAACAGAGTTAGTAGAGTCCTAGGATCCATGATAAAGATAAGTGTTCACTGAGAAAAATGTACTGCCTACCGGCTTCCTCTTCAGTCTAACTTTTCCCTCAGTATTTGTTGTTTTTTAATTTGTTTTGACAGTATCACCCCTTCCTTTGCTTTCCCCCACTTTTCCCCTCCCATCCCTGCCCCAAACTGCATGGCTCATCTTCCACAGTGTATAATGTGATTGCACTTATTTACCTATCTTCCCTTCCTTTCTGGTTCCCCCTTTCTCCCCACAAGGAGAATTTTTTTTCTTTCTTGCGATTGTTTCTAACATATTTATAAGATATTTCTTTGCTGCTTTGTATATCCCTCCCCCACGGTATAACCCCGGCTTTCACTGTATTTGATGTTGGTATACTTTGTGGAGGGGAAGGGAAAAAACAAATTGTTTAAATAGGGATCCTGGTGGACCCATTACAACAATGAGACGCACAAGACGTTATGTCAAAAAACGAACTTTACAACTTTGGTGCAGGGCGGGGGGGGGGGGGGGGTTAGGGGAGATTGGGGGGTGTGGAAAGGGATGTGAAGGGGAAACAAAGGAGGAGGCAACAATGTTTGATAAGAAATGTACTCATTACCTTGCTCATGTAATTGTAACCCTCTGTATGATATTTTCACAATTAGAAAAATGTAAAAAAAAAAAGAAGTAGAAAACGAAAAAAGAAAACACATACCTAACATATACACATACACATACACACAAAACAACAACATAAATGGCTCATGTGTCTGTTTGCTAGAATTCATTTTGATAAATGATATTTTCATATTCCAAAGAGTTACATCTTTAGGTTCCTCCCCTACTAATATCCTCCTTTAGTGTGAATGCCTAAAGTCATGCACAGGTTGTCGTATTGAGTTATATTTCATATTTATCTTCCATATATGAGACTACATGTTCCATTTGTCTCTTTGACCTTGGCTTTTCTCATTCAAAACACTTTGTTCTAGGTCCATCCATTTTCCTTCAAATGACAAAATCTTATTCTTTCTAATGAATGAGAAAATTCCATTGTATATATGCACCACACTTTTGGACCTACGGGGCTACACTAGGATATCTGAGCTGTTTCTATACTTGGATATTGTGAATAGTGCAGCAATGAACATGGAAGTGCAAATTTCTTTACAATATCCTGACATAGCATTCTGGTAGATGCTCAAGAGTGGTATGGCTTGGTAATAGGGATATTCTGTTTCGTTGTTTTTTTTTTTTTTTTGAAGAAACCCCAAACCATCAGCCAGAGTTGTTGTGCTAGTTTACCTTCCTCCAATATTGCTCTAGGGTTCCTCAGTTCTTGTTCTAAACTCAGGATCATAAACAGAAATTACTTCTTTTATTTATTGGCTTTATATTCATTTTCCATTTGTTAAATCATATAAATTGAATAGTTGTTCCTTCAAACAATTCAAAGTGACTGTCAAATCTTACCTGTTAAGTATGTTTTAAAGAAGTTTTAGAACTCAAGATATTAAATACTAGTCTCATGTTAACATTAAACTGAAAGGACATTCATTTCTTCTGTGACTATTTTTACTGCTTTGGAGTAAGAATAGGATGGGAAATGATATCATCAATCTCTTCTTTTGTTTGTATCCCATTTGAGTCATTGTACTAATACATGAGAAACTTTCAGATTACCTGCTCTTAGCATCCTTAATATAGCTGTTCCTAGTGGTTGCAATGTACTTCTCCAAGTTATCTGCCTAACTTTTTAAAATGTTCACTCTTTTTTCAATTAAACTTACTCTGACCTCTCTGTTTAATTCCAGAAGTTGCCTTACTATTCCTCAAAAATCACAATATCATTCAACCTGTTGAGTTGTCTTTCAGCAAAGAATTTAATCACTTTCTGACACACTCTAACATTCTCACATTTTTATCTTTATAATGACTCATTCTTCAAATAAAATGTAAGGTCCAAGAAGGTAGGCAATTCTGTGTATTTTATTCACTACTACATCCCAGCCTTTTAGAACTATGCTTGAATAATAATGGACACAAAATGAATCACACTGGAGTCAGATAAGATATTCATGACACCTTTCCCAATTTCTGGTGATAATTTTTTATGATAATATTTTATACTGAATCTTACTTTCAAAAGTACTCTGCAGTAGAAAAGTTAGATATGTATATTAGAAGATTTTTCATTCCCTTCTTAAAAAATGTCTCATAAATTTATCATTCTTAAGTAGACTTAAAAAATCACATACTTGATAAGTGCCCTCTCTCTCCTTTACAAACATAGAAGCTAAGCACATTTATTATCAAAATACAAAGTCATTTAAGTATCATAGAAACATAAAGAGACATAGAAACATAAAGAGATATATGTTTGTTAACGAAGTATGGTATCAAATAATGTTAATCTGATTCATCTATGCTTCCTCAAATGGAAATAATCAAATAAGCAAACATTATTCTTCATCAATAAAATCTCTAGACAAATTAGTGCATATATACCATACTTTTCTGATCTTTGGATTCCCCTTTACAAATTTCATGTATAGCCTCATCCTGTGATCCGGAGCTTTGTTTAGTTAACATGACATTGAAGTAATGTGTTTGAGAGTGTACAGAGAGAAGACCCTTAATTACATTTCTAGAAATTCTAAGTCTTTGGTAATAGAATTATAGACTCCTTCATAAATAGTGTCATTTCTGCTGCAAAGTATTCTCAATCATGTATTTGCATTCTCTATAATGTCATTTTCAGAGGGTAACCTTAACTTTCATTTAGGAAAGGAATCAAACTACTGCATTTGTATTCTGGTAATATCTGCATACATTAAAGGACTGGATAGGAGTCAGATAATTCAACTGACATGCCCTAAAAATTATCTAAGAACATGACATTTCCCTCTTGGTTATCAATACCTCATTCGTATTCTGTAAGAAAAGAATTTAATATCAAGCATTTTCATTTAGCAAATTCCTTTAATGTCTTACTTTATTTGGCCTTCCCAAATAGTATATCTCTAACAATATCATAGGTAGATAGATGATAGAAGAAATAAGTTTGTTAAAAGTATACTCTGTATATGCATGGAAGTATCATAATGAAACCCTATCACACTACAAATGAATACTAATTCAAAATTAACATAATTTTTTGGGGTCCGGTCGTGGGGCCTGAACTCTGGGTCTGGGTGCTGTCCCTCAGCTCTTCAGCTCAAGGCTAGTGCTTTACCACTTAAGCCACAGCACCACTTCTGGCTTTTTTCTTTTTTGCTTATGTGGTGCTGAGGAATCAAACCCAGGGCCTCATGCATGCAAGGCAAGCGCTCTACCACTGAGCCACCTTCCCAGCCCAAAATTAACATAATTTTTAAGGAGTACTTTCAGCGACCAAAATTAGAGTTCATCATTTGAGCAAGTCACTTTTATTTGAAAAAATAAGAAAGACCTTATGCCAAAAATACTTTATCTCACAAAAATCTGCAAACCTGATAATACAGCACTTTTATGAGCAAGAATATTTAAGGTCTTAAATGTTCCAGGAGTTATATATGTTGCTTTTATTTCAAAGTTAATAAAACAAGTTCAATATTTTAATAATTAAACAATCTCTTTATATATTTTAATATTCCTCACCCTAATTATTATTCCATGTTGTGCTTATTCTAGCATACACATTCTAATTAATCTATATGATTGTCTAGTATTTAAGCATACAAATAGCAGAAAATAAACTTACTAAGAGTAGGTAAGGGGATCTAAGACTCACTCAAGTTTCATGTATAAATTTGTGAAGAAATTTAAGTTGAACTATTTAAAATATAAAAACCTAAAATACCAAAGTGGAAAATTTTTATGCTGTTTCAGAAATGGAAACCTCAAAGGCTTTCTAAAGTAAGTACATTGAAATTTTCCCAAAGAATTAAAAAGTAACTGGAGAAATCAAGAATCATTTATGAAGCTGAATGATAAGATTTTTCTCTAAACTCTGAGAAATGATGGAAACCCAGTATTTCTCCAAAAGTAAGGAAATGAAAAAATGATCAAAGGTATTTAGCAAATTATTATTGCAAGATGAACTGCAACCTGTATAACATTCTGAGATATAAAAGTTGCTATGAGCAATATTATATGTGCCTTCGTGAATAAGCCGACATCAAAGATGTCTCTAAGGTTTTGATCCCTCCCTGAAAACATTTAGCTTAGCTGCTGTGCTATGCTGTTGCTTTGGGTCAGAAAGCCTCGGCTTCTTGATTTCACGTTTTTAAGTGTGAAACCATTACTAAAAACATGGGCAGTTATTCTCATTATGTCACTTATCAAATCTTACAAAAAATAATATGCAAAAATATGAATACTTCCTGCTAAGAAAGTGAAGTTGTGGATAGGACTTTCCTATTATCATAATGTTGAATGGCTGGCTTCACACGGGGATAATGCGCCTGTGGGCATGTCTGTACACCCTGCCAGAGAGTTTGACTGAAGTTCTGAGGATGTACAAGGCCATTATTTCTAACTTGAAGAGAGTAGCAGGGGGTAAAGTACACTGTCGAAAAAACCAATTTCACTTCGTAGGGCCTTTCAGATCAGGCAAAACCAAGATTTCTCAGCCTGAAAGTCTTTAAGCAATTCCTGAAAATTGTAAATTGTATTTCGCTGTTGAACAGGACAAACATAGAAAAGGCCATTGCCTTTATGGAGTGTATAGATGTAACAGGCAGGAACAAATCACATGTGCCTATGTGAGACTTTGATAAGAGATCATTTAGACTGATGTTTTGTAGATAAATGAATATAAATATTTTTGCTACTTTCTTTGGACTGATTGTTTTATTCTACAAAATCCTTGCCTTAACTTTAAAAGTAAATAAATAAATTTCTCTTTTGATAAAAGTAAAATTTGTTATAAGTAAACATACATGAGTCCAAGAAACATAATATAAGCTAAAAATCTGAAGAATTGGATTTTATTTCCATTTCTACAATAATTAATTGCTTGTGAAACAGTGTACTAAAATAAGTTTCAATAATCTATATGTATGCCAAAATAAGATAAAGAAAAAATAAAAGGTACTCCTTTAAAATCTTATCAGGGCTGGGAAGGTGGCTCAGTGGTAGAGTGCTTGCCTTGCATGCATGAAGCCTGTGTTCAATTCCTCAGCACCACATAGCAGAAAAAGCCAGAAGTGGCACTGTGGCTCAAGTGATAGAGCACTATCCTTGAGCTGAAGAGCTGAGGGACAGCACTCAGGCCCAGAGTTCAGGCCTCACGACTGACAAAAAACAACGACCAAAAAAAAAACCCTTTCCTTTTTATTTATTTATTTATTTATTTTTTGGTTGGTCGTGGGGCTTGAACTCTGGTCTTGGGCGCCATCCCTGCGCTCTTTAGCTCAAGGCTAGTGCTCTACCACTTGAGCCACAGCACCACTTCCACCCTTTCCTTTTAATTTAATTTTTCAAACTGTAGCCACAAACGTAAATGTATTGTGATATCCAATTCATTAAAATATGCAAACCAAACCAAGAAGTTGAGTATAAGTATGTATTTATGATAACTATAACATAATGGCTATCGTTTTTCTTAAAGGAAATAATAAAAATTTTAAGAGATAGAATCTCCTTTGTCTACCCCACCTTGACCCAATACCCATGGATTACTCCAAGGACTCTAGGTGGATGTGAGAAGGAAAACACAGGACATCCAATGAGCAAGATCCATCAAGGCACAAGCTGAGGACATGGGCATTCTTAAGAAACTCCTATATATAAAATGTTAGTAGTCAAACTAAAGCTGCTAGAAACCAAATCCCTCAAGGTCTGATGTCTAAAGATGTGAGGGGAAAAACCTTCTGAGTGTTTTCTTGTGACAAGATATAAGATTAGGCATTGTGTATAGATAACCACAAACATTCAGGTGTTTATGTTCCCCAGACAACACTGGGACACCAAAGCAACAGACTTTTATTACCAGCTTGTACTTTGTACAATAACCCTGCTGTGATAATCGATTTCTTTTTATCAGCAATCCTGAATTCTGTTATGCTGCTACAGACATCCAGCACTTTCACTTCCTTTTCTCTCCATCAATTTTTTAAGAGCACTCATATTGGTTACTTCCATCATTTCTCTGTCAGTTCAGCAAGTTTTAATGTAAGCATTCAAGATAGAAATCTCTCTCACAGTTATGGCAGGAAGCACTGAATTATTTTGTAGAATTAAAGGGATTTCTGGCTCTATGAAAGTCATGATATTGAGGCAGCATTCTGCACAATGATGTGTCTAAAATCATGTCAGGAAGATACCTGTCTAGAATCAACAAACTTATACAGATACAAGCTAGATTTTTTTAAAGAAATTAAAACTAAAGACCCTTGAAAGAGAAACAAAATCTCTCTTGTACAATAGCATATCAAGGTATGTAAGTAAATATAATGTTAAAAATAAAAAAGGGAATTTACCTCTAATGAAAAGTAAATATTAGACCAATCTCAACTGACTGCATAAGAAGCATAAATGAAATCAACAGACAAAGCATAACTGGATAGTATAACGTTTTTTAGATGAATATGTGGTATTCCTCTTCAGTATTAAGTATTATTTTAGTGTAAAAAGGCTGTTTTGTTATTCATTTAAAATTTATAGACATTTATATTATTTCTTTTCCTTCACTATGATTTAATAATGCTATTGTAATTATATGTTTGCTATACTGATCTTTATTTTTGAATATATGTAGTCTGACCCTCATTCTATGATTTAAATCTGTATTTCTCTGATAACTATAGTGACTTAAAGCATCCCAAATTTACTATCTTATGATTTCTGTATTCAGAAATTAGGACCAATTTGAGTATACTGTTTAAAGTTTGGTATGGCTAATGTCAAGGAATTGGTCAAGTGCATCCTTTCACTATTTAGTTGGGAAGAATTTGCTTCCACACTTCATCAGCTCTTTGCAGAATTCAATTCCTTTTGGTTGTAGGATTTGTGGTAGTTTGTTTGAATTCAAGGACAGATATATGGATGAGGGTGTGTTAACTAGAAAAGGAATTATACAGAATATAAGCAAAGGAGTAACAGCCGATATCTCTGTTACTTCTTATTGTTTAGAAGCAAGTCACAATTTCACCTCTTCTCAAAGGAAAGCTGTTACACAAAAAAGTGAGGTTAAAGCCAGCACTGGTGGCTTATATCTCCTCAGGAGGCTGAAATCTACGCATCATGGTTCCAAGCCAGCCTGGCTAGGAAAATCATCAACCACCAGAAAACATGAAGTGGTAGCTGTGGATCAAAGTGGTAGAATGCTAGCCTTGAGAGAAAGAGCTCAGGGAAAGTGTCCAGACCCCTGAGTTCAAGCCCCATGAATGACAAAAGAAGTGAAGTTAAAGAGTAGAGGACTTACTCCGTCATAATTAATGATTCTTAACATCTTTTCATGTGATAACTGGCTATTTAGGGATCATTTCAGTATTATAATGTCACTTCTGATCTTTTAAAAAATATGTTGGTATCTTCATATAACTTTTGTTAGGGTTCTTTAATGTTTTTAATGAAGATTCTTTATCGATTAAAAATGTGTAAGTATTTTCTCCTAGACTATAGTTTTGAATTTATGTATGGTGCTCTGGAAGCACAAATTTTAATTTTTTTTGATGAGACCAACTTACTCTTTCTTCACAATATTTTATCCTTTTTATGACATCCATTGGATTCTGAAAGTTTTCCTTAGTCCCTTTTTTTAATACCATACTAAGTAAATCTCTTCCAGTGATAACATTGTAGGCAATTTTTGTTTTCTATTTGTTTTCATTTTGTTTTTATATTTTTAGACTTAGTTATCACTTCTTCAACCACTTTAGTCTTACAAAATGTATCTATCTTGTCTTCATGTTATTCCCTCTTCAGTTATTTTTGTTTTTGTGAATCAGTAACATTTATAATCACATATGTTTGATTTAATGGTGATTTCTTTTCATACTACCATATTTAACCTGAAACAAGTGTATTTTTTTCTTTTCTTTTCTCTCAAATCTTCTCAAATAAGAATAATAGAATCTATTTGTGTAGAAAAGTGTGACACATGTATATGTTGTGTAATTTTTGTGAAATGAAGAGTCCTGGGAATTCTACCAGAGAACTCTGTCAGGGTGATGTGAGTATAGTGATGAGCTTTTTGTGCTCCCAAATTCTTGTTCACAAATGGAGGTGTTCCTCTTTTATTAAATTTACATATTGATTTCCTGCTTAACATGGTATTTGAATAAAAATAAATTTGAGGTGATCACTTAGTTTAATCTTTGTGGTTTCCAAAACAACAAAAACAAGGTAGTGATTAAAATAATAATGAAGTAACAACAAAAACAAGGTAGTGATTAAAATAATAATGAAGTATTCCTGAAGATACAAACCATTTTTTCTTCAGAGGAACAACTATGTACCTGATGCAATTGAAGACTGGAGTTGATATTACAACTCCAGCTGAATAAATAAATAAGTTTATTTATTATAATAAGCAATATTTTTATTTATAATACATATGTGTTAATTTAATAATTAAAATAGTTGAATAAAAGTCCATAAAATAACTAGAATCTAAGAGAAAGGAAAATTGAATGCATTCAACATAGGAATTTATTCCAAAAAGAAACTTAGTTAATGGAAGAGTCTGTAAAATTACTTAAACTACTGCCATGTAGTACTGCAGTGTCTCACTTGACTCCTAAGAATTTTTTTTATTAAGAATTTACAGGCAGTAAGATTTGGTACAAATAAAAAAAAGGAGATAGACTAAGGCACCCATTGTGTACTGGGAAGGAAAAGTGTGCAAGTATCCACAAATGTATTAACTGAAGTATGGTATTTACTGGGCAGAATTCAAATGGTGTAATTCTTTTAAAAATGCATAGTCTAACAATATAAATACCAGGAAACTGGCACTTGAAAATTGTAGGTGGAGATCAAAGGGAGGCAGGTAGGTTAATGACAGGAAAGGGGGCAGAATACAGTCATGATTTTCAATGCATATCCTATGAAACTAAGAATATTGAGGGGAAGGGCTGTATTGGCAAAATGACAAAGAATGATAAGGGATGACATTGATCAAGATGTATTGTTCTCATAAAATGATTTGTTGAATGGTAACTGCTTTGTTCAACTAATTAAAGATAACAAAAGTATAATTTGAAAAGTAGGAAAATATAGAACTTCATGCTAGTTTTTGCTTGTTATGGGAAATGCATCAAGTTCTGAACACTCAGAACTGTGTAATCTATAACATTATACATCCCAAGGATGAGGTGCATATTCCTCTGTAAGAAAAAAGACCTCTTTATAAATTATAATTAAATATTATTGAAGTATTTAAATACAAGTTTTTATCCCATTTTTTGTAAAAAAAAAATTAGTCAGCATTCAATACCAATGTACACAAGTCAACAGATGTTTCTTAGATTTTTCATGGAATCATTTGCAAAAAATGCCAGTGTCTAAATTTAGTTTAGCATAAAACTATCTATTTACTTAGAGTTCCCCTGATGAATAGAAAAAATAAACAATACTTTAGACATCCTGGCTTTGATTGCATCAAAAGTTTAAAGGGCTTTTCTCATGATCTGTACAGTGGTCATTTATCACTTTTTAGTAAAAGTAAAAGCAAATGGTAGGTGAGATGTAGTATCACTGATTGCTGAAGTGTTCTCTTACATTGTTATGGTTCAAAAGAAAATGAAAAACTGAACAGTAGAGATAGAGAAAATTGTTGATAAAACTGAGAAATGTTTCCATTTTTAGTGATATATTTTTCTTTTTTTATTGTGAAAATACCGTACAGAGGGGTTACAATTACATGGGCAAGGTAATGAGTACATTTCTTATCAAGCATTGTTGCCTCCTCCTTTGTTTCCCATTCCCATCAAGCTAGCATTTATAGACTAATTTGAAGCTTGCAAACAGAAATTTTATTAAAAAATACCTTAAAGACAATGAGAAATCCCATCCCATCAAATATGATAATCTGGAAGTGTGAGATAGATAACATAGCATTTACTTTGAATATACTAGCAATTTGGTTTTTTGTTCAAATTTCATAGACTTTCACTAATTTTTCACATTCTCTTTATAGTAATTTCAAAGATTATTACAAATCACAAAAGTTTCCTGATCACTCCAACTCTGTAGAAGACAAAAACTTATCTGTAGATTATGGGATAATCATATCAACATGAAGCAAAATCATATAAAATGAAGCAAAAATTATCTGTACATGGCAGTTTAATGATTGACATAAATTTATTACTACAACTATAATATCATAATACAGAAAATTGAAATCCTCTACCAGTATAAACTAATTCCTTTACTGGGGTTTAATAAATAATTATTTTACAAGACACTGTATGTATGTGAATCTAATAAGTATATAGACAATGAGAAATCTTAAGGATATTTTTGCAAGTATTAGATGCCATAAAATGTTCTTCCCAGTATTTCAATTTTTATTTGAGAAAACAGAACTCTTGTGTCCATATCATGATGTTCATTTCACGTAACATCATCTTATATGGTCATATGTACATGGCTTTTGAGCTTTTCAGCTCATCTGATGAGATTAATCTATATGTATACTAATTATTACAAACAAGGGAAACCATAGGACCTAAATTTCTTTGGGACTGGGTTACTTCACCATATTGAGATTCCACCTCACCCCAGTTAGAATGGCTATAATCAGAAAACCTAATAATGATAGATGCTGCAGGGGATGTGGCCAAAAGGGAACCCTACTACTACATTGTTGGTGGGAGTGTAAACTTGTCCAACCACTCTGGAAATCAATATGGAGGTTCCTTCCTAAGACCCAGCAATCCCACTCCTGGGAATTTACCCAAATGATCACAAACAAGGCCATACGAAAGCTACCAGCACAACTATGTTATCACAGCATTATTCACCATAGCTAAGATATGTAACCAACCCAGATGCCCCTCAATAGATGAGTGGATCAAAAAAATGTGAGATACACACAGACACACACTGGAATTCTATGTTATCACAGCATTATTCACCATAGCTAAGATATGGAACCAACCCAGATGCCCCTCAATAGATGAGTGGATCAAGAAAATGTGAGATACACACAGACACACACTGGAATTCTATGCTTCCACTAGAAAGAACAATACTGCCCCATTTGTCAGAAAATGGAAAGACAGGATCATGCCATTTGCAAAGGGATAGTTTTAATTCTTTCCCTGTTTGAATCTGCTATAAGTTTCTCTTTTGCCATACTGCTCTTGCTAGGAATTCCAATATTATATTGAAAAAAAGTGGAGAGAGTGGACATCCTTGTCTTGTCCTAACTGTAGAGGAAATAGTTTCAACTTTTCACCAATAAGTACAATGATTACTATAGACTTTCCTATATAGCCTTTATTATATTGAGAAATCCTCCATGGATTTCTTCAGGGCTTTTATCATAAAGGAATGTGGACATAGCTCTGTATGTATTATTTGTATAACTATTCCTCTCATATTCCTGATATTTTCAAAAAATACATAGCACAATACTTTCCACATTTGATTATTTTCCTCTGCTATGTAAAATTGCTTTCTTAGCTTCCAGAGATACAATGATGAACAAAACTAAACAAAGAACCTGGCCATCTGGAACTCATGATCTCATGAGGTCTCAGGACAAACTCCAGCATCATACACTTAATGTTGTCTATGAATACAAGACATATAATATTGCAGGTTTAAAGGACTAATGAATTTTTTTTATTATGTGCTTGCTGAATGAGCTTTTGGATAGTTGAATGAGCATTAGAAACAAATATTCTTAAGGCAGAAAACAAAAGATATTAATGAGCAAATTTACTATAGAAACAAATTTTATATCTATATGAGTAAAATATATAATATCATTAAGCATAAAAATCTTTTTGGTCTCATGTATCTATTGTCAATTTTTTAGAAATCTTACATTTTTATTATATTTGCCTTTTTCCTCATGGATTATACATATATACACATATACATAATCAACCTTTGATAGTAATTCCATCCCATCTATGAATTTATGAATGCAGGTAATTAATTATTGACTTTAAATTGGTTAGGTCAGTAAATATCATGAGAGTTTATAAACATCTGGACTGCAGATCCAAGATATTTGAGTCAAAGCATTTGGCTTTATTTGATGTAAAACTTACTAAATAAGAACTGTAAGCTATTTTCACAAGTGACATGTCTCAGAACAAATTGATGGCATATGTATGATAAATTGTTTGTATGCATAAAAGTTCCTGATATTTACTGGAATTAGGTACAGCAGATGTCACATTAACATTTGGCAAGTAATAGCCCACATGAATGACTGGAGAAAGTAAATAATCTACATGGCTTTAATAAAATGTGTGTACACCCCAGAGACTTCCAAAACTGTTTAATTTTAAAATATATCTAGTGACATTGTACCTGGTGGATGTGATGAAAGTGAGTGAGCTAAAGTAGTAATCAATGATTCATGAAGGTGAAATTTTTCTTCATTTGAAACCCCAGACACTTATGCTTCATTGAAATGATATGGAACAACATCTCTTAAAGATTTTGAGAAATTCTTAGAAAAGTAACAGGAGGAATGTACAATGTAAAAATAACTTTATTAAATATTTTATATAAAGACCTCTCTCTCTTCAAAAACTGAAAATTATCTAGGCATTTCTTCAGTACATGGCTAAAGTAAGTTAATGCCAGGATTTAGGTAACAGAACGTGAGATAGAGGCAGAACGATGATAAAAACAATTGAAAAACTATAAAACACAAACTAAGGAAGAAAAGAGATTTGGGGGCAAATTTCAGCACTATACAATTTAACACTGTAGTACATACACGACTAAAGAAAGCAAGAGATTTGGGGCCAAATTTCAGCATTATACAATTAAGCACTGCAGTACATTCTTTAGTTTTCTAGATATTTTCCCATTAATAAAAAGGCTGACTTACAGGTTTCTTAAAGCTCTTTTTTAGATATGACATGGTTTGTAGCACAGAAAAATATGTAAAAGCAATAGAGTTAAAATTGGGACAGGAAAAATAGAAACAAATTGACATAGAAAGTTAGGTTAAAAGTCTTAGATTCATGATGGGGGTTGTAGCTCCATTGGCAGGAGCAGCATGAGCTCCTGAATTCGAACTCCAGTACATACAATTTCATTTGGAGCTTGTAGAATAACTCCAGCAGTAAAGCTCTTGTCTAACAAGCACAATGCCCTGACTTCAAGCTACACCACTATAGAAAAGAAGAAAGGAACGAAGGAAGGAGGGAAGGAAGGAAAGAAGGGGAAAGGAGAGGAGAGAAGGAAGGAAGGAAAATCACTTGGAAATTTTCCAAGACCTTTTGTAAGGTGAGAGAAGGATTATGCTGAAACGACATCACAAAAGCATCAAAACACATTTTAACCACTAGAGGCAAGTCCCCAAAGAAGTACCATCACTCTTTAAAATGGCAAAGTCCTGTGTTTACAAGATTGAGTCTATTCTTGGATATTGTCCTCTGTAAATGCGGAGGATCTATGGACCTAAAGTTGTTTATAAGAGTCACAATAGGCTGCTGTCCCTTGCTGTTGCTCAGAGGGTACTTTCAGTGATGAGGAGAAATAAACACTCTAAAAACTGATGAATTAGGAAATAGCCAGGTTCATTAATACATTTTTGGCAATTTCTAAGAAAAATTTTTTTAAGATAAACTAAGTTCTTCTGACTTAAAAAAATAGATATGAAAGTGACTACAGTAGAACTAGACAAAAGGGCATAGGAGGAGGGAAACTGTGATTTTTCAAAGCATTTAGCTTCTTGATTTATCTTTTAGTAATTTCCAAACTTAAGGGAAACAGGTAAATAACAGAAATAGAAATAAATGAAGGTGAGTATATTCACAGAAATATGTGAATTTTATTCTTGTATAGATAAATATACATGTAGAGTATGAATTTGAATTCATACTACAATCTTCACTTATCACTATTACCTAAAATAAACAATACTTGCCATTTATTTCATTGGTAATAAAATAAGAACTTCATTTCAGTAGAAAATAACTACTACTAAGGAGACTTTAACATTTTTATATAAGTTTTTTGTTGTGAAAATACTGTACAGAGGGGTTTCAGTTACTTGAGCAAGGTAATGAGTACATTTCTTATCAAGCATTGTTGCCTCCTCCTTTGTTTTTCCCCTACCATCCTTAACCTCCCACTTCTATACTCCTCCCCCCCACACCTAAATTGTAAAGTTCTTTGTTCAACAGTGTCTTGTATGTCTCATTGTTACAATGGGTCAACTTAAACTTTAAAATTAATGGTTGCACAAATTATGCTGACAAATACATTTCATTGTTTTGATTTTTCATATTACTTTCTTTTTCAATATGTTCTGATTAATTTAGTTTTCTTTTTTTTCAAATTATTTTGCATAAATATGTCTGTGTCTTTAATCACTATCTTGTTTTCTGGATAAAAGTTAAACTTCTGGGGCTGGGAAGGTGGCTCAGTGGTAGAGCGCTTGCCTTGCATGCCTGAGGCCCTGGGTTCAATTCCTCAGCACCACATAAGCAAAAAGAAAAAAGTGGAAGTGGTGCTGTGGCTCAAGTGGTAGAGTGCTAGCCTTGAGCTGAAGAGCTGAGGGACATCGCCCAGGCCCAGAGTTCAGGCCCCATGACCGGACACACACACAAAAAAAAGTTAAACTAAGTTAAATAATTTTTTTACAACTGATTGTTTGGCAAAAGTTTCACTTCAAGTGTGAGTTATTCTTTATGTACATCAGAGAGTATGGAAATATTCTTAAAGAATGGCTACTTTACCCAAGATCCCATTGCTATGCCATATGCTTTTTAAACTGGAACCTGCAGGGAAAGGGAGCCTCAGCGTTTCATTCTTAGCGCTTCAAGCTTATACTTACGAAGTTCATGTCTGTTAGAAAATTCTCCACCCTCAGGAAAAAGGAAGAAAATGGATTAATATTTGAGGGCAGCTGTCGAAATAGAGTGCATTTTAAAAATGAACATTTTTTTCCTTCAGGTTTACTACAACAGCCATTGGAGATACAGAAAACTTTACTACATAGGAAGGGTAAATTTTCTCATAAAACTTTAGTTAAATTTAAGCTGTCTGTATGTATGCCTCTAGTATTCAGCATGAGAAAGACTAATACAGTTCCTAATGTACTCTTTTCTTTATTTGCATCCAAGCTGCTTGAAGGATTTAAAACATTTTCTAAGATTGAGAAACAATAAATTCATAAAAAGTTAATGAAGAGAGAGAGTTAGAGGGCAAACATAAAACGAAGTAAAGAATTGCATACTTGCTATAAATTTGCAATGACTTATTTACTCATGAAACTTTTCTTGAACATTTTTAGATTATCTTTTTAATTATATTTTATTGTTATTGTAGAGGTGATATACATGCAACTATTAGAAAAGAAACATAAGCCAGGTACCAGTGGATCATGCCTGTAATCCCAGCTACTCAGAAGGCTGACATCTGAGGATCACAATTCAAAGCTAGCCCAGGCAGCAAAGTCTGGGAAACTCTTACTCCAATAACCTACTCTGAAAAAGCTGAAAGTGGCACTGTGGCGCAAATGATAGAGTGCTATCCTGGAGCACAAATAATCTCAAGACCTGAGTTCAAGTCCAAGACCAGAAAAAGATAAAAGAATAAAAGTGTAATTCTCTTAATGAGACATAGGCGTTGCACAGTGAAGTTAGGACTGTTTGGTTGAACAAGCATAAATTATAAAATTAAGATATATTTTTCTACTCACAATCACTTAGTTACCATGGACGGGGAACTTTATTCTTAGGAAATTTCATACCAGGTAAAGTATTTGTTAGCACACTTGATGATTATAAACTGTAATGATAAGTGATGATGTAAGCTCCAGTTATATCATTTTTCATTTGGTCCATGCAAGATACATAACTTAGGAAAATTGGGTTCTAATGTTAAGTAATTAAGAAAGTGTCAATAATTGAGAACTTTTTTCTAATGACTGATCTCATCTTCTATTTTGAGGTTTTATGTGGTAACAGCGATGTGTAATAAGTTAGACTTTGTGGCTAAAGACAGAGATTTTTGTTTCTGTAAAAAGTATCTAATTGATTTAGTACCTACATAGACAGAGCTATTAGAAACGAAAAGAATATAGCAAAATTAGTCATATCTAATCATTCAAATATTTATTTTTAAAATTGAGTAACATTATGCTTTTATTATCTCAAAATTGCCTTGCTATGTTGTGTTGAATATATGTTGGTTGTTTGAATCACCTAAGGAACAAATTCCATGCTCTTCAGCTTTGTTTTGTGTTTAAACTCATGGATATTGAATGTAAAGACTTTCTATACATCTCAGCAGTCTTTTTTTTTTTTGTGAAAATACAGTACAGAGGGGTTACAATTACATGGGCAAGATGATGAGTACATTTCTTATCAAACATTTGCAGGCTCCTCCTTTGTTTCTCCTTCCCATACCATCCTCTGCCCCCCCTACCCAACCCTCCCCCCCCAACCAAAGTTGTGAAGTTTGTTTTCGACATAACAACTTACAGGTCTCGCTGTTGCAATGGGTCCACCTGTATCCCTATTTAAACGATTGGTTTTTTTCCTTCCCCTCCAACAAATTATAACAACATCAAATACAGTGAAAGCAGGGGTTATACCGTGGGGGAGGGTCATACAAAGCAATAAAGAAATAATCTTATAAATGTGTTAGAAACAATCGCATGAAAGAAAAAGAACATTTGAATACATATCTTAGGGTTCATTTCCCTAACATCACTTTATCTGACCTTTTCTGCTTGACTCAGATATATACTAGATATTGCAAATAAGGGAAACCATGGGATCTATGTTTCTTTGGGCCTGGCTTACTTCACTTAATATAATTTTTTCCAAGCCTTTCCATTTCCTAGCAAATGGGGCAATGTCATTCTTTATGATGGGATAGAGGCATAGAATTCCATCATATATATATATATATAGATATAGATATATGATATATGTATATAATATATAATGATTATATATATATGATTATATATATATATATATATATATATATTATATACTACATTTTCTTGATCTATCATCTACTGAGGGCCATCTGGGTTCGTTCCATAGCTTAGCTATGGTAAATAATGCTGCAATAAACATAGTTGTGCTGGTAGCTTTAGTATAGCCTTGTTTGTGATCATTTGGATAAATTTCCAGAAGTGGGATTGCTAGGTCATAGGGGAGCTCTATGTGGAACCTTTTGAGGAACCTCCATACTGCTTTCCAGAGTAGTTGAACAAGTTTACATTCCCATCAACAATGCAGTAAGGTTCCCTTTTGGCCACATCCCCTCCAGCATCTGTTGTTATTAGATTTCTTTTTTTTTTCCTTCTTAATGTTTTTTTTTAATTGTAAAAATACTGTACAGAGGGGTTACAGTTACATGAGTAAGGTACTGAGTACATTTCCTATCGAGCATTGTTACCTCCTCCTTTGTTTTTCCCCTACCATCCCTTCCCTCCCCACCTCCTCAACTCCCTCCTCCCCCACCAAGTTGTAAAGTTCATTTTCTACAGTGTCTTGTACATCTTATTGTTACAATGGGTCAACCTGTATTCCTATTTAAACATTTTGTTTTTTCCCTTCCCCTCCCCAAATTAGAAAAACGTATATACAAGATGCAGGGCACCTGGAATCAAATACAGTGAAACAGGGTTAAACTGGGGGAAGAACTACAAGAGAAACAAAAAAATCACATAGTACATTTTAGATACATTAAAAACAATAGCAAGAAAGAAAAAACAGGTTGTGTCCCTATCTTGGGGATCATTTCACTTAACATCATCTATATGGTCATATGTACAAAGCTTTTGATCTTTTCTACTTGTCCTCGACTTACACTAGTTATTGCAAATAAGGGAAACCATGGGACCCATGTTTCTTTGGGCCTGGCTTACTTTACTTAATATAATTTTTTCCAATTCTTTCCATTTCCTAGCAAATGGGGCAATGTCATTCTTTCTGATGGAGTCACAGAATATGGCAGCAGTCTTAAATGAAGGAACCATCATTGTACACACTATGTTGGGATACTGTTAAATGAGGCTTGTAACAAAGTTCAGGATGGTGATGTTTTTTCATGAATCTAATGTGAGAAAAAAAGAAAAGGAGACGAGGTAACTAATATTGAAACAAAAAGGAAAAGTAAAAAACCTCAAAAAGCAGCTGAAACCAAAAGCCATGGGTCTGAGCTCTATTACAAACTTTTCTGCCTCTCTTACTCCTTTTTCGCTCTTTCTCTCTCTCCTTCCTCCTTCTTTCTTTCCTTCCTTCGTTCCTTCGTTCCTTCCTTCCTTCCTTTCTTCCTTCCTTCCTTTCTTCCTTTTGTACCTTAGCAGTTTTGAGGATCAAACCCAGGGCCTCATACATTTTAGGCAAGTACTCTATCACTGAGCTAAAACCCTAAATCCTATTATTTAATTAACAGTTTGCCTTAATCGGCTATCAAGAATATATGTATTTGATGATAACAGATTTTCAGAGCATATGTTTCCAGATTTTATGGTGGAAAAGTATATTCTTTTTTTAAGGATATTCTAAGTGAGATCTAGTTCATTATGTTAGAAAATGAAGTATTTGCTCCAGTAGAGCCATACAAAACAGCATAGTCAAACTTCAGACTCCAAAACTTGATGACTACAATAGTATGTGGCTTAATGTTCAGTTATCTTTTTCTTCCTACTAATCTTGATTAGTAACAAAACCGAGTAAGAGAGAAAAACAATAATGGTGAAACTAATGGTGGTGCTTAGGTACAAGAGGAAGATATTTGGTGCAATCTAGATTTATCACAAATATCACCTTTTCTAACAAAAATGTCAAAATTTAACTCTCTTCTAGAATTCTTATGGCTATGCTAAAAGATAGCCACTTGGCTTAGAATGTGGCTTACTGGTAGAGTGCTTGCCTAGTATGTATGAGGCCCTGAGTTCAATTTCTCAGTACCACATAAAAAATATAATAATTGCTTTAAAAGATAACCATTTAAAAGCACAAATAATAAGGATAAAGGAAGTTAATATTTTTAATCTCTCAATGCCCTTCAGTTTTAAAACTACCTAATTAGAATGCCTTAACAGGAAGTATTTAAATAATAGAGCCTAAATTATATCCCAAGAAGAAATCAGCAATAAGGAAGCTAAAACATAATTTTTTCTTATGAATTACACTGATTGTATTCAGACTTACAAAATAAAATTTTAGGTCCTATTTCTCATTCTCACCCTTTCTGTATATCCAGGAGGACTATCTGGCATTTTCCTTCATGTTGTCTCATTAATAGTAATGAGGCAACATGGAAGAATTGGAATTTGCATCATGCATAACTGTACTAACAGTAACATCAGTGGAGAGAATTTTCATGCCTAATAATGTCAACTCTCCTATTTTTCCAGGACAATCTTTACAGGATTCACTTAGAAAAATTCACCCTTGGCAAGTCGCTTTGTCAGAGTTATATGAACAGGTCTTCCACAGTAAATTCTGGAGTCTTCTCAGTCTCAAGTCAGAATAAGTTGCTCTATGCTCTATAACATTATGGTCATACTTCTTTCAGGGAATTTTTGTTCGTGTGAACATAAAAACTTTGCCACTAGAAAATAAGCCACTTAAAGGTTTTTCATTTTTTAAAGACATGGATTTTTACCCACTAACTAGCAACAAGTAAACTAAATAAATAAATTGGAGCAAATGCAAAATGAGATTAATAAGAATTATGTGATATTTCATAACTCTTAATGGAGATAGTAAGGGAAACTCAGGAATTTACAAGTATTATTTTTGCTACTGAACACATATACATAAATAGTTATAGCACATAAGAATTACATATACTCTGGAATCTGAAGAAGATACTTAGAAACACCAAAAATGTATTGCATACATGAATATTAAATATCAGATCATAAATCTTATTTGCCTAATATAAACCAAATATTCATAGGAAATGACACAAACAAACATAATATTACTGAGAAATATTATATGAAGTAAAGTCATAAGTAATAGCATAATGGCTTTTGGAGCTCTGTATTCTAATTGAAAACTACAAAATGAATGACCAAGGTAGAAAAGGTTGGGGTCTCCAAATAGCAAAAATGCTCCTCAACGGAAAGAACACTGCTGGAGGAATATTAATACCAAATTTCAAACTCTACTATAAAGCCATAGTAATCAAAACAGCTTGGTACTAGCATAAGAACAGACCTCAGGACCAATGGAATAGAATTGAAAACCCAGAAATGAACCTACAGACCTATAGCCATCTAATCTTCGATAAGGGAGCTAAAAAAAAATAGAATGGAAGAAAGACAGCCTCTTCAGTAAATGGTGCTGGCAAAATTGGTTAATTACTTGTAGAAAAATAAAGCTAGATCCTTATATATCACTTTGCACCAGAATCAACTCCAAATGGATCAAAGACCTCGGAGTCAAAGCAGACACTCTGAAAACATTACAGGATGGAATAGGAGAAACCCTAGGTCTCCTTGCTCAGGCCGAAATTTTCTGAATAGAGACCCGGAAACACAATAAATCAAAGAAAGGTTGGACAAATGGGATTGCATGAAGTTGCAGAGCTTCTGCATGGCAAATGACATAGCTAGCAAGATCAATAGAAAGCCCACTCATTGGGAGAAGATCTTCACTAGCCATACAACAGACAAGGGTCTCATATCTAAAATATACTTGGAAATCAAAAAATTAAATCCCCCAACAACAAATCCTCAAAGAAACAACTGCCCAATAAATAAGTGGGCTAAAGACTTAAAGAGAAACTTCTCTGAAGAAGAAAGAAGGATGGCCACTAGACACGTGAAGAAATGCTCAACCTCCCTAGCCATAAAAG